>NC_053452.1:97504444-98169840 GCF_015227805.2 Hirundo rustica | reverse complement strand
ACCTTAAGATACAATTAGTCACCTAAACATTTTACACCAAACTATTATTTTTACATTACTTTTCCAAATGTGCACTGAAAATAATATTTTTAATTGCTCTTTTGAAACAGGATTGTAAGAAACAAGCTGCTAATAGTGAAGAAAATTCCCACCTATTACATTTTTTGTCACTTGGATTATTTTAATGGGCTTGGGGTTTGGGGTTTTTTTGCAAGCATCTTAGCCCTCATGCTGCCCAGGATATGTTTCCCAGAGAGAACTCACAGATGTTTACAATCCTATTGATTTATGGCTTTGCCATAATGCTAGGCTGAGAGAACTCACTTTAGAGGCAGGACTCTTGCTTCTCTCTTTATTATATAGGTCTAGAAGTATTTTGTAAGCTTAGTCTTTCATACTTATATTAGATACACCATTTTGAAGAAGGACTTTCTCCATGCTCTTTCTTTCCACCCTTCCCACTCAGCCTTTTTTTTTCCCCATACATTTGATTCAACTCTCTCCTTTCCTGTGATCTAGTAGAATCCTTATCTTTGTTGTTTGTGCATGCACAAGTTGAACAAGAAACAGATAAATAGAATAGCTAAGGAATGCTAATGTTGGCTTGTGCCCAGTCTCCTACCAACAGCTTCAGTGGATTGTTAAGGCCACAGACTACATGAAAGTTGGTAATCTTTTTTTTCTTTTGCTTTTAGCAATACTAATCGGACAGCTTTTCTCAGCATTCCGTGCTGTGATGCTGACCTTTTTGAGTATTCCAGTTTCATAGATTTTGAAGTCATTCCAAACCTCCAGGAAACTCCCAGGAAGTGGCAGCTTCAAGGTCATACTGCAGCTCTCATCAAACCCTTTGTTAATTGCTTTACCTAGGACAAGATATACAAAGCACAAAAGAGTGGAACATGGGAGAGGCAGCAGCCTAGAGATGAAAATTCAACAATTACTCTATTGATAATTTTAAGGTGTTCAAGGTAACCAGCAGGTTACTGACTATAGTGTACATTTCTTACTGGGGAAAAAGTACCTAGTTTAAAGAGTGAATCTTCAAAGTACTCAACATTCAGCCTAATCTTAATTTAATTTTGAGATGAAACTCCCAATTTCATCATAAACAGAAATGTTAGGTTGGTTATACGAGCTTTTGAAACACCTTTTAAGGTGAAGAATACTAAATGTTACACCTCTGTTACTGTCTTCAAGTGCTTCACTTGGACCCATTGTCAAATGCAGGGAGCTATAGAAATCCTGTCACTGGCTATTTTGCAAACCTGGATTAATCTTGCTGTGCAGTGACTGGGTGGCAGATATTCTTGAGAGGATTACTAGTTTCCATAGTAATAGACCAACCAGGAATGGGATGTTCTTTAGAGAAAAATGTGTCCACATAAATTTATTGAAAAAAAGCCCATATGGGGTTTTGATTAGTTGTTTTGGGGTTTGGGGGGTTGTGGGTTTTTGTTGGGGGGGTTGGGGTTTTTTTGAGCTCAGGCTTACAGTAATGATATTAAGAGACAAGAGAATCTGCATGGCTTTGTTCCTAGTTGTAGGGCATGTTCTCTTAAGGCTATCTTCTGCATTTTTCTCTGTGCCTCCCATCATTTTGTGTTATTCCTTCACATACAAATGAAGCTTTTTTCCAAAGCCTGAGCTGTTTGGAAATGAACATTTGAATTTGCATATGTTGGAACTGATTCATCCTTGCTGCCAGGAAGTGTTCTCTGCTGCAGGGAGGGGATCTGCAGCTGCCTGGTGCTGCCTCCGAGGCAGGCAATGCTGGCAGGAGAAAAAGTGTGGGCAAGGTGCCCAGGGGAGAACTGATTCACAGCTTTCCCCTGGCAGCTTCTGAGCACAGAGCACCCCCTGGGTAGTGCACAGAAGCTATTTCACATTAGGCACATACCCTGCCTTTGGCAACTGGCATGTTAAGGGGGTATGTGCTGATGCTAGATGTGAGAACAGTGGGCAGCACGTCATGGTACTTGCTGCTGGGGAGCTGGGAAGTCCTGACTGGTAGCAAAAGAGGCAGCATGCAGAGGTGGTAATGGAAGGCACAGGAATATTTTTTCTAAAGCAGTATAATTAATTTAAGCTCATTGTGTGTATCTGTGCATTCGAGTGCACGGAAATACTTTATGTGCCAGCATGATGCATTTTAGGCTGCTTATAGGAAAAGTGGATTTCAGTGTAATTAAAAAAATATCAAGTTCTTTCTCACCCCCACACAGTTCAAAAAATGCAGAAAGGCAATACAAATAATAGCAGCAGCTAAGGACAGAAAAACTAGTACATGCAGAAAATCAGGGAATTAATTAAATTTTACCTGAGGAGAGGAGTATGCAGTCAGCATGCCCCAGGTTCAGAACCATTCAGATTGGGGATTTCTAGTGGCAAAGAGAAAGAGACAGAGCAATCTCTCTGCAGAGATAAAAGAGACTGAAATTACTCCATGAAGCCTCTGAGCCAAAATTATTTTAGTCTCATGCCTGGACTAGCTCCATAGGCCTGGCATTGTTCCTTCATGGATAGAAAGACTACAGTGAAAGTGGCAACAACAAATCTTTGCATGCTACACTTCTTTCCAATCTCCAATCTGTACTTTTCCCAGTGTCTTCTGAGATGGCTCAGTAATGCCCCTTGTCTGGATCTCCCTGCTCTCCTGCCCATTCCTACTGGAACTGCGTTGGCTCCAATGCAAAAAAAACCCAAACCCTTACAAGATGAAAAAAAAATTTTTCATTCACCCATTTGTCTTTCCACCACAATTTTTTTGTTTTGCTGGCTCTTGTAATTTCCTGAAATCCTTTTCCTTTATATGTGCTGTGGGGTTGGTGTTTAAATTTCCCTATTACCTCCAGAGAAACCTGTCGTATCAGTAGCATTCTGCTAAGTGAGAAATGCTAATAGTATTTTACATGTGGAAAAGTGATATTGAGGACTTTGCTAAAATTAAATTTCTGTGCTTAAATACTCCTTCTAGCTAGAACAAATAGAAGGAAATAATTAACATATGGGTCTAAATTTAACTTCTTTAATTCTTTTTTATTACAATGCATTTTTATGTAACTTTGATATTTATACTGGTCTGACTTTGCACAGTCATAATAGGTACATTTGTGAAGATTGGAACATAAGTTTAGCCTTGAATATGAAACCAGAGAAGTAAAATCTCCTGAAATATTCATTATCTGCATGACTGTCCCATAGAGTTTATGTTCTCTCTTGAACCAATTCAAATGAGCTCAGATGAGCTCTGAATGCAATTTCCAGAAGTGCCCAGTATTAGGCTGGTTCTGCTCCTTTTGAAGCCAGTGATAAAGCTCACAAGGACGTCAATAAAAAAAAAAAAAAAAAAGAGGGCAAGATACTTAAAATGACTCATTGAGCCTTGACAGTTGATAAATTCTTTATTAAGGTTTCACACACAGCACTTTCTCCTCTGACACAAGGGCAGAATGTGTACCCAGTCATTTCAGCGATGAGAGAAGACCACAAACAATGCAGGTGGCAGGAATGATAAAATCAGCTGGGAGAAAAGAGCAGGAGGACAACAAGGGTGATGAAAGAAAAGATAATGGGAAAAAACAACAAAGAGGAAGGAAGAAAGAAGAGAGAAACACTGACTTCAAGGTTATTAGAGATCATGAAAGGAAGAAGGATGAGGGAGGAACAGAGATTGAAGGCATCAGCCAAAAGGAACAGAGAAAAAAAAGAAGCAAAAGGGAGAGAGAGAAAATGTTAAAGAGGCAAGAAGAGATAAGAAGAAAAGGATTTGGGAAATGAGGGAGTAGAATGCAGCAGAGAAGTGCTGGAGAGGAATATAGATGAAAAGCAAACTATGGAGCAAAAGCAAATGGAGGTACTTCCTTCACTTCAGGAAAAGGATTGAAAACACGATGAAAGCCACCAGGAAAGAAAATGGAAGGAGTGAAATACAAGAAGTATGTAGATATGGCACCTCTCTTAGGAAAATTAAAGGAAAATAAATCCATCCTAACAAAACTTTTTTCATTGCAAAATCATAGATAGATTGTGTAGGTGGAGGGGTTTTGTGTAGACGTCAGAAGAAAGTATCATCAGTGGAACTCAAAAATCAAATGCTGTGGTAAAACATAGACAATAAAAGACCACAGGATTAAAATGGAAAATATCTGTGTTCCTGCTGGAATTAGAACAGACAACAGCTTTTCTGTGTCGTCATGAGGAAAAGAATCAACAGCATTCCCACTTCACATACTTAATTAGAGCCTGACAATTTACCAAAATACCTGGGACTGGAAATAAGGTTTTTACAGATTTACATATCCATATTGCTTTCACAGAGCTGGCTAGAACAGTAATGGCTGGAAGGCATTGCTCTGACTACTCAGAAGAGTAAAGACAAAATGAGTTGCTGCTGTCTGTCCAGTTCCTGCTGAAGAGGTGTTTTCATAACAATAGCCACAACACTGGCTCTTACTGACACACCTGTGGCCAAAAATCTGTACTGAGGACCACACTGTTCTGTTCATGATCTTGCTTCTCACCCTGGAGTGCTCCCTGCAGGTTAGTGGTGACTGGCAAAGGAAGAAACTGAAGAAAAGTTTGTTCTCTCTTTTGGCCTCTTAGCTAGTTAAAAAGAGGACTTGTTTGTCAAAAGCTGCAAACCTGTAGTTTTTGACCAGCCCTCAAATTCTTAAAGGGATAGACACTCAATAAACCTACTATACTCCACAGAAAATCTAGTTTTTAATTTGACAGAACTTCTCCTTTCCCTTTCTTGCCCTCTCCTTTTTTTCCTCCTCTCTTGCATGTTCAATTCAGGGAACGGTAAACACAATTTCTTTACAATTTTACTTTTGTAACCTTTTGTTTTGGGACTACTTCACTAGGGAAAAAGACAAACAAACAAAAAAACCCAACAATAATTTGTTTATGAATCTACATGTAGTTTCAGAAGACATACAGCTTTTTAGCTGCAAACACAGCAGTGAATAAGAATCTATACTTTTAGCATATTTTCCTCTTCTGTGTAAAGTAATTTAGACTCTTTATTGTCCAATTTTCCTCTGCCAAATCCTTCCCCTTTCCAGTAATATTTTTAAAATACTCTCAGATCTTCAGACAAAAACCAGAAATACGAGTGTTATTGTGTCTGTCTTCCAGTCTCCCAATGTATGAATTCCATTGCTGGTGATTCAGTCTAATAAAACAGAATCTCAAATAGATGGAAACCACCAGACAATAAAAAATTCTACATTCTGCTATGAAAAAATCCCACAGGAAACAATTATATTTTTCTAGCCTTTCTGAATCTTCAATAGAAAATCACACCTCTACTACAGAAATTGACAGCATGGTGAAAATAAAACTATGGGAAAGATATAATGTTCTATTAATCCCAGCTCTTTTGCAGTATGGAACATTATGGCAAACCATTCTGAGTTTTTGCACAATTTCCAAATTTATTCCCCTGTTCAATTCAATACATTTTTTGTTTTGCTAGCTACATCTGCTTTATGTAGTTAATTAGTGATTTATGGGATATTCTCTCTGATAGGCTGTATTATTGATACATGTGTTCCCAAGGGAAGATTGGATGCACAACACAGTAGGTACTAAGTGTTGTAAATGGTAAAGGTAACATCACTTTTGTGCTGATCCATCAGCTTATGGGTCATGAAAGGTATTTTGTAGGAGCTCATTGCAGTTGGTCAGTGTGAGAGAAATTGGTGGTTTAATTCTTGTCCATGGGAACCGATATCCTCAGCACAAAAATAAAAATATTGAAGTAGTTTTTTATGTCTTTGTTTTATCGCTATGTTTTGGATCTAATTTATGTTTTAAAATAATTTGAAAAAGTAAGTCAACCACAAAGTCATACATATTAATGAGGAGGAAACTATGGCAGTTCTGGCTTTGCACTTTGTGTAAAATTCTATTTGTTCTCGTGCTAGTAAAGCTGTAAATCTAGGTATATACACTACATGTAAGCTTATTTTGCTCCTGTAGGCCTAGATAAAAGCCTAGGAATATAGGTTTAATTATGGGTCTTATTTGTAGTGCCATATGCTGATGAGAGCTGGGGGGGGTCTTGTGAGCTGAGGTTTCAACTAGACTTTTAACTGCTGGCATTTGGAAAAACCCTCCCAGAGCTCATTTGGGCATTGCATCTATTTCCTCCTCAGTCCCAGGAACCTCCCTGAGTTCTTCTGCCAGAAGTTTGTTTTAATTGCTGCAGACCTTCAGTCTTACCATGGTGAAGAATCAGTAGCAGGGCTTAAGTGTATCCTTCTCAATTTAACTCTCATCCTTTTTTCTCCTGCTATTGAATCTAAGTCCAATACTGAATCCAGCTGTCACAGCTGTTGCTGTTCTGCTGCCTGCCCTACTTCCTGCTTCTGCTTGTTTTCCCAAAAGTGGTTCTCTGGGATGATCTGTGAGATGAATGGGACATCAAGGCACTGCTAACTGCATTCCCCTTTCCTGACAAGCCCTTTCTTTTACTGGATGCCCTGAATTTGTAGTCAAGTGCTAGTATTTTACGTCCTGAATTTCACTCTTCACAGAGTCAGTTCCTTTTGTCACCTCCCTCATTACACTACTAAAGTATTTCCTGTGCTACAATAAGCTGCTATGTAAATTCTACAAATGAGTTTCTGATCCTGCCAAAACAGATTTACTTTAAGTAAGCAAGGAAAACTACAGCTTTCTTTTTCCACATAATATGATAGTAATTTTAAAAGAGTTTCACATCACCTGCCTCTTACAAGCAGGGCATACCTTTTTCTGGCATTGTTGTTTGTACATATGATTAAGTCGTATATGTATAGGTAGTAAATTATAGCAAAGTAGTAAGGTATATGCAAGTCCTACATATGCTCAGACATTTGGAAAATACAGACTCCCAATTCCAATAGCATAAAACCTTGGGGTTGTCTCCTTATCTGATCTGTTTAGGAAAGCAAGTAAATATTGTAGTAGCTTCACAGTTCTAACAGACTGCTGCTTATCTGCATCCTATGCGTCACACTGTCAAGAGCATTCCCCATTGAATGGAAAGAGCAGAAATATAAGTGTTCCAGAGTTTTAAAATGTTCTTACCAGCTGCACTAAACTCTCTTTTCATCTGTTACATGAAGGTAAGTATAAACTTATGAAACTTGAAAACAAATATTTTAGTGCCAAAATCAAAATTTGAAAGGTCTTTCTGAAATCTTTGACAACATAAAGATCTCATCTGGTTTAATCAAAAGTGCATTTTTAAACTGATATGAACTGTGCAAAGCCATTTCTGAAGATACTCAATTCAATTTACAGCAGGATGATTTCGTCTTTTGATTTAGTTGCTTATTTTTATTTTAATGACACAGAAATAAGCTAGTTTTTAAATTGTGTAAGACTGTCCAAATGGTTGAGGTGCAGTGGTCTTATATTAAGACTGATGGGTGGTGCATCTTATAAATCCTTTTTGTGAAGACTCTATTAATGATGCTGCCTGCAACAAAATGTCTTGGAAAAGATGAGAAAAAAAAAACATTGTTCAGTTTTGCTAATAGCTTATCCTCAAAAGGATAGAAAGCTGGAGAGGAAAATGGTGGCTTCAAATCATGGACTCATAAAGAACAAATCCTTGTAGTACCCCAGACAGACTGCAGAGGAATAGTCCCATTGCTCCAGGTTCTCCCTTATTAATTTAAATGCCGTGGACATGTAGAACCAAAATGTAGTCAATTCCTTTAATTAATTCTTATCCCCATATCTTATGATTCAGCATCTTAGAGACTTTAGTCAGGCTTCAGTGATGCAGCTAGTCTTGATGGAAATAGGCATGGAGACTGCTGAAGCTACTTGGCATGAAAAAAACCCTAAAAAATCACATGAAGCAAGAGATTTTCTCTCTGTAGATCTCAAAACATTTTACCTAAAATAAAAAACAATGAGAAAGTATATATCTATATAGAGAGTATTTAAATTATAAGATCTTTCATATTAGATGCCCTGACCACTTATTTTTAAAGAAATACCAAAGTTTATGCTAGCCATGTGCAACTACAACCAAGAATGAAGGGTAAAAGGCATACAGACTCAGTTAAGACTTCTTTATCAAGGATTGTAGTTTTACCTAATTGGTATCAGAAGGATCCATGCAGAAATTATGGGCTTTTTCTTTCTATAAGCAGAAAGATGGATGTGTGATGTCAACTAGTATGTTGGTCTTTAAGAGCTATGTTAATACACCTTTGACGCAAGATCACGGTCACATATATGGTCCTGTGCAAAGGCAAAGCAAGAGAGAAGGAGCATTGTCTCTAAGCATGTTGTTTAGATTTCTTGTCCTAAGTGCACAGCCTGTTTGGGATGGAGAAGAGAAACTTCAGTGTTGTAGGGAACCCCATAAGTTTTACCAGCTGACATCTGAGAACTTTTACCATATTTTGATGTTTTTCTATAGAGTAATTAAACTGATCCAGGTGAAGATTATATGGGAAATTAATTGAATAAATTCCAGCTTAATTTATGCCTTTCAAGGTAGCAATAATCATGTTTGAAATTTGGCCCTGATGAGCTCCTCAGAAGTAGGTAAGGCTTACTAGCTTAAAATAGCTAAAATTCATCTTACTGGAACATGACAACTCCATAGCACTGAACTCTGGGTTGCTTATTTACTGATTTTAAGAAATGTTCAAGTCTCTGTAGAAACCTTGGGAACTAAAAGCTTACCAGTATGGACCAACTTTGAGGAAAGTACACATGTAACTAAAGGGTGAAAGCCAAAGTCTGCATGAACTCCTGATTCAAATAGTGGAAAAATTCAATGTTATGGAAATCTGATGTTTTAGAATGCAATATCTAAAGCTTTTTTGAATTTGAATGCTTTCTCCAAATGAAGCTTTAAATAGCATGGCTAAAATTCAAAACTCAGGCTCAAGAAAAGTGACTTTTTGGAATTCATGAAGCATTTGTCTGTTCCATAAAATGCATATAAATTAATTCTTTGTCTTTTCTATGATTTAGTATAGCAGCTCAAATACCAGCTAATTATTTTACTTAGCATTATAATGTAGCTTTTTCTGTGATGATCTCAACCATCTTTGCAATGTAGAAAAATCCATCCATTTACTTTGATTGCTCTAATGTCATTCCACTATTAGAAATCCGACTGAGGGCTGTACCATTTTGTCTAGTGCTGTAGCTTGTTGTTTAGTACTGTTTGGGTGGGTTACCATCTCTGCAAGAGGCTAGCATTACTTCCCTGTCTATACACTTCCTTTTTCTTAGTCATTTCCTTTGCTTCATGGAGAGGTGAAGTGGTCTCTTCACCATGAGGTGCGACCTCATGACACTGTGCAATGGGAACAGAGCAATTGCTCCAGTGGAAAACAAAATTACTCACTGCAATGTTAGCCACTACCTAAGCATACACCACGGGGATAGTCCATTTGCTGTCAACCCGACTCACTCGTGGTGGTGTAGAGGTGTCAGATTGCTGGGAAATCTCCACTAATCTGCCAGTTCTTTAGATGTCCAGGAAGAATTGGCGTGGGCAACTGAGGAGTAGCTAACAAAAACATTTTATGAATGAAAAGCCATGTTTGTCCCTGGTGTGGAATTGAGCTCAGGTTTAGCAGTGGTTAGGGTCCCAAATGCTGGCTCCTGAGGAAACAAGGACTGAGCCAATGAATATTTTTAAACGGGCGGTTAAATCTTTCCTGTCAGTAACTTCTGGATGTCTCTTCCATTGTTATTCTAGGTGTCCCACCCCTGGGTGTGATGGCTCTGGGCATATTACTGGAAATTATGCTTCTCATCGAAGGTATGTAAAGACAAGGTTTTGTTATTTAAATCAACTGCAGGGCTAGTAGGTGCCTCAACTGACCTGACTTCCTTCTCTGAATACCGAAGTAGGATTGAGTGCTGCACAGACATACATTGGTCTAGCTTACATTAACCACTAATGAATAACATTTCTCAGCTTCAGCAGAACTCACTTACCAAATAGGTAGGAATATTTTTGCTAATATCTAGCAAAATCTTTTTACAAAATAAATTCAGTTTCTCTGCTTTCTCTCATAGCCTGAGGAAGCAATTCAGCATTCATGTTTCTGTTGCTTTATGTTGTGAACATCTTAACTCTTCACAGTTGCATTTCAAATCCTACTCCTGCATCTTCTTCCCACAAATTGTATTTCCTGAATGTTTGTGTCAGTCTCTTCCAGACTCACTCCATAGTCCTTGAAATGCAAAATTGGCCCCTATTCTTTACCTCCTCTCCCAGATGAAGCCTTACCAGCTTTAATCAGAGGGGAAAAGTACCTCTTTCATCTAATATGCACCAGTCTTTTTAGTACATTTCGGAAAAAATTTTGGCTTGTTCTTAAATTGCAGCATTTCATGCTACATTAAGCCAGAAGAATAGCAAAAGAAATTTACGGGTGAAAGCTGCCTTAACTGCCTGAACTATAACTTTACCAAGGGCCAAAGAATCCTTCCCATTCACTAATTAGAATATTGATCAACTATACTCTAGAGATAAAGGTATAAATGCTGTGAAAATAGCAATTCCCTTGTGGCTATTTAAGAACTAAATCAGTAGAGAATATTTTGTAAATATCTATCCACTGTTTAATCAAAGAACAATAGTGAATAATAGTGTAGTCTACCTCTCTTGTGTTAGTAAAGACTCTTTACACATATGCACACTAGTACTGTTGAGTCTGGATGTTTGCTTACTTCACCAGGTCCCTGTAGTTTTACAGTTGGCTATAACTAGTCAATACACGAATTCCCGGTTTAAATGTTTTCCCACTAAAAGGAGCAAACAGTTTGAAGTCAAAACATAAATAAAAATAGAAATTGGGAACACGCCATATTTTGTGTGCTGTGAAAATGAAAGATCACAATATCAATTTCTGTAATGCAGTGTTACACATCAAAAGTATGAAAACATTAAAAAAGAGAAGATGTAGGCATTTTAAAAGCACTTACATGATGCAGGAGATTTAATCACACTTTCAGAGTAATTCAAGGCCAAATTTAGAACTACATTTAACTAACTGATTTATCAGCTACCACTCTACCAGCATTATGCTTGTTATAACTCTACCCCACCTTCGGGGAAGCTATTTATGCGTTCTGTCATCTATTTAACCAGAAGCAGGTGGGAGAGTGAAGATGCAGAAAAGTGTTACTAACAAGAAACCTAAAAGCTGGCAAGGTTGGTAGGGGAGAATCACTAAATGTTGATTCATTTTTTAAACCTTTTCCTTGTGCGTTATCTCCTGGCCGCTAAAAGACTAGACCATGAGCTGAATGGTGTTACCTACTTTTGTCTGTAAATTCTTGCATTCTTGTATTTTTGCAGATGACTGCTGAACCAAGTTTTCATTTAATTGTGCAGCATAATCAAGTGTATATAACGATATAAAAAGTTGCTCTACAAAACAAACATATCTGGAATTTGGCCAGTCCATTGGGATTTAACACATACAGCTTTTTGAAATGCCCCCACGTCTATATTGACCACATAACTCTTTCATTTCTCTTCCAAAAAGGCCTCTGGCAACCCCGTGTCTCCGTCTGCCTGCAGGCACAGAAGCACTGACACATAGTCAGTGAAGCAACATTTTCTTTGCTTAAATCCACAGATGTCCTCAGGAGACTTGTCACATTTACACAGAGCCAGCCCTGTTCAGATCAGGATAGCTGTCAAGGCCATTTCTGAGGTGGGAAGGCTGGCAAAAGGAATGCTTTCAAAGAGCAGCAAACCAGTAGCCTAAATCTGGAGCTGTTAAGCATGGAAGACCCCACAGCATGTTGTTAGTTGGACTTTCTAATTCCTAGACCGAAAATTAGCATTTAGCTCTGCCTGGCATCTGAGTTAACATTTTTGTTTGTATTTGACACCATCAGTTACAACCCTCTCAGTTTCAAAGGAAAAGAATGACAGACTTCTCTCCTAAATGGCTGCTGAGATGCCTGGGTATCATCAGTATTTAAAATGGCTGCTCAACAGCAAGCATATGTGAGGCAGATTTAACTCTGCCATAACTCTACAGTTCCACGCAGATCTTGAATTTATGCAAGAAGTTATAGCACCATGCACTGCTGATGAATTTCCCTCTTTTGTCTTCATATATGAGGAATTAAAGTAATATAAAAATTAAGTAATATGCTTATCTTGTAATAGCTTTGGTTATTACAGGATAAAAAAACTAAAAGGCTCATCCTTGACATATGTTTTCTCGATGGATGCACTGTGAGAGAAAAAAATGAATTAATCACAGCCTCAGAAACTGTCTGTTGGAAATGTCTGTTTAGAAGACCTGAAAGAATTTTCTAACAAATCATAGTACCAGAATGAAAAGATTCAGAGAAATGATGCACCAAAATACCAATCAGCAGATGATAATTAAATGGATTTAATATGTAGAAAGCTTTAAACCATTAGTCAAGACAGAAATTCTTTGTTCAGATTTTTTGAAAATGTCATCATCTACAAGCTTACCCATCTGTATACCTACTAATAAAAGTACTGCTTTCTGAGGAATTCCTATTAACTGTTTCATTTTCAGATGCAAAATCTGATTATTCTCATACAGTGAGTACAACTACTCTCAGAAATAAAGCAGGGACATCTTTAACGCCTGGTCCTGCACTGTTCCTTTGCCCCAGAGCCAGCTTCCTCTTATTCTGAATCTCTTAGACTCTTCTCCTTCTACTTCCTTCTTATAGACAACATTATTATTTTTGAAGAAAACTGTTCTTAATTGGCACCGGCTTTCTCAGATTTAGTTTGTACACAAGGAACTATAGTACTTTGGTGTCCATTATGCAAGCTGGAATAAACAGCAATTTGCTTTCAAAAGGAAATTGGTTCGTTACATTTAAAATGGAAAATGAAATGGGATGATAGCGCAGGTCCGTGTATCAGAGTGCAGATGCCTATTCCACTAATGCTGACGTGACCCCTGGCATGGCACTGACCCTGGGGCAGTCTCCCAGGCAGTTCTAGGATACAATTTGGGACTCAGTGTGGGTCCAGATCATTCTTTACAAACCATATGGGTGTAGCTGTCCTGCTTTACAGAGATAGAGAACTTAGCTGTATAAATGTGAACTTTCTGGTCTTGGATCAAAGTAACAGTTCTAGGTCCCTTCTATTTAACTCTATAGATGTAGCCATGACATCTCACTAGACATTTCTAGATAATGTCCAGTGTCCTGTGCCAGCATTCTTCTCTTTCTTTAGTTGAATTATTTATGACTTTGCAGCATGTAAACTCTGTTTTTGACTGTTCTTCATTTTCTAACACAGAATTCTGTCTGTGATTGCATCATCTTTTTCTGTGTTTCTTCCCCTCAGTCCTTGCTGGTTGTAATAAGACAAAATAACTGAAAATTTTGTTACCATTCTTTATGTCTCTTCTTCGCAAAGACAGGACCTACTACACGAAACTCAAGTACCTTTCCTCATGCTGAAAACAAAAATTTGATCTTCTATTTTGTTTCTTTCCCTAGGGTTTTTTTTCTTTGGTGACACTTCTTTCTCTCTCATGTAAACACTTGCAGGTGTTCTACTGGTGTATTTCTTTTTTTAATGTGGATAGTTAAGATGGGAAAACATTTAAATAGAGCACCAAGCATGATTTTTTTGATAGACATACTTGTTTCTTCAGATATCAGTGACCTAAAAAAATCTTTAAAAATCTGTTAAGATCACTGTCAAGTCTACTAAGTGGTTTCTATAATGAATTCGTCATATGCAAAGGGAAGATGAGCTTGTGTAGTTGAAAACAATTTTCAGTCGTGTTACATGTAACATTAGTTAGCCAAACATATAACTTTGCCTCTACCAAATCTTTTTCTCTGGGTGAATTCTGAGCACTCGAACCCTTTCTCTGGAAGGCATTGAAAGCTCTGAGCTCTGTCACATTTTTATTCAATCATTCTATAGAATTGTTATGTGATGTTCAGGAAGTTTTGATAATGTTACTAATGTGCTCCCGAGAGAATTCTTTAGTCCTACAAAGAGATACTCCTGTGTTTTCTATTCTTCCATCCCTCTCAGACATAGAGGACATAATGTCTCTCAGCCCTGACTTCTTTTCCTTTTAAAGGTGCCAGTGCTGCTGCTGAGTCAGCTGAAGGAATTATTAGGCAGAGGGTTTAAGAGCTGCCTTCCCTGAATCCTCAGGGAGTTCCTGTGTGTGTGGGCTGCACAGCGCCGGCAGTCCTGTCCTGTCACCCAGCCACACGTGAGGATCTCCCCTCGTGGTGGCTGTTGCAGCTCTCCTTATTTTATTCACCTGAGCTTTGATTGTGGAAGCTGGACAGGATTGCCAGTTTTGCTAGTCTCTCGGATAGAAAGTGTATTCCTGTAAAGTGTACCCAAGAATGAGAAATTGCATTCTAAAATGTTTTCTTTCACACAGTCTTTCAGGCTGTCCACGAGCAAAGAAAAGTGGAATCAGGATAGCACAAAGCAAGGAAGACAAAGAAGACCAAGAGCCAATTAGGTGAGAACAAATATTGTCAAAGGGCCTTTGTATATTTTATAACGTCTTATATATCTTCAGGGTTTTTTAAGGTATAAATGTTATTGTGTGATAGTTATCCAAGAGCAGAAGACCACATTGATTTCTAAGAGCAAATCTACTATCTGTGCTGATTGTTTCAGCAAAGGATACAGCATTAGCCAAGTATACAATCATCTGTAATTTAGAAATAGTTTCAAATTCTTCATTTTCACATGATATTAAAAAATCACTTAGATCTTTGTCTCCTAAATGCCCCCTAAACATGTTTGCATACTACAGGCAAACCATACATGCTAAATAAAGGTAATTATGGGAATAGAAAACTGACTGTTTATATGAGACTGCTGCAACAAATTTGATTGTTCATGCAGTTTGCAGGAGAAACAAATTCCTACCTATAGGTTTTGGTTTCTTCTTGCAAGGCACTCTGATATCAGTGGCTACTGAACTTGGTGGATTTAGTGACTGCTTAGACCATTCAGGACCAGATCCTCAGTGGGGAGTTGCAGGAATATTTTAGTTCACAAACAGTGAAGTAATTGGCCTTTAGTTTAAACGTGTGTTACATAACAACACACTGAAAAAAGAAAAAAAGTGCCATAATTGTCTTTAAACATTTCACTTTGAAGATTCTAACCTGTTCCTTCTGACCTTGGTTATTGGGTTTTTAGTATACAGAGTATACAGATCAGTATACAGAGCAAATGTATGGTGAGATTCCCAAGTAAGGAAAACCATCAGATGAATACAGAACTGCCTTCATTGGTCTCTGGGCTGTAGCATAGTTTCATATCATCACCCTCAACACACCCCTATTCAAAGAGTGGTTAAAGGAGCTCAGCATTTCTAATGAGGTGCTCTAATCATGTCATAACTAACTGTGTATTACATGACATTTTCATGACTTCAGGCAAGTCTTCTTTGGGTTCCATACTATAAATAAAATGTACCAAGGATTATACTAAGTATTATTCTATGCTTATAGTGGGTCTATGGGTAATTGCGCTGCTGATCAGAGCTCAGTAGCAAGTATTTCAATTCCACTGTGATATTTACTGTGATAAATACTGTGCAATTCAAATAACATATCTCAGTCCTTTTGTTGCAATTGCATAATGTCAACACCTCTAACTTCATCTACTGACTAGCCTCCTTAGAATTTACTGAAGAACTTTCTTTTTGTCAAATTGTAAAGCTTTGCTTGTATTTTTATCTGCTTTATCAAGGGTATCTTGACTACTTTTGTGACCACAGTATAGGATAATTCTTCCCTTTTCGTGTTTATTTTGACTTTGTTGTAGAGGCTACCAGGTATATAATGGCAAGACAATAAAGTTTATCTCACCTCTTTGCTATACAGATGTCCAGTTCCTGGCTGTGATGGTCAGGGTCATATAACTGGAAAATATGCATCCCATCGCAGTGCATCAGGGTGTCCTCTTGCTGCCAAAAGGCAAAAGGATGGGTACCTAAATGGTTCACAGTTCTCTTGGAAGTCAGTGAAGACGGAAGGAATGTCATGTCCAACACCAGGATGTGATGGCTCAGGACATGTCAGTGGTAGTTTTCTTACTCATCGTAGGTGAGTAACTATGACTTACATTTTTACTTAGGTTTACTTTTTTAAATCAGATTTAAAATACAGATTTTTGTCATGGCATTTCTCTGTTCCTTTTGAATTTCATTATTACATCAAAAAATAATCAGCTTACATGTATTTGTCAGTAACTGGAAATCCGGACACACAAGTTTTTTATGTAGATACAGACCTTGAATCCATAATATATAGAAAATTTTAGGGGAAGAATTATGCATGACAGTAACTGTATGTTCCTATTACTTTATTACATATTTCTGGACAAATTACCTTGTGGTAGACATTGTAAGACATATCTGAGTCTGTCTTATTTTCAGAGATGTCAAACACATTCTTGATTCTCAAACATCAGAGCATGGAACTGAAGAATATTAGGAAATAGTTCCATAAAACCAAAGTACTTTTATTCATTTGGTAATGAACTTGTTTGTTGAAAATTATATATGTAGAATAAAGAACATTATTTAAAACTAATGGAGTGTAAATATTTGGCAAAAGAAATACAAAGCTTGATTTTTCATAAACTTGGCAAAAACAAGAGAACTTCAATAACATTTTTCATAGCTTGTCAAAGGAGGAGAAAGTGGCCAGTCTGTTAAGGATAAAACTTGCTGCCATTTTAGATATTAGATTATGAAGAAACAAGGATTTTTTTGAGCTCTGGCTGGGAATCTAGGCCTGAAATTACTATAACGTCAGAGCAAATTTCTTATTATATAATCACTAATATAGGACTCTATTACTTTAAATACGTCAAGCTGATGTCCCTAATTTGTCATCCTCTCCAGGTAGACCTCAGTTGAACTTCTGTACCCTTCAGTTAGCTAAGCCAATTTGATCTTGTTTTGTAGTCAGCTCTAGATACAGAGTTGAAAAGTGTACTTTGTCCTTCTCTTGCCTGTAACTATTTCCTTTGATTCTTTCTTTGACAATCCTCTACAGCTTCACACAGGAGCCTTGTTCTTATTCAACCTCTCCAAAATCTGTGCATATAGTTCCTATTTATTGTTTAGGCTCAGAGTTGTTTTTCTGCTCACTGTTTTATGGTATCTACCATGAAGGGATTCTGGTCCATGACCTGAGGTGTTACCTGAGTAGCCAAATGTGTTACACAGCCTGCAATTTCCAGAGGCTTTAGGGAGTAGGAGATGCAAAACTGACCATTTATGCAGATAATGCATGTGGGTTTAAGTTTCTGAATTTCAGTAAAATACCAGTGTAGCTTCCCCCACGAGTTTAGACGGCTGCCGATGGCAAAAGTAAGAGCCTGCTCTCTGGCACCGGGTGGGATATTACAGCTTTTATTCTGAAGTCCTGCTCTGCTTTTTGGAGACCTTTCCTGTTGACTCGCCGATGCCAGAGAGACCTGGCCCCTCCCCTGCCGTGGCTTTTTCCCCAGGGGGCTGGGCCCAGAGGCAGGGCCCAGAGGCACCACCCAACCAGGGAGAAGTGGGAGGGGAACAGAGTTAGGTTTCATTTCAGTATGGGGAATGGGCACTGCTGGGCAAGGACAGATAGAAAAAACATTACCAATCCGATGAAATATAAACCCAATTAATGCATTACGACACACCAGTATTAGTGTTCATATTTCAGTTTGACTTTCTTCGTAACGGTGTAACATTTATTTAACTCAGAGAGATCTGTCATTAAAATTTTGAAATTATTTTACCTTTAGTTAAAAGGTACAATATAATTACTGGGAGATTGCTTGCAAGGAGTATTCACATAGTACTTATGGTTTGTTTCAAGGAGAAAATTCTTGCAACAAGAATAACTATCTTCTAAAAGAAATGTACTGATACTAAACTTCACCATTTAAAGGGCAAATTGTGGCTAGAGATTTTTTTTTTTTTTTTTAAGGAATGCTTTAATGAAAAAAAAAAAACAAACCTAATAGAGTAACCTAAATATGCTACAGAGCAGCTATGTGTGTTTTTTAGTACCACTATCTTAAGTAGAAACAGAGACTTGTATATGTCTTACCTTATAAGATCAGATTTTGGGCAGAAAGGTCCATTGTTAAAGGAAAGTGCCACAAGATGAAAGGTTGCTTAAAAAGACTGATGAAGTAGATTGTTCCTACTTAATTGTCTTGATCTAAAAAAGGGCCAGTACTCTAAGTTGCGAGCAAATTAAACAACTTCTTGAAGCTTCCATAAGCAGTGGTAATATTAATAAGAAGCCATATTATTTTAAAAGTATTATTAGTTCTTGTAGAATTCCTAAGGCTGTTAAAAATGGTTGGTTTATTTACTCACACAAAGAAAAGCACATAGAGCCATTTTAGATGCCTTTGGGTTACTTATATGGTCTCCAGTTGCTGCTCAGAAAGGTAGGTCCAGTGTAATATGTGTCAACCTTAGCGATATATCTTTTCAAACAGCATTTCATGCCTGTATATGGACAACTGAATCAAACCCTGCATGTAGGATTGAACATCAGAACTGTTCACCTACCTTAAGAATCTGCTTGTACAAGATGTAGAATTTACTCCACTTCCAGGATCAATGGATGCTGGAGAGCTGACCACTTCAGTGAAGTAGACACCATCCTTTAATCAGCATAAATGTCACTGAGTGTATCAAGAGGGAGTGGTTTCCCCTGCCGACAAATAGGTACTTTATGCCATTTGAAGTGTTCTTAGGGCATGCAGCCATACTGAGCTGGCCAAAATGACTGAAGACTTGTGAGACGCTCCATTCTTTGATTATGACAGCTGAGAGCTGAATGTGTCTGGCAGGGGATCTACAGGGGTGCTGATCTTCTTAATGAACGAGCCCCAGAGCTCTGTGGCAATTTTGACACATAGTTCTCATGCAGATGTTTAAACCCAGGTGTCATACTCCGGAGCTCAATCCCACCTAAATCACACTCTCGATTTTCTCACATAAGGTTGAAATATTCCCTCATTTCAGGTGTGTCCATTGTAACAGACTGTGTTCTCATCTTCTACCACTAATAACATTTTACTTACAGCCATGGCTGTAAATCTCAAATTCTCACCTTCTGAAGAGAAGCAATGCTATGCCAATTACACAGTGAGGCCAGATTTATCGAGATTCTTTTGCAGGTAGAGGTGGTTTCAGCATGCACAGGGGAAAAACAGGGCTGTGCCCTTTAACTGAGCCAGTACAAGCTCCTCGCGAAGGAGTAATGTCTTCATTTTTGCCTGTACACCTTGGTGCTCTCCTGTTAGGATTTTTTTCCTCTTCTGTGGAAATATTTTTCTATCAGCAGACTTCTCTAAGCGTATATATGCATTCATTGCATGTGTAGTTGTCCTTTATGTCTTCTCCAAGATTTTTGTATTTTGCCATTTTGCCATAGATAGCTGTTAATATACTGTTATTAAAACAGCTATAATACTCGGGAAATGAACAGCGGACTGGCTTGTGAAAATGATGCCAGCTGTTGAATTTACCAAATATATATTAGGAAATATGCTTTTCAGGTAAGGATTTCTTATATTGTACATATGATATTATTGCACTGGTATCAGTGGACACAGATGATGACACAAGGGCTGGTAAATCAATAAAAACCTTCTCCAACTGGTATGTAGGCGGGAATTTAAATATATGCACATTCCTGCATTCGCACTAATGAAGCAGAATTAAGTAGCCAATGAAAAAACTCATAAATTTCAGTGAATTTTGAATCCTACTCTATGATCAAAGTACCAACAAAAGTTTTTCATTTTTAACATTTCATTGCCAGTTCACAGAAATTTCTGTATATAGTTTCATTTTGTCAAGGAGTTTACATTAGGAAAGAATGGAAACAGAGAGTTATCAGGAGGGATTTAAAGCATGGGATTAAGTGTGCTATGCTTCAAAAAGGAGCCTCTGCTAGGAAGAGAGGCCGGTGTGAAATTAGGTGACCTATCAGCAATATGAAAATTAATTGGAAGGCATGTAAGCATGGGATCAGTTGATAGATACATTAAATAGGTTATAATGAAATGTAAATTGTCTATTATACTATAGCTTTGCAGTTTAGTTCTTGAACAGGCACTTATATCCCCATATTCGATTTAAGAAGGTTTTTATGGATGGTATAATTTCTAGTGCTGTGATCAGTGGGGACTTTCTCAGCATATACTTGGATTTAGCAACCCTGCTCCTTAGCACGGAGAGGGAATGTGCTTGTGCTGACTTCAGTGGAAATTACCTGCACAAATACCTTTACAGATCTAAAACTGTGTTCTTTCTCCCATCTTCAGCTCACTTTTATTTACATCAGTGTCCACTTGTTTCAAACACATTAATGTAGCTTTTAAATTCCCTTTTCTAAGGAAAACTGTTGTGGTTTAACCCCAGTTGGGACCTCAGCCCCAGAGAGTTGCTTGCTCACTTCCAGCAGGATGGGGGAGAGAATCTGAAGTGTGAAACTGAGAAAACTCATGAGTGGAGATTAATAGGTAAAGAAAAAGCCACATTCATAAGCAAAGCAAAACAAGAAATTAATTCACTGCTTCCCATGGGCAGTCAGGTGTTCGGCCATCCCCAGGAGAGCAGGGATCAAGTGTCTTAGGAAGACAAACACAATCACTCCAAATGTCTCCCCCTTCCTTCTTCTTCCCCCAACTTTGTATATTGAGCATGACACCATATGTTGTAGGATATCCCTGGGGTCAGTTGGGATCAGCTGTCCCAGCTGTGTCCCCACCCAGCTCAAAACTCGTGCACTCCCAGCCCCATCAGTGGTGATGTGGGGTAAGAAGTACAAAAGGCCTTGACTCTGCGTACTCCTGAGCAGTAAGGAAAACGTCCCTGAATTATCCATGCTGTTTCCGGCACAGATCAAAAACACAGCTTCATACCAACTCCTCTGAAGAAAATTAATTCTATTCCAGCCAAAGCCAGTATAAAAACTTTAGTAGAGCTGTAATATACAAGAGATGATCAAATTATAAGCATTTTTCCCATTAACAAGCTAATGCTAAACAGAGATGAAAACATAGAGAAGGGTGACTTTTCTTTAATGAACGTGTATCCTTGCTGAGGAGAGTAGGACTCCAAGATCCATAAAAAAGTTTATAGAATGGGATTTGTATTTGAGCAGCAAGGGCATGCCGCTGTGTTTGCAAAATGTCTCGTTGTGCTGGGGGAAGCAATGGACATCATCTGCTGCCTCTTCCCTTCTGAAGGAATGTATGTAGAAATTATCAAGTGGTTATGGGAGATTATTACATATGATGAGTCATTGAAAACTGATATAGTCACGGACAAAGACCCTCTAACTAGTTAAAGTTAGAAAGTGGTATGTTTATTCACCAGCGGGCAGCACGGGAGTCATCTCCATAAGGCGTGGCCGCCCCGAGCAAGGCTCTTTGCTCTCTATTTATTTTCCAAGATCTTACATACAATACATATGCATAACCCCAGCACCTCCCATCCCCGCTCTGTATTAAAATGAGGCTATCAGTCCTTCACACGTGCGCAGTTCTTCTCTTGAATTGGGTCGGTGGTCTCGAACTCGGTCAGTGTCTCAAAGGATGAAGTCAGGAGAGTCTTCATCAGGTCTCTGTGACACTCTGGCACTGTCCAAGGTCCCCTGCTTTGTGATTGATTGATACCAAGTCCAGGTGCTGGCCATTGTTCTTGGTGGTTTTCAGTCTGTTCTTATGACGGTTCACTTACTCCACTTTTTCTATAAACAAGCTCATAATACAACAGTTAGCTCTAGCTTGGGCATCTAATAATCATTAACCTACCATTTACTAATCTAACTTACATCTTGATCAATATAAATTGCTTCTAACCCTTAGCTAAAATCTTAACTCTTGAAAGTCATGTATCAATGACACTTGTTATAAGATATCCACTTTATGCATAGGAAGGTTTGGTTAACAGTAAGGCTTCAGAAAGCCCGCAGGAAGTTCACTTACTTCAGCCATTACCGCATGTGCATGTCCTGAGGTGAAGGAGCATTGCCAGTGTTGTTTCCCCCAAAAATTCTATGTTGGTCATAGCTCTTAGTTGCACAACTGCATTGCTAAGCATGGGAACAGACAGATTATGAAAATAGGAAAAGACAAAAAAAAATCCAAATAAACCTCAAGGCAGGAGCTGCCTTCTGCAGCTGCTTTCTGGAAGCTAGCTGATACCTACACTCACATGGATCCTCAGAGGACCTCTAAGTTCTCAAACACTCAAAGAATTTAGGAGATGACAAATGTGAGGGAAGAAGGTTGGAGACGTAGATTTTTCATATGCAGATCCTTTTTCTCATTAAATATGCTTTGCTATACTTTTTTTGCTTTTTTTTCTCATTAAATATGCTATTTCTATAGATACTGCATAAAAATCCTCTGTGATCATCCTCAGCTTCTGAAGGGAAGATTTGCAAATGCCACCTACAGTCAAACCTCCTGGTGCTCGGGACCATAGAACAGCATCTTACCCTAGGGTAAGCAGGTAGAACAGCATCTTACCACCCCTTATTTAGGGTGGGTGCCCCCAAAGAGGCAGTAGCTCTGTAATACAGATGCTTTACCAAGCACAGGCTAGTGGCTGCAAATTTTCTCCCAAATTGTTGTAGAGCTTTCAATATTTGCCTGAAGTCACATCCTGTCTTAAAAGCAGCATTTCTCAGCTTCAGCATTTAAAAACGTAGAAGTTCTTATCATTAGGTCAGCAAAGGCTCTCTAGGCTGCCCACATCTTTTTGCATAGTGTGAGCCTAAACTGAGCACCATGTTCCAGGTGTGACCTGACAAGCACTGGGTGGGACATTGACTTCTGTGTCTCTGTGGTGATGCCCTTGTTGGTGCAGCCCGGCACCCCACTGGCTCTCTGTGCCACAGCAGCTCTGCTCACTTACACTGAGCTTGTCATCCCAAGGACCCCCAGGTCCCTTTCCACAGAGCTGCTCCACAGCCAGGTAGATCCCAGCCTGCGCTGCGTCAAGTGCAAGACCTTATACTTGTCTTGGTTGAACTTCATAAGGTTCTTGGCAGCCCACTCTCCCAGCCTATATAGGTTCTTCCAAAGAGTTCACTTCCCTACTCAGTTTGGTATCATTGTCAAACTTCATCAGGATACACTTGATCCCATTGTCCAGATCACTTATGAAGATTGTAAACAGGGTTGGGCCCAGTATGAATCCCTGGGAGACCCCACTTGTGGAAGGTTGCCAGCTTGAAAAGGAGCTGTTTACCCTACCCTGTCCTGGCCACCTCTCAGCCAGTTTCCTACCCACTACACAGACCACTTGTCCAGACCATAACAGATGCTTCTCTAGGAGGAGGCCATGGGAAACCATATCAAAAGCCTTGGAGAAACCCAGGTAGACAATGTCCATTTGTAACCAATGCCCTCCCTGCTCCCATCAACCAAGCAGGTTATTTTGTCACAAAAATCAAATTTGGTTTTGCAGGTTTGTCACGCACGGTTGGCCCTTGGTGAATCTGTGCTGGCTTTTCCCAATCACGTGCTTCATCTGACTTGTGATAGCCCCCAAAAGGATTCCTTCCATAATTTTCCCAGAGACTCAAATAAGGCTAAAGAGCCTGTAGAACTTCCTTCAAGCCCCTCTTATGGGTGGGGTTGTCACTATCTCTCTTCCAGTTTTCTGGGATATCCCCTGATCTCCACAACTTCTGAAAGGTTATGAAAAGGCTTGCAACATCAGCCAGTGCTCCTCACACCCTTGGGTGGGCAATGTCAGGGCCCGTGGATTTGTAGTGCCAAGCTCCTGTAACAGTCCACTTGCAGCTCTTCCATCAGCAATGGTCAGTCTGTGTTTGCATCAACCTGGAATTTTGCTCCGAAGGCCTGAGGCCCAACAGTGTTGGTAAAGACAGATGAGAAGGAAGTGCCAAGAACTGATGCCTTTTCTGCATTGCTGGACTAATTCACCTCTCCCATATAACACTGTGCAAATATTTTCCTTCTCTTTCCACTTGCTCTCTACCTACCTAAAGAACCATTTCTTGGAGGTATTTGCATTTTTGGTCAGTTTCAATTTGAGCTGAGCTTTTGCTATTCCAGCTGCATCTCTGCATCCCCTAGCAACAGCCTTATCATTCCCAGTGGGTATTTGCCTACTTTTCCATCCCTGGTCCACTTCTCTTTTGGTTTTGAGCAGACTCAAAAGCTCGTAGTTAAGCCAGTTCCGAGCATCTCTTAAAACACAAAGGATCCAAACTGCCAGTTGAATTCTCAAGGTACTCTAAACTTCCAAAATACCCTATTTGTCAGGAGTTTGTGTCCAGCAATATCTTTTGGAAGGTGTTCCTGTGCTGTACACTGGAAAATGGTAAAAACTTTGTAGAGAGAAGTATTTTTTTTTACTTTTTTTTTTTTTTTTTTATTTATGAAACATTAATGCTGTCAAACTCCAGATTTGTAAAAAGCTTTTAATATGAAAAGCTTTTAAAGTATTTGATGGCATCTGTTTCTAGCCAGGTCTCTTGTCAGGTCAACTCTTGTCCATACTTTTATTTGTTGCTACAGTAAGTTGAGAGAGTGCTGTATTTGTGTCAAAATTAATTCAGTGTTAGTTCTCATAGTTTTACTTTTTCTCTGGTAGGCTTTTAAAGTTGTTTAGGGTGTTTGTTCATTTCGTCCTAATCTTCCTGTCACCCCCCGCCATTGATTCATTTTGCTGTTTCCCATCTCTTAGTTTTTCCTACGAACTGTTCATTGCAATTCAGCAGGAGAACATCATACATCAAGAGTATAGAAGAACTAACCAAATTCACTGCATTTAACAGTAGCTACAGCTGACAATAATAAGCATCATCATGATGACATCATTAAAAGATGACAGACATGGAAGTGGGTTGACATTTCCAAGATGACAAGGAAAGAAATGTGGCAATTAAATGTAATAATAATATACATAATGAAAAAAAAAAAAAATTAAAATCTGTGAGGTGGGTCCTGCAGTGCAAAGGATTTTTTTACATATTAATTTTGTGCTGACCTTAAAGGAAAAGAGTCTTCCTAAACCACTTTTCGACACCTTCCTCTTCCCATCCTCCTTCTCTCCTGCTGTAGTGTTCTGGCCCTCTTCCCTTCTCTATCCCTGTGGCTTCTGTTCTGTCTTCTTACTTCTGAGCTTCTCAGTCCCCAGCATTTGCAGTAGTTGGTGCACTGGCAGAACAGGACAGGCAGTCTCAGGCATTGCTTCCAGCAAGCATTCTTCTGCTCCAGGTCCTGCAGGCCTGAACAGGGCTGGTAGCAGGAAGGCTCCCATTTATACTCACAAAGTACATGAAGGGTCTGGCACTAAACTAACTCACCCATTTACCGTGTCCAAGGGGCAGTCTGTCAGAGGCTCATAGCTCTACCCAATCTAATTTTGTTTTCATGAGGACAGCAGAATGCATCTCTAAACTCAGAGCAACACCCCACGAAATGTCATTTCTTGTTCCAATTCACGGACAGTTATTCTCAGAATTATTTGGACTTTTTTGTTCTCCTCAGTAGGGACAAAACAATGTATATAGACAAAACAGTGATATAGAAGTATATTCTGAGAAACAGAAATATTTTTCCTATGACATTTGGAAAAAAACCCAAATCTGGCCTGACAGTTACCACTGAAGATTTCAGTCAGATCAGTTAAAATTTGGCAAAAGTTAGAAGTGACTGAATGCAGAATCTGGTTGTTGAAAGAATTAGGCCCTTTATAGGTAGTTCTGCCAGCTCTTTTCATTATGAGCTGGAAGAAAGATGGAAAAGCATTCTAATCATATGTACTATTCGTTAAACTGGAAGGCCCTTGATAGTAAGATAATATAAAAGGACTTAAGAGATTTACTTACCTTGGGAAAGTCACAGAGAAAATAATATGAAATCCATATTATAAAAAGCAGACTGCACATTATAAACAAGAAAAAATCATTTTGCTTAGCAGACCTGACAAATTACAGCAGACAGCAATTGTACAGGTGTTTGCAATGTGACACCTCCTTGATTTCAGGCACTTAGCAGAAGCTGTCTGGTTGTAAGTCTGCTTGTCCTCATTCCAGACATAGCTCATAAAAAAAACCAATGAATACAAGGATGACTTTTTAGATTTCAAGAGGTATGAATTTTCTTCTTGAAATACATTTTTCTCCTTGCTGTCTATACAAGTGTTTAGAGAAATTGTGCTTCATTTTAAGTGCCAAAGTGAGCTGTACTTGGTCACTAAATAGATCACTTGAAATTTTCAGCCATCTAAGAACACTAATCAGAGGTGAGTCACTAAACATACACCTTACCTATTTATACACAGGGAAGTCTCAACCTTTCTTCCTATTCAACAGCCCAGTAAATCCACCGGTCTTTGGGCCATCTGTTCTGTTGTGGGTAGTCACCAGACCACATTAAGTGCATGGCTTAGTGCTGGGACCACCTCTAAGTCATGTAATGTGCTGCACTGGGTACTCACGCACCAAAGAATGAGAGATTTTTGAACAGTTGTTGCACATTGGGCAAGAGCCAAACCTCTTTCCCTCTTCAGGGATGATACAGGTCAAAGCTCATTAACACATGTGAGAAGCCCACCCACAAAGCCTTTTTGCTGACTAAGCAGCTTCAGTTAACTAAATATGATGTGAATTTGCCAAGGGAATACTGTGCCCAGCTGAAGGGCAACTTTGGCAGTGCTCTTATAATTCCAGCATTTCAAGATTTGTTAATCCTTTTCTGGTGTATATTTATGTGCCAGGGGGATTCCGTTCAAATTGAGCCTGCTCTCATGGCCTTTTCTCTCATCTCTTCCATGTTAATAATTCCTAATTTTGTTTTTCTTACCTGATGCCTGCTTTGTTCTTTTGTTATGAGGGATAGGCGTAATTAAGCTATCTTACCTTTTAAATCTCCAGTAAAAAAAAAAAACCCAAATAACTTCTCTTCTTCTGAGTGGCCATTCACTCTCTCTTGATGTGTATTTGGTGCCTGACTGACCAGATTTTAATGCTAATTCAGCCCTTCTCCCCCTTAAATAAGAACATAGTTCTTTCCAGAAAGTTTTTCTGAAACAATGATCAGATATTATTAAAATAATTTCAAAAAGCTTGCATTTTTTTAATCATAATGGATATATATACTTTTTTTGGCCATTTGGGTAGTGGATTGATTTTTCTTATTTCTGAAGCAAATATTTATTTAAACAATAAAATCTCATCTACTTTCCTCAGCACCTTTGTAAAACAACTTGAATTAGGAGCTCTTTCCACATTACATCAGGCTTTTAGTATTTTTAATTTAGATTTCCCTCCTGACTCAAAATTTAATTTTTTCACAGCAAGCATTCAAGTGTGAGTTGTAAATGCCCCCAAAGAAACTCAATACAAGAACCCACAAAAAACCCTAACCAACCAACCAAAAAGCTTTAGCTGGGAAGCAACACCTATAAAGGACCATATTAATAAAAATCATTCTTTTCCAATGAAGAATTATGAAAATGAGCTGAAGAGATGATTTTTTTTCACCCAACACCACACAAAGGCAGCTGGGGTTAGTGGCGAGAAGAGATTCCTCTCTGAAGTCACAGCAATCTCCATGAAAACAAAAGTACCTTGTTTGCAGAACCTCTTTTCTCAATTTCCTTTGCTTCACATCTCAGTAAGAACCTAGGGAAAAGCCAATCACCCTTGAATGTAAATAAAAATGAGTGCTGGTTTAGGGAGGGTTCCTTTTATCTCTGCTGGAGTTGTGCATAGAGTATTCCATCCTTTAAGGTGTGTAGCAGGATTTACTCATGGGAATAAGGAAGTCACTAAAGCTGATACCCTTCAACACAGAAAGAGTAGTTCATGGATTTAATATTAAACCAAGGAATGGGCTACTTTGATCACTGAGTTTGAGCTCTTAACTTGAACTTCAAATATTAGTAAATAGTTGAGGAGCTAGTCGTAAAAGTAAGGTTTTAGTAATTTACAAAATAAAAGTCATTCTCACTGTGATCTGTATTTCCCTGAATTTCAAAAGGATTTACATCTGGGGTTTGTTTTGAATATATCTCTAGCTAAAAAAGGTCCCTTGAAAGGGGACTTGTTCCTTCCTCTAGTCTACAGACAATGCTATTTTTAATAAACAGGAGAAATGTTGCATTTTCTTTTTGAAAAATCACTGTGGTAGTGAATCTATAAACATATTTCAGGGTTTATAAAATTTGTCCTCAGGATACTTTTTGGGTACTCCAGGTTGAGAATCTGGTTTCTTTACACCCTGTTCTTTCTTTCTTTGTAAACTTCAAACTTTGACATACCAAATATAAAAGTTGTGATTTATTTAACCTTTATCTCCTTCTTTCCTATATATCTACTTCTCTGTTTGGAAGATGTTTTCTTCACTTGACAAGCCAAGAGCAAATTGTCCAGCTTCAAGAGGGACTAAACTGCATCTGTGTACTGAGGAAAAAAATATATTTAACACACAGCTGGAACCCAGATAACTAAAATTAGTCACCCAGACAATTGCTCCACTTGATCAGTGATCCTCCACTCTGATGGCCTCTGTTGTTTGCATCCCTGAAGACGGTGCAAATACGTTCTTGAAACAGTTCAGGATTTTAGCCCACATTTATTTATTTTTAAACTAAATTTCTTGGTAAATGTGCACTGAACACTACCTAAAAACCCCTTTAAAACTTCTTTCCCCCGGTAGTTTTCATTTTTTTTTTTTAAACAAATTTCACCCTATTTCCAAATCCACTGAATATATGGTGAGGCACTGGTTGCAATAGGATCACCACAGTGCTAAAACAGAAAGAAAATTCATTCTTCACCTTATGTTCAACTCTAATAAATGCAATCATCATATAGTCTTTATAGTATTTTTTAAGTTATGGCAGAGGGTGGTTTTCTAGGATGATGTGCCAAACAATACTTTTCTTTCTCAAATTAGAGGTTAAGACCAACAGTAGAAATTATCAAGAGCCAAGATACATTGCATCCCAACAAAATAAGGTGCTGATAGTCGTCTGGTTGTTGATACATCAGAGACTCACAGCTCTTGGTGAATGAGAAACTCATAGGGAATCAGAAGTTGGTTGCTAGTGCTTCTCATAGCCCACCAAAATGCTGTGACTTCAAGTCCTGTGGCATCCAGAGTATGATATGGTTTGGTACATTTATACTGAATTTATTACAGCAGAACCCCAACAATGCTGTTAGAAAGCCTAACTCATTTTTATTATGGAAGGAATACTCATGATTATTATGAATTCTTGTGTGTATGAGAATAATGGCAGGAGCAAGTGAGATAATTGTGATTAATTTTACTAATTCTTTGCTGGAATGAATAATTGTGTAGACTCAGTGTAAAGTTTGAAAACCTATGACAAAGATCAACTGTATAGGCTTCAGACTTAATAAGAGAATATCGTGAGTTGGAAGGGATCCACAAGGATCATTGAAGTTCAGACTCAAGAATCATACCAGGTGCCTCAGAGTATTGTCCAAACACTTCTTCAGCTCCATCAGGATGCGACCACTTCCCTAGGGGAGTCTGTTCCAGAGCCCAACCATCCCCTGGGTGAAGAACCTTTTCCTAATATCCAAGCTTAACCTCCCCTGATACAACTTCATAGCATACTTAATGTGAGAATAAGTATTATCCTTAAGAAAACTACTACCTAGATATTTCTCATATTCCTTTTTTCATTTCTGAGATATTTAAGGCATGTCTTACATAACTCTTAAAGCACTGAAATAGCTTTCACTTGTATTCTTTTGCTTACCAGTCACAGGAGAAAAATAAAATCACATCTACTCCTGTCTCTTTCCATCCTTCTTGTCTCCTTCTACCCCCCAGTCTTCCAGAAATCTCAAGCAACTCTCAGTCTCACCGGGATCTAAATTCAAGATTTTTTGGTTAACTTTACACCTCTGCAGGGTTCAGCCTTTGTACAACAGCCCTCTTTTGGTGCAATACTGACTTGACCTTGGTTTTCATCTTACCTTCCCATATATCCTGAGCACTTTTGGCTGTTCTCAATTCAAAGAGCAGTTGCCTTCAGTAGAAGTAAACATAGTCAATAAGATAAAATGGAAGAGGTAGAATGTGCTTGCAGAGTAGAAGCTTATTCTAAAAGTCTTAATTTACTTTTTAATTAATTAAAACAGTTTTAGGTAACTTAATTAAGAACAGAGCAAAGCGAAATGGGTGCACATTGCTCTCTTTGACTGACTAATTTCTGAAGAATTTAGACAAGTTAAACAACTCTAGTAAAAGTCAATACTCTTAATTTAGGTTACTAACTTGGTATCTGCTTCACTGAAACTGAAAGTGTTTGACTCAGGAAAGTGAGCTCATCTGCTTACAATACATTATACAATTAATGAAGAGACAGATTTGCCAGAAACGATCTGCAGAGGAAGGCAATGGCATGGCCTGGCTTTGGCATCTTCCTCTGTGGTGAGCAGGATACCTTTGGGAGTTTTGAATGCTGTCTTAAATTGCATAAAGCCACTGGAAAATTTAGGACCATCTGTTCATTCATGGCCTCTTTTAAGGACAGACATGTAACAAACTAAAGGGAGTCACAGACATGCATGATGCACAAGTTAAAGCCGTGCATGTAAGGATTGGGGAAGCAAAAAGAGGAAGCTTGTGGATTAGGCATGCAGATGCATTGCAAAACACCCATTTTGGTCTAAGACCACCTCTGTCTCTACATGCTGTATTAGATCACCATCATTATTGTTCTTTGTATTAGAACAAAACTAATATGACTACAGAATGTGGAAGCCTTCTGCAGCCTCACTAGTATGCCCCAAAAATAGGCAGCCCTTGGCGTTTCCCCTAACTAACTCATGATTCACCTGGGTGCCTCCAGAACAAGGTAGATAATCCATGCAGGACTCTCCAACAGTTCCAGCAGCAAGGATGGAGCACAGTGCCCAGATCTTTGTGGTTCAGTTTGGGCAGAAGGCATCTGGTGCCAGGGTGCCTGAACTGCAGCCAGGCTATAGGTATTCCATACGTGCCTACCCCAGCAATACATTCCTCCAGTGGTGATGGGCCACAGACAGTTGCTGTTTGGCAGCTATAGTGTGACCATCCTATTTTGTGGAATAGGAAAATTTAGTATTGCACATACGGAACCTTGAACCTGGGGCCTCAGGGTGAGAGCACACCTTGAAACACCCTGGGCACACCAGTGGAGAGATAACCTTCCAGACTTCTCATCTGGAAGATGAGAAGATATCTACGTGTGTAGGCAGTTCTGAAAACTTGGTGTAAAGAATCATGGCCTGGGACTAAGATTGGGTCCTTGGCATTAAAATTTAGGTTTAGGCACACTGAATTACACAGTAGGTTTCTGATACTTCTGAAGAAACTTGATTTCTTTATTTTTCTTTGCTCTCAGGTGGTGCTGTTCTAGCATCCAGGTTTCTTGTTGGTGTGTTTGAATGCTGTACTATAGGCTGAGGGCTGATTTAATTTTTGAGGGGTTGTCATCAGTCAAGACTTGTAGAGAGGAAAAGGCTACAAAACAAGATGAGTAAACTAGTGCAGTTGTTATAATGCCCAGTGATGCTAACTAACTTCTAAAAAAGAATGAGGACAAAATATGAGAAAATTCATTAAGTCAACTGAAAGGTTTCAAAAATGAAGTAGTTAAATGATACAGAAATTTTTTGCGTATACTGTTATCCCGTTTCTTTCTCTGTGCCAACGTTTTTTTCCCAAAACGCCAGATCCTCTCCTCCTTAATTGTCTTCAAGGCTCCCTTTGACACTTCAAGAGGACAGTTGTTTACAGTCACACAATGAGTCCATAGCAGACCTTGGAGTAGTAATTTGGCATCCTACCACCTAAGCTACAACCAAAAGCTACTAGGTCATGCCATTTCTTGATACTAGTAGTATTATTTTATTATACATCTTCTTAGTCACAAAGCTGTATAAACTGTTTGAACACAGATTCTTTTCCTGAGAAAATAATTTTTAATATATTTTTCTAAGAGCAATTCTTTTTTATATGACTGCACTTGATAATAGTAGCCCAGGCTTTTCAGGGAAACATTTTCAATAATCAAACAGTATAGCTATATTAGAGGACTTTATTTATAAGGAAGTTTCATCTGTACTTAAAGAAATGCTTTTAACCAAAGACACCACTTTCCTTCATATTACAGAGCGATTATTTGCGTATTAGATTTGAATCCGATTTGCACAATTTAAAATCGTAAAAAAAAAGTCTTCCTTTGGATCTGGAGAGGAAATATAAATGTACCTGTATGCAATGAAAAGTACATAATATTACTGAGTTTGCATGGCTATGAAAATTGAAGTGTTGAGGCAACAGGAAATTGTTTAGCAAACTTCCAAAATCCCTTCTCTAAAGCTAAAGCTTCTTCAGAATAAGATTATAATTTTCCACCATTAAATTAGATTGAACATGTATTTTTTCTTATCTGCAATAGTGCAACTACATAAAGGATGTGATTTTGGAAAAAGGGAGTAGTTCGGTGTACCATTATTTGTTAATTACTGAGCACTGTCTGATCCGTATTTTAATTTTTACAATAAAGCCTACGGAGACCATGTTTGCTATCAAACTCTTTTGTACAATGTAATTTAAAAGCTTAATATTTTGGCAATGTGAGAGAGAAGAGATAACTGAATGTACATTCATAAATGTAACAAATATGCATTATAATACATATATATCCCCCATTAAAACAAGGTCATTTTTATTGGAATTACTTTCCTTGGGCTCCAGCAAAAAGCCAACACATAGTTACTGCCAATTTAACAAAACATTTAGAAAAGGGCTATTTAGCCAGCTCAGTAGGTGATATGCACAAAGAAAAGCAGTTTATAAGAGGTAGTCATTTGCATGTGAGAGGTAGCTCATGTCCTCTTCTCTCAGCATTCAGTTCTGTTTTTGAACATTTGAATCAAAAAAGGGTGAAAGTTCAGAGCAGGGACGTGTAAATTTGACTGGGAGTATTTACACAATAACTGCTTTTAACATAAAACATTTTAGTAAAAGTATTTTGTTTTAAGAAAATTGAACTGTATATCTGACTTTTATATTAGCCGTCTATGCAAAAAGAATTTGGAAGAAAAACAAAACAGTGAAATCACTGTAAGTCCTGGTACTGGTAAGTCCTTTTTTTTCAGACTAGTGCACTCTTTCAGTGCTAGGCAGTGAAGATAAACTGTGTCTCTGATACTGTTTTTATTACAGGTTTGGATTACAGATTTCTTTACAATGACCTGTCAAAATTAACAGGCTCCTTACTGTTCACAGTTTATCAGGATGCCCCAGAGCTACTTCAGCAATGAAGAAAGCAAAGCTGTCTGGAGAACAAATGTTAACAATAAAGCAGCGGGCCAGTAATGGTAAATTTTTAATCATTACGTTCTTAAATACTAGTTCTCTGTAAACTAAAGTTACTGTTACTCTATTGCCTTTTTTTCCTACATGTATAAATCCACTTTATATAAATTGTGAGTAATTTCACTGTCAGTAGAAGTGAAACCAGGTCTTACGCCCTGGCAATCTGAGCCAGGAGTAAAGCAGTCAGATTGAGTTATGTCTATATAAATCCAAAACTCTAAAATATTTCAAAGTAGAATATACTATTATAATTTACTCGTTCACATTTCATTCATCAAAGAGTGATAGTAAGTCTTATATTGTTGCAGGATTCAGAAGAGAAAAAGGGTTTATTTCCAGAATGTCAATTTCTCCTGAGCTCCCTTAAATTCATTTGGACCTATGGCTCTATAACCTCTGGCAGATGGAGATGGCTTAGTTCCATTTCAGCTCCAGTAATCTGTAGTTATTCATGGGAACCTTGAATTGCAGGGACAATGATGAAAGTACCTTGGATGAAAGTCAGGATAGTACTGTGGTAGTTGAAGGACAATAAAAGCAACATGTAGGTGCTTCAGTTCAAGTAAGTAATATGATAAAGACTTGTCTAGGAAGTGGTCAAGTCCTGAGTTTTCTTGGAAAACTATGTAGTCAGTCTGTGACAGTGCCTGCCTTCTTAACTGTTGGTGCTACCTGTGTTTAGAGCCACAGAGCATTTGAATGTAGTGCAGGAGGCTCCTCAGCCCACATGGCCAGTACAGCTGGAGCAGCAGTGGCTCTCTTTGTTCAAGAGCTTGTAACCAGGGAGTGCAAGATCTGGATGTTATTTTCTCTACAACCTGGGTAGTACTGAAAACTATAAGTACCTGCCATGCCCAGAAAGAATGCCTTAAGGAGTGATATGTGGATATTTTGGCTGCTTGGACACATGGCATGCCTGAGCAACCAGTGGCATGGGTTGCTCAGTGGATGGGGTGACTACATCAATGGACAAGGGAAGAGCTACAGATGTCACTTACCTGGACTTCTCTAAAGCCACAGCCATGGTCTCCCACAACATCCTTCTCTCTGAATTGGAGAGAGATGGATTTGATGAGTACAGTGTTAGGTGAATAAGGAATTGGTTGGCTTGTCACATCCAGAGGGTAACAGTCAATGACTCAGAGTCCCGATGAACATCAGTGACAAGTGTTGTCCCTTAGGGGTCTGTATTGGGACCAGTGTTATTTAATATCTGCATTAATGACATAGATAAAGGAATCGGGTGACCCTCAGCAAATTTTCAGATGACACCAAACTGAGTGGTGCAGTGACACTCCTGAAGGACAGGATGCCATCCAGAGGGAGCTGGACAAGCTGGAGAAGTGGCCCATGGGAATCTCATGAGGTTTAACAAAACCAAGTTGCAAGGTGCTGCACCTGGGTAGGGGCAACCCTTGGCATCAACACAGGCTGGGGATGAACAGATCCAGAGCAGCCCTGCTCAGAAGGATTTGGGGGTGCAGGGGGGCTGAGAGGTGGGACATGACCTAGCCATGTGCCCTGGCAGCCTGGAGAGCCAAATGTGTCCTGGGCTGTATCAAAGGCAGCGTGGGCAGCAGGTGTGGGAGGGGATTCAGCCCCTCTGCTCTGCTGTGGTGAGACCCCACCTGCAGTGCTGCATCCAGCTCTGGGTCCCAGCACAGGAAAGACATGGACCTGTTGGAGCGAGTCCAAACCAACTCGGATTTTCCCCACCCAGCTCCCAGCACTGGGCTAAGAGTGGGCTGTTCCCAGAAAGCAGCACAGTCTGGGATACAGCGGTAGGGCTTATGCTCTATGGCACAGGCTGTCAAGTGTCGCAGGAGCAAGAACGAGGGAGAGGTCTTCCGTGTGGTTTCCAAAAGGTTTTATTCCAAGGAAGCGTCAGGGATGAAAGACCCTGAGCCTGTTGTTCAAGGATTTTTATACAGGGGAGGATCTAGAGGAGGATACAATATTTCAGCCAACAGAGAGAGAACAAGGGAGGATCACCCCTTGTTCTCTCCCTCTTGAGAGAACAACACTAGAGCCAATGGAGAACTTAGAGGGAAGGAAACACTGTAAACTAGCCAATGGGAACTCAAACATTAGGGGATTTCCAAAGGGGATTTCCAGAGCAGGGGGTGGGTGTTGGAGTCCAGGGCATTCCTTTGGCTGCCCTGGAGGGTCAGAGACCTGGACAGGGGGGTCTGGGACCCCAGCCCAGAGCTCAGAGAGACACTGGCTTTGATTTCAGTCCATGGGAGAGACTTCCTGCCCTGCGGGAGGGGTTACAGGCCACAAGAGCGTGAAAAATAGTAGTTTAGCTAATCACAGGGTGAAAAAACAGTAAATCTAGGTTTCTAGCATTGAAGTGAATGGGGGCAAGATGGAGAATTTGGGGCATTGTCTCCTCCTTCTTCTTTCTTCTTCCCTCACTCCATTTCAGCTGTGACATTGGCACAAAGTAGTTCAAAGACATAGGGTCAGAGTAGGGATGACCTGTTTAGTATAAGTGATAGACATTGGCAAGTAATGATAAATAAAGAATACAGAGCAATTAGTATAAAAGATAACGACAGCCCAGTTCGGGGGGAGTCGGGAGGAGTTGGGAGGAGTTGGGAGGAGTCAGGAGTCAGAGTCGGAGCCCGAGCAGCTGCAAACATCTTTTGTGGGGCACTGAAAATTGTAAGATAAGAACAATAAATGAAGCATGCAACCTTGAAAAATCAGAACCTGAAGACTCCGTCTCTTTCTTCCGGTTGGCACAGAGCTTTGCAGAGGGCAAAAAGACTCTAAAACCACCTGAATGTCAGGGAAAGCCCCTGACAGGTGGGTACAAAGAGGGATTGACAAGTAGGAGGAGGAACAAGGGGTAGGATTAGGACTAGATGGACAATCTGGTGGGAGGATACAATTTAGGACTGAACCAACAATACAGGGGGGAACAGAACAAACCATTGAGAATAAAAACACACTGCAACACCAGACATGGCCACAAAGATGATCAGAGGGATGGAGAACCTCTGCTGTGAGGAAAGGCTGAGAGAATTGGGATTGTTTAGCCTAAAAAAGAGAAGGCTTTGAGGTGACCCAGTTGCAGCCTTCCAGTGCCTAAAGGGATCCTACAACAAGAGCACGTAGAGACAGGACAAAGGGGAAAGGGCTTCAAACTGCAAGAGAGTAGGTTTAGATTAGATATTAGGAAAATACTCTTTACTGTGAGAAGGGTTAGACACTGGAACAGGTTTTCCGGAGAAGCTGTGGATTCATCCCTGGAAGTGTTTCAGGCCAGGCTGGATGGGGCTCTGAGAAACCTGGTCTAGTGTAAGGTGTCCAAGCCCATGGCAGAGGGTTTGAAATTAGATAATCTTTAAGGTCTCTTTCTACCTAAGCCATTCTATGATTCTATGACATCTTTCCTATCAGAGCCAGGCACTGTGGGAAAAGGTGTGAAAGATTCATACCAGCAGAAGAACGAGAGTGGGAACACCAGTTTCTCTGGCTTTAGGTATTCAAGTCACATTTAGACTTGAGAAAAAACAGATCTGTCTCTACCCAGGATTATTTTATTCTTTGTTATATTAATTATATGGATAAATAAGTTAAACTGCTACAGTTTATTCCTGTCTGAACTCTTAGAAATGCATTTACTTTTAAAATTCTGTGGGTTTTAATATTTATGTCACAAAATGTAACAAAGCATTTCCATTTTGCAAATTACTCTAAATATTTTTATTTAATAACACACTCCTGAACCCTTCATGAACCATTCTGAGCTTTCACCAAGCATTAAAAACAACAGCAGATCACAATATATCCTACTACATCAATAAAATTTCCCTTTGTTGAGAATTAGTTCTGAATTAGTTGCAGGTTCTCTTGATAATCCTGTAATATGAAGAGATTACCATGTTAAGATTTTTTACGTTCCTTCAGAAGATCTGTAAGTGGACACACACTTTAAATAAATTACATATGACAGTGGAGCAAAACTTGTTACTGCAGGTGCAAATCTTATAAAATAAAGTTAAATCAGTGTATATAAAGTTAAAGGTCCTTTTGCTCCTCCAGGCATTCTCAACACTTTTCACTGGCAAATTACTGCAATTTTAAAAGGAAAAGTAGTGGAAAATGCTTTCTTTAAACTGCAGAATAAAAGTTTGAAGAAGGCTTCCTTTTTTTTTTTTTTTTTTTTTTTTTTTTCTTTTCCTTGAAATAAGCTGTTTTTCAAATGTGGAAATAATTAATTCACTGAACTCTGATTTAAACTTTAATTATTTTAACACCCCTTTTATTTTTATGTCACACAGGTATAGAAAATGATGAAGAAATTAAACAGTTAGATGAAGAAATCAAAGAACTAAATGAGTCCAACTCCCAGATGGAAGCTGATATGATTAAACTCAGAACTCAGGTAACAGTTTTATGAAGCCCTAAATTCAAGCTGCTTTTTCTACATGGCTGATTAAAAAATATAGGAAATATATTGTTTCCCTTTTATGTTTTTATATATTGATATCTATGCTATTTATAAAATCTGAAAACAGTGTTCATTTTGCAATTTTAACATCAGTTACCAACAGTTAAAGAACCAAATAGAACTCAGCAAAATACATTTTTTAAAATAATGGTAAAACATGACCTGTCATGGTCAGCTTCGTATTTCCCCTTGATAAGGCTATGCCTTTCTAATAGCAGTTAAAATATTGTGTGACATGGTCATTAACATAAGCTACAAGGTGAAGGAGCCCAGATGAACAACATGGCTTTTGCCATGTCTTAGAGAGGAAATTTAGACATATAAGTGAGTACCTGTTACACTTCATGATGTGATACACTAAATGCAACCCTTGGCAGCAGTAGTGGTTCCAGAGATCCAGTTTAATTCTTTTTTCATTCCACATAAATTTGTTGAGGGAAAAAAAAGGCAGGAAACATTAGACTAGTAACTAAAATTCCATTATTCATCAGTCCTAAAACTGGATGGAAAAAGCAAAAGAAGAAAATCTGTGTAATTCCCCTAGAATATTTCAGTGTCCAGCATAGATTCTGGTGCTTGTCTCTTCACATGATTTGCACACAGACACCAACACTAAAATTCATCACAGTCATCATTTGTCAGTCTTTAGTCCCATGATCATACTCACCCAAATGATCTCAATGGAAACAGAGTAAACCATTCCTTGTTACTTCTTTTTCTGCTGCTTGTGGAGATGGGCACCATGTTAATTTTACTCCTCCTCTTGTATAGTCATAAATACAAAGGCAGGCTCTACTTCTACTTGGTTTTTATTTGATTTCTTAACCTTAACCAGATTGATACTGAAACCTCACTTTTACTTTATGCTTGCATTCAGAGTTCTGCTGTCATTATACAGCCTTCATAGGATTTGATTCATGGTTTACTCAGTTTCCTGATGTGACCAAATACAACTGTAGGGTAATAAGGACAAAATCTGCGAGAACATGAAGCAAGATCAATCAGTGGCAGGAAGATTACATATGTTTACTCTTGAGAAATTTGGTCATAAATTTTGAATCTGGCAGCTTCCAATTGCCTTTTGCTTTCTTCTGCTTAATACAGTGAAGGTCCTATTTGCATACAGACTAGTTTAGCTGAGTATTTAAAAAATGTGAAGCAGTTTGACTGTTACATGTACGTTAGGTAGATGCTCCAGCTGTCAGTAATTACACCACTTTTAATTTTTTTTTTGGCCCAATTAATTGAAAATAAAAGCCATGATAACACTATCACAGGCATAAACATATTGAGTTTCAGAGATCTATCTAGGAATTTCACATCAAGCTTTCATCTGAAATGAGTACAGAAGCCATACTTTAGTGGTCTCAGTTCCAGCTTCAGACTAGTGCCATTGCATGTTTTTAGAAATCAGATTAGGCACTCTGTGGGACCACTGAATGTTCTTGGTAAAAGAAAGCTCAGCTGGTGATTTTACCATTAAGTTAAAGGGATATTTTTCACGCTTCAGTGCAGCAGATTTAGGAAAAAGATAGATTAAATCATTAATGGGATTTTAAAAAGTAGAAGTACAAGAGGTGCAAGAGATCATGAAAACATTGTCCACCGGTCATCTTTACTTACTAAGCTTTTCCTAAGCTAAACCTGACAGGTGCTTGTCTAACCTGTTCTTTATTTCCCATACTAGAAATTCCACAGTCTCTGGATAATCTGGTCTAATACTTATCCGTTTTTGCCCAGCTAGCTACTAAGGCCTTGTAGAGAATCCCAAGTTAAACTTTACAAAAAAATTCAGAGGCCTTAGCTTTGAATTCATATACTCTCCTGAAGATAAGAAATTTATATTTACAACACATAGAGAGTTACATCATAGTCATTATCAAACAATTAAGGGGATCAAAGTCAACAGTCTCCTTTATTTGCAAAAGTAAAATTATATTGGCCATAACAAAATGTTTGCTGATAAACCTTTTGAAAATCATTAGAAAATCATTGTGCAACTCAAATTTCAGTAAGACTTGACAGATGGGAAATATGCAATGGGAAAACAGTGGAAGTTAAGTGAACACCAGAAGTAGTAACAGTCTTCTTTGATATAGATTTGCAACCATATGATTTTAAGTGACAGTGAAAGTTTTTCATATGACAGGAACAGGAAATTCTACCATGTAGAATTTTTCTATTTAATATAGTGAAAAGTCAAGCCTTTTTCTTAGTTGGAGCAGTTGTAAGACTCTTCATCACTCAGCTGCCTTTTTACTTAAGACTTTAGAGAAAGTATTTGTAACGTAAGATCTAGTAAATTTGTTCAAATTTAACATGCAAATATGAGAGGAGCAAAAAGACAAAGGAGAGAGGGGAAGAACAAATCATCAAATAATTGTATGTTTCATACAAGCAACAGATTATCCTATTTTCAGAATACATACAAGTAAACATTTCTTAGTTGTGGAGTAAAATGTGGTGAGGGAAATTTCAGCCTTTAAGTGAACAAATACAATAATTAAATTTAAAACAGAAGAACTTACAGATGAATACTAAGTGAAATGATGAGATACGCTGATCATCTGGCACTGTATTTGCAGATACTCAGCATCTCATGAAAAAAAGCAAAAAAGATTCAAGTTTCAATGCTCAGCTATAAAGAAAATCTGTAGAGTCAGCTTCTGCTGAAATTAGTGTGAGGTGGCTGCAGTATGTCATACTGAAGTGAGCCTTCATTGGCATCAGACTCCTCATTCTGGTCTGTAATATAAAAAGAAAATTAGGATAGATATTGGAGTATGACTTTGACTCTAAGAAGCACCTAGGAAAGATGTTTTGCATTTGGATACAGCACTTCCCTCCAATATAAACAAGCTGAAAGCAAAATAAGAGAAGAGGATCAGGTGTCCAGGTTCAAAGATGAAGAAAATATTTTCCTTACTGATATATTTGGTGGAAATAGCTCAGAATCAATTAACTGTGACAAAACCAAGTCCCTACAATGCTGGCAACTTGGATTAACTGCCAATATGCAGCTGTAGTCAAAGCAAGAGATACTTGGAGACTGTTTATGTAGACACATCTCTTTTCAAAGTTACTTCTATCAACTGATGGGCTGTATTTCCATAAGTAGACCGAAGATCTAGGTCCAAAATAAAATGTGATACCTCTGACTACCTGATTGTGCCACCAGTTTCCAAACATTTACTCACCCATGGTCAAGTTAATATGTGCTTAAGAACCTATGCCCTTCTGCCCATTACTACTGCACAAACTTCTGACCTTCCCATCAGCATTTTAATTGTATCAATTCTTCCCATAGCTCACTCTCTAGGCCAGTGTAGAAATGGACAGACCTCATTTTGAGAATTCAAAACCTTGTGTTCTTTGGCATTTTTTCCACTTCACTGGCTTCTTTTTTCTTGTCAATGCATATTTTAACCTACACACACACTGAGCACACTGTACACTCTGTAATAGATGTTAACAGTTATCGCTCCATGTGGAAAGTAAGGACAGGGCTACAGAGGCAAGTGCGGACAGATGTGAGTGAGCGCTGCATGTGCTCTTGATGAGCTGGACATAAGCCAATGCTCATATGAAATCCTTATAACTCCATTAGCACAATGCTCTCCACAAGCCCAGGGAAGCTTTTTCTCAGTGATGCTTTTAGCTCAAGCAGGGCAAGGTCATAACTAACTCAGCTAGGTCTGGTCACCTGGAAACACAGGCAGAGCACAGTCTCAGTTGTTTTTACCTGTACATGAAGAAATGCCACAGGGCTATGTGCAAATATTCTTCAGTTTCTTCAGTTTTTCAAGTCATCGTATGTATTGGAAAACTTTCTCAATTTGTACATACATTGCAATAACATGCAGTTGTTCAGCTTTCAAAAGCAGCCCTGTGAGTTTGCACAGAATCATACTTACAGAGCTGAACACTGGCAGCAAGGAGCTGTGCATGCTTAACTAACAAGATAGATGTGTAGCTGAAAATATAAGAAAAGCATGACTTCAGAATGCCCTTAAGAATGTCTTCTAGGAGTTTAACTGCATGGGTGAACTTGCAGAACTAAGGTCCTTAATGTCCTTTCAACTATACAAGAAAAGCTCTAAAGAAGTGGAATCAAATCCAAGTTCATTCAGTCACTATTACCAGTATGGAAAAAGACAAGCTGTTAAAGTCATACAACATACAGTGGGAATAAGAAAGCCTTAGTGATGAACTAAGAACTGCAGACTCAAGCAAAACCTTTTTAAACATGAATGAATAGACCTTTTCTCCTTTCCCTGGTATTTCTGTTCTCTCTCCCTTTAGAGTGCATGCTTTGTACCAGTTTGCCTTATATTACATTGTACACAAATTTGTCCATTTTAGATTACCACAATGGAGAGCAACCTGAAGACGATAGAAGAGGAGAACAAAGTAATTGAACAGCAAAATGAGTCTCTTCTTCATGAATTGGCCAATTTAAGCCAGTCTTTAATTCATAGTCTAGCTAATATCCAGCTGCCGCATATGGTAAGTGATTGAGAGCACAAGTTAAGGAATTTGGCGATCTTCAGTTCACCTCATACAATAGATACATTTTTTTATGTTTATGTTTCATCAACCAGTTGGATATTTGTGGTAACAGCACTGAAACCATAGAGATACATTTAACTTCTAACAGACATGGAGGGCCTGTTCCAGTGTATCCTGTAAATTAAGTAAGAACTAAATAGGCTTTTTAAATATTATAAAGATGGTGGCAGTATGCCTTGCTAATATATTATGCTTAAATGAATATACGATTAAGAAAATAAAAGTTGTATATGAACTACTATTTAATATCTCGTAGGAACCAATCAATGAACAAAATTTTGATGCTTACGTGACCACTTTGACGGACATGTATACAAATCAAGATCGTTATCAGAGTCCAGAAAATAAAGCCCTACTGGAAAATATAAAGCAGGCTGTGAGAGGAATTCAGGTCTGAACAGCTGCTATAGTGATGAAAATCTTGCTTAAAAAAAGGATGCCTCTTGTTTTTTGCTGCTGTAATTTACCAGAAAGTGTTATATATTTATTTCTGTTTGAAACAGTGTTATGCTTACAAGACTTCATAATGATTTTATGTCTTGCTTTAAAGATAGTAACTGCAGAATAGTTTTTTGAATACATTCACATTTTGTACGTTTTCATATAAGCTGACATAGTGTGATATGCCATGTAATGTTTATAGCTGCTAATGTATGCACATTTTTGGGGTATATATATTTCTGAAGAGGTAAGCTGATCAAAATAAATAGAGTGTAAATTCTTTTTAATGCTTTAGTGATTAAATGTTTTAGTATTTTGAACTGAAATGGACAAAAAAAAAAAAACAGCTTTGAATGACAATGTTGCAGTCTGCAGCCACTTTTTAAACACTATCATTTTGCCTCATGTTGGAGGATTTTATGGGATTTAAGAAGTACATTTTGTGTGCATATTGTTTCATAGCAAGAATTGGTTGCAAAAATGCTTTATTTTTGAACAATGCTTGAAAATATTATGTGACTTTTGTTTTTGAAGGATGGTGTGTGGTGGGGGCAATAAAATGAGGTTTTTTGAATTCCAAGAAAATGGCATGGATTAGATGTAAGTTACAAAATGGGTAATTTATTGTAAGACAACATCAAGCCATGGAAACTTGACAGAAGATTCAAAGCAGCTTAAACAGCACTTTTTAATTAACTTCTAAGCATTACATGGTATGAATATGGGAACTTCCATTATGAAAAGAACTATATCAGAGGTGGACAACGTGAAGATTTCAGCTTTTGTTTTCAAATAAACTTTGGAGCCAACATTCTCTTATTTCTACCGGACTGCTAGTGCCCCTCTGAACTATCTGTTCTAGCAATGTAGTTCATCTTTCAGAAATTCTGTGGTTTCAATTCAAGATGGAGGACAATATTTAAAAGTTAATATTGCCTTTTCACATCCTTAATTTTGGGATAAATACAAATGATCTGTGTCTGTTAGTTACTGAACTGCATTCATTGCTGTCTGTAGTAGGAATGCAGTTCAGTAAAGATTTTTCTTTTTGCTTTGCCAAACATTTGATCCCATTTTTAACATTTTAATATTTATGTTTTGCTTTTTGTTGGAGAACAATCATTACTGCAGCATTCACAAATGCTTTGTATTTGTTCTATCACCTATTGCAAAAATGAATGCAATCAAATTTTTAATGTAATTAAATATACTTCAGCACTTTTTTTGCTTTAAACAGGATCATTTTAAGGTAGAACTTATTTGTACCTTCAAGATTTGATTGTTTTCTTCAAAATGACTGCACTATATGTATGCATAAGACCACTTTTTATTACTACATTTTTCTTTTTTAAGTAGTAAATTTGGTGATGTGTTGTGTTTTACAGATGTTGAATTTATTTAAATTTGATAGCATATCTTTTCCTTCCATGTCTTGATGTTATGCAGAAAGTACAAAAGTACTTTAAAATTTTGTTATGAAAAAGATGGGTTTTGTAAAAAATAAAATATTTTTAGCAGAACAGGACTTACAGGGTCATTGTCCCCACAATGTGCCAGTTGACTATTTGCACTTACCTTGCCCTATATATCCATACGGAGGTGTGCAATTTCTTGTGTCATTAGCCTTGTGACACTAAACCTGAACAAATTATAGTGGAAGCCATTATGGCCAATCCAGTAATATTGCTAAGGGAGACTACAGGGATCTCACAACAAATATTCTGATACAATACTCAACCTCGGTATATATATATATGTATAAATATATGTATATCCCAGCGGCACTTTATACTCTTCACTGTACAAAAGCTTACAGTTTTCCACGAGGACTTTAATAACTAGCTGGGAAAAGATTATGTAATTACTTTGGGGCTCTGCAGTATCTTATCTGTACAGTGCCCTTTTTATGTTGTGCTATTAGTTGTAGCTGCCATGCTCAGAATTGCCTTTTTGAGAGCTGAAGCAAGGTGCTTGTTGTTCACCTTCTGCCATATATATTGTACTTTTGCCCTAGCCTCCTTTTAGGGCTTTCATTGTTCATAATGGCATATGCATTTTTCCACTGCATTGTGTCTGCAGCTTCTTTGCCAATATAGTAATGCTTTCAGTAGAGTAATAGATAGTATCAGTTTTGGATTCTTATTGTTATCACCTATGTACAATGGAAAGGGATTTTAAGCACAAATCTGCTGCTCATCTAATGTTGGTACATAATATCAAATCAAAAGTTATCTGTGACTATTATATAGGGATCACAAAAGTGTCACATATTAGAATGCTGACCTTTCATATGAAATTATTGTGAGTCATCAGAGTTTATTTATTATAACTTATTGTTCATATTCATTTCTAAGTTAATTTAAGTAATCATTTATTAAGACAGAATTTTGTATAAACTATTTATTGTGCTCTCTGTGGAACTGAAGTTTGATTTATTTTTGTACTACACGGCATGGATTTGTTGACATTTTAATTTTGCTATAAATGTGTGGAATCACAAGTTGCTGTGATACTTCATTTTTAAATTGTGAACTTTGTACAAATTTTGTCATGCTGGATGTTAACACATCTTACTCTAAATAAATAAAAAAATGTGTTGCCACATTTGTAGCACAGTGGTTCTATGGTCACTTTCAGCATTTTCACTTTATTTCATACATGACATTACTACAAAGAAAACCTCAGAGACCTTTTTTATCAAGAAGTCTTGGCTGTTGATTCCCCAAATTCTGCCCACCGGATGCTCCTTCAAATGATGCTCTTCCTGCTCTTCGTAAATGCACAAGCACAATATATTTGTTTTAACATTTCGGGACTTCCTAGAAAGAAATTGAATAGTATTTTCTTGGCCCAAATAATATGACTGAAGTATTGTGTGCAATCTATTTAAATACATTGAGAACCAGGTTCCTAGACTCAGAAATGAGGAGTAAGGCAACGGAAAATGAAGCTCAGTTGGAAAGCTTTTCCCTTTCTTTTGATCTGCACTAAGGTCTCAAGCTGCTTTTAGAATGAGTCAGCTGAAGAGTTGAATGACAACAGTCAGCCAGCACTTCTGGTCATCACTGCCTGTGACAGAAACTGAGACCATCAATACACCTGTCCCATGCCATATTCTGCACCATGATGTAACCCATATTACCCCTGCAGTGACTTAATAACTGCTTTAGATTCTACTAGCCATGTTATAATACAACCTAATTAAAATAATCTTCCTTGAAAACAAACAAGAGTAACTACACATAGAATTGGTAATTAATTGATTTATAAGCATAATTACTACTTTACCATATGCTTGGGTTCCTGTATTGAGCATATATTAAGTCCAGCATTATGCAGTGGTATCAATAATTAAGGCTGTACATTATCCCTGCATGCCATTCCTCTTAATTGCATTCCTTAGAGATCATCCTAAATGACCAAGACAGGAGCACCAATACAAACTCTAGACTGTCTCTCTGCCCCTAGCAAAGGCTGGTCAGCTACTGGGAGAGCAGGAAATAGGGAGCACACCAGAGTGCAGAAAAAAAGGCAGGAAAGGCCTTGCAGTCAATTTCAGAAATCACTGCAAGAAAGAGGATGAAAATCTGTGTGCATACACAATGTGATACAAATGTCTTTGTAGGTAAAATTGGGAACATTTCAGAAAATCAGATCTTCTTCAGCATTACATGTAAAATTTTATTCTTAATCATTCCCGTATGATCCATTTTTTTAACCTTGTGACACTATGATCATGTACAGCCATAGAAGTTTATTTCATATTAGAATTTTATACCTCCAACTGTGAGACTTTTTATAGGAAAAAAAAGCCAAACCCACAGCAAAACAGCAAAGCTAAAAAAAAAGAACGACAAAACTGTAAGAGGTGAACAGATTAAAAGACTGAACATTTTAGAGGATAGCTGTGTTTCGAATCTCAGTACACCAGTGGGCTGGTATGATGCAGAGTACATAAAGGCATCATGTTCTTTACATTAGCAGTCAGATGAGCAGTGAAGTGGTTAATGCCACTCCCGGCTTCTGTCTCCTGCCAACATTCAGTATCTCTTCTGACAAATCCTCTTGCCAAAGGATATGAGCCAACTCCTCTGGTCTTGTAGGACCATTTTTCCATTGTTCTGATCAACAGGCTATTCTCCGTGCTTGTGGACTTAATCCTTCTTGAATTTTTTTTACTTAATCCTTCTTGAGCCTCCTGTGCTCAGTATCCCAAACAATGTCTTCATAAATAACACTAGATCTCTCTGTTCCTATTGCCCAGAAATACTTTGCATGTCACTACATCCTTGTATTACATTTTGCTTTTTTTTGATCATTCACTGACAGTGCTTAGACCTGTACCAACTGCTACATTTTTATCAAGTTTTGAAATAGATAAAAGTCTATTAACTCTAAGCAATCTCTAACTTTGCCTTTCTATTTAGTCCATCATATCAAGTTCTTTATGTACAGTATATCAGATCAATCTTCTCATCTTTGCTAATTTCTGGTTTTGTTACTTAAATTCAGTAATCAGATTACATATTACGTGCCTCTAGTACCAAAAAGACAAAAACTATGTCAGAAACTGTATGCACAAGTAACTTTGAGCTCTGTCTTGTCACTACTATATATAGTGACATACTTCCTCATAAAGCAGTGGGGAAGATGTGGAATGGGGCATGTGCAATCAATTATTCATTCAACACTTTCTGTGGAGAAAGCCAGATCTAAGTCTAGAGCATGAGTTTTCATTACAGGCATTTTTTTCAATGGATTGAAGTTGATCTCTAAGCAGAACATTTAACACAGCTGACCATAGACTTGATTTTCTTAAATACCTCTCATGAACGATAAGGAATAATTTGGGGATTCTCCAGATTCACTGAAGGTGTAATAAAAATCACTCCTCTTGCAAATGCCTCCAAAAAGCATTATCAACCCAACTGTCTGGGAAAGTATCAAAACAGAAAAGAAGAAGCTGCAGAACAAATAAACATGGTCAGTAAGAAGCAAAAGAAACAGAACTGTCAGACCATCAAAAATGCAGACATATGAAATGGAGCAAGTAGCAAAAGAAGGATAGGAACACTCGTGATGGGATAATGCACAGCCCTTTCAGGAAGCAAAAGAATGCAGGCTACAGTGGAGCTAGAGGATGCCACAGGCATGGCAAGTGGATGTTTTTCAGAAGTAATTACGTTTTTCTGATATTCACCTATTGACACTTGCACATACTCCTTCTTTTTGCATTATGCCCTGGACTCTGCCCTGTCCAAATGTTTTGCTACTTTTGCTACATAATTCAGGCTGCCAATGAGAGAAGCTTTGACCTTAAATTAGCTCTAGATGTGTCTTGCATTTGTAATCTGAAAATAAGAAACTCTAAGACTGAAAAGTCAAACTGCTTCACAGAAAAAAAACCCTGGCATTCTGTCTCCTACTGCAAGCCAAACATTAGGGTTGCACACACTTGACATTGAGCATATGTCTGAGGAGCAACCAGCTGTGCGGTGGAGGTAACTGATGAAGTTTCTTTCTTCAGCCTTGAAACACTCTCTGTGGTGGATGACCTGGATTTGTGTACCTCTTAGTTTGCTCAAGCACCCACTTTTCCATTTGACACTTAAAGACAGTATCCTCCTGGAGTACAGAACCTTGGGCCAGGTTGTCTTCTTTGTCAGGTCTTGTAGCCTCGCTTGAGGATTTCTCTTGCTTCTGGCTCTCTGGTGATGCTTGTCCTGCTGTTCCCTCACCAGTAGCTCTGGGGCTGCCGGCACCCGGTGGTCCAGAGGCAGCAATACCTGAGCAGCTTTGGGGAGAGTGGCAGCTGTAGCAGAGACTTCACTGGGGTGGCAGCAGCATGTAACTGCTTCAAACCATGCTTCAGAGAACACTTCTAGTTTAGATCCTTTTCTGTGGTTGTTATGAAAGTGAGGCATAAATTTATATCCAGCCATTACTTATAATAGGAAAAATACAAGAAGCAGTATGGGTTTTTTTCATTTTTTGTGGTGATTATGAGATGGCTGTGGTTATTTTTAAATTGGTTTGTTACTTCAATTAATATAAGTAAACGTTTAAATTCAATGGTATCTGAGCAGTATGCAGCTAGGAAATAATGTGGCTTTTAAAGAATGAGCTATTCACCGACCCTTACAACATACGGAATTGCTTTTATTCGTTTCTTCACTGACCATGGCTTTTATAATGAGAAAACAAGTGTGCAAGTCACTACTGGATTTACACATTAAGGAGAAGTTAACAAAATGAAAACAGATTTTCAGACAGAGATCATTTTTTTGTATGGACCACCTTGTCCTTGCTTGAGACATTTTTCCTAAGGAGATTATTCTCTACGTGCATTAAACTGAAGATTTAATTTTTTTCTTGTAACATTAACATGAAAGACCAGTGTGTGTACATGTGCATATAATCCTAAATTGTGAAGTGTGCTGTTTCACAAAATCAACAGTCATACCTTGGAGCCCTGAGACTCTGCTCAGATGGATGCGCAAGATGTATGAGCCACATTCATATTTAAGCAGATAATTGTTAACACCTCCACCAACATGTTCAGGCCTAGACAGAAGTAAGGTCCTGCTCAGATATGAGTAATATCTGACCTTTACTGCTAAAATAAATGTTTCAGCTCTTCTGACAACACATGACATGATACATATTTACCTCTCATATCTGTGTTCCCAGATACATAATGTAGAGTTAATCTCTGATTAAAAATGCTGATACCTCAAAACTTTATGTTTCCTAAGAAAAGATGGAGAGCCTTTCCATGCTATGCTTCTTGGGTCAAGAAATAATTTTATCTTTTTTTCACTAACACTTTCAGTAAAGTACAAAAAGAAAGGTTCACAGCAAAATCTATTTTTGCTGCTTCTCCCAGGAAAATGGCATGGCAATAGTAATAGCAGCAAATTTAACCAATTCAAGCCTATTCAGGAGAAACTTCTTTCTATCATGTGCCAATTTCTCTGATTCTCACCTGCTTAGTTATATGGTCCTTTACAGAAGAATTATCTTCTGAAATTCCCTTCCAGTTATTTTACTCTTTCTCATTTGCACCATCTATAGTTATCAGAATACATGTGAGGACAATTTCTGAAAATTACTTAAGCTGAATTTCTATCCCAAGAGGAAAGTCTGGAACGTACTGTCTGGAAGAATAATTCATTCCAGGAGAAAGAAAGAAATGAACTTTTTAAGAAATTGCATTTAGTGTAGAACAGCTGATGCAAAATACTTAAAACCAAGAGCAAAATGTGGTATGTCTAAAACCAGATATTGCAGTATCAGCAAAACTGCTAAGTAGTCATAACTTTCTTGACTGTATAATTATATACATTTTGAACTGACTGGCATAAAAAGGGAATCTTTCAGGGTAGGTGGGTAAATAAGCAGCAATAGCAATATTCATGGCAAAGGTTGCACTTCTCATTGGATATGCTGACTCAGGTGAGGCTGCTAGCGCTGCACAGGAGGTGATATCATCTGTAGATAGGGATCATGGAAATCATTCTATGGTGCATCTTGTCCACACATGATCAGCAGCTGTCTGAGCAGAGATGATCAACACCTTGGGAAGTCATTTTTCTCATATGCTTCCCTTTGAAAATCCTGGATAAACCTTGATTTTTAAAACTGCAATTTAGATTCACCCACTATTTCCCAAGGAATCTGATACACAGTTAAACATTATGACAAACAAACCCATAGACAGAAGGTAAAATTAAAATGATAAATTTATATTAAACATAGATAAAATGTAAAATGAAAAAGTAAAGTATATATGCCACATATACTATATATGAATATATAGCAGCATATATACTCATAATAATACTCATCTATTAAGTGATCTGTTTTAAATGTTGCAAGTGTTCTTCCTCCAAATCTCACTGCAGTCAAGAGAAAGTATGACTTTAATGAGTAAGGCTGCAAAATGTGAGTGTGGCAAGATCCTGAGCTGGCTTTGAAAAGAGTCTGCTTAGGAATTATTTTCCAAAAGAAAAAAACTATTTTAAACACAAAGACAAGTTTTTTAACAAAAGTAGGAGTTTTCTTTTTTAAACAACTAGAAGAGAAATAAAAAGATTTTTCAGGTGTTCTCATGAGCTCCTTGCAAGCATGTCCCTTGCTTCCAAGGTAACCATCAACTTTCTGAGTTATTGGCTAAGCCCTGGCTTATGCCCCCTGGTCCTCGGAGGCTCCTCAAACCCTCTCTGAGAAGTAACTCCAGCTGTCTGCTCCTAGTCTTTCAAACACTAACTGCTACAGGCCCCTGCATTTACACAAAAGAGCAACCTTTGTTGTTGTGCTTCTGTGCCACAGGGTTCACCTTCCTTGGTATTTTTCTATAACACAAATTTATAAGAGTCAAATAAAATTAACTCCATGACTCAAAAGTATATATGGAATTAGGAATCATTCAAGCACCTTCTGATGTTTTGGTTTTTAATCTAAGACTTAAATCCCTTGTGCATTGAAGGGAAGGGGGAGGGAAACGTGAAGAAGTAAGATGAAAAAAGAATGTTTGAAATGGAAAAATAATGACTGTGTCCTTTTAATTCTGATGCCTCTGAAAAAAATTTCAAATAAATATTAGAAGTATGTTGTTCACACTGGTCTTACAAATGATACAGAGATTTTTTTTTTCTTTCAAAGTCTAGTATTTTGTACTAAAATGCTTGTGAGCTGCCAGCTTCTTAACAGATACTTGTTAAAGAGGACAAACTCTCTTGTGGTCTTTTTCTCCACAGAACAGGACTTCATAATTGCACTGGGGTTTTAAAATATTTTGCCTTTTTGATTAAAAAGAAATATATATATATATATATATATATATATATATATATATAAAGCAATTAAAAATAAAACAACACCCTGTCTCTTTCATACTCATTACTACCTAAGAGCTGTTTTGGCTGTTGTTCTTCTAGAAAAATTAGATTGAGAATAGAAAGAGAATTGGCAATGAAAGAAAAAAAAAGAAAACCAGAAAATCAGAAGAAAAAAATATAAAATTAGCTAATTTTCTAAAATTTTTCAACCTGACTTTCAAATAATAAGGATAAATAATAGAGCCTTAACTCATATATTAAAGATATTGCCACTTTCAGTCGGAACTGGATGGGAAGAAATTAGGCTTTCCCCAGGCTATGCAAAAAGAGAGAAAGGAACTAAACCAGCCACATATCCATTTTTGTGGATGAGATGGGACAAACAGATGAGGGGAGGCCAGTGGACCATGAACAGCAAGGATCGTGGAGAATGAGACTACTGAAGAAAATTGTGCATTACATTGATTTGCATGCAAAAGGTGTCCATATGGTTACAGGTTTTAATAGTGGATTTTTTTTCTCCATTTGTTTCTTTAGCACACTCTGCTTTCCTTACTCTTATCTAAGTCTTGCATCTGGAATGGCTGTTTTGCTCTCTTGGCAGGTCATTATAAATTCAAGAGTGAACAGGAAAACAGCATGGCTGTAAACATGATACCTGAGTTACAAATCAAGACGTCGATTTCACGGCCATTGTAATTTGGAGTTGGCCCCTGGGGCAAAGAACATTGTTTCATTTTCTTCTCTTGTTAGTACTTATTTGTCTACATTCCTGTTTTCGGGACGTCTTACTCTCTAAAATTGCTTAATTCTAACCAGAGACTCTGTAACAAAAAACAGAACATGAAAGGTGACTAAAGGAGGAAGATCAAATAGCAATTAGTCAATCGGGAGTGCAATTAGAGGACACTGAAAGTGCCCTTAGGGAGAGAATAGAACTGAGCTGGGCCACCCTAGTTGAACAGTCATATTGGCTTTGATCAGCCTGGAAAGCATGGATGAATAAAGGGAGGTCTGTTGATAGCTTCAACCTCAGACAACCTAGCTGAACACACCTTCTTACCTCTTGGTGTACCTTGGTATTTGACCTGAAAGTTTAAGAAAATACATCTTTCTGGTATATTATTTTTAAACACAAACATCTTCATAGAAAAAATATATATTCTTCTGAATGTCCTGTTAAGTATTGCATTACTTCTGATTTTCCAAAGACCTTTGTTAAACTATTACTCCAATCAAACTACGGTAAATTGATTTTGCTCCAGAAAACCTGTTGCATTTCACTGGAAGCTAAGGTCATGATGATTAGAGCAGACGATTCCTGCCCCAGATTGTGTCATGTTGGTGAAGTTGCTCATGACTCACCCTTTAAGCCTGTGAGGCATCTTGCCCAAGCTGGTCACCCAGGCTCAGCTAGTGTTAACAATGAGGTGTCATTGCCAAAGGACAAGTCAGGTGATGAAAAAAACAGATGATGCCTGGAGGGGACGTCTGAAGACCTCTTGGCCAGCCTCCCGCTGAGGTAAGGACTATTGCCAGCAATCTCTCAAAGCAATCATGGTTTTGTCTAATCAAATCTTGATAAACTCTTAGAAAAACTCTTAGAATTTCTCAGCATTTCAGTGTAACCCGTGCCAGTGCCTCACTACCATCCTAAGTAAAAAATATTTTTACACAGTAACTAACCTAAATTTCTCAAACTACAATTTACAAATGTTACACCTATATCACTGCTATTATATCATCTGTCACTGAAAAAAAAAATGCTTTATCAATGTTTGTACTTTCTCTTCCAAGCCGTCACAGGTTGCTGTTGGATCACAACCTTAACCAAACTTCACCAGATGAAATAAGCCCAGATCCCTCAGTCTGTGCTCAAGGCCATTGGGCATCTTGGTGTTCCTTTTTCTAGTTTTTTGTCATCCCCTTTGATCTGGTAAGGCAGAACAGGATGTGTCCTTCCAGATGAAACCTCACGTGCACCAGCTGTGAGGGAAAGTGTCTTCCCTCAATCTACCGCCTATGTTTCTCCTGATGACACTAATTCATATAAAATTAAGAACAGAAAACATCTACACTGCTCTGGAGAGTTGAACAGCACTTGTTCACCACTGCCTCCAGGACCCTTCCTAGGATTTGGTCCCTCCTGCTAGCCAGGAACAGGGCAGCCAGCCCAGGGCATCAAGCACCTCCCTGAGGACTGGGATGAGCCAAGGCTGGGTCGGGATTCTGACCTGTGGGCTGGGGTTGGGGTCAGGCCCATAGGGGGAAGCAGTGTCCAGCACAGCCCTGGGATGTGTGGGCAGGGCTGTGGGGATGGGGATGGGCTGAAGCCCGGCTAGAAATGGCAGTTTGTTTGAAAGCAGGTCTGCTTGCCCTCACAGGGGCTCTGGCCTTCCCCATAGCAGCTCAGTCTGCCCAGGGACCATCTCTACTCTTTCCAGATTGTCCCAGCATCCCAGGAGCCAGGCCCCTGGGTTCAAGGTGCCCAGGATCAACACAGTACCCAGCTGGGAAGTGGGCACAGTCCCAACACATTCATTGGTCTTCAGAGAGGGCATTTGGTTTTATTTATGATTGTAAAACATGTAACTGGTGGCTCTGATTCTCTGAGGCCTCCAGGCACAGCTGCAGAACAAATCATAGCCTGGAATCTCTTCTGGGTGAGGTATTTCCTCAGCATAGTCAAGGGATTAAACTAATAACACCCAATTTCCCGCTATGCTGATATTAAGGAAAATTACTCTGTGGGAAACCAGGAGCTCATTGGTTCAAGTACATTTTTCTTTGTGAAACTCTTTCAGGGGAGTTTTCTTATTTTCCTTTATCATCACAGGCAAACTCTTCCACTGTATGTTGGCTGGTCATGTTTCTCTGCATTTTAAGTGCCTTGACAAAGCAGGGCTTAATATTATTTAATTTTTTATTCAGTATTTTTCTTAGCATATAATTTAAAAAGCCAGAAGGATAAAAAAAGGTTATCCTCCTGTGCTATGTACTTTTCAAGCCTGGCTTCGCTAGCTGGTGCAGGTTGATAGGTGTTTTACTGCTACTGTGTTACCTGTGAGAGTTGTCTGGAATCAGACCAAAGGAATTAGGTCTAATATATCCTTATTGCACAGCTGATAAAAAAACAAGCTTATGGTTTATTTTACTAAATATCAGGTAAGGGGTAGGCAAGGTCCATTTCCTGCACGTAACAAACTGTCTCTTTGAAAGGGAGGACACATTAAAATACATTGTCTGAAAGAACAGAAATATGTGGCAAATGTAAGTTATACTGGCTGATTTAAGACACAGTACAGTAAGAACCTTTCCTTGAACACATTCACTAGCACCAGGTAGTCTGAAGTGAAGATTTAAAGATAACTTGGAAGACAAGCTTTTCCTTTCTTTGTCAGTCTCAGGAATTTATTATTATAAAGAAACTAACAGCACTTGTTCAGGTGTCTGCAAGTCACCAGGCAAATAAAGTTACCCATCACATTCCACAGCTAGGCACATTCTTGTAAGAACTTGGAGAGAACATCTTTTATAATGGAACCAGTGAAGGAATAATTTCCTCCAGAAATTCATATTATATTCAGGAAAGGAGAATGGCAGCTTTTAAAGATATCAACATTACTATCCCAACTGAGAAGAAGGATTTGTGAGTATGGAAACCTCAATCTTCTTTGCTGTGCCAGCAGATGTCATAAACCCTCAAATGCCTGTGCTCAGGGAAGTTACATTGCCTCTGACAGATCTGGCTATGAAGATGCACAAGCTGTTTCAAGAACTATGTATCTGAATATAGCCTAAGCTTCCCTGGATATTGAGAAATGCTTATGAACAAGCATTTATGAATTTTAATAATTTAGCACAGTTGTTGACGCCATCCAGCTATTCCATGACATTCACTTTGCATATATAATAGAAATAAAAGGTAAAATTATATGCTTTCAAAAACAGTTTGAGTTTTGTTTCTGCCTTTAAAAAATAAACAATCATGTGTTCAATCTTTAGATCCCTGTGCTGGCATATTATCAAGAAAATACTTTAAATATAAGTTTCTATGATGCTTCATTAGAGATTTTATCAATCTAGTCCTCTTAACTGTTACTGTTATTATTGACCAAAAGGTTCTAATTTATAAACTAGGTCATGATTCAGTGTCTGCTAAAGACAATGCAAAGCATTTTCACTGTCAGGTATCTGAAGATATGTTGAAATGTCTAGAATGCCTGATTTTATATCCAAAGATAGAATGTTAATATGGAGATATAAACTAAATTGAAGATTATTTGAGTATATATTTATTATACCTGAATTTTTAGAAAAACAAAAGATAAAAGTATTAACTATTTGATCTTTTAGTAAGTTTTTGTTTGTTTGTTTGTTTGTTTGTTTGTTTTAGTATTTAGTACCTCAGCAAAGCAAAATTTATAAAACCAAATTACTGGTACGGAATAAAACCAGCAAGTGGCAGTATTTGACAAAAAATTGTGAGATAGGAAACATTTAAAAGCAAATGGAGATTTGCACTATATTTAACTAAAAGGTAATCACTTCTGCTAGCATTCAGAAAGAAACGTATCTGGTTTCCAGCATATTTTTTTTTTTTAAATTTTATTTTGTTAGGTCAACTTTTCAACTAGAGAAATTGGAAACAGAAGACAAATTTCCCACGGATATTTATATTCAGGGTCAACAAAAATGACCCTCCACATTTTATAAAAAATCTATAAAAATTGGCTAAGAATAGAAACATATATCAAAACCATTTGGAAGTTTTATTTATCAGAAACCTTCCCTGCCACCAATTTTAAATAGCATGCAATGAATATTAAAATCATACAATTATAGAACTGTTTAGGAAAAGACCTTTAAAATAACTGAGTCCAACCATAAACGTAACACCTCATTCTTCTGGATTCCGCAGGGCTTGAAAAAAAGTCTAACTTAAACGACTTATGAGGCGTCAATAACATATTAACCAAGAGCCTGGAAGTTGTATGTAACAAAGTAAAGGTAAGAATGCTATAGCACATGTTACATATAAATTGCCTAAGGGCAGTGAGAGTATCTATGCACTTTTATTCTCACTATCAGAATTACATGTATAATAGGACAGATACTTCTGCAGCACAGGACAATAGTCTACCAAGATCCCAAATGCTGAAGACATTTCAGAACAATTTTAATTTCCTATAGGAAACATCATTTTATATGTACTTTTTTTTCTGAAAAATAAATCATCATAAAGCACCAGAATTAACAAAGTAAACTGTAATTGTATTTACTTAAATGCTACTAATATCCCAATTTTGTGCTATCACTATATTACTGTATTTAATTGTCTAACTTTAGATGTTCTGCTGCTTTCAATACAGGCGCTGCAGGATGACATTTACAGCTGCCAAGATGTTCTAATGTGAGTGGCATTTCTGCAATAAAAATTTACTAGTGCCAACATTTGCACTTTGTGGGTCAAAAGTGCCTGAGGTTTTTCTGGACCAGGAAACAAATTTAATTTTCAGATTAAGACATGCTTATATCCCAACACTGATTACAAATGCAGAGGAGGTGATACACATAGCAGCTGCTTGCTGAATTGACATTGAGGCGATGAACTTTTTAACCTGCTTATTCTGTAAATACTCTTCTACTTCAGACTGGTATCTTCTGTTGTAAAACAGCTGATGTGGATGTATATGAGTTTCTGAGCAACTTAGTGTGTTGAAATAGAAGACCAAGCCCAGCACTGCAACAGTATTTAGAAATGCTCCTAATTTAGAAGTGTACCAAACTGGTAAGAGTCTTCTAGGAGTCTCTGACCAGCCTAGAAACTCAGTAATCATACTGATGGCATGGCAATAAGCCTTCCTTATCTCCAGACACAGATTGAGCCCACAGGTTCCCAGTTAGCCCCTGGGGTGGTGAAGGATCTTTTAAAGGATTCCAGACAAAACCCCTGAACACAATCCCAGCTTCTATACTTCCATTAGCTAACTACTTTTTAATGATACAAGCAGTTGTGTTGCTTTAGAGAAGGAGACATAGTGACTCATGAAAAACATACTCAAAGATAATGAATCATCTCAGTGTGTTTTAATTTTGGGCCCATTAGTGATTTCCAGCATCAAAGCAGATTTCCAGGCTCTGATTTTCTTGATGAGGTATTTGACTTGATGTTAAAAAAAAAAAAAAAAAAAAAAAAAAAAAAAAAAAAAAAAAAAAAAAAAAAAAAAGTGTCCAAAAGTAATTTCCAGATTCATGGGCTAAACAGATGTTTTCACAGTGAGATTCAGAATCACAGAAAGGATGAGGTTGGAAGGCACCACAATGAGAAATCTGTTCCAACCTCCCAGCGCAGGCAGGGTCATTCTAGAGCACACAGAACAGGATTGCATCCAGACAGTTATCTCCAGTGAGGCAGATTCTACAACCTCTCTGGGCAGCTGCTCCATGAATTACTATAGTGAAGTTTTAAGCAAGTATGGCCTCTACATTGTTTCTTGGGGAAAAAAAAAAAAAAAGAGAGATTCAGGCAATGCTGCACAAGTGCCATGGCTGATTTCTGGGGTGGACCTGGGGGTCCTGACATCCATAATTTATAAGAGAAAGTGTTGTTGTTAGACATAATAGGTTAGTTGTCATCACTGAAATTGTCATCACAGAAATGATGTGCCAGTGCTTACCTGGGATAGGCAAACGGTTGGAGATAAGGTATTGATCTGCTTAGGACTGACTGACTTCACGTAAGAATGACAAAGTATTTAGGGCAATGTTAGAAATCTCAAAGGTAATCTAGTTGTTTGTTTGTTTGTTTGTTTTCTGACAAGATTTGATTTGAGAAAGCGTTGAAATTATGTAAACTGTTGCTGCAACCATTATTCTTCTGCATTACATTCTAGTGGGTTCTTCCCACTACCCAAAACCACCACCAGAAAGTAATTCAGGGCAAATCCAACCGATTGTCCTGGCTCAGCAGCCAAAGTTGCAGCACTCACAGGGGACAGCCCAAGGGTTGTGTATGCGGGTTTTCAAAGCAGGGCAGAAATGGAAATTGGCTTGTCGGACTTGCTTCTTCCCATAAGGGTTTCTCTTTCCTTGATCTGTTTGTCCTCATCTTTTCTCTTTGCTTTCTGTTCTCCTTTCCTCTCCTTACCCTTTCTTTCCCCTTCTCCACTCCCCACATTTTGCCTTCCTTCTCTCCTCTCCCGAGGTGCAAGCCGCCGTCCCTCTCAGGGGGTGCCTTCACGCTCTCCTTTCCGAGCACGGAGGATGGGAAGGGGATGGGGAGGGGATGGGAAGGGGATGGCGGGCGGGCGGACCCCCGCCTCCAGCCCGGGCCCGGCGCGGCTCTGTCCCGCGGTGCTGCAGCAGCAGCGGGAGGCAGAGGCCGGGGGCGGCCGCCCATCCCCGCGCCGGCCGGGGCGGGCCCACCGCCGTCCCCTCCTCCCGCCCGCGCGGGGGACGGGATCGCCCCGCCGCCGACCCGAGCGGCAGCCGCGGCCGGGAGCGGAGCGGGCGCGACGCGGATCTGCAGAAGCCCCTCTACTCTTCCTCCTCCTCGTCGCCCTCCGCCCGGCAGCATGGCCCGGCGCGAAGCGGCGGCCGCCCCCGGCCTCTGCCTGCTGCTGCTGCTGCTCCGCGGTGGGGGGCTCTTCCCCCCCGCCGCCGCGCAGCCGCCGCCGCCGCCGCAGCGCGGGAGCGTGTGGTGCCCCAGCCGCTGCCTCTGCTTCCGCACCACGGTGCGCTGCATGCATCTGATGCTGGAGAGCGTCCCCGCCGTGTCCCCCCAGACCACCATCCTGTGAGTACCCGGCGGGGGCTGCCGCGGCGGCCCGGGGCAGGGAGCGGGGCGAAGGGAGGCAGGAAGGGAGGGAGGGAGGGAGGGCATAGGAGAAGGTGGAGGAGGGGATGGATACCTGGGGTGAGAGGCGCTGGGGGTGGGGGTGGCGGCGGAGCCTCAGCTCTTTGTCTGCGGTCGGGGGAGGGGGCCGGACCCGCGGCTGTGGTTCTGCCCGAGGGGCCCGGGCGTCCCCGCGCCGCACCGGGGCTGCGCTCGCCGCCCCGGCCCCGCTGTCCGCTCGGCCCCGCGGTCCGGCCGTGCCCGGCGCGCTCCTGCCCGGCTCCGACGGAGCGGGGTCGGGGCGGTCGGAGCGGTGCCCCCAGTCCTGCGGGGCTCTTAGAGGTGGATGTTCTGGGTAGCTTGTGTCCCAGCTTAGTCGTCCCTAGAAGGATTTCGGTACTTCCTTAGTACCCTGCTTAAAAGCACATTCAGGCGGTAAGGGGATCGGCAGGGACACAATAGGTGGCACTTTCTGCTCAGTTATTAGACATTCGGGGATGTACGAGAAAAGCGGGACCCAAACTGGACTTGCTGAAGACTAACCCGGCTCAGGTTCCTGCAGAGATTTGCGAGCGTTGGTTAATAACCAGTTTTTTAGTTCAGGCACAAATGTATCACTTGAAGTGCCCGGCCCTCTGGTCATTGTTTTGGTTGGGATTGCATTGGTATAAATTTCAGTATTGCCAGTGACTGACATTTAGTTCACATTGATTTGACTGAAACAGTTACCTTTCCAGGCATATTCCCCTGCAATAACGGCAAAGTTCCAAATTAATATCACACGCTATTTTGTTTCGTGGCTTACTAAGAGGAACGGATTTGTTCCACTGACCTGCTTATATGTTACTTGGGCTCAGAAAGCTCTTGGCAGCAGCCCTGCCCTTTTCTTACACACACGCAGCCGTGGAAGCTGAGCAGAGCTTGGCCCTGGGAATTTTCTGCCGGGCCTCCTGTCATAAATTAACTTGTGACTTTGTCAGATATTTTCAAAAGGGGTCTATAAAGCCTTGCTGTGTTTCAGCTTCCAAGTATTATTTAATGTGAAGAGTGCAGTCATTTAGTATTAACTGAGTCCCTCTTTGGCAAGAAGTGCAGGCTTTTGGCAGAATGGGATTAGTCCTGCTATACTTGTAAACCTTTTAGGGAACAGTACAGGAAGTGGGTGGTTAATGTTTCTTACATTTGAAACAAAGTACATTTACAGAACACCTTTTGACTTGAGATTACAGGAAACCGTGTAAAGCTAGCTTTGTGAATCATCTTAAATGAAAAGGAACAAGAAGAAGTCTTAGAGTGTGGAGTCGAGTCTTAATGGCTTGATTTAATCTTAAAGGTAGAAGGGTCTGCAACAGCAGAAAGTATTAGACTGAACTTCGCAGGGCTAGAGCTCCTCTTACGGTGGGTATTTATAATCTTGCAGTGAGTCAGATGAGAATGTGTGAACAATGCAAGCATTATACTCGTCTAACCCCACTAATATATCAAGTTGTCTAGTATCCCAAATCTGAATTATCATTCTGGTATAATGCAAGCCACCATGCTACATAAGTAATGCAAAAGAAGTTAAAAATATGTTTTCAGATTGACAAAGAATGGTAGTTTTCAAAATATGCCTGTGGATGACCAGTATTCTTCAAAACCTAGTGGTGACCTTACTTGTCATCTAGTAATGGATATTATCCTTTCTGGACAACTGACTGGGTAACTGTTATAAATAGGCAGTATTACATCTGTAAATAGTTACTCCTTCTGCTACAATTCTGCTGAATGGTTGTGAATGGAAAGGAGCTGGGTCAGAAGACTGTCAGGCAGTATGAGTCTCTGGGACAAAGAAGAATTTCAATTGCATTTTATTTAGTAATCAGTAGTTTGAAAGTACCAATCAGTAGTTTGAGGGTACCAATCATACATAAATAGCTTACCTGTTTTATATGAATTGCCTACTTATAGCTGTAGGATGTACTTTCAGAATAACTATTATATGTCTGAGTTACTCACGGAATTACCACTCATTTTTTCAACTTACCTGTGATGTTGGACTGTAGTTCTACACTGCAGTGTTACACTTCACAGAGGTAGCCCATCACCCACAGAGGGCTTTCTACACTCAAGAACAGTTTCTTTTTTAAACATGAAAGTAAGCAGTTATTTAATCTCTGGTTTGTCTCTCAATGTTTGTCTTTCAAGTGGTGCCTATATATTACATGTATTTTCTTTAGAAGTGGTGTTGATAGATAGATAATTTAAAATAATAAATAAAATTGATCACCTTCTCCTGTAAAACAAAAATTTAGGAAATCCTGCAAAGTGTATTGCTAATGGGTTAAGTCCATTTTTACTTGCATTGATAAATTCCACATTCTCATCTGTTTTGTTTCTTACTTACAAGATGGATTGACTGTGCAAAATAATTTTGTAAAAAATATCACCCCAAGCTTTTCCTTGTTTATAAGTATTTTGCTGATTACTGATTCTGAAAAATGCCCCATTTTGGAAGCTGGGTTAACTTTGCTCTGCTTCACATATAATTTGTTACATGGACTAAAACAGCATGGGGCCCAGACCAGTGGTGCAGCCAAGTGTTTTCCCCCACATATCAAAAATGTCTACTCCTAATCTCAGGCTCTATTTTGAAAACTGTTCATAACATTACTAGTTGCTGACCTTGCCAGTGCTGCTCCTGGCTGTACATTTTCTCACTCTCCCTTGCCTCTTCCACTTTCTGGCACTTCCCCTTCCCTGCTGCAGGCTGGGATCCATGGTTTAGATTGCTTCTACAGGGTGAATTCTGCCAGCTTTGAAGGAGCTCGTGGAGCCTTGCATAAGCAAGTGGTTTCACCGAAAATGAGATTGTTACCTGGGCTCTTTTTTGGACAAGGGCCAACATCCCAGTCCTGTGCTGACTTCCCTTAAAAATGGAGACCCATGTACAAAATGATTTGAAAAACTACTTAATGCCATAAATACAATCATAGAAATTTCACTTCATCTCTGACTAAATATAGAGCACTTACATTAACACAAATTGCTGAAACATATTTATATTAAACCATTTAAACACTTAAGGAATGTAAAATTTTGGGTATCCCCTCTTGCTGTCTCCTCCTCCCATAATGGTGTCCTGTCTTACACTTTTTGGGGGATTTCTGTGTTCTAGAGCAATTTCTTGTATATGGTGTTCATAATTCTGACAGGAGATATTTGAATATGGATGCAATATATTACTATTTGTATCTAAACACAATCCAAATCCAAACCTATCTACAGGACCAGCTACACATACTCAGACCAGTACTGAAATTTGTTCACAGTTTTTCTTGGCAGCACCTCATTGCTCTCTTATTTCTTGCTAGCTGTACAAATAAAATTGTATTCACTGCACTTGAGTCTAACAGACTGAACAAGAAAAGAAACTAATGTTCTGTTAATAGCAGAAAAGGTAAAAATTGACAAAAATAGTTGTCACCAAAGAAAGAGGACTTGATTTACACTGAGAATGACATGCACATTATTGAGGAGAAGATTTAATTTTCAAATAAGTCATTCTGTATTGTTGTGTGATTATTACTTGGAGTGGCCTGCAAGTCTGCTATGAATAAAACACCTCTTCAACATGCAAGTATAATTCTAAGTGATCAAACCTTAATAGGACCTCTTAAGTTGCAGCCATTCCAGCTGAATAGCTTTTGAAGGTAGGCTCTGAAATGAAATTGAAGGCAACAGTCTGTGTTGCTTGTTACTTCTTTTGTTACATGATTCTAACATATTCTCAATCTAGATATTGGATAGTTCAGGGTGTGTACTTTTTTATTTACTCTTTTATCAGTGTATTTTAATTTCTGCTTTGTACTGTAGATGTCAAAGGGAAAGGGGGACGTGTTAGTAATTTAATTCTATAGTGACTTTCTAGACAGCTGAGTAAGAAGTACTTACTTTTTTTCATCTCTCCATAAGAACTTTTGGTGGAATCTAATCTACGTTCGTAATGTCAGTGAAAACCATTATTGAGGCTTCCCAAGAGTATCTGTCTTAATACAGTTTTAAAAAAACCCCACAACACTAGATTACACAAATCACACATCTATTTGGAGAATATGTGAATCACTAAAGAGCTAATGTAATGACATTTTGCATTTCACTGTTGATTTGTGCTAACAGTATGCCTCTTAGCAGAGGCCTTTAGGAAAATGAAGTAGGTGATATGTACGGAGACTGCCAGTGCAGGAGTCTTTGGGCTGTCGTAGCAGAAATCTTACTGTAAGCTGTTTGCAGATCTGCTATTTGAAAAGATGCATTTTCTGCCAGCAAACAGCCATCCCATTTTCATCTGAAAAATAGAAGGTCCTTATGTTCAATTAGAAAATCTCTGAAACACTTTTAGAAAAATACCAGTAGATTAAAATTAAGGCAAAATAAAATAAACACACTTCATCACTGTGAAGGGTGAAGGATTGCAGTCTCAAATGTGGACTGTGAGTAAATTTGATCACTTCATGGGTGAACATCAATTTCTGTGTAGGAGTTAGTCAAGAGATAACACACTAGAAGATTTTATTCAATTTGCAGGGATTTGTACGTGCTTAACATTAAGAAAAGAAGTACAGATACTGAAGATTTATTTGAAAGGTTTGAAAATAGCTTAATATTGACCTAGCTATTGCCACTCCTGGCTGGGCAGCAAACTGCACTAAGTGCCAGTGATGATTTGCTTGAATGATACAGAACAGGGGGTAAAGCACAAAATTATTTCAATAAAAATTATCTTATGTCTTCCTTCATAGAAATTTTATGAACATGTAAAGAATTAAATTTGAGATTAAAACACCTACATTTAGGTTTCTATACACATGAGTTTACATGTGTATTTGGTTTGAGAATTTCCCTTCTAATAAGTAGCAACTCAGCCAGTACAGTTCATGGTCAGGGAGCAGAAGTCAGCTCACTCTAAAGGGGGCACCTTTATTTGAAATAATTTCTAACCTCAGACTAGGTCCCTATTGGGCCTGTGCCATAGCTGCTTGCTTGCAGCCAAGTACATCTAAATCAACAGCAGGCACCACCGATCAGACAACTGAATTAATTAGCTACTGTTTGGGCAGTTTATTAATTTATTTGTGCCTTCTCCAGCATAAGTGTGTTAACTGGTCTTCTGTTGACAATAAAAAGAGATTAAATGTCTGTATGTAGATGTTGATATTTATTTCTCTAAGCCAAAGTTTAAAGTATTTTTCAGATGAGAATGTTTTCATAGAATTTTCAACACAAAGAAACTACTTGCAAAGAGTAGGCAAAGGAGTCATCAGCAATTTAAAAAAATTGTCTTTCAAAGTACTTAAATTGTTGCTAAAAGGAGAGTATTTTCTCTATTAAGCCACATCCTGAGTCCCAACAAATCAAGTGGATTCTGCAAAAGATACCAATCCTCCCCAGCAAAGCGGCTGTGGAAGGTGTGTAGGAAATAAAGCCCGCTAAAGCCGTTCCCAGGCAGTCTGGTTGTATTGCTGATGGAATGAGCCAGGACCAAGGCATGAGTGTGTTAAGGAGACATTTGCAGAGTTTGCAGAATGTGTTTGGTCGTTAGCAGGGGGCAGAAGGGCACAGCACTGATAGTGTTTGACATTTACTGGGAGACGAGAGGCAAAGCTGCTGAGGGCTGCAACAGAAGGCCCATATGACTCTTTACTTCGAGTTGCCAGATTCACTGGTGGGAAGATGTTTTTGTCATCTCAGCAGTATGCTAGACCTCATCAAATTCTTTGCTGAAGAATGGGAAAACATATGGAACAAAATCATATCTACGAGTAACTTACTGTACGCTTAACAAACACACTGTCGTCAGAGGAATACTTTGTCATATATTACAGTGAATAAATACAATTTCTGTTTTTCATCTTGTTTTACTAAGATGTATTTTTGAGCAGTAAATACATAACATTTGAATGTTAAAATGAAAAATATGTGTTTATTTACAGAAGGATCCCTTTAATAAGTAAACCCAAAGACCCATTTGACCTGATACCTGTTTTTTGAGGGTGATGGAAAGCACAGCTTATAAACAAGTAGGCAGTACAGAACAGCATATAGTTGTTTATACCTATAATAATTTGCAGATATGGATTTTGGGGGCTAAAGATGCCACCATATTTTATGTAGATCTTGATGGATCTCTCCTCCACAAATTATTTAGCCTCTTCTTTTCAACTAATTTAGCTGTTGTGTTATAACTTTCAGTGGCAAGGAATTCTGCACAAACTACATGGTGGAAATTGCTCTCTTCTGCTTGAAGCCTGAAAGTTGTTAGCTTCACATAGCGTTCCCCATTTCTTCTATTGGAAGAGACACTGAGTACTTGATCCTTCTCTATTATTCCAATGCCAGCCATGATTTTGTGATCTTTGATCCTAAGCTTCTCCATTCCTTTTCTTTTTCAACTTGGAGTCTTCTCAGTGAAAGATTAGTATTAATCTCTCATCATCTAGACTGCTGCTTCCCCACTCTGCTGTGTTTGGAGATGAGGGAGTTTTGACTTTGCCCAGTATTTGTATGGATAAATCTGGTATGAGGTTTCATGGACTAATCAAGGGTACCTGAAGATCTTGCCTGTAAGTAGTAATGATCACTTCTAGGCCTGCCATTTTATTTGTAAAGTTTGATTTTTTCCGTATACATTATTTTGTATTAATACTTGCATTAGGTCTGCACTTTAATAGCCATCATGGACTGTTGACAGGTCTTTTTGCTGTTCTTCCTCAGCAGTTTGTTAAAATAGATGAGTATCATAAGCAAAACTTGGTTCTTTCTGTGGTTCATCACTCTTGCATTTAGAAATAAACTGGACAATGCAGAGCTCAGCACAGGTCTCTGTGAAACTGTACTGGTGACCTTTCCCAACTACAAAAATTCTCCATCTATTGCAAACATCTCTTCGTATGTTCATCCAGAATGTGTGGAATATTTGCTTTATAGCTGTTTCAAAAGATTGTCCTCTGATTCCCAAAGCTTTGGGAGTTTGGACTGTTGTCAGCACAAGATTTTTTGTTCGTTCTACTGAAGTGTTTTAGAAAGCTATAAGGATTATACAGATTAGTGGATTGCTTGGTGTTGTTGTCTACATCTCCAGTTTAAAATTTCAGTTTAAAACATTTTTCTGTCTTTCTGATTCTGTTTAACAGAGAGCTTCACTGTCTCTGCCATTACTCAGTTTTCCCAAAAACATTAATTAAAAAATGGTGAGTTAAACAAATTTTCAGCATTACTTTGGGGAATTCAAAGGCATGAAGGACAGTGAATAAGAAATTTTTGTTTAGCAGAGACAAACATGGGATTACTTATTGGAAAAAGTAGGAAATAGATGCTTGGACATGAGTAAATATGTTTTTTCTTTCCTAATTCCCAAAGGCAGCTGGTGGAAAAATAACAGGGAAATGCCTATCCTTGCTTCATCAGGAGGGTCTGGATCTGAAACACAGGGAGAGGAGTCTCTCACCTAAAACTGGTAAACACATGCCTAAGAGAAAAATGTGATTAATGAATATTCTAACCTCTTCCATTTTCTGAGTATCCCCTACTGATTTCTCTCCTAGGTGAGGTCAGTGCTCATTAAGAGATGACATGGGGATGTCCTTAGCCTGCAGAAAACTTTGTCATTTATATGCTAAATAAATGTTAGGCTTGCCGCATGTGCTTATTGATTGCCTTGCAAGTAAGCTAAGTTTAAATTGAAAAGTTGAAAGCCTAGAAGAAAAGAAAACTAGGAAACACAGCCAGTAAAGAACAGAGTTTGACATGAAGATAGAAGAAAACTGGAAAGAGACCAAAGTAATATAATTGAAGAAAACGATACTGCTATTATGACATGATAAAATAGCAGACAGCTATTCAGGAAATAACAAAAGAAGAAGAAAAATAGTGCATTATGATTAAAATTGCATATTATTTTATTTTTTTTTAATTACAAAATGGCCTTTACAGGAATATTTCACTGTGTGTAATGGGTAAAATGAAAATGCTAGATTTATATTTTGAGACTCCAATTCTATTTTGAACAACTGAAAAACCAACTATGTTTTAATCTATCTTAATTCATGTTTTAATAAGGTATTATAAACATTATTTCTTTTTGGATTCAAATTTCTGAGACTTTGAAAGCTTACTGTAGCTTATTTACAGTATTTTGTGATCAAATGTTTTGTACATTCTAGATCTCATCTTGCACAACTTATGCATAGCTTTGTATACGTGACAAATCTCCAGGCTTCTGATTTTTCCTGGACATGGACATTTGCTGAGTCTCTCTTTCCAGCAAGCCAAAGTGTTTATATCCTTATAGGATAAGACTTCACTTACAGAAAAGATCCATTTATAAAGGTGACATTAAAAACCTGTATTGTACAATCTAAACATTTATAGTTGCTTGTCTTTCTGGTGAAGTTTATGTATAAAAAGAAGTTAGTATTTCAAATACTTAGGTGTATGTGTGTTTGTATATTTATATGTACACATGCTGTACATAATGTCTGTATATATATAGACAGATAGATATAGGGAAACAACTGAGTTAAACTGTCTTTATCATTTTTTCCATTTGGAGTCGATTAAAAACAAAACAAAACAAAACAAAAATAACTTTAAAGCCTTTCTTATTGCAAATGTGGGTAGGGTTTCAAGACAATCCATAGAGATGGTGCAATGAGAGCTGACTGAGCTGGAACGGAATGACTCAAATATTTCCTTTTCCTTCCTTTGCTTATCAGGCTGCCAAATTTGATTTCTCTTTGGTATGGCATTATTACTGCTGCTTCTGAGAGTCAAGTGATTTTTTTAAACAGAAAATGGAATGTTTATTACAAATGACAAAGAGTCTCAAAATCTTGAGAAAGATACTTGAAGAAGAGATTAACGTGGTCTCTCATCTTCATGTCTTTTTGTTTAATCTGTATTTACAAAGATATGCAAAGATTGGGATGTTGAACAGTTTGTGCAGTGGCTGGCACGTTTCTTGAAACCATGTGAAAGTTTGTAGAATAAAAATTGTAAAGTTTTGTGCAATGTAGTGTTCCCTCTTAGTGTTTTTTTCCAAGTAGTTTTTTTAAGTTTTATTTAAAAAAACAATGAGCAAATGTATTTAACTCCAAATTAGTTTTACTGCCTGTGACTCCTTTTTTTGTTGTGATCTGTTGTTCTAACTTTCAGATTTTTTTATTCTCTTTCCAATTGCCACTCCCTGTATCTTTCGGAAACATTTTCTTTCAACATTCTTTCCCCTTAAATCACGTATTACAACAGACTGCTCTCTGCCTGCCTGGTCTGGAAAAGGAAAAATATTACTTGGTACACAGCATTACCTTAACTAATGACTGTTTTTGGTAACCAGGATGATGACTGCTAAATGTCAAGTTCTTTGCACTGTGTTAGCCAGACCGGATTTAATAGCATTTTATTTAATGGCATTTTGCTGCTGGTTTCCTTTGTTGCAGAAAAAATAAAGAATAGATGAGTCCCCGTGTGTTTGACTTATCTCTAGGAAGTGTGAGCAACATGACTCGGGCAGCATGAAATTCAGAGGCCTATAGCCTCTGTCCAAGGTCCATCATGCTCTACAGAGGCAAATATTTCACTTTTACAAGATTTTATTTGTCCATTTTGATATAAAATTTCACTATTTGGTGTCTTGTGGTATCTTCTATTTAATGATAGATTATCATGATAATCAGATTAAATCAGTCACCAATATTAAAATCTTTAAATCTTTACTGTCATGTTTTGGTGGAGAAAAGAGAGAACTTTTTTTCCCAATTTTTCCAAAATATTTTGAAAAATATGAGGGGCAATGTGTCTTCTGGTACACAGATAACCCTAGTGGGCCATTCAAAACTCAAACACAAATAAATGCCACATTACATTATCTGCTAAGATAAAGTAAAAAGCTAGAGCAGCAGCATGATGGTATGACATATATATATTAAAAAAATATATGGCCTATCAAAGTAGGGTAACTTTTAAAGGATATTTTGTTGCTCTTTGGGATAATAGCTAATTTGGGTTCAAGAAAGAAGTTTGGGTTTGATGGTATTTTGATAAACTCTCCAAGAACTTTGAGAGGCGGTAATATTTATTTATTACAGATATAAACTGAATGAAAAAATTCAGATCTTTGACTTTGGTACAGTTAATAAAAAGGGCCTAGGTAATTGAATTAAAGTGCCAGTAAAAGGAGAGATATATCAGGCAAAGAGAACTGCAGAGCTATGACAGAGCTGTAAGAGCAATTTGATTTTGTGAGTTGGTGGCTTGCTCTGGCCAGATTCAAGGCATTGACTTCCCGATTTATTTTTATTGCCCTGAGAAAAGCTTAAGTAAATGCAATAGCACCTATGTAGGGGGTAAAATCAATTAAAATGTTTCCTAGCTAGACTTTTATGTATAGCTAAAGCATGTTAATTTGTAGATTGGAGACTTAGTTGTCAGGTTTGTAAATAATGGCTACCAGACAATTATTAATGATCTGCAAATACCTTTCTTAGTATGGTAACATTTATAATTTGTTTAAACAGTTTTTTTAAACTCAGGATATTTTTTTTTTCCTGAGTTCTCTATCAATAGTCTAAATCACTTGAAATTTCTAAAATGTTGAGACATGTTGAAACATTTTTCTTGATTCAGTAAACAGCAGTTTTGAAAACCTAGGCAGAAAATTCTCTAATCTTCCATTGTGATATGAATATTTTCTTGGATGTTTTATACTTTGTCAACTTTGTGTACTTTCTTGAGTATATGTTTTATTTTTGATATCCTTTGTTTTACTTAAATATTTTTTATACATCTTGCATGGGAATATTTGAATATAAGATTTGGAAAGAGAAAAAATATGCAAAAAGAATGTGGGATTCATTAGAGATCTCCAACTGAACAGTAATTAACTGGCTGAAAGCAAGATTTATTAAAAACAAAACAAAACAAAACAAACTAGCCTTCAGTTGCAATCTTTATATTGGTCATATCTGTATAAAAGGTATATATCCATTGACAGGTGTAAGACAGACTCGTCTTTTGAAGAAATCTCTGGAATTGCCAAACAACACAGATAGTACAGGTGAAATTTTCTTGTTTTGATGAAGTTACAATGTGAACAACACTTAAAACAGAGATGATAGGTAGGCGAGTGACTTGTGTACAGCCCCCACATTCAGGTATATAGTGTAGGCCAGTTTTATGACTCTACTGCATGTGTTTATAATGCCTTATTCATCAGAGAAAGAAATAAGAACTAGCTGTGGTTTTGCACTCACCATTTAACAATATCAAATTGAATTCAAAGTAGTTTTGTCTTTTCCATATTGGTAAAATTTTGAATTCCCACTGTACATAGCAGACAGTAGTATCTGTGCAACCCAGATTCCTTAGATCGGAGTTTTTCATTACCTTTCATTTACGTTTTGCTTTCCTCAATATCCACAAGGAATTGTTTTGTAATAGTGCTAGAATAGAGTAAGTACCTGTCTCACATGTCAGATATTGTCTGTGACAGAATTTGTATCCTTGTTGGTTGGTTGGTTCATTAAATATCTTTTATACACTTACTGGCAGGCTGATGTCACTTTAAAAATATTCTTATTTCTCTGAAAGAGTATTTAATTTTTTCAGTAATCAATCTTCTGAACAGTGTAAACAAAAATTTGCTTTTAAAAGAAGATTATCATTCAAGTGGAATTTTTTTTTTTTTTTTTTTTTACTTTGAAACTGGGACATAGTTCAACATGCTGGTAGACCCATAAAATAAATTGGTTTTAACATCTGGACCCATGTGTAAGAAATTTCTGATTGAATCAGGATTTGTAAATCTTATTGAATGCCCTTGGGGATTTGAAATTTGGGGTTTGTTTTGTTTTTTTTCTTGATTGGTGTCTCTTCCATTATGTAAATCTGTTGGTTTTATCTGCAGAGTGACGAAGCTTTGGTGGGCAGGAAATAAAATGTTCATTCGGTTCAGGCTTATCTTTAGCTGTATGGTTTGGACATGGGAAAGACTTGTCCCTCCAGAGACAAGAGCATGAGTATAATCTCTCAGGAGACATTTCAGCCACAGGATTACTGCAGTAGAACAACATCCGAAGCCTGAGGAAACTTTGCCAGTAGAAAGTTTCTTCCTTAAGTGCTGAGTGCTGGGTTTGTGGCTTGCAGTTTTCAGCCTCTTCGGTGCTTGAAGTGTCTTAAGTATTTGTGGAAATTCCAGCCATAAATTGGTGTTTGTATGCCTTTGGATCAGAGGGTATATTTGTACTTCTGACCACTCTTAGAGCAATGGTCATTTAACTGTGGGTCCAAAGGATTCATTTGCAGCTGAACTTAAAATTTGGTGATTAATATTTCTGAGAAAGAATTTTTTCACAGGCTTTTAAGCCAAATATATGACATAGCAGTGGTCTTAGTTAAGTGGAATACTACTAATTTATACATTTTCAAGTAATGTGTTTTTCAGTAGTACAAACATCGTAAGAATCTTTTATTCAAAGGTGGAAATTAATTGGTAGATATGTCTGCTTATTGAAACTAAGATTAAAAAATATTTGTCTGCAGATAGTAGTCTTTTTTTTAACTATTTAGATTGCATATTAAAAGAAAATAGTAAGTCTAATGTATTTAAGTAGCTGGTCTATTTAGTATATTAATGTTAGTGTATACCTGCTTGTTTTCTTCCTTTTTTTTTGTTTTGTTTGGTTTTGTTTTGTTTTTGTTTTGAACAGTGATTTTTTTTTTTCCAGTTAAAAAAAAACAACCCAAAAAACGAAGAAACACCCTATGAGGGGTTCATGGCTTTCTTTGGGCCAGCAATAGTTGCTCACTCCTGCCCATGGTCTTTATCTGTTCTCAGAGTTAGCTGAGAAGTAAGCAAGGGAAGAACATTTGGTTTCACTCTGAATCATTTTCCTGTTTTGGTGGCCGGTGATGTCTGAGAGGGTGGCCTGACAGATGGCACGAGGCGGAGCTGCATCCTGAGCAAACCTGCTGACCTGTCCCTGGGGCCTCATCAAACAGGGCCTGCCCCCAGAGAAAACCATAAAATAAGCTGAATCTGTGATACAGCTTGAAGGGGCAGGTTTGGGAAACAGAACTGTAAGTGCTCCTTCTTGAGAAAAAGCGTCCTTCCACTTTCCTTCCTTGCCAGAGGTGCGAGTGCCACCAGCTCCTGCTCTGTGCTTCCCTGGGCTACTGCACCCACCTGCCAGAGCAAATGTTCTACCTCAGAAATGTCTGCAATTTTAAGTTTCACAAATTACTTTTTAATTAATGTCCCCTCTACTGAATCATTATGCTATGTATTTATCATGTGGATATTTTAAACTGTCTGATATTCCTTAAAGGCAGGTTTGTACTTAATTTAATATTTTAGAGATAATTCTGGTATTTTCATTCTACTTTGGCAAGAGTAATCAAATGTTTGAACTTTTTTTTTTACATACACACCAGGTCGAAAGCATTGTTCTTTATGTAAAGACCCCTTGAGAATCCCATTTGCTGTTGTGCTGCTCTCCATGTAGCTCAAATGGTATTTATATGGCCTGAGTATAGTTTGTATGGGATAATAAAAGCTAGAATGTAAGATGAAATGTGTTCAAAATAGAAAAATCAGATTGAATTATAGCTTTTAAAATGGCATTACACTGTGAAGACTGAAGAAGGATAGACTTGTCTTCGATTTTATTCAGAAATTACCTTTTTTGCATTATGAACAACATGGAAGTGTGTAAAAACATTTTTCTGTCTACAGATGTTTTATATTTGTTTCTGGTATCTTCAGTATTGTGTCAAGAGGGTGGAATAATTACAGAGATTCAGAAGAGTGCTTTCTAGCTGATTGTTGGCTTAATGCTGCCAATACTAGAACTGCTAGGAAGAGGGTGCATGACAATTCAAAATAGATGTGATCTCCTGAGGCCACTGAACTTAAAAATGCTGACAAACTCACAAGGCTAGTAAGATTTACTTGGAAATTTCAGATACATCCATAATTTTCAGCAATCCAGTTTTCCAAGCTGTTTTTTAAGATGGCCAGTCAATTTAATTTATGTAGAGAAAGAAGAAATGTGCATAGGAAGAAGTTGGAGGCTAGTATTTCTTAATTCAGTTCTACTTTTGCAATGTGGGGTTAGAGATGATCAGTATTGATTGAGTCAAGCTATGGAATATAATAAAAATTTATAAAGCACAATGTTTATTATTAATCTTTTATTATTCTCCTAGTTAACTTGTGCATTCTGTAAGGTAGCTTGTTCCCTAATGAGTAGTAGCTCCAAAACTGCTTTTTGTTTATAATTTTGGTATTTGTGTGGGAATGAACATGACATAAGAAGGGAAGCAATAATCTGTTCCCAGACATTCCCTTCTCTGAATGTCATTCGGCTGGGCATTTTAAGGTTAATTGTCTTCTAGTAGCTACTTGCTTTACTCTTAACAGGGAGAAAACAACTTCTCCCAAGAGACAGGAACGCCCAGTTGCCTGCCTTGAGGCTGTCTGCACTCCTGAGGAATGGGGAGATAAATATCGGAGGAGTCCTAAGACCCCTGTTCCTCTGAGGTTTTTTGCCAGAAGCAGGAGGAGCTGGAGGCAGAGTCAGAAAGTAGCTAAGTTATCTGCTCTTGCCGTCTGTTGTTAACCTCAGGAAGCAGAAAATTCCATTCCAAGAGTTGCAGCTTTTTCATTGAGGTGACCTGGGATTTTCCATGAAGTGGAGGGAAGAGCTGTTGCTTTGTCTGAAACCAGGAATCCAGTCTGCAGCCAAGTGATAGAATACTTGAATTTTTGTTGTTACTCTTTGTGCATGCCAACAGTGTTTGTTTCCATTTTAATAGTAAAATATCCTCAGCATTCTACAAGCACAACTATCCATATAAATTCTAACACCTCTAAATCTATTGGAATCTAATATGCCTATCACTACAGGAAACAAGTGGGAAGTACAAGACAGTTGGAAATATATTCCAACAAAATCTGCCTAGTATAGGGGGAAAAGTGACGCATAGATTTACAATGAATAAAAGCTTTTAAGTCAAATTTAGATGTTATTTTTAGATACAGTAATTCCTTCAATTTTCCACATCCTTTGGCTTGATGTTGATCCCATATTGCATGACTTCTTTTTGAATTGAAGGAGACAAAATGGGCATTGTTTAGTAAGGCCATTGGGATTTTAGATGCTGGATGTTATTTATTGGCGTAATAAATATAATACAAGCTCACATGCACTGCATCAATGAGACTGCCTGACCCAAAGAATGAAGTTCCTAAAACTGCAGTGATGTGGAAACCGCACTTATATACTGGCTTATCAGTTTACCTGTCCAGTTTGTTCATTCATTCACAGACCTCATTATCACCCTTTTTCAGATGTAGGGTCTTTGTTGCTGAGAGCTCCCCCCTGCACTGATCCTCACCCAGCATAAGGTGTACTCAGCTGCGTGCTTCTCTTCAAGAGGTGCTGATGTGTCAGAGTTAGAAGGAAGCTTAAGGCACTCTGGTAAAACACAGGTGATTATTGTGTGTTGGTTTTCAGTTATGAATATGCACACTATTTGCATCCTTTTTTCTGACAGTGAAAAGAGAAAGAACTGATCTGCTACAGAACAAAATCAGAGTTGTATTTTTTTGTACCCATATATAATGGTCTTAATTTAATAAAACTGGGTAGAAACACCATTAATGTAGGGGTTTTAGTATTTATTCTTTTTCTGTGGGAGGGAGAGATTAGGAGGAAAAAGAACCAAAGCAGGCTTAAGCTTAAAATGAACAAAAATAGTTCTATTAACACACTAAAGGAATGAAAAACAAGTTGAGAAAAAGAAAACCTAAATTAAAACAGAATGACACTTTAAAACACTCTTTTCTCCTCTTACAAACTATTAACTTTCTTATTAAACAACATAGAAAGACACAACTTGAGATTTTCAGTCAGTTTCACTATTTAGACATAATCACTCGTTACTTTAGGAGAAGAGTCTCTCTAAGATCTTTTTATGAAGACATTTGCAACAAGACAAAATAGTCCAGCGCTCTTAATGTCACACATCTGCTGCCACTCGGAGTTTTTGCAGACTGTGATGTTCTATCAGCAAAGCTTCTCGGTGTATCTGGAGTACTTTTTATGAATACTTCTTCTAGTCTAAAATCATCTTTGTCTCAAAGGCTGAGACCTCCTTTTAACCCAGGAGCGAGGGCTTTAAAGTTTTCAAATAAATCTCAGTTACATTAGTCCTAAATTTTGATTAGAATTAGCATTCTAAGATGCTACAAAGAACAGTCCATTTCTCCTTAGTTTACCTTAGAGAAGTCCGGTTAAAAATGTCCACTTCTTCAGTCCTATTCCAATATTATTAGTTATTTCACTTCTAATCTAACTGACTTCTTTCTGTGTCTGTTCTACGTACCCTATGTTTTCTTTATTTTCTCTGAAGGAAGAGTTGTGCTTTAAAAGTTCCATGTTGCTAAGAAAGAGTTAAATCTGCCTGGGCCTGCAAGGGCCATGTGCAAGCCCCGGGCTGCAGGGCTGAAGAAAATGCAAAGCTGTGCTGGTAGAAGAAGCTGGTAAATGTCCTTTTTCTCCACCCCTCGGTCTCAACCAGGGTGGCCCGGCTCAGAGTTGTTATGGAGCTGCAGGGTTTCTTTCTCTGCTGCCAGCAGCGATTCAGCTGGGCCATGGTTTGGCCCTTTCTGCCGCAGTCTTGAGCACGTGGCCAGCACTGCCGAGCTGCAGCCGCCTCTCTTCCCTGCCGGCAGCAGGGGAAAGGGGCTCAGCCGGCCCAGGCTCTCCCTGTGTGGGCAGCGGCCCTCAGAGGCCCGGCTGAGCCCGGCCCAGCCACCCAGAGGGGCAGCAGGGGCCGACCCAGGGCCGCCCATTGCCTACGATGTTACCACATGGCTGATTCCAAAGCAAGAGAGAGCCCAATCAGCAGCAGATTAGTTTTAAATGTCCCCTCCAAAGTCTCATTGACACTCCTTATTGGTCAACCTAGCTGCCAATTTCTTGGCCAGCTTTTTGATAGGTCCCTGTTGTTCCCCCCCAAAACCACTGTGCGGTCATGGTAGGGAAAAACATTTCACATTTCTCTACAACCAGAAAACAAAACTGTGCCAACCCATGATACCATACCTCTTCGAAGTTTTATGATTTGTGTATTTTTAAATCTTTCAAGAACTGTTGCTTCAGCTGCGGAAAAAAAAAAAAAAAATTAGGCATGAACTTCAGTGTTTGGATTTTTTTTCAGAAGAACGGGCAGTGCTATTCCTCACTTAAAGTGTTTGTTTCTGCTGAGCAGAAACTGAAAACAAACGTGCTCAAGCTGAAGTTTGGAAGCAGGATGAGACTATCCCATTTCTAACAGTGAATATAGTTTACTACTAGAATTGCTAGCAAGTCACTAGGTTTTGCTTGATTAATGGTCTTGCATCACAATGTAGTATATTTCTCAAAGGGATGGCTCAGCTCTGACAGCAATATTTGCCTTAAGACAGGAATTTCTCTATTGTTGTGCGACTTGTGTGAAAGATCAGGGATGATGTTTCTTTCCAGCTTTCAGTTCTTTTTGATGAGAATATCAGTATTTAATGGATATAGAGTTTAGAATTAAGCATCCCTATGAGACAGAGAAGTACAGAAACAGTATTTATTTTACAGAGTAGTACATGGGAGGAAAATAAGACTAATTTATGACTGTAGCATAACAGCTGAATTTCTGTGGGCTTGTCACAGTAGTAATTCACAGGACTGCTAACTTTAAAAGCAAACAAAACTAGTGCATTTGTTTCAGTGGTTCATGCTAAGCCATAAACTAGTCAGCTTCCTACTTTGGCATCTTCTTTAGAGTACTATAGAGGAGAAACTTAATTTTTTTATTCAGAAGTCCAGTTGAAACTGCATAGTCTTAAATATTAAAAAGGGAACCAAGAAAAGCTTGCATCTCCAACTGTCCCAAGTCCTCTAAAATTTTTCAGTGTATCATAGCTCTTTACACAGACTGTGCCAACCATTGTTTTGATCCAAGACCTTTGCTATCTCAAATTTGTGTTAGTACAGCATACAGACACAACTCTTGTGCTCTATTTTATTTGGTATAGCAGAAACAGTGGACAAAAAACCAGCCCTTTCCCAAGGTTATTTCTGTGAAAAATAATTAGTAATGAAACATATGTCTCTTCTGTCAACAGCCTTTTCATTGTTTGGTTTTAACAATAGATTCCCGAGAGAAAAAAGGACAGATTTTGCCTTTTCTTGTAATTTCTCAGACTGCAGAAACAGCAATTGCATCTCTCTGAATTCTGTCCATGCTGTTGAAAGGAGGGGGGTTTGGTTGTGTGAGTTTGGTTGTTTGCTTATTTTTTGTTTGTTTGTTTTCTGTTTTTTAAGATAGCATGAGAATTAGGTAAAATTTCTGATTTCAAAATAATTTCTGTAGTGGATGAATTTTGGAGAACTCTGAACATGGATGAGACAGAGCCACAAACACACCAGGGTAAAATTTCCATGTATAATTTTTGACAATTAAGCCTAGAGATCTAAAATTTTGGACCAGCAAATCCCACTTGAGCCCTTTTAATGGCACTTTTAATGGCTGGTTAGTAATATTGGCAACAAGGGCAGCACAGGGATATAAAGACTTAGTAAGACAATACTGTATTGCATTTCATTGATTTAACATTTAAATGTTTTCCTTTCAACTGTTATGGCAAAATAAATGTTAGTTAAAACAAATCCTTAGCTCTTGGAGAAGGATATATCATAAGCTCTGCATTCACCAGATCTGTAGCTGATAAAATAGAGTTTTTAAGACATGCAAACTCAAAGTTCTGTCAACAATTCTTATATATTTGTGTAAATCAGATATTTTTTTTAATTAGATAATTGATATATCATCTATATTTCATTATTTATATTTTCTGAAGCATAGGTTTATGATCAAGGTGAGCATTTGTTCAATCAAATGTTCTGCATCCTGTTCTACAGATTTCAATATTTTTGTGGTCCTACTGTTTACTTTTGTTACTGAAATTACAGTATACTAAATATTGTTTACTATGATTCCCCCTCACCATGTAAGAATAATGGTTTTATTTCCCATCTCAAAACGCAGTGGCTTTTTTATGTGCTGCATGCTAATGTGCAGATAATTAAAATATCTCAATATAAATTAGAGAAAATTACATATTGTATGTAATAATTAGACTGAGGAAGATTAATCCAGAAAATTAATTGCTAAGAAAAAGAAGAATGATATAATTTTGTTTGTATAACAAGGTCTCAGGCTAAATTTGAAAAGGAGGCAAAAAAAAGAACAAAAAAACCAACAAAAAACCACTTGGTTTCTCTATTATTCTAGAAAACATTACACTGCTAACTGATAATTACTGTAAGTAGCACTATAGCTGCAAGAAGGATTTGGCTTTATTTTTTTTAAGTGGTGGCTGTGTCTTTGTTCAACAAAGTGACACATTTTTTTCCAGGGCAGTAGTTACAGCAGCATTAAAGTGCCATTGACATCATCCAGTTACTTCACTGACTTGATTATATAACCTCTTTTGTGCAATTTTCATGCTCTGCTCTGTTTGAATGTTTTTACTATGCTGATGGCTGTTTTTCATTTCCTGCTGGGATGACCTTGAATAAAAAAAAGAATAAGAATAAAGTAGACATAAGCAATGTAGTCTTGCTGGCATTTGCAGATCTTTTGTTCTGTATTGAGAAACATAGCAGTTTGGTGTTCAAGGTATAGGTTATTTCTGCTGGGTTGTAATTAATCTGCAATAGTTAGGAAAAAAAAAGGTCTTATTTTATTCTTTTGGATTTAGCAATGGTAAAATCATCTGGTTATGACAATTTCTGCCTTAAAAATATGTCAGAAAAGTGCTACATGATGCAATTCTTTAATTACGGATTTAACCTATTAAATAATCTAATAGATCTACAAATCTAATGTTTCTCCATTAAATTTAAATTGCTCTTTTGTTTTGTTTTGTTTTGTTTTAAGGGAAATGAGGTTAGCTAGTTTACACCTTTTTTCCAGTTTCAGTTTATATCACACAGCTGAAGGAATTGATTTTCCATTTGTCACTGTTACCAATCAGCATTTCATAACTAGCCTTACAGATGAATGAGTGCACTGTGTTTCACATAAGCATCTTTTTCAGACTGTTTATATCCCTCAATACCAGAAAGTTATGACAATGATAAATCTATAATTTTAAAGTAGCTTGCATTATTTCTGCCACTTCCTCTTTTTAATCTGTCAGATTAAAGTAATGAAGATTATATTACCATACACTGTACAACCACTTATAAAGGAAGAGGTTTAACTCTAAATAGTTTTCACTTGACCTTTTAAAAGCATCTACCTTTGCAGCAGAGGCTGGACATTTGAGAACCTGTCCATTTTTAAAATACTTATGACAGTAATGTTCTTTCAGATTTTTGCATTTTGCTGCTGTGGTGATTTCACTTAGCTGAGGAAATAACTCAAAATTTGAAATTCATTCATATGTTAAATCAATATTAAAGTACTGGTTAACCTTTGAAACAAAGTAATGAGATACTTACCTTCACTGCTAATAAAAATCAGGATTTGGTTTCATTGGTAAATGCTTTAGTATTTTGCTTTTAAGTGAAGACTGATAATAAAAGTCATTAATGTGTCAGCATGGCATTTGAAACAGTGTATTAAATGACTAAGTTGATTTCATCCAAATTGACTTTGTCTTGTCCAAAGCTAACAGATAAACAAATATTTTCAATTTAAAGTATGAAATCAGATGCTTTCAATATGACATGCTAAAAAAAATGCAGCTCTTCAAAACTTGAGTTTAAGTGTATTGTTCTAGTTTGCCAGTGGTAAATCTGATAGATTTGCTTTATTCTGTATTTACAGATACTGGTTTTGGAGGCACTCCTATGATTTGGTGTTTTTTAAAAATATATTTTCACTTTACTTACTCTCCTTTTTATGTAGTGTTCCTTAGCAGGAATGTGTGAACATGATCTTTAATCTATGATATGTGGGAGCAATATACTGGGCAATAGTCCCTAGAACAAATAAAACAAATGTAAGTGCAAGTTGGTGTTTGCATTTAGTGTTATTTAGTGTTATTAAGCAAAGTAAGATGATATTTTCATTTTTGGACTAGAAAAACTTGTAACAGATGCTTGGAGATTAACAAATTGCTAATGGGATCTTCTGAGGTTGGGAAGGCTGGGCGATGTGAAATAGTAGGGGTAACCAAAAAGTACTAAATAAAACATAGCCTCATGTTGAAGAATTGGTTGGTGTCAGTGCAACAGATGAATGTTTCGTTAAACTAGCTGTGTGTCTTCCTCAGCCTTAACAGTGAAAACAATAACAAATTTATTCTTTCACGTGAGAAGGAAATAGGATCAAAAGGTTATTTTTGCATTTATCTTTTTCAGTATCAGGAGAGGTATAAAACATAAGATGAAATTACACATTGTGCTAAAAATCTTCCTTTTGCATGTAGACATTTGCATCTCAGACATTTCTTAATAATAGGAAAAAAAGTGTCCAAAGCACACTAAGTTATCTCCCTTATTTTACTCTAAGATTGTGTCTAAGATTCTAGCAGCTAAAGTTAGAAACTCTTCTTATACTGCATTTTGTAAATCTTATTGTTACACGCGAGGAAATGAGCCTTAAATAAAACAAGTTACATTTTTTGCCTTCATTTCTGTCCTGTAGCTAGGTAGATGGAAACGGATAACCAAGAATACTTGTAGCTGTGATACTAGATTTGAAATCTCTTTAATTGTCCCATTTCTGTGACATGCAGTGTGAGTTTTTTTGTGAATGCCCTGATGTTGTGCTTTGCATACGTACAATAACTCCCAAGATAAATGTTTTTAATTACATTATCACTTAATACAGTGTTTCTATATCCATATTATGATTAGCTAATTAGCTAATGTGTATATATAGGGAGAAAGATGACTATGGAAGAAGCATTAGCATAACATGTTAATTTTTGGGTTTAATTTTTTTATTAAAGATCTTAATATTGTGTCATGACAATTTTTTTTCTGACAGAGATTAAAATTGAAAAAAATGAAAGCCATTTTTAATAAACTCTCTCTAGCAATGGAGGGATCTTGGGGACATCCTCCAAGCCCTAGTAAGTCACAGGATGCCCAGTCCTCAGGCAGAGATGAGAAGTACATGGCTGGGGTGGATCAAGCAGAGAAGAAGCCCTGGTGTCTTTCCTGCTGCTGCTCCAGCAGGTCTTTATAAGGAATTTTTTCATTTGTCCTGCTTAGGATGACACTTTTTGTAATAGCTGCTCACTGATGAATGCTGATTATTTGAGATCAATAGGTTATCGTTGGTGGAGTGGTGACTGGGAGTGACCAGTTTTGGTGTTGAGTATCCACAATCTGATCCAAAGGTGGCTGCCTTTTGAGGTGCATGGTGAGAGCACATAATATGTTCTTCACAACCTTACTTTAAATCCATTTGACTTAAAACAGTTAATGATTTTTCTGAATTTGATGAAGCTACAGAATCTTTAAAATTCAAGCATACGCAAAAAAGGATCTGAAATAATATTAACATATGTGAAGTCTAAAAGTAATGACATAAAAGTAATGAAATAAAAATCCTTACCTTTCTACTCTATATGCTGCTTTGCAATAACTAGAAAAAAAATAAAGGAAAAATCCATTTTAGGCATTTTATATAAAAAATTACAGTTTTACATTCATTGTATGGTTTGATCTAAGTAAAAACAATCCCTTCTCTCATAGAGATTCCTATATTTCAAACAGAAACTTCTTTTAATTAATTCTTGTAAGTTGCTTGATGTTTAAGGTCAGTGTTGTACTTCCTGTTTGCTGTGTACCCTGTGTGACTGTCATATGCCAAATATTTTTTAAGGTCTTTAGTTTTTATAAAATTTTTAAACTTGCAATGAATTCATATGGCCCAATGTTGCCATACCCAATCTGGATGTTTTAACAGAGAAACCCTGTCATTCATTACTGCACATTATTAGTGCAAGCTTTAAAGAATGTCCTGCAGTGCTAGGATGTGCCACAGAAGCACTGGATCTTATGAGACGGTACTGTTTTTTAATTTTTATATACTTAAAAATTTTCACTGTGTTTAATTAGATAAAAATATTGTTAAAAGTTAATTTTCAATGCTAAAGTGGAAAAAGTTAAAAATGGGCCGTCTAAGGAGAGGAGACAAATGGATGCAGTTAGTTCAAATAAAGAATTTATTTAGAACAGGATTCATTTCCCTCCAGACAAAAAGGGTCTGCAGCCCATTTCTCATTTGCTTTGTGACAGAAAAGGCAGCATATACAAATACTTATATACTTACATGCTGTATATCTGGGTCTCACGGATCTTCCCACAACCCTGTTCAGGTAAAGGCACGTCGGAAGCCTGCAAAGCAAGTGTGTGTGTACACTGGCATGTGTCCTGACACGGCTGTTTGCAGGGCTGTGGGACCACAGCCATTCCGAGGCGCTGGAATGTGAATCTCAAGGGCATCCAATTGCTAAATTGACCGCCTGCTCCCTGGCACGTTCTTGGCCCACACGGCCTCGCGCTCTGCCGAACATTTCCTGGTCATGCTCCATGGATTAACACGGAGCAGAGCTCCTGAGTGGAGCCAGGAAAATAACCCTGAGAGTATTCAGTTTACTGGCTATAATGGACATGCTTTATTTGTGTTATTCAGGCAAGACATGCTTCAAAATGATAGGCTTAGCTTCTGTGGAAGCCTGTGCAGCTGAAGTGGATTTTTCAACTTGAATTATGTTGTCTAGCTACAATTTTATGAAGTAAATATTTTCACTTTGAAACACATAATAAAAGAGACAATCTGAATTAGGTGTATTCAATTTTTATTTTAAAAACCAAATGCATTACATTTAGCTTTGGTTTGTTATGCAAAAGTTGTTCTATGCCCTCAAATTCAATGCTGTCATCGCAGGTGATTGCATTTCTTTAACTGATTGTTTCATTTACTGTTTAGAAATTAGGAGGGGGGAAATGATAAAAACATCAGAATGGCTTCCCTAAGTCAGCTGTTTTAACCTCCTGGTGCTCTCTGGATGGCGACTGGGAGTCAGGCTCGCTCTGCCCCAAAGTGCAGCATCCGGGCAGGATGTGTCAGTTTGTAAGAGTGAAATGGGGAGCAGTGAAAAAGGTGAAAGGGAAATGAATGGGCAGGGAGCAGGCTTTTGTGAGTGACAGTCATGTGGCACGGTTGGGCTGGAAGTAGTCAGGAAACAAGGGTCAAGAAGCCTCATCATGCTGATTGACCATTCAGCAACACAAAATGATTTTGAAGACCTGCTCCATAATGGCCTGCTTGTGCTACCCACAGTTTTAACACAGTCCTCATTCCTGCCATTCACTCTCGTTTCCGATTGCTGTTGGGCTTTTGCTCTGAGCTCTTCTGTTCCCTGAAGTCATTGTGTTATCATAAGCTGGATATGGTGTCTGTGCTGTGGGGGCATGTTGTTTCAAGCTTGAGAAATGGCACTTCCATTTAGTACAGAATGGGCTTGTTTGGTGTTTTTTCTATGATGGTATGACAGTGTTGACTAAAGTTTTTTGCTTTTTTTTTTTTCTTTTACTGAATCTGATTTCTGCCAATTCTGTTTGGTGCAATCTTTCACTTCAAGAACTAGTCTTGCATATCTTTTCCCCTAAGAGTTGAACACTTGTCTTACAGAGATTTCCTCTATTGTTTATGTGAATGGCGTATACCGTACTGCTTAAACTAATGCATGCAATGTAAATTCTATGTAAATGTAATATTTCATTTATCTGCTTATTATCTTGTTGTATAGGGAAATTATGACAGTTTGACAGATTTCTTCTTTAGAAATCATCAGTGCTTACAATTTAAGTTTTATCTTCTTAATTTGTGAGCTGCTTAACTCTTTATTTTGGGGGATTTTGTGCTGAAAATTAATGAAAATACTTTGAGTGAGCACTGAGAAATGTTACTACCTTTGAAGAAAGAAATACTCTTGGAAAGAATGGACCAAAATTATAATCCTACATTTAAGTTAGATTATTATTGTTTTTCCCCTCCAATTTTAATGTAATTGTAAACTTACTTTGAACAAAATATATACATTCATTATAATTTCACTGACAGATACAAAATTTACTGTGCTCTAGAGAAAATTTGTGTGCTGTGTTTTATTGCAGCTCCTTTTTCTCATACCTTTATGTAGAATGAAAATGAATGGGTAGAATTTCAAACTTGATGTATTCTTTAGCTTTAACAACTTCATATGGGAAGGGCAATAGTGTTAGAAGTTGAGATAAGTACCACTATATATGGTATTACATGCAGCAATAGTATTTTATATTATTTTGCTTTGTGTTCCTAATCCCTAGTTATCCTCATGAGTTACTGCAGAGTAGACTGGACACATCAAAAGGAGGTTCATTTTGTTGCTGACCCAGTGGGCTGACTCCTTGCTTGCGTTCATGAAAGTTAAATTTTTATTTATTGTCTTTGCACCACTGTAGGAAATAGGCTTGCTTTTCATATGGATGAATGTATATTATCTTATATCTAAAAAAAGGAGGGGTTTAGAGTTAAATATTGCTAGCTGTAATGGTAGTTTAAAGCTTTTGAAAAATACTCAGTTTCCAATATTCCATTCATGAATATTGATTTTTTTACACTTTTGAGTATTTTAATCAAAACTGAAATGTTGCTTTGGAAAACAATAAACTTTTAAATAATCTAGAAAAAGCAAGAAAAGTAAAGTGGTATGTCACATCCAGTGATTCTTGCAGAGGGATCTGCTATGTCTTCTCTCAGTGCAGGATATGACATTTAATGGTGGTTTAGAATATCTTAGTGCCTGAGGTACAGAGGCAGCATCTCCTCATCAGGAACATGTATGCATGACACAAAACATCTTAGTGAGGAGCAAAACATAATGCTGTTAAAGTAGAACTAAAGAAGTTGCTTTTGTGAAGAACAAGTTAGAGCTGTGAAAATTTGTGCCTCTCAATGTGGAAATCCTCAGTTGGCTGAGTGTTGTGTAAGGGGGCTGTCCAGCATGCCTACAGGCAGTTTAACTACACATATATAAGGATGCAGTTTGCATCCTTCATTTATTCCAGTCGCTGATCAAGTTTTTGGTGGAGTGTAATGCAAACAGAACCACATCTAATCCTTTCCTTGCAATGAACAGTAGGCCACAAACTAAACTATTCATGTAGAAAAAAATCCTTCTGAGGCCATTCTTCCAGAGCTGAGTAAGTCCTGATGGGTGGATTCATGAGGAATGATGCTTAAGTATGCTCTTTATAAAAGACTTCAGACAACTATACTTTCCATTACTACAGCCTCAGCCAGTGGGGTTGTATGGGGTTAAGATGCAGCTGACGTTTTCTGCTTTTCTGTATTCCCTTTGACCAATTTTCAGAGACTTTTGTTAACACATTACCTGTTAAAATGCAAAACATATTTGTTTTAATTGAGACCAGGTGTGGTGCAAAGATTACAGCTGTGACATGTTTATGTCCTTCTTTCTGAAAGGGATTGCTAAGTGTGTGTTCCCAGATATGTGATCCCAGTCTCAGATTTTACTTACTTTCCATTTGCTTCCCTTCTCTTTGCTTATCAGACACTGTAAGTAAGGTCCTGGTGTCCTTGGTCTGTTGCTAGGGAAGAGGACACAGTTATCACCCTGCTTCCTTTCCCCATGTCCTGTAGTCTTCCTCTCACCTGAGTGCTCTCCCAGGAAGGCTGTCCATTTTGCTTATCAGGTGGAAAATTATTTCCTGATTGTTTTGGGTTCTTTTGCATGGATTTATTGCTGGTTCTGACCAGTTGGTTAAACCAGTTTTGAGCTGCTGGAATACAGTAGCCAGACATGGAGTAAGGGGAGAACAGGCGGTGGCAGAGGTGGGAAGCCCTGCTGCCTGCTCAGCAGAAGAGGGAGGTGAGACTGGCACAGCCAAGGTGTTTCCCCATATCCCTGCTCCACTTGCACCTTGCTCCCTGTCCCTGCTCTCTCTGCAGAACTTTGCTTGAGAAACAGGTTTCCTCCTTCTTGGGCAAGTCCTTATTAAGCTACAGAGCTAACAGGAAACTAAAGGTGGTAGAAACACATAAAAAATTATGAGAAAGTAAAATTAAATTAGGAAATGTCTAGCTTTCGGCAGCTGGGTTTACATGTTTTAAAAGTAAGACAACATACGGCACTTAAGCCTCCTTACTCAGAACTAAGGAATTGAGTAGCTTAAAAGTCTTAAACTGTCTCTTTTTCTTTTTTTTTTTTCTGATGCAAATGTTTCTGTATCTGTTTATTTATAAATAAGCATTTTTGTCCAAAGGTGTTATTTACAAACAAGCTTTTAAAGTAGAGAGACAGTTCAGTTTACTGAAATACTGAATGACTCATTTCAAGTTGCTTCACTGTGGAAGAGAACATACTTCATGACTACAGCTGACCATTAAGGCTGGATTTGGTGAATCCTCTGCCTAAACTTGTCAAACAACATTTGTATTTGTTTTGCTTTGGTCAAAAACTGTGGTTTATGGACAGAGGCTGGTCAGTCATCACAAAAGTCTTGTGTTTAGTTCAGTTCTTCATATGAAAAAATATACAGCTTTCTTAATAACTTTTTTTTTTAATATTCTACAGAGACCTAAGATTTAATAGGATTAAAGAAATCCAGCCTGGAGAGTTTAGACGGCTTAAAAACCTGAACACACTGTAAGTTCTTTTTCAACCCTAAGACCCTTTCCCTTTTGACTTAATATAATCAATTTGATAATATTTCCTATGGGCTCACTTTTCACAGGTAAGTAGTCTCATGAATTTGAGCTGTAGCATTTACGCAGGTGGGAGAAATAGTGGTTAGGACCAAAATATTTGAAGGCAAAAACAGATGTATGTCTATCAAAATAAAAAGAAAACTATCTGCATAGTAGTATTTTGTTAATATACTTTAATTGAATTTCATTAAAAATACAGACCATTATTGCATATTGTTTTATGAAATAGTGACAAACTGCTTTGGTGGAATATCACATAATAAACTATAGAGTTACAACAGAGGTGTTTGAAGGCTCAGATGTGCAAATGTGTTTGACAAATGTAGTATTTGTCAAATATCTGACAAATTCTAATATTCTGAACTTTCCTATTCTTTCCTATTCCTGCTTACCAGGACTGGCAAGAGTCAAAGGGTTTTGTTCCAACTGAGCTGCCTTTCATGGAGGTCTTTGTTACCATTTACAATTGTGAAGAAAAGTCTTTCTAAAAGACCTTTTACAACCAATTATACAATTAGTATGAGTATTATCATTTTAATTTTGTATCTCCTCTGTCATTCCTTCAGGCATCACTTTTAAAACAAATGCATGTTTTTCTTCTTTAATATATTAGCAGGCATGAGGAGGAATTAAGATAGACAGATATTTTTACTTTTAAGTGTACGTAACTTATGATTGCAAATGTGACTTTTTCCCAGAACACAAGTAGTGTATGAACTGAAATACATTAGTAATATCAGTGAGCTTTGGATCACTATTTATCTGTAGGCACATGACAACAAATATGCTGACATATCTTGTACTCTATATTCACATCAGAAGAAATGATAGGACTTTCCCCAAAATGTATGTTGTCCAAATCTGTGCTACCAAGATATTCTTATTAACTGTCCCTATTTCCAGTCTCCTTTATCATACCTCTGTTTGCAGCTGATCCCCAGATTTGAATGACAATTTATGCCAGATATTCAACTCAAGTTTTAACTGTCCAAATCGCTGATCTGATGTCCACAAGTCCTAGATAAAGACCGGATACATTGTTTGAATTCTATTCCCTTTGTAACATGAGTGTATGAGGGATGAGTGCAAATCTGTGCATACAGACAGTTGTGTTCCTGTATGATGTAAAGGGCCCAGTACACAAAATATTGCTAAGAAACATCTGGGAAAAGTCACTTTAATGCACTTGCTAGTGACAAATCTTGGTTTTCATCAGTTTCAAACTGATGTGTAGACCTGATGTGGAAGGGTTTTTTTCCCCCCTTCATTTACATCTCAGATATTTGCAAGAAACTACATTATTCCCCTTCTGGGTGGGTGGGGGTTTTTTTTTGGGTTTTTTTTTTTTTTTTGGGGGGGGGGTTTGGGATTTGTTGATTTGTTTGTTTATCTTCATTGCTGTTTTTATGGGTTTGGGGTTTTTATTTTATTTATTTATTTTTAAATTCTGTCTAATTTTTTCAGGTTACCTGCAAGATAGTGGTTGAACAGCTGTAAGCACATAATCATTTTTTCTCTAAGTTATTCTTAGGGGAAAGAGCATTTTCTATTTAATATTATAGTGCTCCTGCTTTTAACACTTTTTCCCCCCTAGTGTTTCTTTATGTTAAAATATATGGTTGTTTATTTCTTTTTTAGGCTTCTAAACAACAATCAAATCAAAAGAATTCCTAGTGGGGCATTTGAAGATCTTGAAAATCTGAAATACCTGTAAGTTAAATCAATGTCACTGTCTTCATCACTTTGTAACAGCTTCTTCAGTGGGAAGGTGTTCTAATCTGAGATGGTGATTTCTGTCTGACTCGCCTAATCAGGAGATAAATTGCCCTGAAAATCTGTGAAATGAAATTATGGGATGGGAGCAACTATGTTTCTCTAAGTAGTTAATAATAAAACACTGCTATCTGTAGGTAATACATTTTAAAGGACTTACTAGTTGCTCTTTATTATATGCAACTTATAATTTAAAAGGGGATACGTTGAAAGGTGTAGAAAACCACCTGTTCAATGGTTAACTGAAATCTTCACACAGGTACGTTTTGTCTTTTGAAAAGTGGTTTAAAAGTAGCTAATCCAAGGGTTGTGTCTGCAGAAGGTTGTAACTTACCTAAGCTTATTAACTATACCTAAATTTTTCACTGAATTTATAAGTGAAAAATTCAGTGAAACCCAAAATATGTATATGATTTGCTATTAGTTCTAGGTGTTCAGTCACCCTGTCTATTTTAAGCCTAACTTGTCTCTTTTTTTAACAAATGTATCAAGGTTATTATAGGAATAAACAAAAGGCATCAAAAATGTTATTTTTTCTGTATAATAGACTAAAGCTGCATAGTAAGTTGTCATGGATTCTCAGCTCTAGTTTCTGGAGTTGAACTTATAGACTGTTATTTAGAAAAGTTTTACTCCAGTGTCTTGGAGTATTGATTGATGGTTACTTGAATGACGTAGAGAAAAAAAAAAGTCACAATTGAGATTTCATTGCTTTAGAAACAATTCAGAAGCTGAATTTTCCATTCAGTTTCTAAGAATGCAGCCAGAAGACCTCTAAGGAGGAGGAAGCAGGGAGAAAATCACATAAATTTCTGCAGATACATTACCTGTTTTTCCAAGTTGTGCTTGATTATGCTTCCTGCTCTCATTTTTATGTGTATTGTCTTTCAGTAATTAAATTGTTTAATGTATACACAATAGGAAGGAAAAGAATATTGAACAGACTGTTACAATGAATGATTAAAGTCCATGATGATTGTATTTGTTACAAGAAATGTCTGCATGATGGTTTTGGTAGTGTAGTACAGAAGGTTTTACTATATGAGGTTTGCTAAACTTCTTTCCATAGTTAGCAACTGTACAAAGATTTTTCTTGATTCTTATTAGTTCTTTGTTTCCACATGCCACATTGTTTCAAACATTCCACATGTTTGCCTTTACCCAGCTGTAGTAAACCTGAAATAAAGTTCAGTGATGCTTCAGTTCAATGAAAGAGTGAAAAAACTGAACTCTGTTTTGTTTTCATATACATGTAGTAATGGTTGTCAGTATCCATACTGTTGAGAGGAAGATCTTTTTATTTTCCTGTTGTTCCCTGGAAAATTTAAACATAAAGTTCAGTGTGGTCATTTATTCAACTGCAGAGAGCTCTTTAAAGCTATCCTTTGTTTTACAGAAATAAACTTTAAGGGTTTTTTTTTGCCTTTTGCCTTTTTCAATGACTGTGACAAATGTTTAAATTGTACAGCCTTAAAATTACAAAATTTCTTGTACTGGTCAGGTTATCAATACAGAGGACTTAAATAGCAAATCAATACCATTCAGCAGTGAAAGTTTCAGCTGAATAACTGAATGCTAACTGTACTCTGTGAAATGAATATTTCTTTCCAATAGGATCCACTAAAGTAAAAAGTGGGGGAGAGATTGGACAAAAGTCAGAATATACTACTATAAAGTAAAATTACCTGGAAAAATTGAGACTTAGTATCATGTGGTCCTGTGGATATTTGCAAACCTAACTTGTTCTGCCACGTTTAATAAAAAGAGATCATTGTTCATGATGTTACTTTTGTTCTTATGACAACTTGTGCTGGATTACATGTGGTTCTGAAAATGTATAATTCAATGACTAATTAAAAAAAAAAAAAAAAAAAAAGTCATTTCTCAGTGGCCCTGGTTTAGTAAAATGTGAATATATATAAATAAAAAATCTATAACAATTAGTAAACATGCATATGTAAAACTAAGTAAAAAATTTGCAATTATGTATTTTTCGATAAAAAATATAAAGTATAATGCAGCATTTTTTTTAAAGCCGGTCTCTGAGAGACAGATGTTAAGATCCATTCTTGTATGACTGCTGAAGATCAGCTTTTTTGCTTTCAAACAAAAAATTTTTGATCAGAATCTAAATCAGGATTTTCAAATGCTTCTTCGTACTATTCTATTCTGAAGTTGAGGTTAGAGTTTTATGAGGAGTTACCAGAACTGTTACCAGAACTATCTGTCTGAAGAACTCATTTTGATGAAGAGTAATATTTTCTCAAGTTTCTGTGTATTGCAAGTAAGTTTAAAGTGTTAAAGTTGGTCTTTACATCATAAAAAGCAAATTGTGCACATTATTTTTTAAGCATTTTTTAGGGTTTTTATTATCTTGTTCTTTATGTGATTGAAATTCTGGAAATTATAAAAAGCAGTTTTGTGTGATTTTGCTGTGCTGTTTGTGGTAATAATTTGATTTTGTATTAATATACTAAAGCTTGGAACGAAAGAAATGTAAGCATTGTTTTGTTGTGAAACTAAAAGGGTACTTTTTTTCCTTTTTTTTTTCTGCTTGTCTGCTTTTCTGTCCATCTGTCTTTACTCCATATACCTTAGTCTTGGCAGTAAGGCTCTTTAGTAATCTTCCCAACCTAATAATATAGATACAGATAAATTTGTGTAAACTTGATGGGATAATTATTTCTAAACCTAAAAGTCAGCAGTCTTTTCTCCAAGAGAAGATAGTTGGGAATTGAAGGCAGACACATTATTACCATTTCAACATGTAGAATAGAATATTTGAAATCAGAACTGGAAAAAATGAAGTTAAGTTAAAAAAGAAAGAATTCAGGAGGAGATATGGAAAAATATATAATATAGGTTAACTATTAAAAAACCCTTTCCAGATAAAGAGAACATGTATTAGACATTTACAGGGCAGTGAGCTAGAAGATAGCATGAAGGAAATGAACGAAATAAAACTGGGGAATGAAATTCACTTTGTCAACAACTTTGTATGTTCACTTGGTATGAAATGCACAGATGAGGAAACAGACATAAAAGTATTACCATAAGCATATGGTAAATGGTAATTAAGACTGTATGAAGTGTATCAGTTCCAGAAATGCTAACAAGGACGGTGCAAGTTTTGTTTTGTGTCTGATGAATGATTTAGTAGTGGTAGATGGTGTGTTAGAGGTTGGCCAAAATGCAGAGTTTCTGACCTCAGCCTTTCAGAAGGAGATTAGGTTTCCTGCCGTGCCTTCTGCCACTCTTGCTGTCTTGGTCATGTTACTTTATCCTCCAGGCACCTCCGGTGATTCCAGATCTCTTCTCTTTGCAATTCACGTTGCTGGTTCCACTGCCTCCTTCACCTTCCTATGTAAACCTGTCTTTGGGTATTTACTTACTTGTGAGATTCAACTCTAAAATGCCCATTACTTTCTGCCTTTTTTTTTCCTCCAGTTTCAAACAAATATATCTGGATCTTACTTTCCTTGAATCACATGATTTTTAATATGGACCATTACAAAAAGAGAAAATGAACCCCTCAATAATATCCTCATAGGGAATCTAGCAGGCTTAAGAAGCTTTTAATGAAAGCTACTTTTTCTCCCAAATTTTCTCGTAACTGATTACCTATTGTTAATTTCCTAAGTATATGACCAGTACCTCTGCTTTCTAGCAGCCTTGCCCGCATTTCTGAAAAAAAAAAAAAAAAAAATAAAATTAGGTATTAGTAATTGTCCAAAGATAATTTAATGTCTTAATAGAATAAATCCCTTTTTCATCTTAATCCACTCTTTATTCATCTCCTGTAAAATTCTACTATTCAGTTCTGTAAGAGAGCTTTTAGGCAAATTAAATAATAAATTATTTTTCCCTAATAGTACTAAATTTGGTTTCTGATAATGTAACTGAGATAAATTTTGAAAATGTTGAAATTTAGCAGTGTTTACAAAGTTTTACTTTTATAACACTGTATATGCACAGTACCATTTTGAGGGACAAATATTTTTTGTGAGTGGTTATTTGTGAGTACTTCTTTGTACTTTATATTCTGTCATATCTCTCTCCATTAGGCAAATAATTATATATTTTTCTTCCTGTTAATATCCTCAGTGAAACAGCTACACAATTAAATGGAAGTCTGGTTAACACATTTGTTACAGGACATGTAGCCCTGATGTTGCTGGGGTTTCTCTGTGAAGGGAGGATATGGTTGACTGAGGTTTGTTGAGTTTCCTGCAGCTGAGGGTTTTCTGGTCAGAATGGAAAAAGCTCTGGTTTAAAGCTGAATCCCAAATAAAGGCTCACTGAAGTGGCTTGGTAAGAACTCCTGAAGGCTGCTCCCTTCTTTGCAGTATGGTGGTAAAAGCCTGCAATACTACAGTCATTATCCCAGTCTAACGCACCTCTGATTTTCACTCTCTGCCTTCTTTTGTCTGCAGAGAGTAAATAAAAGTTGTATGAATGATTGTGGAAAACTTTATTAAAAATCTGATTAATTCAGATTTTTTGAATAAAACTGTTGAAAGGTCCACAAGAAATAATTAACTGAGAGCGGCTGTCAAAACTGTCTAAGCCCACTTTGGTTCTTTGGTCTTACCAGAAGTTTAGTACTCAGAAATAAGAGGGATTTCCACACTGCCAAGTGGAATTAAGTGTATTAACAAAGATAAATAACACTTCAGCTATTCAGTCCTCAAAATCTTCTAAGGAATGAAAAGGTGTGTTTAAAATTCTCACAGGAAAATAAGATAGGAATTGAATATCAAACAGAGAGGAAAATTAAGGCAGGAAAATTGTAATGACTGTGATCCTCAATGGAATTGGTAAATCTGAGCTAAAACAAATATTTTAATACTCATGAAATATTTTTTTCAAATAAAATAAAAACCAGTTCCACATATAAAATCACTGGTTTCAAATGATTTTAAAAGTTTTTACAGTAATTTTGCATGACAGTCATTTTTTTCTGGTTTTGAATATTTTAAAAAACTTCAGAAATTTTTTCCTTCCATGTTACCATGTTCTTGGAAGAACTCTGCTTTTTTATTCATATGCATATCTACATTAGTAAAGCACACAGGAATCTCTGTATATTAATGTGTTGGATTCTCAGCAAGCAGTGCATTGGAAAAGTTAATTTAGACTCGAAGGATATTACTCCTTATTGTTCCCTAAAGTTGTCATTAGTTAAATATCAAATACCTACAACTTCTTTCCTTGTTAGGGCCTATTGTGAAATATTGCCCATTGTCACATCAGTGTAAAAACTGCCACCACCTCCAGCAGAGCCAGTATTTTTTCTATTGCGTCAAAAGGAGGAGTTTGCAATATTTCCAGTAAGTTACTGAAAACCGTAATAATAGAAAACCCAAAACCACTACTAATAAGAAGCCTGCTAATAAAGTCATTTGTGGTGCAAAGTCTCTTCATCCCCTTTTCATAGAAATCCATGCCTGATTAACTGAGTTTCAAATAATTTGTCAGATAATTGTGAAAAAGTTCTTAACCACAAACTTGTGCCTATCCTAACACAAAAAGAGTGACTGACACTGAACCCCCAAAGTATTTTCATTTGCTGCCTCCATGCAGAAACTGTAGTCATCAGCTAAACTGTGAGATTTTTCTCCAATACCCCCTCACTAAACTATCCTTGCTGCTAAGAGCATGATGAACATGAGCACATATACTGATCTTTTCTGATTTATTTTAATTCCATAAAAATGGTATAGACAACATGTGTGATCATACTGATACTCTGCATGTTTATTCTGTTCATATTATAGAGTATCAATGGGGACTTAATGTCCATCTTCTACACAGTGATAAAACAAATATACAGTGCTGCTTTATGGATATGATATCAATATTCTAACTAGTATTTTTTGTGGATATTCCAAAGATGACACAGGTGGAGTTGCAGAAATTTCTCACTGTTTGTTCTCCAAATCCAGTAAAAGACTCACTGTATCCTAATCTGAATATTTGTACCAGTATTCAGATGAGATATTTTAAAAAAAACCAAGAGGCCAGTGGCATCTCTGGTGTGTTCTGTTAAAGGCACTTCTAATGCAGTTCTGTCCCATTGAGTTGAATTTGTTTTGACTTTTGGCAAACCAATCAAGAAAACAAGGGACAAAAATCTAGTAAGTAATACCATGAGCACTGGGAAGCCCAAGTTCGTCTGGGTATCAGCCTCAGGGCCTTCAAGGCCCCAGACTTTTGTCTTTCCTAGTAGTCATTTGGGATGAAATCTCAAGGACAGAATATTTTTATGTTTTCAGTTATTGATTTGTATTTTTTTCCTAATATGTAGTTGAAAAACTGTCTTCATGTGTCAACTTAATTCTTCTTTTCCACCTTCATGTAGCTCTTGTTTGTGTACTAATATTACTGATTGTTTCTTGTTTCAGCTATTTGTACAAGAATGAAATCCAGTCAATTGACAGGCAAGCATTTAAAGGACTTGCCTCTCTAGAACAACTGTAAGTGCCTTTTCTGTGCTGTCATCTTCATGGTTCCCCTGCAGAGGAAAAGTGCACGCCTTGATCCATACATCCTACCTGCATGCTCTGCATGTCTGCACTCCCTGGGTTGGGCAGAGTGCCCCATAATCATTTGCATGTGAAAAAACCACGATTTATCTCTGTGTCAAATTCCTTATTTCTATGTTTGTCTTTTATTTGTGATTTGTATTCCTGATGTCCCTATACATTGTTACATAGCTTTGACAAAGGAGAATTATTGTGGAAAATGTTGAAAACTAATGTGTATTGCTTAGAGGTAGATTCTTCTTTCATTTCTGCAGGTTCTTATATCTCAATTCTGCAAGTTTTATATCTCAATTCCTTTGATGGCAGCACTTTGTTTTACGCAGCATAACTAAAGCTGAATTAGCCTCTGCAAGTTCAACCCAGTTTTGTTATACTTTGAAACAAGAATAGTTTTTTAAATGAAAACTTTGCTATTATTTATATGTGATAATCATTGCCATATGCAGATATTTAAAAAGTAAGGAAATTCATCATTTGCAATGTAGATGTTTCAGTAATGTCCCTCAGAAAGATCAATTAAAATCATACTCCTTTTCCTGTATAATGAAGAATAATTTCTGCTGAGAAAGAATGAAGAATTCAGTCTTAAGCATGACAAAACCCAGTTGTATTGAGTCCATTAATTTCAACTATATTTTGTTTATAATCACTATAGGAGAGACATATTTGTTTTATAATCACTGTAGGAAAGACACATGAATTGCTGGTGTGAGTTCAGAGAAGGGCAGTGAAGCCAGTGAAGGGGCTGGAGCACAAATCCTGTGAGGAGCAGCTGAGGGAGCTGGGGTTGTTTAGTCTGAAGAAAAGGAGGCTCAGTGGAGACCTTATTTCTCTCTGCCACTACCTGAAAGGAAGGTGTAGTGAGTTGGGAAATGGACTCTTCTCCCAGGCTACAAGTGACAGGACAAGAGGAAATGGCCTCAAGTTGTACCAGGAGAGGTTTAGATTGGCTATTTGGGGGGGGGGGGGGGGGGGGGCAGGGAAACAATCATGGGAAAAAAGCATTGAAACAGCCTGCCCAGGGAAGCAATGCAGTCACTTTTCCTGGATGTGTTCAAGAAATGACTGGGTATGGCACTTTGAGGTCATGGTTTAGTGATGAACATGATAGTGGTGCTAGGTTGATGGTTAGACTTGAAAATCCTAAACATCTTTTCTAGCCTTAACAATTCTATGACTCTGTGATCAGAAAGCATTGCTCCACATTCATTGTGATAATGTTTAGGAGAAAGAAAAAGCTGTAAGTAGTTGTTTCGCAGTTTGACTACTGAATAACAGTAGTAAACCAATGAGTTTTGTAGTGTATAGATTGGGGGCTGAATATAAATTTTTTAACTCCTGAAATGTATTAGTATATTACCCGTGTTCTGTATGTACCAGCTTCCTTGTTACTGGAAACCTCTAATGGATATTAGTAGACAGAGTATATGTGAAATAAAATGATACCTCATTTGGGTAAAAAATCATACATGCTCCTTTTAGAGTGCAACAGATGTGTTTTGAAGGAGGACCTTCTATGTAAAACAGAAGCTTTAATTATAAAATGTATATAAATATGTAAATTTTTTCCTTAATGCCTTTCTCTTCCCTCTCCTTTTACTCTAGAAATTATTACAGCACCATATTGACAGCAACTGGTAGGGCTTACTTGCATGCTAATAGCAATACTTAATTTCTGTGTAGAATTTGGAATACTGAGGTTCATTTATTGAATGACTAATGTTTCCAAAATAATGTTCTTCCCCATGCCACAAGTCTCATATGCTGCAAGTGGCAACATTTGTCCTTTTTTCTTTTGTTGTTTTTTCCCGTTGATCTATGTTATTACTGAAAAACATAAATCAGTTTGAAATATTAACACCTTCTGAATGCACATTTCCACTATGGGGCAGTTAAACCTCTCTGCCTACGGTGATATCGCACTTGACCAGCTTAAGCTCAAGATTTTGAGACACCAGTATTATTCAGTATGAAACTGGGCTTGAGTCTCATCTCTCTCTGGGAAGTACAGAAATGGAGCTTGGCAGAGTCACTGCTCATTGCCTGCCCGTGTGTCATGGCAGCACCTGCAGCTGCTGGGGAGTGGGGTGCAGGTACTTCCCCACTGCCTGCACCAGAGCTCACTGCTTTTTAGAGCTCTTCTCTCTTAAGCAGAGAGCTTGCCGGGAAGGAAAATGGGAACACATGAAGTCAGTGGCAGGCACAAAAATAAATTTAATGGAGAGTACTCTTTGAGAATTTTACTTTACGAGAGATTTGGCATTTATGCATCTTTAGCATAAAAATATGTTCTGACTCTACAGGGTCTGTTTTATCACATTAGCTTTGGAGAAAAACTGCTGACAGGACAAGGGTTCCCAAGTGTCCTAATTTCAGTTTTGAACTGTATTGACAGTACTAAGTCGATGTTTCTGCGTTTGAGGTCTCTGTGGTCTCAAGTTATCAAACACATTTTGCTACTGGTTGTGTTAACTCAGCCAAATGCTGTTCTCAATGCTCAGCAGAGTTCTCAGAAGTAGACACTGTGGACCACATTTCAGGGAAAGACTTGTTTCACGGCAATTTCTTCTACTCCAGTGAATCAGAATTCAACTGATACTTATTTTAAAAAATACCTGAACAGCAAAGCAAACACATTTTTGGTGATTGCTGTTGTTGTTAACAGAAACTAAATGGAGTTAGATTTAGGCCTGTTGCATGTAAAAGGGACAACCCCCCCCCCCAAGTATTTACTGCAGCTGGCAGGTTCCTCCTTAAAACTCTGAAGCAGAATTCTTAGCTGCTGATGTAGTCAAAATAGCTTTTCCTTTGAAAATTTCTGCCAAGTGAATAAGATCTTTGAAACCTGTTTTTGCTAGGGTTAATTCTGAAGAAAAATTGGCAGTTTTAGGTACTTGAACACACTGAGCCATACATATTTCATCACCTAACTTTTCACCTGTGGCTGGGCATGAAGGGAGAGAGCTGATGAAATGTAGCCGCTTAGTACCAGTTTAGACACTGTTAAATCTGCAAGACATATGTTTGGGTCTGGCAAAGACAGCAGAAAGCTGCAGGAAACATAGTTTTTCAGAGCAGCAGCCGAAGGCAGACAGAACACCCAAAAGGCGAGGAGGGCTGCCTCTGCATGCTTGGGCTTAGACAGCTGCTCTATGCCTCTGTGTGCCTGGGCTTGACAACAGAATCCCACCTGAAATGTCACTAATACCCTGCCTGGGAGGTCATGGGTTTGGATCCCAAGATCCAGCTCTAAATGGAGTCCATTTCCAGATGTGTATACATTGTTTTCCTTCCAAATCTCAGCTTATGAGTTGTATGTATCAGGGACAAAAAGTGTACTCTCCAGTATTTAACGACAGGGATCCCCAAATATTAATGGAATTATTTAAATCTGTTCGCCTGATCCTAGTTATGCATTTTCTTTTAACTTTCATATTAATGTATTAAGTTTGTTCTTTATAAGCTGTTGTTAGTTATGATGTAGTTTATGAACACATATACATATTTAGGGGGAATTAATAGACAAAAACCTCAACTAACATATAGTAATACAGGTTGTTATATTAAATTACCTCAATTCAGTTTTCAGTGTTTTTGAAGTATTGTTATTTATTTTCTTGTTTTATATTTTAAGTTCCTGATTTTTGCATAGCTCTGTGTCAGCAGTAACATATGCACGTAACACAGAAGAGTCTGTGTAAAGTTGCTGCTAAAACTCTCTGTTGAAGGAATAATGAAAGATGATTAATTAATAGACAAACAAATGAGCCCAAAGGTGTGACAGGGACCTTGAGAAGTATATCCTTATTATTCTACAATAAGAACAGCTAGGGACAAGTAACTGGAAACAGATACTTGTCTAGTTTTATTTTAGAAGTCTTCAGTGAGGATTCCATGACCTCCTTAAGTATCCCGTTCCAATATTTGATATCGTTACCACAACATACATTTAAAACTTTTTCCTTGTGGTTTAAGGCTGTTACTTGTTGTCCCTGAGCAGGGAAAGCTCTTTGACAAATATGGAACATATATGTTTGTTCATTCTCTTTCAAATAATTAAAATGGCGAACATCCTGTTTAAGTATTCAGAACGTAGATTATACTCAGCTAATGGGTTAGTAAGGACTTCCCCAAAGATGTGATGATACCGTTAGAACAATTGGCATATACGATAAAAGTCCTCCCCCACAAAAATGACAATGTTACATAAGATGTAATCCTAAATCTAGTGCTGTGAAAAATGCCACTGGGACTGAATTCTACTGCAAATTTTTGTCCTATAAGATTGATAAAAAGAAAGACAATCTATACCATGCTTATTTACTTATTTGATAAAATCTTAATCTTCCTCTCGATTGTGTTTAATTTAGACTTATTTTCCCTATAAGTATTTCTTTTCCTTCTGTTTAATTCTTGATAGTGAGTTTAGAGCTAACAAACAAGGTATTTAAAAATCACTCTTGCATGCCTTTTCTTTCAATTTTCATTCTGAAAGTCTTTTTAGTATGTAATTTATTACATGATACCACTATTTTTAGTGTTTTGTACTCTGAACATAAAAGATGACTGTAAAGATATGCCAGTATGAGATTATTTCCTGAATATGATTACCTTTAAAGTTAATTTGAAACTCAAGAAATTACCATATTAATTAAAATATTAAAATATACCTTTATAAAACTTTAATGTGGCACATAGAAGAATGTTGCAGCGTCCCTCACGCCTGGCAGGCGTTGACCACAGGCTAGCTCAGTCTTTGCCCTGCGGCAGCGTGGATCGGTCAGGGTTACAGGCAGGGCGAGTAACCTCCTCCCGGTGGGCTCTTGGTTCCCCACACTGGCGGATGGACCTGATGGAGTTGCGACTGCAGCAATGGAAAAAAGGTCGACTCTCTTTAGGCAGGGTAGAAGGTAGTTTATTAAGGGGAGTCTGGCAAGGAGCCCCGCCCCAGACCCTTGCTGCCCGGAGAGAGCCCAGATCAAAGCCGAACAGCAACTTATAAACGGGAGAGGATCCAGGGGTGGTGTCAACGGGTCAGCCAACCAGGGAACACGGGGGTGTAACAGGGGGTGACAACTTCTGAACAATGAACAAATCACAAGAGGGGAGGAGGGGATTCCCCAGGCACCAGCCTATCATTCGACACCTCTCCTGGATCTTTCCAGAATCCAGGGAAGGGTCTTGAAGTGACAGACAGGGCGACCAAGAGGAGAGAGGGGGGATTGACAGGGACAGGTGCAGGGGAGGATGATTGACATAAAACGTCTGGTTATATAACTAACTCGTAGCGGGGAAACCATTACAGAAAATGGGGGGTGGGGTGGGCACAGTGGAATGAACCATTACAAAAATAACTTCTTATAAATCTTACAAAAATAACTTAATAACTTAATAAAACAACTCTTGCACCACAACAGAAGAAAATAATAGAAGTGATAAACCTAAGTGATAAAACAGGATTAAAGTGTAGGTCATAATGCCAAGGATTTTTTATTCTCTTAATTGTAGACCTAAAATGCTATCTGTTTTCTGCATCTATTTATTTTGAACTACAAATTATTTTGACCACATATTTAACACCTTGTTCTATTAATAAATTACATGGTAAGTTGCTCAGGACTTTTTTAGGTCATAATTTAAAGATCCGAAAAATCCAACTACTGTGAAGCAGTTAAGAGTATTTTCCAGCTGGATTTCATAATTTGATTTTTTTGGGCTACTTTAGACGGTGTGATATCTGATGAGGAAAGCTCTTATAATGTTCATCAGCACCTGAATTATTGTGTTTGTATCTGCAATGATATGGGCTTGTAAACAAGGCAAGATTTATAACAGAAATATTTTTTTAAATTTGTTTGGGAAAAAAATTGCACATATTGGTTTCATCTGTAATTCTAATAGTCCTGAGTACTAAACAGCCGTTACAGGCTGCTGCTTTGAGTTTTGCAATGTGTATACTACTTAAACCATCTGAGTGGTATTCTTTCTTTTTCTCTCTCTCTAATTTCACCCTGACTCGTGGCCCTGAAGAAATGTTGTGTGCCTCAGTGTGCCTGCTTTACCAATGTTACTTTTTCTTCAAATAAGAGGTGCCAACAAATCATGCTTTGTCAATGCCGAAGAATGACAAGAGATTAATTTATTTGGAATATATAGAGGTGTTTGCAAAATGCTTACAAGCCATAAAAATGCAAGTAGAATTAAGAAAGTTAAAAAAGAAAAAATCATTGCTACCTGCAAAAGAAGTAGTGTTTGTAATTTTTTCCAAAATGGAAGCTGCTTCAGAGGTGACAAACCCTATAGTTGTGCCTGGTTTTTCCCTTTGTCCTCTTTCATCGCAGTGATCCCCAACTAGCCTTGCCCCCTCCCATGTGCTGCTGATCCTGGAAGATGGGTGAGCAGAGCCATGGCTCCTGGCAAGCTGTGCCTGCCCACCTCATGTCTGGGCCATGCCCACTCCTTGTCCTGCCAGTCGTTCCTCACTGAGGTCTCTCTGTCTGCTGGCAAATCAAATGAACCTTGCAGGAAATATCTGCCTCTGAGTTCTGTCTTTTTAATTTAGAAGAAATCACCCCGTGTTTTTAAAGGGGAGATGAAAACTGGCAGTCACAGTGAGGTGATGTGCAGTTCTTCAATTCTTCATTCTAACAAGACCATACTTTATGCTCAATATGCTCTGTGGCCACGCATTGCACTGGCAGTAGGCAGACTTGACACTCTGATGTGCTTGATCACGCCCGTGCTGATTTATTGGCTTTTTCTGTGGTCCCCATTCAGTGCTCCCTGGCATCGCTCGCTGGCTCGTGCTTGTCCTGGGAGGCTGCCAGGCATGTGCCTGGCTTCCCTCTGCACGCGTCTTCCAGGGCTCCCTGCAATGGCTTGGCCGGAATCACCACTTCTTCCCGCTTTTCTCCCTGCACAGCCACCATCTGGCTCAGCACAGGCAAATCCCCATGTCCTTGTCCTTTTCATGCTGAGGGGTTGATATTTCAGGAGATACTGAGCTCTGAGTTGTTCTCACTGTTTTTAAATGACAGGCGTTGTTCTTCAGACCGCAGTGTACATGCACATTCTCCAGAGGTTCCTGAGTTTGTCAGAGTTGAAATAGGAAACTTAAAGAGTTTTGAATACATTTGGATATAATCAGGATCCAAAGTCTACAAATAATTTTCAGTTTCTTGTGCCAGTCTTATTTATTATGTCTTGTTTTCTTATCTGCAAAGTTAAAGGACTATCTCCACAAAATAGTCAATGCTGGAATGATCCTGCCTTTGCAGTCCTTTTTCGCAATAGTTACAGATTAATATTCTTGCTAATTGTCTTGTTAACTTTCTCAATTTTACAGCATTAACAGCTCTGTAGGTTTATTGTTGTGTAATATTAATAGCTTGCATAAGCATCAAGAGAGCATCAAACAGCACCAGTTGCTAGGAAGCCCTTTGTCTGTAGTCAAATTAGTCAAACTTGGGTTTATATTACAAAATTAGTTTTGAGAGCATTCACAGATTTAAGTGCCAGTGTTCATGGAATGGAGAAGGTTGTTTCTCAGCATCTTTTGAAATTTTCACTCACAGAAATGAAAACATTTGCCTATGAAAAATGTTATTGTGCTGGAAACTGTAAATGTTTTCTAAATAATCTCTAACATTTTTCTTTTTTATATCTCTAATAATTTTCTTTCTTTGATAATTTTTTTCACACATGCATACAATGAACATCAGACTTGGCAAAACAGTGTTCAGGGTATTATCTCCAAAATCTTCAAAGCAATGTTAGAGGGTTTTTGCTTAAATATGTGCACACACACTCTCAATGAGTGATCTGCAACCCGTTCTTTGTTTGTCTTGCCTTTTATTTGTCAGATTCAAGTATGAGATTCAGATGCTAACAGAAAAAAGCTGCTACATCACTGTGGCCATTTAGATCTGTAAAGTGTATGGAAGCAATAAATTATTTTAAATATTTCACCAATTAATAAAATTGTCTCAGTATTTTTTGTTTAACATATTTTCAGGTATCTGCACTTTAATCAAATAGAAACGTTGGAACCTGAATCCTTTACTCATCTTCCAAAACTTGAAAGGCTGTAAGTTTGTTTTTCTTGGGGTAAGATTCAGAAGACAGCTTGCTTCCTTGTTTGAATTAAATCAAGCTTTTGAAACTAAAAAAATAATATTTTTATCATTGCCATAAATTGTTTTTAATCCAATTTTTTTTAATTGTAACTACTGAATACTCTTTCCAAGAACATTTTGGTGAGGCTGACCTTACAAGCATGCAGAAGTGAGCATTGCCTGTGGTTTATTTTTCTTTTGCAAAACTATTTCCCAAAGATCTGTGATCAATGCTTGGCCTAAAATAAATGTCATGAATGAAGAAATAGACAATTTATTTAGGACCTTTTTTTGTTTTTTTAATTTCTAATTTGAATGCTTATGAACTCCCTTCCTTGAAGTTACTTATGGCTTCTTTTTCCCCCACATGGACATACCCAAGTACACCTTGGAAGCCACTTAAAAAATAGCAAACAATGAGTTGCTGAACAGGATAATTTTTTTTCTTAAATTTTCTTAGATTACTTTCTCTTGAAAACCTTCCAGAAGTATGTAAATGAAATGAATGCAGCACAAAATCTGAATTATTACATGCATATTTCTGTGTTCTTAACAGGTTTTTGCATAACAACAGAATAGCTCATTTGATTCCTGGAACATTTAGTCACTTAGAATCTATGAAGAGACTGTAAGTAAATTGAATTATTATTGAACTAATGAAATCTTAAAGAACCCCATTCTCTTGCAATATTTATCTTCCTTGCAAATGTCTTTTATGATGTCATTGTTTTAATTTTTTTTTTCCCTTCACTGTACTCTGGTTGTTTATGTGCATAGATTGAGAACATTGTTTTATATCTATTTTATTTAGTTACTGACTAAAGTTACAGAACCAAGCTGATCCTAGTAAATGGCTGAGGCTTGCTAAGAGAGCTGTGGCTGCTCCTTTTCTTATGCAGGCGTTTGGACTCGAACGCTCTTCACTGCGACTGTGAAATCCTGTGGCTGGCGGAGCTTCTGAAGACGTACGCGGAGTCAGGAAATGCTCAGGCAGCAGCTACCTGTGAGTATCCACGAAGGATCCAGGGAAGATCAGTGGCCACGATAACACCAGAAGAACTGAACTGTGGTGAGTTTGCCACTTCCTGATGGCTTCTTTAATGGGTTGCAGGTACCTAAAATGTATTTTTTGGGGGCGTTGGAATTTATAGTTCTGTTTATTAGTACTGACCACCTTTGGTTAATATTGGTTATTTCTAGAAATCTTTCTGTGTTCTTTTTCTGGTTTTGTGTGCTTCTGACAAAACTGATTGCTTTTACCCTTCAGCCTATCTTTAATGAAACAAATATAATCAAGTTTGAAATCTCCCCTTGAAGAACCAAAGGTGATTATCCTGAAGGAATTTATTTTTCCCTTTTATATTTCAGTTCTGATCATAACAGGATTGTCAACTAGGGTCTCTGGTGTTGCATTAATGTTATTTGGTGTTGTTTATTCCCTTCTATATGAGGGAAAGGAAAGAAAGAAGCATTACTGAATTGCTCCTGATGATACAGTTCTTGCCTCTAAAATTTTTGTTGATATAGGAATTGGGCACTGAATTTTTTTTTTACTCAGCTGTAATTAATAGGAGTGCCCCCCACAGGCACTGAAATCCTCTGCCATTGAGGATTAATGGACAAGCACCTTTGTAATCCTTCTGTTTGTCTGTATTCCTTCACCCTAGGGGTGCAAAATCTTGGCCCCATTGGCACGCTGGGACTTGGCCCAGCACCTCTTGTGTTTTGAAATCAAAATGCAGGTTTCTCATCAAGCTATGGGCATTTGCCTGCCCACCCACATAATGAAGCCGAGGTATAAAATAAGTAAATTGTCCTTTTGGTTATGTGTTGGATATAATTCTGATCATGATAACAATGATCATAAAGTTCTTGAAAAAGAGAATACAAAGGGAATTTGGTGCAAGAATAATGCATGTGGCATCCTACCGGCTCTTTGCACATCTAAGGAGCCTGAGTATGGAAAGTGCAGGAAGCAAGCTGTACAAATTATTCTGTGAGGCAGGTTAGGCACTGATACTCATCTAGAGGAAGTTATTTTAAATGGCATTTGCTGCTTTAGTTTTTCCTTCATAGGCAATTTGAGTCTCTGTTCAAATAAATAAAACAGCCGCTTTAGAACCTGATACAAATTTGCACAATCTATTTCCAGTCTGCTGAAAGGTCCTAAGGAACAATGAAAGAGGTCAGAAATCCCACAGTCACTTTGGCACAGGGAAAAGTGCATTTAATCCTGACGAAGCATATACATATGTAAAGTCATAACATTTGTGAAAAATATTTTTTACAAGATGTTTGGAAATATTTTTATTTACCAGTTTTTAGTAGTTTTAAAACAAGTAAGAGCTCTTTGTATGTTTTATTGTTGATATAGAGAGGCCAAGAATTACGTCAGAGCCTCAGGATGTGGATGTTACCTCAGGGAATACGGTGTACTTCACTTGCAGGGCTGAAGGCAATCCTAAACCAGAAATTATCTGGCTTCGAAACAAGTAAGTTAAAGAGGAAGAGAGAAACTTCATGTAAGTATATTCGTCTGTATGTGTACATTTCTAGGTGCGTGTCCATGTGCTGTATATGGTAATATAGTTACAGCAAAAAACATGCTATAATTAAAATAAGCATATGAAGTAATGATGGCCCATAGCTTTTATATTAGTAATTCTAAGCATTTAAGAGCTGGTAACTAGAAAGTATTATTACTCTAGTACTGTTTGTAAGATGTTCAGCTCTAGTATACCTGCAAAACTGCTCACACCTGTAATACTAAATCATTTATATATAAGTACCAGGCAATCCACTGTGGGCATGTTGCATGTACAGTCTGCAGATTACTTAGTATTTTCATATGTTTTGGGGCAGAGCAAAAGATTTTTTTTTAAGGACTTCAGCTGGATACGATTAAAGTTTCAGACAACTCTTTCTGGAGCCCTAGCTCCTGAGAGGTAGCTTCCCTCCAAGGTATAGCTCTGTCCCGGGAGAGGAGAGAGACATCCATTTCCAGCCTCCTCAAACTGGTGCATGGAGGGCAGGCAGGTCTTTTATATCATAAGATTGTAGTGTAATTCAGGTTGGAGGAGGTCTTCATGGTTGGAGGTCTCCAGTGCAGCCTTCTGTTCAAAGCAGGATTATACCAGGTTGCTTTATCTAGATGGGTCTTAAAAGCCTCTAAGGGTGGAGATAGCACAAGTTGTCTGGGCAACCTGCTGCATCTCTTTCCCTCACAACTTAGAAGATGAGGGAAGGTTCTATAAAGGGTGACTATCTTTCAAAAGCCCAGGGGCCAGTCTGTTGCAGAGTTGGCCAGAGCCTGGCTCCCTCCAGCTGCACTGGGCATAGCACAGCTGAACCAGCCTTGTGCCAGTACACCACCCCATTAAACTGGTGTGAACTTACAATGGACACATGAGCTGTGAATTTACCATCACCAAATCAGACTTTGGCTTAATAATGCTCTTATACAAATGGAGAACCTGACTTGGAACATAAATTCCCTTACAGTTTATATAAAGTATTTTAGTTTGTTAGCTGCTGATGAAATGGCACGGTTTAGAGTTCTGCTTCTATATCTTTCTGCTGACATCAGTGAGGACCTCTCACGTAGCAAAGAAAACAGCTTTTATGTCAAGAACAGAGCCTTGAACTTGAATGGTATAATTATTTCTTTAAAATTTTCTCTGGCTCATGTATTTATAATACACAAAGAAAATGTATTCAGAATACACATGAATTTTAAGAAGAAACTTGAGCTTGGGGTGAGGAATTGTTGACTCTGGCTGGTTTCCTGGCTGCATGAATGAGAGCAAAGCTCTTTGCAAGGTCATTGAATATGGCATGATTTCAGCCAAAAGCCATCAACCTGTTGAGCAGTATGTTGAATAGATCAGTAGGCTGGGGTTTGTACGTAAGAGATGTGATCTCATCCTTCCTCTGTGCTTTCTTCATCATATAGTGAGGAGTGGACTGAGAAACAGTTCCTTTAATAAAACCCCTTAAGACTTAGGTTGCATCACAGAAACTCATCCAAGACCTGACCTTAATTTATATTTTAAACCAGTACAAATTATAATCAGGTTCATTAGTGCTCCTTGAACAATCAAGGCAGAGGTTGGCACAAAGATGGTTTTATAGCAACTAAACTCTCTCCTAGTAGAAAGTATCTTGAGTATTGAACTTGCATTACATACTTCCAGTGGAACCAGTTTTAATTGTTTTGCCAACTGTAACAGCCTTTTAAAGAACAAATATGTGTATTTGTTCACTGTTTTTTCCCTGTAAGCTTTTCCTCATAAAATTTTAACTTTTCATTTTGAAGATGCATTACTTGCATAAGCAAATTAGTTTCATGATTTGTTTTTCCTCTTCTCTTTAGCAGAAAATTTAAAGTTCCATTATTTTTAACAAAGCAAAACTTTTTCCCTCCACAAGTTATTTTGGGTAATTTATCTCCTGGGTTTTATTATTTGGCAGTTTTCTGCACTTGTGATTTAAAGGTTTAACTCTAGCAGATCCTTTTCTTCTCAGTAATGAACTCAGTATGAAAGAAGATTCCCGTCTAAACTTGCTAGATGATGGCACGTTGATGATTCAGAATACTCAAGAAACAGACCAAGGCATTTACCAATGTATGGCAAAAAATGTTGCTGGAGAAGTGAAAACTCAGGAAGTTACTCTTAGATACTTTGAGTCACCAGGTAAAGAACATTGTCTGAATTTTGCATTCAGACAGAGAGTTGTTTTGATAATAAGACTACTAAGAAATAAAATGCTTTGACACCTGATGTGTAGATTTGTTGGGCTTGGGCATCTTTAAGAATTTGATCATGAAGCCATCATATCAAAAAGGCAGCTCAGCTGGTTAATTAATATGTAGTGTGCAATTTTGATAATAGTCTCATAGGCTGTAGAAGGGTTAGGAAAAGAGGGTTTACATTCCAACATTGCTCAATGCAGTAAGCAACGTTCTCTCTGGATACCAAAAACCACAAGCTGCTGAACAGGCCACTCATGGAAGCTTCGGCACACCCTGTGCAGCCATCCTTGCTCAAGAACCTTTTAGCTATGTCTAGCCAAGGCCTCATGTTTGCAAGGACTGAATTCCTGTCCAGGACTGTAATGTTTTTAAAACACAGACTTTGCTGTGAGAACATTTTGTTTTGACACACAGCATCAGGTAAACTTAAAATGTCACTGCAAATTACGTACTTGAGAAAAGTTACTTAAAATGTAGCTTAATCAGTTTTGGCACTTATAGCAATTTTTAGCCTGTTTGTGTTTTGGGTTTCAGTGTCCATGTCTCTGAAAAGACCTTTATAAAGATCAGCATAAAAGAGCAGAATATTTGAAAATTGTTTTAATGGGAGTTGAGAAAAAAAAACATCTGAGCAATTATGAGCTTTTGTTTTTTATCTATTGGTATCTGTAGTTAGATTAGACTTAAAGCAAGGCAGAGTTTCTTCCAAGATTAGAGGTATGTTGGAATACAGCTATTAACCCCCTCCACCCCAGTGTCTCCAGTTATATACTATATTTGTCTATATTAGAGTTGCATGAGCTAAAAGCTGCTTTTTGGCGTTGGTGTTTTCTCACAGCCCGGCCAAGTTTTGTGATTCACCCACAAAATACTGAAGTGCTGGTTGGAGAGAGTGTTACCTTGGAGTGCAGTGCAACTGGGCACCCTCAGCCACGAATTACCTGGACCAAAGGCGACAGAACCCCTCTACCAAATGACCCTCGCATCACAATAACTCCATCAGGAGGACTTTATATACAAAATGTAAAGCAGGAGGACAGTGGCGAGTACACCTGTTTTGCAACTAACAGCATAGATAACATCCATGCAACGGCATACATCATAGTCCAAGGTAAATAATGTTATACTAAGAGAGACATATTACTTGAAATTGTGTGGATTTGTCTTTTCTTCTGAGTTGACAGAGCCAAACTGAAAACATAGGAGTTTTTACTTCTACTTGCACTATTGTAGTCCAGAGAGAAGTTGCTATACATTTCAGACAGAGTAAGATTCAATACTCTTTTTCTGAAAATTACATTTCATTGATTATTACCAGAAGCTTAATGTTTTCAAATGTCAACTTCTTATGTTTTGTGGAGGAACAAACAAGCAGGGTCAAAATTTTGAATGATTAAATATTTTCTGTATCAGGCAGCAATGTTAGAGATTAGAATTTGTGCCTGGAGAACTAGAAATGGAGTTTTGAGTACAGATCTGTGCCACTTTTTGTAGATATTTCAGTGAATGTGCTGAGTTTGATAGAAACTATCATTCTGCCAACTGGAGCATTAGCACAGCTTTTCTACAAGGCAAAACTCAAGTACTCTAACTTGTGATTGCAATAATTTTGATATTGTCTGTCAGTAGTGTGATTATAAAGTACTTGAGATCAGCTATCAAAAGTCTTCTATATATATAAACATAATATTTTTTTGCAAAGACTTTTGTGTGGGAACTTTTATTTCCAAAATACTTTAGGTAACCTTTAAATTTGTTTGCTTCTGTTCTGTTAAAGTCTTTAGTTGGCAAACAGTTAAGATTGCAAATGCTTTCTTAATGAGTTCTAAAGCTATATAAAACAACTTGTCTGTGTGGTTAGTTCATTTATTATTTGCCACTGGATAATTGTGTTTTGAGAGCTGAACAAATACTTCTCACACTGGTAGTGCACAATGTTACTGCAGAATCTGGCCCACGCTCATTGCTTTCACGGAAGAAAACAAACAGCTCAAGAAGGTTTTGATTACATTACATTTTCTTCAGAATTTAACTGGGAAGTTTTGAGACAAAGAGAAGATAGTATTTTTAATCAAGGGAAGACTACATCAATCTGATTCTACAAATCTACTTACCTCTTATTTAGGATCTGTGACAGTAGATCCCACATGCCTTCAATGACATCAGGGCCAGGTTTTGAGAGAGATGTTCCTTTTGCATGAGTGGTTTCCCTAACTCTCTTCTCTCTGGGGGGGTCACAATAGAAAAGAATTCCATTAGCATCTGTCTTACCACCAATATGAGCTATTTCAACTTATGCAGGAAGTAGTATGTAATTTAGTCATGCATTTTTTTTTTTTTTTTTTAATGGCTTTATTTTCTCTTCTGTAGCTCTACCTCAGTTTACTGTCACTCCACAAGACAAAACAGTGATTGAGGGACAAACCGTTGACTTCCCTTGTGAAGCTCAAGGTTATCCCCAGCCTGTTATTGCCTGGACTAAAGGAGGTAAGCATGCTCCATTCTTTTAAACTACAAGGATAATTTAGCAGTCATATTGGAATCACTTCTTCATTGAAAGGAACTGCATGTATTTGTTTAGATGCTTCAATCTCTGAAGGAAACATCTCTTTTTCCTTTAGCTGGGAAAGGCAAGGTGTCCCACAGGAGTTAGCTGCCCAAGCATTTTTCATTATTAAGTAAAAAAGAGTCATTACATAGTAGATTCCTAATAATAAATGTTTAAGAAATATGAGGCAAATTACATGTAGCACTATGTATCACTGCTGTTGTACTGTGGAAGAAATGTAGATGTCTGTCATTAACTGGAGGTCTGAAATTAGGTGGGATGTGCTGTCTTCAGAAACCAGAGCAGTCCAGTCTCAGTGGTACCAGCATCAGTGTATCAGCATCAGCATCAGTGTGCCAGCATCTCTGTCACTTAATGCACATTGACAGAAACAATGGGGTGCACTCTGCTGACTAGTTTATCAAGTTATGGCTCTAAAGGCATTAAACCAAATGCAGCAGGAAGAAATACTGTAGTGGATGTTTTATCGGTAGGCAAATTTCTGGTTCATTCAAGTAAAAAACCTCTAGAAGGCTAAATAACTCTTAAAAAATTCTAAATTATGATACATATAAAGCAGATTCTTAACAAACTGTTCATCATTTTGATTCTGATAATGTCCCTGTTTCTCCCTCTACTTAGACTGCTCCAACCAAATGAAATATCCAGAAAGGGAGGATATGGGTACAGACACTGATGTGCATTCATTTTTCTTATATTCCATTTTTTTCAGGGCCATGTGTGTTTTTCTGTGGATTATCTAGGCCTAGGCAAATGAGATAAATTGTCTCTTACACACATGGCAATAATATACGGCATGAACAGTAGCACATGTTGGTGTTTTTATGCCTTCTCATTTGGAAGCTTCATCCTGCTCCTTAAATGAAAATACCTATTTCTACCACAAACAGAGAAGAGATCAGAATTATGATTGCATGCACACGTATAACTTGTTTGCTTTTCATGTTTATCTTCTTAGAAGTAAAGGTTTTAGACTTTTTTTTTTTTAAGAAACTTTAATATTTTCCAGTGTTTTATCAAATTTAAAACTTCTGGGTTTTACTTTTTCTGACACAAAGGGACTTTGTTGCAACAAAGAGCAAATGATGATGTTGTGTGTTTCAGGAGGCCAGTTGTCTGTTGACAGAAGACACTTAGTTCTATCCTCTGGAACGCTGAGGATTTCCAGGGTTGCTCTGCATGACCAGGGACAGTATGAATGCCAAGCTGTCAACATTATTGGATCTCAGCGGATCGTTGTATACCTGACTGTTCAGCCTAGAGGTACAGCCCATGTACAGCTGCTGGGAAGAAAAAAAAGAAAAAAAAAAGAGAAAATTTTCATCTTACACTAAAATACACAGTACCATGTGTGATTGTTTCTGAGTATATCTCCTTTTAGGTCCTAAGTGGTTTCCAATAAATAACATGTCTGGATACTTAGCAGTATTTGTGCAGGGTATAATTACTTTAGAACAGTCTGTCTTCTGGGAAAGAGGTCTATCTGATTTACTTTTTCTTTTTTTGGTAAGAAGTGGAGGTTTGCTTTGAGGATGACAGTATCCCTATGCTTTGGAAAATATTTTCTTTTGTTAAAAGTTTAGTTTCCAATAAGGCTCTATGATATTAGTTAAATGGTATTATTAACATAATGTTTCATGCCCAGAAACAGAACACTTTATTTTACAGAAGCAACTTCACAAAGAAAAGTCATTCATTCCTTATGCTGAAAATAAACTGACACAAAAGAAAGTCCTAAAACACAAACAACCCCAAACTCCAATTTTATGCCTTTTTTTTTTTTCCTATTAAATTCTAAGTAAGTTGCTTCTAGGATAAATTATAATCATGTTAATATTCATAATGTATTTAATTACTTTGATGTTTAACTGAATTCAAGGAGATAAAATATGTAATTCAAAGCATTTCTTTTTACTGACCTAATTTAAAACTGTATATTAGTAAAAGGGGCTTAAATGAGCTTAGAAGTTTGTCAGAAAAAAATCCTATCAATTTTTCTTAGTTTAAAGTAGTATTAGGAGATGGATTTGTCCAAGTTAGGATGATTTTTTTTTTAACCTATATAAAATTTTGATTAAAATTATATAAAACACGTATCAGTTTAGATAAGTTTTATAGCTTTCCAGCTGTGTTAAATTCCACTGGACTTGAGTAAAGTTTAATAAAACAATTTTTGTGCAACTCAGGTTGCAAAATTCAGTCACCAAAAGATAGTAAATACAAGACTGAAGGCTGAATATGTAGCCTGAAATTGGAGCTCTCCACAGATTACTTGAAAAGAAAAACAATGTTGTTTTCAGTTGTTCAGAAAGAGAGTATTTTTTCTTCTGGGCTTTTAATAAGAGAACAATTCATCTGACGAATGTCTAGTCATTGGTCACTGTGGTTAAATCAGTGTTAATGAATACCAGTTAACAAATACAGGTTAATGGTCCAGGCATGTTTGCTGGCATGACTCAACTCACATCCACAGAGCCAGACTTTCTCACCTCCCAGTGCTGGACACCTGCCTCTGGATGCCTTATTTGAACTGGCTTCTGGTCCTTTACAGCCATTTGTGTACAGTTTAACAGTAGGGCCAGATTTGGCTGGTAGTATAAATGACTGCAGTGGAGCCAAATACTTCGCTGTAAAGCACAGCCCTCCACCCTCTCCCTCCCCCCCACCAAATATCAGTATCATGACATCAGCAACATAGCTGTATATGTTACAACAGAAATAGAATTCTTAATGTCTTCATAATCTTGTATGTGCTTCTCATTATGATATCTGAGTGCCAGGCATCAATTTGGATTTGAAGAAAATCAGAGTTTAAAAGCACATTAATTTTACTCACAGTGGATTTAGGTAACAGTGTGCTCTGTCCTTAGAATTGAGGGTGATTTTTTTTATGTTTTAAGGGCTTAGGCTCATAGATATCATGGAGGTAGGAGCTCTTTCAAGACTCAGTGCCTCAGTCGGTCGGGATGAGAGACTCATTTGAATGAGTTGTGGAAGGTTTTGCTTTTGTCATCTAAAAAATTGTAGTTGTTGCTACTTAAAAGAATTAAAGCAACAACAAAAAAAGATGACAGAAGATAATGCAATATTCATTCTGATGACTTTGTACAGATTTAGCTATAAACAGATATATTTTTCAGAGCACTAAATTCATGGAACTTAAATAGTTTTGATGACTACTAGCCTATTATGCTAGAAGTTAGGAGACTTTAAAATCATCCTGAAGCAGACATTATGAATAAGGTCATAGAATCATTAAGGCTGGAAAAGACCTTTCATCAAGTCCAACTGTCAATGTAGTGCTATCACCATGTTCATCATTAAAGCATGTCCTTAAGTGGCATATCCACACATTTTTGGAACACTTCCAGGGATGGTGACTCTACAACTTCCCTGGACATTCTGTTCCAGTGCTTGACAACCCTTTCTATGCAAAAACTTTTCCCTGTATGTAATCTAAACTTCCTCTGGTGCAAACTCAGGGCATTTCATCTTGTCCTTCACTTGTTACCACCCCTTCTCTGGACATGTTCCAGAACCACCATGGCTTTTATGTATTGAGAGGCCCAGAACTGGACACTGGACTTGAGGTGTGGTGTCACCAGTACTGAGTACAGAGGACAATCACTGCCCTGGTCCTGCTGGCCACACTGTTGTGGATACAGGCCACTTGGGCACAAGCTGGCTCATGTTCAGCTGCTGTCAACCAACACCCGCAGGTGCTTTGCCACAGGGCAGCTTTCCAGCCACTCTGCCCCCAGCCTGCAGCACAGCAGGGAGTTGTTGTGATCCAAGGGCAGCGCCTGGCACGTGGCCTTGTTGTACATCATACAGTTCGCCTCAGCCCATCTATTCAGCCTATCCAGCTCCCTCTGTAGAGTCTTTCTACTCTCCAGCAGATCAACACTCCCTCCCAGTTTGGTGTTGTCTATGACCTTGCTTAGGGTGAACTTGTTCCTCTCATCCTGGTTATCGGTGAAAATATTAAACAGGGCTGGGCCCAATACTGAGCCCTGGGGAACGTCATTTGTGACTGGCCACCAACTGGATGTAACCCCATTCACTACTATTTCTGGACCTGACCATCCAGCCAGTTTTTATTCAGCTAAGAGAAGCTAGTTTCTTCAAAGAGAAAGAAATTTAATCCCTAAAACAAAGTTATGAGCAACTAAAAGTGTGCAGATAGAAACATGTAATAGATTAAGAAATGTTCAGTGACTGATAAAAACAGAGTGCTGACCTATTTTCTGATAATTTTTTGCACAAGTTGTATTTCATACTTTTTCAGCTTATCATTTGGTTTTTTTAGTGACTCCTGTATTTGCCAGTGTTCCCAGTGACATGACAGTGGAGGTGGGCACAAATGTGCAGATCCCATGCAGTGCTCAAGGAGAGCCAGAGCCAGTCATTACATGGAATAAGGTACTACATATTCAATTATTACAGAAAGGCAGCAGCCTTTCCATCTCTTTACAATTAATTATTGAAAGTGCACATTGTCAAATTATTGCTTCCTGTGGTGTCTGAAAACATTATCTGAAGTCCAATCAGTAAGTAATACAGAGCATGGATATAGATACTAAATCTGAGTTCTGTACAGATAAATATATGTATGTAGTTATGCAAATTATTATGCAGACCAGCTAAAATGCTTTAAAAGGTCTGTATTTAGTGACAGTTCTGTGTAAGTATCCTACTAATATTCACACTTTCAATGATGTTATAGATATAAACCACTAAGAAATGCTGTATTGGAGCCATTTGCTACTGCTAGGTTGAGACCAGCCAGGACAGGTTTTGGTAACTTTCTGGTAACCTCTCTTTCTGGCTTTGATTTCCATTGATGTAATAATTGCTATGTCAAACTATAGAGTATTAGCAGAGTTACCAGTGAATTAATGAGTTGCTAATATTGATATTCAATTTTTCTGATTATATTCTTCAATTAGTGAGTATTAAAATTTTACCTAAATGAATCTTAAATAGTGTCTAAATGTATAGCACATGGAGAACTGATACACGTAATGCTCTTGAGACCTATTTCAGTTGATTAATTTTGAGAAAAAGAAATTATGTATTTTCTCAAATGGTGCTATCTTATTTTTTGGGTCATAGATTTTACGTGGTGAAAACCTATTAAAATACTTTGATTTGTAATAATGAGTAATTTTAGAAGTAAATAAATACACTGTACAATTTAGAAGTACATGTGATTTTTCTGTGTAAGTTTATCTAAATCTATATGACTGTGAACTTGGCATACAAAATAGAAATATAAAATAAAACATAAAAGCAGAAGAGAAAAAGGTGACAAAAAATCATGTATGAAAACAAGTGTGGTTTTGAATAAGTAAACTTTGGGCTTTCCTGCAGGATGGAGTACAGGTAACTGAGAGTGGAAAATTTCATGTTAGTCCAGAGGGATTTCTCACCATTCGCGATGTTGGCACAGCCGATGAAGGTCGCTATGAATGTGTTGCCCGCAACACCATAGGATACTCCTCTGTTAGTATGGTGCTTAGTGTAAATGGTAAGATACGTGACTGAGTATGACTTAGATTATTAGTTTCGACCTAATTGTCTAACATGCAAGATGAAAAATTTGTCAAAATACTAAATAAGTTATTTCATCCATATTTCTATTTTTCTCCCAAGAGTCTTTTTTTTTTTTTTTTTCCCCCCCATATTTTAGTAAGATGTTAATGTCATAATAAAAATATCTGGAGGTGTTAGGCTTCCAAACCAACTATGCTTTGGGCTCCAATTAATCTTTCAGCTTTCTTCTTGAGATATTATTTAGAGCTTTTAGAATTTGCTAGTCAAATACCAGCCTAATTTTTAGAAATAACTTGACAAAAGTCTTCTGTCATCTTCAAAGGGACACTTAGAGCATTTCAGTGATTAGGCTGCAGCTGTTGCAAAACAGTTCAGGAAAGTCATACAGACCTTAAGAGGCTAAAGGAGAACACAGAAAGGAAAGCGGAATATTTGATCTTGTTCTAATTATTTGAAAGGAACAATGGCAAATAATAGTTATCAATTATTGCTATGTAATAAATGGCAATAAAGCAGCAGAAGAGGTTAAGGAAATAACTTTGCTACATTTGACCATAGTGGTTTTTTTTATCTTACTGACTAAAACTGCTGATTTTTCAGTTTAATTTTGATGGAAAATAAAACCCTATGATTTCTATCTTGGTAGGGAATATAAGACAATATTTTTGTACCTTTAAAAAATTAGTATAGAACAGTAATTCCTTTGATATTTTGAGGATTGATGTGAAGATATCTTCAATATATTGGATATTGTTTCCCAGTGTTATTTGTGATGTTCTGTATTTTGTTTACTAAATTGATAAAGATGCATCAGTGATTTTTCTAATGTATTGTTTACGATGGCATCAATCACATGGTATCAGTAAAATTATGATATTACCTATCTTAGGTTGCTTTTAGTACTATGGTTTCTTCTATGAAAAATATTTCTTTAATCTGTTAAGATTATTCAGGAAAGAAAAATTGTAGGGCTAGGAATCATTCAGTAATAAGTTTCCATCTACGTGTATGAAGTCAGCAAAGGAAAGAAAGTCTATGAAAATTGGTTAATCTGGCTACTCTGGAGATGCATAGCAAAATCCATTTTTGTTTAGGAAAGATTAACTAGTTTTCAAGTCACTAAGAGTGCTGAAAAATGAAACCATGAGTTGAAATAAAACACCAGGGTAAATGAGTTTCATTCACTTAGAACAGGTCTAAATTGATCATTCTCATCTGCTGAAAGCATCAAACTACAAAACTACTTATTTGCTGATTTGCAGTAAATAATTGTGATGTGGGCAATTTCTTCTAAGCTATAGCATAAATAAACCTAAAATTAGTGAAACTGTGCTTAATTATTCTGCATTCCATCTGAAACAGTAAATGAAACTTCTCCTTTAACTAGTAGGATATGAGATGCTGTTTCACTATGGCTGCTTTAAAAACTGATGCTGTCAGAGGAACAAGGAGAAAAAGTGGACAGTTTATAAGTATTAATTAATTGCTGTGTAGATAGTATTTATAATGGCATAGCCAGAAATGCCTAAAAACTTGCGTGTCATCATTTCTTTTAAACAGGGCAATGTTTTATGAATTTTTCTAAACCAAAGCACTTTCCTAAGACTGAGACTGAATAAAGGCAAGTGTATGGAAACTGGGAAAAGGTTTTGCTGGCTGTGTTGGATAATATTTTAAAGATGCTTTTCTTTAGCCACTTTCTTCAGTCCTTTTCCATTATTTTGTAAAAAGAATAAAATAATAATAAAGTAATAATAATAAAACATTTCCCCTCCCCACCCAAATTAAAAAAAAAAAAAAACAGTATTGTGGGAGACTCTTACAAGGAGCTTTAACTTCTAACGTTTATCCAACTGAGAAAAAGAATTGCTAGTGATAAATAATCTAAACAAAAATCAAGTACAGAATAGCTAACATATGACTAAGGTTTATAATTCAGCCCATGTATACCATTAATCAGAAAGATAGCTCTGCAAGTAAACACCAAGTTTACATCTGATGTAGACAACACTGAGGAAGGTAACCAGACACTGGATTTCTACAGACTGCAATTTTGCACTGTTCAGGTCATTTAAGGCACACAAACTCTCTGAAACAAGTAAAATTTAAAATTTAAACACGTAAATGACAGTTCTTCCTGAAATAAGTAGCTTATCTGATAGTGTTTCTGTATGGTTGCTATTGAAAATGAAGCTGTCAAGCAAGGAAAATTGGTAATTAGGACGAATCAGAGACTATTGCCCTCAGACAGTGTGGAAAGGGTCAGCTGATTTTGGATGCTGGGAATATACTGCCAAAAGCCTGAGGCTGGCCTCAGGGCAGAGAAAGGGGCTTCATCTGCAGCAATAGAGTTCCAGGGACTGTTTTATTTGATAGTGTAGATAGTGAAGTTTGTTTAAGTGGGTCTAGACTATGAAACTCATGTCTGCACACAATTTAAACTGACACTTAGGAAGGAATATTTAAAAGTGGCCTAGGAAATAAATAAATAAATAAATAGAAGTAACAAAAACCTTATAAACAACCATTTTTATCAGATGATTTTGTACATCTGCTGATTTTATTCCACTATATTTGCTTTGGACTTTTTCCCTACTTTACGCTCCTTCCTGTGTGACTTCTCCAATGTAAACATGCTCTGGAAATTGTTAGCTGTTGCCCTTGGATCTGATGGTTCTTAGTTTAGACTGAAAGAAAGGTTATTAGTCCTACATAGTTTGTACAAACATTCAGCTGCAACTAAGCATTGTATAAAAAGGCCTATGCATTACTGGGTTTCCAGTGTTGTGTACAGTTGTTAAATAGCATTTAAGCATGTGAGTTTTAACCTAGTATTAAAAAGATAAGTTTAAAGTGAGAAACAAAGTAGTCATCTAAATTAAAAAAAAGCAAACTTACTGTCCTTTAAAATTAATCTGTGTTGCTTATGATACTAAGATCAGGAGAAGAACAATGTTAATTTATATTCATTCAATTATGTCAATTATGTTCATTATGTACCACTTGCAGCACATTCCTGTGAGCCCTTTAGGTTCTGACATTGAATTCAATACTAATTCAGAACTAGCTGAAATCAAAGGGGAAATCTGCATGGATTTCAATGGGTATGGGTCAGGCTCTTGATACAAGCACCTGAAACATGATAATACACCTGAAAAAAACACATCATCATCATCATCATCATCATCATCATCATCATCATCATCATCATCATCATCATCATCATTATCATCATCATCATCATCATCATTCATTTTTTATTTGATCATCTGCATTTGAAATTTTAGGTCTAATTAAAGGACAGCTAAACACTATATGCATTTACCTTAACTTTATCTTGGTTTTGAGTTATAAGCTAGATGACTTTTAAGCTTAGGTTAACTTCTCTTTTAAATTAATTTTGTTCTACTTTAATATGCTTTGATAGAATTCCAAAATAGTTAAGAATTTTATATTTGGTTGAACTAACATTTAAAGAACAAGGGTTCACGTTATAGAACTGAAATGATGTCGTGTCTAGACTCTGTTCTACGGAAGTATCTTTTTTTGTGTGGCCATTTTTGCAATAACGTGAATTGCTTTTTCTCTAGTTCCTAATGTCAGCCGCAATGGAGATCCGTTTGTACAAACGTCAATTGTGGAAGCAATTGCAACTGTTGACAGAGCAATAAATTCAACACGTACACATCTGTTTGACAGGTAGCTTTTTTTTTTTTCTTTTTCTTTTTCTTTTTTTTTTCTTTTTTGTGTATTGAGAAGTCAGAATTAATTTTCTATATACTATAAATAATGGGAGATTTATTAAACAAGAAGCCATTTTATTACTTAAAAGACATTGTTAATGTCTGGTTGGTTCTGAGAATACCAACAGTTTAACATGTAAGGATTCCTTTTTATACACTTCTGCTGAGATCTCTGTTCACTGCAGCAGTTCTTCTGCTGAGATAATGTGTATTAAAATGCTACTAAGTATTTAATTGCTAATAAATATGTAAATTTTTATTGTTTTATTGATTTTTTTTTCTTCTTGGTTTGCTTTCCATTTTGAGATGAGTAACCAAGGTATGTACTAATCACGTTGCTGAACATTTACATGATTTATGTAGTATTGTTGTTTTGCAACTCCTGTGTGCACTTACTGGTTTTTTTTTCCAAATTATCTATCAGTCGTCCTCGTTCACCAAATGATTTGCTAGCCTTATTTCGATACCCAAGGGACCCATACACTGTTGAGCAAGCAAGAGCTGGGGAAATATTTGAAAGGACCTTACAGCTTATTCAAGATCATGTACAAGATGGTCTAATGGTTGACCTGAATGGAACAAGTCAGTATTCTTTCCTTATTTTTCTGTTTTGATGTGTATTTGCCTTTTGAAGTCATTACACTTCGGGAGACATTAATTTTCTGAGGTCTGATCCCAGCTGCAGAACCATTACATTAAAATCAGTGAAGTATTTGACTTTGCAAAACTTTACCAAATTCCATCCTTGGTTTGCACATTGTTCACTATATAACTCTGAGCTTTACAAGTGAAGTGGGTTTTCTGCATTGACATATGGGAAAAAAAGTTCAGATTCTGATTCTTCTGCTGGTCAAACTTAGTATAATAGAAGTGTATACTGTATCCCATTTGTTAATTCTTTGTATGTTAATTTATTTGGACCATTGTCTCATAGCAGAACAGACTTTTTTTTGTTATGTGTTAAAAATAAGCAGTGTTTTGTTCCCGTTTCTTTAGAAAAAACATTTAATATCAGCGTGCCTTGGCAAGGAGAAACAGTGACACAACAAGAAGGATTTCTATACCTTACAAACCAAGATTTCTGCACGTACCAAAATAGTATTCAAAGAATCATTTTCTATTTTATCAATGTGTGTCAAACTCAGCTAATTGCTTTGTTTAACACTGACCTGATGTGATGACAAAGACAGTTCTTGTTGCTTTTTATAACTAGCAAAAATAAGTGTGAGGTTTAATTTCTGCCTTTTAGGTATTGTATTGCAATCAAACTCATGAAGTCCAGCTGGAGTACATACAGCTAATGTGTGTAGATATATGTGTGGATAGGCTTGAAACACAGGATTCAAGAATTTGGAAATAATTATAGAGTTTTAGGAGAGCTTTTGAGACTTGAAACATAGCCAAAAACTACACTGACAATCCAGAGGAAATACCTTTAATCATTATATTCTTTTTGATGTTTATAATTGAGTATTTATTGTAACTTCTGAAAACTTTAACACAGACCATGAACTAGCAAGTATTTATAAGACCAAAGACAGCAAGTTTTTTGTTGCACTGTCACATTTGCTAGTGAAAGAATTTACTTGTTACTCATTATTAGAGCTAGATAATTTGTGATGAATTTTTTAACACAAAAACTTGCTTGAAATTCTTTGAAGACTGATGTTTTATAAGAGCCACCCTGTTTGGTTTGGTTCTTGGATTACATGCATATGCATGAATATTGAATATATATGCTATAAATATATAGTATTAGCAATATATAAAATGTGAAGTATGAGAAGTGGTTGACTAGGATTCATAACAGTGAAACACGTAAGGTTTACAAAAAACTGACATTAAAGCCTATGGACACTAGTTAATAAACAAAATCAGGCAACTTTCTGTGATACTGGAAATTCTGTTTGCAACCAGATCTTGCTTTTCAGACCTACAGAATTCAAAGAAACCTGGCTTTTATGGAAACTTGAGCAGTAAAATAAATCTGTTTTTATTTAAATTGCCCAATCCTCTGAATTTTAGTAGTAATTTTTGTCCTTATTTCATTTTATTTTGAAATGCAGAGCCAAATAAAAGCTTTTTTTTTTTTTTTTTTTTTTTTTTTTTTAATTGCAAAACCTTTGAATATCCCAAGGAAAGACTATGGAGCCAAATTGTCCTCCTCAAACTGTATAACAAGGGAAATGGGCACTAATGGAGGTTCAGATTAGATGTTAGGAAACAGTTTCTCACCAGAAGACCAGTGTAGCTCTGGAACAACTAATCCAGAAAGGTGGAGGAGTCTTAGACTTTGCAGGTTTTCAAGCCCGCTAGACCAGACATGCTGCTATCTAGTGCTGGAAACAGCTCTACTTCAATCAGTAGCTTGGTCTGGATGTCCCTTATAATCAATACTTCTATGACTCTAGGAAACATCTTCCTTGTTTTGAAAAAAAGAAGTTATATGTGAATTGAGCTAACCATCTTCTAAGCACTGGAAGTGCCCAGCCATTTAGAGAGCAGAGGCAAAGTTAGTCCCTACAAATGTGAGAGGTAATTAAGGATTAGCAACTGGCATCAGAAAGCCAAAATCTAATCCATCATGAGATATTACGTACCACTTGAACTTCTAAAGAGAGAACCTGAGCCTTTTATTTTAAATTAGTACTGAAGTTCATTCCACCCAAAAGATTCACAGTTGAGTTTTGCTCACAACTTGATTTCAGAAGCGGGGGTGGCAATAAACCACAAATATTTATTTGAATGAATAATGATCATAAGCAAAGAACTCCATCATGAATGACTATCATTTAAACAGAAGTGTTATTATAAGGAAGAGAAGTTTTCTGGACAAAGTTCTAGAATTAAACTGCCCTGGTAGCCAGGACATTTTAAAATGCTATCAATTATATCCTCAAATTTTGCTGCATTACCTAGACACACAGGTTTTGCTCTGTAGTTTGTTTTTCTTTTTCCTAGTACGGAATATTCCATAAAACAATTTCTGCATGTCTACATGAGCATGTTAGCTTAGCCTAATGCAAACACTCATTATCTGATATCTTCGCTTTGACTCGTAAACCATGTGGAATACTCATAGCCTGAGGCTGAGAAAACAACTTCTCTGGCTAAGCACAGGTCCTGTCCCAGCTGGGCAACTGTGAGCAACCCAGTCCCTTTCAATCTGGGCTTCAGGTAGTTTGTTTGCAATTGCCCTGCATTGAGGAGGTTGGCAGAGAGCCAGTTGTGCCTAGCATATGTTTACGTGTTGAATTTAGATGAAGTCCACTGTCTTTGCAGGCACACTGGGACTGAGCTCAGGAACTAAAAGTAACATTTCCCAACTGTATGCAATTAACTGATACCGACCTCTTGCAAAACTGCATTCAGTTTATATTTTTGACTGGTTGCCAATGTGCTAGGAACCCTCAAGCCTGTGGGAACACAGTACCACTCTTCACTCACTCATTTCCTCTTTTCCTTTTGCCTTTATACTGCTTGTTTGGTTTTATTCCTGACTACAAGCTTTCCAGATCAAGATCCATAGTGGTGTATGACAGTTTCTAGTTAGCTAAACGTACATCTATGCTGCCAAATACTCCACCTCCTGGACTTTTTCCTGGATCCTGGAACTTCATTCATCTATAGTATATCCATTAATCACTCATGGTGTGCCTTTTGCTTTGGATCAGCAACTCCTTTTTGAAGATGTTCCCACTTACTATGCTTTGGTGTGATTTGTGATATAGTCTTGGACAATGTGAATTCTTTTCAACTTAAATGAAAAATCAGGTCTGCGCCAACATTCAGCCCAGGAGTACAAAGTAAAGATTTTCTAAAGGAAACCTACTCCTGGATACAGTAGGCATTTATTACTCAGCAAAAATTTCACTTTACTGTGACATTTCTGTTGGTCTACAGACACTGATAATGTAGATTTAGCCAGAATTTTTCCCCCTGAAATTAAATCCAAGTGTTATTAAGTAAAAATCACTTTTACAATGATTCCTAATAGGCAGCAAGGACAAGGCGCAGGCTGAATCTTCTGCTATTTGCAGTCTCCCAGCCTTATGGTCCAGTCCTTCCACATGCCATCATACCACAACAGAGATCATGCATCACATAACCTTAGTTTGAGGTTCTAAAAACATAATTCTAATGAATTACAGTATATATTTTGTATGTATTATTTTTCTGTGAACTGAGAAAAAAATACAGGAAAATGATAAGTATGTTTTAGTCCCAGAGGTGAATGGTGTGGATAGCAGAGGAAATCTGTGCCAAATGCTACACAAACACTACTTTTCTATAGAAATTCATCCATGGTAATGTGAATATGAGTTACTCCACAGTGTTTGTCCTAGAGTACAATCTGCATTTGGCTCTATTGCTGGTGGTTATTTTATTTTTTCATTGATTTTTTTTTTCCTTGAAATTTGTAACTTTCCCTGTAATAAAGCAAAACAAAATAGTAATGTCAGTGAATGAGCAAGTCCCAAAAGCTAAAGCCTTGAAGCCCATTTAAGTGATAATGACATTTTTTAAAATGTTTTTTACTAACATGAGGAAAATTTTCTATTTGTCTCAATAGGGGATTTTTATTTCTGAAAATATCTCTGCTTTCTCAAGTGACCAAATGAGCTCCTTTTATGATAATTTTGTAAAAGTTGCAGTTGAATTGGCATTTTAGGAAGTCTCCTCCTGACCTAGTGGTGGTCAAGCTGTTCAAATTACCTAATGCTCAAATATACATGTATGATTATTGCTGTCCTTATCTAAGAATGGGGATATTTAATCTGATGAGAAATGTAAAATAAAATATAACATAAAATAGCATTTCAAATACATTTACTATCTGCAGGGGACCATGAGTCTGTGAATTCTCTGATTGTTTTCCTTCTCTCTTTCCTCTTTCAGGTTATCACTATAATGACCTTGTATCCCCACAGTACTTGAATCTGATAGCCAATCTCTCAGGCTGCACAGCCCATCGACGAGTGAACAATTGCTCAGATATGTGCTTTCACCAGAAGTACAGGACACACGATGGAACATGCAACAACCTTCAGCATCCCATGTGGGGCGCTTCTCTGACAGCTTTTGAACGTCTGTTAAAGTCAGTCTATGAGAATGGATTTAATTTGCCTCGGGGAATTGAACCCAGAAGACTCTCTAATGGCTATGCACTCCCAATGCCTCGCTTGGTTTCAACTACTCTGATCGGGACGGAAACCGTAACTCCTGACGACCAGTACACTCACATGCTCATGCAGTGGGGTCAGTTTCTTGACCACGACCTTGACCTCACCGTGGCTGCGCTAAGTGAGGCCAGGTTTTCAGATGGTCAGCATTGCAGTTCCGTTTGCACAAATGATCCTCCATGCTTTTCAATCATGATACCGCCAAATGATCCCAGAGTCAGAAATGGTGCACGATGCATGTTTTTCGTACGCTCCAGCCCAGTTTGTGGAAGCGGGATGACATCTCTCCTGATGAATTCTGTGTATCCACGAGAACAGATCAACCAGCTGACTTCTTACATTGATGCGTCCAATGTGTACGGCAGTTCAGACCATGAAGCACTAGAAATCAGAGACTTGGCAAGTCAAAGGGGTCTTCTGAGGCAGGGCATTGTACAGAGATCTGGCAAGCCCCTTCTTCCATTTGCCACTGGCCCACCAACAGAATGTATGAGAGATGAAAATGAGAGCCCAATACCCTGCTTCTTAGCTGGTGATCAGCGCTCTAATGAACAGCTGGGTCTTACCAGCATCCACACGTTGTGGTTTAGAGAACACAACAGAATTGCCACAGAGCTACTGAAACTCAATCCACACTGGGACGGTGACACAATATATCATGAAACACGCAAAATTGTTGGTGCAGAAATGCAACACATAACATTTAGCCACTGGCTCCCTAAGATCTTTGGAGAGGTAGGCATGAAGATGCTTGGCGAATATAAGGGTTATGATCCCAGTGTTAATTCTGGCATAACTAATGAGTTTGCAACTGCCGCTTTTAGGTTTGGTCACACACTCATTAATCCTTTTCTGTATCGACTGGATGAAAACTTTGAACCTATTCCACAAGGCCATCTACCTCTTCATAAGGCATTCTTCTCTCCATTTCGGATTGTAAATGAAGGAGGCATTGATCCACTTCTAAGGGGATTTTTTGGTGTTGCTGGTAAGATGCGTGTCCCGTCACAATTACTCAATACAGAATTAACAGAAAGACTCTTCTCCATGGCACGTACTGTGGCTTTAGATCTGGCAGCTATGAATATTCAGAGAGGCAGAGATCATGGAATTCCTCCCTACCATGATTTTAGAGTTTACTGTAACCTTTCTTCAGCTCAGACTTTTGAAGATCTGAAAAATGAAATTAAGAATCCTGAAATCAGGGAGAAACTTAGCAGGTGAGCCTGAGGTGAAGAAAAAGTCAATTATCTAAATGTGCATGCAAAACCCGTAGCTAAATGTCTTATCTAGAAAAAGATACATGCTAAGAAAGACTTAAAAGGATATTTTAAGAAACTTCCATCGCTACCAGAAAATAGATGTTAACAATTTCCACTTGCAGATAATTTCTCTATTTCTACATTTCTATGAACAGTAATATATACTGTATGTGTTCATGAAATTATTAATTTGAAATGCTTAGTTTTGTAAATGCTTAGTTTTGTTAAATATGAGTGCTATTTCAGTGTAAGGTCATATTAAATGCCAGCCTCATGCAAGTATTTAGATGTTCAATTCCATTAATTCTGTACAGTGAAACAAATGTCAATATTGTCCACTGTACTGTCATGTGGACATCCTTCCCTACCAGTAATCAGTTCTTCTTTAGAGAGTCAGTGTTTGAAATTAGGTCTACATCTACCTGCGCGCCCTAGCTTATTTGCCCAAAATTAAAGACAGAATCAGTCTCAACTATAGTAATAGAAAAAGTGTGTACAAATGCACAGGAAAGAGAAGCTATAAAAAAGAAACAATTCTAAGAAATCAGAAGAAAGCTGATAGGAGAAAAAAAATTGCAGGCTGGACATGCAGACACACATATGGTGCATACAAACCTGCATTGCAGGATTTCTTGAGTATACACTCACAGCTCGTTCACAAAAGATGTCATGCTATCACTACATTTTTTTTCCTGTGAGTTATTTGTATCTCTGGCTCTTAGTTTCCCTAGGTACTGATTATTTTGTAAACATAAAATATTTGTTATTCAGTATTTCTGTTTTTCAATTTGTAGGTTGTATGGCTCCCCACTGAACATAGACCTATTTCCTGCTCTCATGGTGGAAGATTTAGTTCCAGGAACTCGACTGGGGCCAACTTTGATGTGTCTGTTAAGCACACAGTTCAGGCGTATTCGGGATGGAGACAGGTACATTAAAATACCATGGAAACCAAAGTGAATTTTAACTTAAGGATGCTTAATAACAGTTACAATGTCATGTTTCCAAAACAAACTCCATTTAATGTTCATTTATGATTTTAAAATATAACTGAAAAGATGAAGAATACACATTTAAAACGTTGTTAGAAGCCATGATTCTTTATTAATTCTGTTACTTTTTGTGGTGAATGTTATACTGATTCCCAAAAGCAAAACAGCCAATACATGCTTAGTTTCCTTTTGCCAGGTATTCAAGTTACCTTTTTGAAAAGTGCATGATGCTTCTCTTATTGTTATTTAGTTATTTTATTGGCAAAGGAATTGTGATTTTTACTTAAGCATAGGTTGGAACACTATTGCTCTGTATAAATAACCCCTATGCACACTGCAATGCAAGCAGTATGTGCACCAAAAAAGTGTTAAAAGCAGACAGGTTAATCCAAAGAGCACTAATTCATAATTGTTTTTAATTACTTTAAATTGTTTTACAATTACTTTGAATTATAATTATTTTAAGTAATAATACTTAAAACATAGGCAGATTGTAAGCAATTTCTCATTTTGAGTTTTCAGAATATCTGAAATAAGAGAATAGTCATTTCTCATCACAGCAGCCAGATCTCCTTTGCACAATTTCAGCGCACTTGTTCATCTGAAAATCAACATTTCCTTCATTTTAACATAATTTTTATAACCTAGAATCCTGTTCTTTTTGTGGCATGAGAGTACATAGGCTGATTAATTCAGTCCTAATGAAAGGAAAACAGAGGAAGAATTACAAAATTAGTTTTGATTCGGTTCTCTTTATTTAATGTTATTTTCTTGAATTAAGTTATTAAACTGCTACTTAGGATAGTATAAAGGCTTTTTTATTTTTAATGTCAATAACCTAAACCTTTTTCTATGCTGTTTTAAAAGAATCCCCAAACTTTTAAACATAAAATATGTTTAAAAATAAAGCTGTGAAGCATAGAAATCTCATGCCTGGAGGCAGAGAGGGTAAAGGGAGTAGAAATATATGCAATATGAACTCCAGGTTACTGGTATCAAGTACCTATTTGTGTCACAACAGGGTATCTGTACTGCTTTTTGTTTATATCTTTGCATTTTTTCAGAAAATGCACCTTTTCCTGTTTTGTTTTCTGATACAACATTTAGAAACTGTAGGAAAATATTGAATGTTTGGGAAATGGGATTCTGCTGTCCAAGGAATACAAGTATTTGAAAGCAACATGCCAACAAATAGTAAAAAATTATTAGACATAATGAAAGCAACACTTCTTTCTTTCAAAAGCCTTTTCAGTGGGCAGAGGATCAAAGCTGGTAGCACCATGCAAAGCAGATGTGTCTGTGCATGAAAAAGGAGTGATATTTGAAGGGAGCCTAACTTCATGTCAAAATGGAAATTTGAGAATTTGATTGTAATACTTGGAAATTCATTAGCCACTGTCCAATACTTTATGAAAATTATACACTAAATAGATATACAGGTAAAATGAAGTTTCTTGACCATTCTTCTAAATTTACTACTGGTTTTGATTTTTCATAAAGTTTAAAGAGCCTCTTTTTTTTTTTTTTTAATTAAAATAGGTGGAAGGGGAACAGTATCAATATTGTTTCAGCTTTGGGAGACAAACAATTTCATAGTGAGCAGTTCCTATGTGTTAGAATGGTGTAAAATGTTTTCAAATTCTGGACAGTAACTTAAGAAATTTTCTCTTCTATGTGAAGTTTGCTTTTTATAGTGATGTATTATTTATATTTGTTATTGATAACAGGCTTTTAGCCCTTTAGGTATGAAAAATCAACTATTTGAAATGTTAGTGTTTCCTTCTTGAATATAATGAATTAACTGAGCATATATGAGAAAGTCCCTGAATCAGTATACTCATGAAAATTGTTTAACAGAAAAAGAATCATTAGTAAATTAAATTATCTCACTTATCTTGATAGTAAACTAGATATAGATTAACCATTCTTCTAATCTCAGCAATTCCATCAAAATGTTTTCATGACCGTAAGAAAGTTGCCTACAGAAAGAAATTATGGTCATTTAAGTTTCTTCAAAGAACCCTTAACTTGGTAGTCTGGTGCCATTTTGATGTCCAGAGATACCCAAGGCAACGAAATGATACTAGAAGAGAAATCGAAGCATTTCTTGAAGATCTCATCCCTTTCAGAGAGTCAGCATGACACCAGCTAGTGCTGAACTGACACCAGGAACCTAAATTTTTGCATTTGGGTCAATCCCTTGATACAATGTTAAGTTGAGAACAGAATTTATAAGATAATTCATTTCATGTCAAACACAGTATTGAAATATCTTTGAAAAACTGCCTCTTGTTTTTTTCACTAGCAGACTTGTCTTTTCTGTGAGATTACAGGTTGTGGTATGAAAACCCAGGTGTGTTCACACCTGCTCAGCTCACTCAGATCAAGCAGACATCTCTTGCCAGAGTTTTGTGTGACAATGGTGACAACATAACCAGGGTACAACATGATGTCTTTAAGGTGGCTGAATTCCCACATGGATATAGTAGCTGTGAAGATATTCCTAAACTGGACCTCAGGATGTGGCAAGATTGCTGTGAAGGTCTGTATAGAGGTGGATTTGGGGGCAAGTAGGTGTGTGCATTTGTTAAGTGTCTATTTCATTAAGAAGATATTTACTATTTTTTGGGTTTTGTTAAGTTATTACAAATTCTAATCTGAAACATAGCCCCTGTGAAGTGGAAAATCATTCCATATTTTGTATTAAATAAACACCATGTAAAAGTAGCATAGATTTGAGTATTACAAAGTTTAAATAATTGTTTACTTGTTTTCTTTCTTTTGTGGATAAATATTCTTCATTGCCATCTCTTTCAAGAGTTAGGAGCCTGGGATAGTTTGTTTTTCCTGAAAAATCAGCTTTTTTTCTCCCAAAATAGGATTTATTTAGCTGTGCATGAAGCACAGGACACTGCTTGGTGGCCTGTATGTTGGCTTCTGTCTCACAGATTCTCTGCATGTCCTCTCTTCAGCCATCGTCACATCAGAATTCACTGCAGCTGTAACACAGTTAGAATCCATTCCCAAGAGAATCTTCTGGATCATGCAGAATGATTTTCAGTAGCATCAACAACAAAATGCTTCAGAGGACAATGACCTCTCTTTCTTGTGATCTCCTTGACAATGTCATTATAATTTTCTTTGGACAAAATTCAAATGACGTGCCCAGACTCTAAAAGTATATTCAGGAATTTTGGGAACTTTGCTCTTGAACTCTGATGATTGAGAAATTGCTGTCAAACAAATTCCTAGTATGAAAAGCCTTGCTCTTATTTGAGAGGATAAGGGTAGTATTGGTTGATATTATTAGAATCTTATAATTTCCCGAATATATTTCAATACTAATACCTTATAGATTTGCTGATGAAAGGTATCCAGATCTGTGTTCTTCATCTTTTCTACTGCTGATTCTCTTGCGTTTACTACTGCTGAGTAGACTATTGAATATTCTGTTGAAAGAAATGCATGAATAAAAAACTGGTGGATTGCATTTTTGAGAGAAGTCACAATCTTCCACTGTTGTCTTGTCTATTTAACTCTTTTGGTAAGATATAATTGTCCACAAGGATAAAGTTCTTTTATGCTATGGCTCAGAATGTAAGGCAGAAGGTAAAAGTTCAGCTCATGGAGACTGTCTCTTCAGTCTGCTACAGATACAGTAAATACTGAGGAAGGATTTACAGTGGTGTGACTGTACTGTGAGAGCAAACTCAGATATCATTAACAATTAAAAAGTAGTTAGAGATATACTATTCAAAGTTACTGCACACCTTAGCTTTTAAACTGATTACTGTGTTGTCTTATCCAGTAAATAAGTCTTTTTAAAAAAATCACTCTCTGTGAAAATTCTTCCTTGCAAGACACTGTTCAAAATGCCAGTTATCAGTGTGAGACTAACAGAAATAAATACTTTGAATTTCAATGAGATCTTGTACAGTATTACCTATATACAATATCTTTCAGGCCTTACTCTAATTTTTACAGCTTTTCTTTTTTAATTGATAGGTTAGTTGTGTATTTTTCAACAATGTTTACCAGATTTGCCATTTCCAAATTGAAGTTGATAGTTTTGAAAAAGCTAGACATAATTGACACCTTGCAATTTTAATACAAAGTCTTGCAGAATCTATTCAAAAATTCCCTGACATATGCCAAAAACATTGGGAGAAAATCAATTATCACTCTTTAAGTGCTTTACCATAAATAAAGCACATTCTTCCAGTTCAGGCTAAGTTCACTTTGCCATGGTTCATAAAGCTTGACAGAGAGTTTTGTAAATACATTTTTTATATTGATTTGGAAAAATAGCAAAGCATTTCTGAGAAACTATGTGTTGATTCTCTAAATGTTATCACTGAGCCCCTTAGAACAGATGTTATCTTTGGAAAGTTTTTAGAGTATTCTTGTGTTCACCAACCCAGTTTGTATTTTCATTTGAGAAAGCTGCTACCAGAGAGTACCTCTGGATGCAGTACAGTTGGACAACTGTCAAGCAAAAGAAAGGGTAAATAATTACTGTTTTGTAAAAAATTGCCTATATGTATCCCTTTTTCTGAACTCCTGAAGCCTTGAAGGGGTTAATGAATAGAAAGTGAAGTATGCATGCCTTGAACTGCTTTCTTGCATGGATGAATGACTGTGATGTTTTCTATTGGAATCAGTTCAAGCAACTGATGTAAAAAATTTCTTTCCTTCTGTGGCCACCACTTCTCTGAGGTGGAGCATACACTCAGGGACAGCATTTGCTTTGAGTTGAATACATTAAGGAAGACTGTTTATTTTATTTTATTATTGTTTATTATTTAAAAGGAAAAAAAACAAACCCTTCTCCATGTTTAAAATGCTTCTAATGATTTTATATTTAAAATGATCCTAAATTTAAATTTTGAGTATGGAATATTGCTCATTGCACTCTATGTATGTTTCATAAGTGGCCCGTGTGGTCAGCTGTTTCAGCCTGGTTAAAAACACATCTAGTTTTGTTGTCCTTCCGGTTTTGTTAAAAGTCAAAATACTTTTCCATATGAAGAATAGAAAAATTTCTTAGTTACAAAAATCTACCTTGTAGATTTTTTGAGTAAAGCTAGTATTTACTTCTTACAAAGTAAAGCATTATTCCTTCTTACAATAAAAAACCAAACAAAAACAAAACCACAAAAAAACAAACAAAAAACACCAAAACCCCCCCCCCCAAAAAAAAAACACAAAAAAAAGAACAAAAAACCCTATTACCTTTAGATTTCAGTTGGCAAATCATACAACTGAATTACTAGTTTGTGGTGGCAAAAAGTAGGAGTTCCACTAAAGTGCACAAGTTTTCTTCTGTTTTCCTTCACTTTCTATCTATCTTTGTCTTGTCAGACACGATGAGTTATTGCTGGATTTGCTGCAGCTCTTTTATTTGTGGAAAGAGCACTTCAGCTTCAGGTTCTCCAGACAAGAAACTTTTGGTGCTTTATTTCAGGCTCTCTAGTGCAAAAATTGTACCTGGAATTTGGTTTTTTTCAAGTAATCAGTGTACACTTTCATGATTACTGAAATGTGAGTCTTTAAAAGTTTCACACTTTTTAGTTTTCTTTTGTTTTGGGGCCTGTTTTGTGAGCTGAAATAAAAAATTTCTTTTACCTTTTGTTTTATGTCAAAACCCGTGAGGTTTTCACATGGACCCAGGAGGACAATGGACAATGACCCTGGAGGAAATGATTCAGATAAGATGCTTTCTACATCAGTTTACACTTATAAATCATCCCTATAAGTATAAACTGTTTTAGAAAGATTTTTCTTGACTATTTCTCAATCAGTGAACAGCATATCTTCTCTGTCAGATATTGTTCATTTTGTTTGTTTGTTTAATTCAGGAATACAGCCTTATACAAATTATGATCAAACATGTTTAAATCCCACTGAATTTCATTAGAAGAGTTAAGATACATTCTCAATCTGAATGCTTTTATACATGGCCGTTCAGTAGATTAGACCTATATTTATGAACTGCTTTTCTGTAAGACGAGAGGAACAATTATGCTGTCTCTTGCTTCTTTACTGACAACATTAATCTCTTACTATGCCCTTCTCATTATGTCCTTTAATCTTCAATGAGAATACTAAGCAGCACTGGGCTAAGCACTAAATTCTGTGGAGTATCATGAAAATAACACTTAAAAATGTTAGCAGAAGTCTCTGTATGAGACTGGAAGTTCTTCTTTGACAAAGGATATTGTTCACCAAGAACTCAAAATACCAAAATTATGTGATTTATGCCTGAAAAGGTTTTTCTTTACACAGAACTTGTATGCTTTGGTCAGGTCATATAGTTTTGCTTTCGAGATTCAAATTATCTTTTTTACATTGAAATTTACAAGTAGCTGCTTTGTGAAAACACCTATTTAAAAAAAATCATTTTATATCACGTATTTTCGGTGTTACTCCACCCTTTTACTGGTCCCACTGGCAAGTTTACAAGTTCTTAATACAAATGCTCACAGTAACAGCAACCTAATCCACTACAATAAATCTTGGAGAATCAAACTGGTATCAAAAATATAATTGTGCTTTGCTTCATATTTCCTCAGTCTTTCAAGCTGTTTTGTTTTAATCTACGATTAGATTAATTCTCCATGGCCTAGATTTTGAGGACTGATTCATAGAGAATTAAGACTGCTCAATAATTCTTTGTCAGGTTTTTATTATCCAATTTACATAATAGTCGCATTTTTAAAACCTTGTGGGAAACAGGATTTTCTAAAGATGTGAACATGGCTTCCATATACAAATGGAAATGCCAGTTTCTTTATGGAAAGGGTTGTTACACATTGGAACAGGCTGCCCAGGGAAGTGGTGGGGGAGTCATCATCCCTGGAAATGTTCAAGAGATTACTGGATATTTTGACTGCATTTAGTGCCATGGTCTAGTTCACAAGGTGTTGTTTGGTCAAAGGTTGGATCTGAAGATATCAGGGGTCTTTTCCAACATAAATGAAAAGTGATTCTGTGTGATTCTGTAAATGGATCAGCTTTACACTTGCATTGTAACAATAGCTAACTTCTGGAAGAAAAGACTGTTCATAGAGAAAAAGAATTCTTAGGTTGCTTTTAAATATTCACTTTTTCTGCAGAAAATTAACTGGAATGGGTATAGCTAATTTGGGGACATTTTAGTTAAGCTGGGGGAAAAAAAACCCGAAAAAACAGAATTTCAGGCTTATTTTTCTTATTTGCAGCTACTGCTAAGGTGTTCTTCATTAAAATTAAAAGTTAAAAAAAAAATTAAAAGAGAAGAAATTTCTTGATTTATGCTTTCTGAAAGCTGAAGCATTTTGTCCTGCACCTCTCAGCAGTGACCTTCCTCCCTGTTGTACCTGAAACAGAAACCAAGAACAAGAACTGTGAATTTGGCAAGTTGACCTATTTGAGTTTTAAGAAACACAGAAAGTCAGATCTGTGTACTTAAAGCTGTCACTGAACATATGGTTCTTATATTTACCAGTCAAAGGTGATAAAACCTTCCCAAGATTTCAGACCCTTGTTTCTAAGAAACAATCTATGAATAAAAAAAAACAATGGGCCATTGTGTTGTTGTACCAAAAAAAAAAAAGAAAAAAGAAAAAAAAAAATGTATTATACAAGATGACCACAGCAGTTACAAAGCAAAGGAGGAGAGCACAAACCTTTCACATATTGCTTCCAAGAGAAACTAAAGATTTTGTGATACTTGAGAAAACTTTAAGCAACACATTGCTTTAAGAAAAAAAATTCCTTTGACCAAAATGAATTCTTTCTTTAGGAATCCTGGAGTATGATCCTTTTTCTCACCATACTAAATACAGAAGTGTCTAGGGGTGTTCAAAAATGCCTTCAGGCCAAGCTTCTTCCAGACACATCGCTCTGTTCCCATCTGAAGGAGTTTGCTTTCTGAGTGGACAGCAAGGAGGTTATGTGGGAAATAGTGGAACACACATGAAGAATGAACAATATGTTGGCAGCAAATGTAGTCTTTGGTGGGTGCTGTTATTATAGGAGGAAAGTAATGCATTCATTAAAGAATGGGACAAACCACAAGTAAAGAACAGGGGAGAGGAATTGTGGATAACTTGTGTTCAAGAACGATCTGTAGATACCGGTTTTGATCTGATTTTTTTTTTTTTTTCTTTTTGGTCAGTCACCTTTTTTTTTTGTGTCTTAAAGGATATTAAGCCATTAAGACAAACTTGAGTTTTTCCTAGCAGAGAAATCGTAATATTTTAATATAAGCAAAAGTTCAACACAAAAGAAGTAGTCCAAGATACCCAATTTTGTGTAATCAGACCAACCTTACATTTGTTTGTCTAGTTGCTGATTTTAGCAGTGTTTATAGACTTGAAACTTTTGCAATAATTTTTGTTAGTACTTCAGGTATTCAATCTAAATTCCAGATAAATACTTTATAAATAGTACTGAGTTTCTGATTTGTTTTGGTGCAAATTGAGAGAAACATTATGGAAAATGACTCCTTCCTGCGTTCAGTTGCATTTATGGCTCATTCTGCTAATACCAGACTTAGCTGAGAAATATCTATGGCATCCTGTATTTAGGGATTTTTTCCCTTCAGTTTTAGCAGACTATGCTTCTACCAGTTGGTCATGTAGTTTGTTCTTGCTTCAGCATGGCCAATTATAACTTTTAGCTTTAAAACTTCTGTGAACAGAAATGAGAAAACTTCTATTTTCTCATTGTCTCCTCTATCAAGTGCTGTTGCACTTGTTTGTTTTCCTTTTCTTTTTTAAATTGGACTCTTTCCATATACTCACTGTGTTTGGAAGGCTAAATAAAGTGAACTGGAGGAAAGTCATCGTCCTGTCAAGACATCCTCTTAAGCTCTTAGGAGACTCAGGGCTGAGATTTTTACTCTGTGGTGGAAGGAGTTTTACAATCTGGTGATACATTCAGATCCCTCAGATTTGGAAATAAGACTCATCAACCTATAAAGCATGTCTGCAAATCTGGCATTTAATCGAAAACTCTCTTTAAGATGGCAAAAATAACAAATAATAATGGCTGGGATAGATGAGAAACTCACAGAGTGGTTTTTCTGTCATTGTTTTTCTTCATATGTAGCTGCCCTGTTTGCCCAGAAAATAATTAAAAGCCAAGAGAGTGGAAATTTCAGAAGTGAAAAGAATAATTAAAGTAGCACTCTATGGGTTTGTTAAAATTGTATTCATTCCTTTGTTTCACGCTGAAAAGCTGGTCTGTGGGTAATCACATGCTCTGCATCTAAGTAGCCTAAATATTCTATCACTGAGGTATATTCATCTGCCATCAACCAGTTCCAGAGGGATCAGACTGAATGTATGACTTGCCTTTACCAATTCGGAAAACACTGCAAAACTGTATTAATATTGTAACTGCTGAAATATACTGTAGTTTATGTGTAATTTCTTGTCTGTTTTCAGACTGTAGAACCAGAGGACAGTTTAATGCATTTTCATATCACTTTCGGGGGAGACGTTCTCTTGACTACAGCTTTCAGGAGGACAAGCCCCTGAAGAAAATGAAAATGTCCAAATCAGTAAGGTGAGACTTTTTTTTTAAAGAATTGTTAAAAAAAAAAAAAAAAATTCGAAATGGAATGGAACAGAATGATTTCTTTGTGAGCACCTGCCACTTTTTTCCAGTGTCTGATTTCTCAAGTTTATGATTGATGTATTTTATTCTGACACTTCTACATACTTACTAACAATAAACCACTTATTTTCAAGCTCAAATTTGTGTAAAACTTTTTGTGAGTAGTATAAGTATAGCACTTTCACTCTTCTTGCAGTTTTCATGAAAAAAAAATCAGTAATGAAATGTAATTTGGGGATTTGAAATGCCACATTGCAACAGTGCCTGCAGTAACTAAATTAATCTAAATTATTTCATTTCCTATTTGGAGCTTTTAGATTCTCCTGTAGAAATAGGAAGATAGCAAGTATTGATTTCAGTTGCATAAAAATTTGTGATAATGGTAAGGATTGCTTATGATACCAAAATACTTCAAGCAGTGCTAATAACATTGTTTATAATTCCCTAATCCTCAAAATATAGCAAGGAAGTAAATCACAGTTTCAGTCAGAAATTATCAGCTGTACAGGTTTCCTGCCCTTTCATGGGAATGAAAATTTACATATAAATTAGTGACATGAAACAAGTTCTGCTCAGACCATTTCTTGTGAAGATTCTTCACGATGAACAAACTTGAGACACTTGAATTATAGCTCTTTCTATTCAGTAGGCATTCCTTCAACAAATAAAACTTTTTATTTGAGTGATGATGATGATGATGATAATGATCAAGCAGAGTCTACCCACTCTGGCAAGGAAAGCATCTAGACAGATCTATAAAGAGGTAAATTAATTTCAGCAATTTCAAATACTCTGGAAGTGTTATAGTACTTGAAGAAACACCGTGATTATATTCCACTTATTTGAGAGGAAAATAAAAGATCCTTTAGGTGTTTAGGATTTTAGACAAGAGAAGACAGCCACTATGTATAAGCTGTCTTATAGATAATGTGAAAAGGTAGGTTCCTTTGAAGTAATCCTTGAAGAAGGGTTTTTTTGTCCATCTTTGCAAATGAACTGCTAGAAAAATTAACAGAATAGCAATTCACTTTTAAGGATGCTGGTCCCATAATTCTAAAATGAGTTTAAATTAAATAAAAATGAAAGCAAGAGAAAAAAATTAAACACTTATATCTAAGTACCAGCTTGTTTCACTGTGTTTCAGTCCAATTACTGATTAGGAATACAAAGTAGCAGATTTACAATACTTCATTTGTAGCATAAATAAAGCTAAAGCAACCTCAGTCATTGAACATTCCCATGAGTTCTCATGCTCAGTGTTGTATTTATATTGCATTTGTGGTGAGAAGGGGTTTTTTCCCTCCTTTTTTTTTTTAGCTTCTCATTTTCAATAACTTGAACAGGTGGGGAAGATTAAATATTTTGTTATACAATAGCAGCTGGTTTACTTGAACTTTGGCATATTATGTTGTTTAGACTTCTTTTTCTCTAATTTAGATGAAAAACTATGAGAAACTAAGTAGCTTGAACCCCTGCCAGAAAGTGCTGTTTTAATTTATGCAGAAAGATTATAAATCCTGAGCCCTGATATATGAGAATTTCTTTGCCAGTTCATTTTTTGGGTATCCCTTAGCACTGGAGATGACATTTTAACAAGATTGTAATGCCTGTAATTATTAATGGATTAAATGAATTCAAGGATCCTAATGCAATAAGTGACATAAAAATTAGTATTATTCATGCTTTTGAATGCCTGTTTTTTCAAGTGGTATCAGATAATATATTGTTAGTTACAGACAATTCTTTTTGTTTGTCTTTCTCATCAACAGATTGAATTGATTAACAGAATTTAGTGTTAATTGTGAGATATCAGCTGGAAAGTACTACAGACAAAAGACTTGAGATTTTGTGTACTATAAGCAGTATTGATGTTTAATGTTAGTTAAGAATATGTTCATATCAAGATGTATTTCTCATTTATTTGTGAAAGCCAACTTTTTCCTTTTTAAAGTCATATTTCTTAAAATACATGTTTTGCTAACAAGCCTGTAGGAGAAGAGTCCATGGTTCAGAATGTGAAATGTGAATTTCATATTAGAGGGAACACTTTTTAAGAGTCTTTCACTTTAGTCTGCTTTCATATTGGAGACTCAGGGGTGAATTTAAGGTGATGCTCTATAGTGTCACTGGTGACAACTTTGTGTGTACCCCTGCATGAAATACATGATTTTTCTAAGTATAAGAAATTCCCTGTTGCTAGTGATATTGACAACAATCACCTGAATCTGTCCTGAATCTGTCTTCAGCACCAGCTGGTCTTGTGTGCTGTTGTGGTTCATATTCCTACGTTTGTTGGTTGCTCTTCTTTTACATTTTTATGACGTGTCCTAAAATATCTAGCCAAATAAAAATGAGTTGGATTAATATCCTGACTTGGCATTCATTTGTTGCAGTTCTGTGAAAAAGAATAAATATTTTCGTAATGCCACATCCGCATCTAATGAAAACAGAAATGTACCTGCAGTGAATGACTTCAAAGAATTTGTTTTGGAAATGCAAAAAACTATATCAAGCCTCAGAAATCAGGTAAGATGCTATCATGAACTAACTGTAAACTATCATGTCTAGTTGCAGATTTAGTTAATAATGTTTTCCTAACATCTGTCTTACATTTTTAATATTTAGACATCCCCTGCAGACAAAATCCATCCCTAGTATCTCAAACTAAAACCAACACAGAAGACGGTGTGTTATTAGTCTTTATTTCTGTGTTCTTTTGAAATCATCCTGAAATACTTTACAGCTGGACCCTCTTGACTTTTGAACCTGAAGCCTTGTGTAACCATTGTATACTAAACACAGAATTAATCTTTCTCGAAAAATTCATGTATAATGTTAATAAAATCTTTTTTACCATTTGAAATGTATACAGTTTGTGCAAAGCAATGATTAAAATGCAGACTTCATAAGATGTAATGTGCCAGACTACAGCTGTAAAATTTAGATAACTTAGAAAAGACTTTACAATGTTTGCAGGTAAACTCTATTCATCCATAGTGGAATCTCATTTTTAAAACGTACACCATACAGAAGTTAGTAAAAAATTCAAGTAAACATTTTTAATTAAGGCGTTTAAAAAAAAAAAAAAAATCACTTCCTTTCCAAAATATTTTTGACAGTTTAAATTTGTCTTTCTGTATATGAAACATGAAGTTTTTTTCTCTTTGTATGCTCTAGCTGAATTTTCCAATGGTAAGAAAGATGTATTTTCTGTTAGCTTTCTTTTGAAAGACTGTCTCCATATATACTACCCATTTCTAGTCTTTTAGCATTATAAAAGCTAAGTAGTGAGAAGAAAAATCCAGGTGAGTATAACAAGGGTTATATAACATGAATTATAAGAGAGAAACTAGAATACTTTACACAAATAAAAACCTTTTTTGATTCAGTTACTTTTTTTAATGTTTCCAGATAAAAAAACTTGAATCTCGCCTCAGTAATTCTGATTGCACTGATGAAGAGGGTAAATCATATTCCAGCAATGAAACCTGGAAAAGGGACCCATGTACTGTGTGTGAATGCAAAGTAAGTATGTAGAAACTAATTTTGAGATAGAAGTGATAATTTTGCTTCTAAAACTAGCAATTCCAGTTTTGTGCCTGCTAATTTCTGGGTAATACATGCAATTTTTTTATGGTTCTTCAGTTCTTTTCAGCAAAAAAAAAAAAATATTATTCAGATATTCCTGCCCTGGGCATTGTTTTTCAATCCAACTGTTATCTATAATACTTCTTTTTTCATTTATGTATAGCTATATGGGTAAATTTAACTGCAAAGTGAGACACTTTTGAAAAAATCCAACCAAATGCATAAAAAGCAATATAAGCTCATCTGACAGCGCTAGATTGTCATTTTCTTCTATAAGTGAGAAATTTTTAAAAAGGATGTAAAAAACTATGTTAGTGCTTGGTGCCCTGGTCACGCCTGAATGTTAGACAAAAGCATATATGCTGTTTTATCAAAAAATGTGGTAATACAGAGAGTGTCTTACCCTTCTCAATGTAAGTTTATACTAAAACAAACAATGTAGAGTTACTGTATTAGGCAGTTCTTACAGAGAATGAATGAGAATATTTTCATCAACAACATGAAAAATGTATTTCTTGTTTGGAGCATGTAGCTAATTATGTTTTTGTTCTGTTATTTTTCTCCTGGCACAGGTTGGTCAGATTACCTGTTTTGTAGAATCGTGCCCGCCAGCTGACTGCGAAGCACCTGTGAAGGGTAAAGGAGATTGCTGTCCAGTCTGCTTACAACAAAATACTAATAAAAAGAAGCCATAAGTCTACTTTTTTAAGAATTTAGGGTGCATACTCCTCAAATCATATCAATGCCTGCTGATGGCAAAAACAGGTAACTGCAGTCCTAACAACAGCAAGAAATCAAGATTTACAATATTCTAATGGTGCTGCAACAGTATAACATAATGTATCATTTTATTTTCTGCCCATGAAGGTAAATCACAATGCAAAAATTAACAAAAGGGAAAATAGCAGACAGGTCAAAGTTAACTGTGTGTTATACTTCTCAGGTTAGACAAACTCGAACTGGTGCTACTTTAAAATAACACTGTCAGGTAGTTTTAGGTACCCAAAAGTACTGGGTTTAGGATTTACTCTAAAATGAACACTTTTTTTTTCCTATCTTTACTTAGTAAAATTAAAAGTTTACTGTCCCTTTCTAGTACCAGTCTGTCTTGATACTTAACTTTTTGCTGTTATTTAGTAAAATGCCAGGAAAAAGAAAACACAAGGTCACTGCGCCCGAAGCAATGCCATGCCAGGCCAGGTTTCTGCAAACATCAATGCATAGAAATTCCGTTAAATCACACTATCACTTCAGGGCCTGGACCAGCAAGGAAATAAAGAAAGCTACTTGACACCTTTCAACAACCTTTCCTTAATTTAAGGAGCAAAATTAAACAAATTTTCTATGCAATAAAAGCTAGAATTAGTAAGGAAATATAAATAACTGTAATTGGAAGGAAGCAAAAGCAACTGAATGTGTATTATAGATGTAATTGACAGTGTTCCTCATTCTAGGGAAACATGCATGACAGAGTAGCATTTGATCTTAAAAATTAGCATAATCCTTTTTGTCAAAATATTTGTAATTGCTTGACAGCATTTTTTTGTTTGTTTGTTTCATTTGTTTTAAATTTTTGTAACATAACCATCCAGGTCAGCTTGAAAACATGCTTCTCTTGATCTCAGATCAGCTCATGTAATTGTATGGCCCTGTTCTGAAAATGTGAAAAGATGTCACATTTTGTATACAAAGTTCCTACTGATTCATTGCGCATACTGTCGGTAGACATATGTATGTTCCTGATTATATTGTGGCACTGTTGAAAAAAACCAAAAATCAAAATCAAGCGGCATGATTAATTGTGGATTGACTACTTTTTCTGACAAGGTATTTGATATCTTTTTTTTTTATTTCAATTTCATCTAATGAATTTTTACCTTTGATGAATACCTTCAGTTTCATCTAATGTATATTTACCTTAATATTTTTATCATTTTTGTCAAAAATGGTCCATCAATGGACTTATCTCCCATTTAAATGTTTAACATTATAGAGTATATGTCTACACTAGCATTTCAAAATTGTGTATTTTTTAGGATGCCAACTGTGTATTTTTGACCAGGAATTATATTGAGTGAAGGACAACTACCATACCTCATTTTACAGGTTGTTTGTTTTTTTTTTTTTCTGTTTATTCAGTATTGATTATTTCCCTGAATACTCAATTTGTTAGAGCTTATTGCCCTGTCCTTTAATCCTAGGTCAGGACTCTCTAGAACCAGACCTACTTATATGGTTCACTGACTTCTGAGTTCAAGCATTTAAATTCAAGGGACAGGGATTGGGGTATCAAAGAAATCTGCACAGAATTAAACCTTCATATGTTAAGCATTTCAGATTATGCAAACAGACTGAGTACTTAATTATTGCATGGTAGGACAAATACCTGTCTAATAACTAACCTAGCACAGCAATATGAAATCCACTATCACATTTTGGCACATAATTTCTCTGATTACTAACATTAATAATTTCTAATTTGATAAACTGTTACCATAACACACATTCAAACTTTGGTGTAACTTTAAAGCTTACTACAGAGGCTTTGTTTCATACTATAGTAGAAGCAGTATGTACATGTGAGTGCTGTGTTAAAGGTTTGTGGTACACGTGGAATTGCAATTTATATTCTTAAGAATATTTTAATTGATTTTATATACAATGTTTTGATTTACGTAATATCCTTTGTTAATACTTCTAGAAATTGTGTGGCGAGCATGTTTGAGTATCATATGGTTCCTAAAGATTGTCATTCCTGTATTTCTTTGATACTCTGTGTTTTGTTGACTTTTCTTGAGAGTCCAAACCACATGTCTCGTCCTGTAATTCCAACTCAGATGGAACTCCCATTGACCTATAGCAGAAATTCCTCAAAGAGGAAGGGTTGCAGAGCTAAACCAAATACAATTTAACTGCCCAAACGTTTAAATAAGGCAGTAATACATCCAGCTGGTTACTACTTGCATTCTTTAAATAAACTTTCTCAAGGTTTCCGCTTATAGGAGAAGAGTTTCCATTTTATACATTATAAAATAGTACCTTATATCTGATTGTTCCTTTTCTCCAGCCTCCAGAGTAAAGTGGGAGGTTTTCTTCATTGTTCACTGTTTATTCATATGGTATATAAAAGGAGCTTAGGAGTCCGGATATGCTTAACAAGTGTAACAAGTCTAATATTGAGTTATTTTCCACCATCCATCTGTTTATAAACCAGGAAAAACAGGTCTTTATCCACAGTCTAAAATGTAATCAGTCATGGATTGTACTAGTTCAGTTTTGTTGCAGTGTCTCTAGAATCAGTGTTGATTTTAACATTTCTGAAACAGTGGCCAATTTTTAGATGACCATTTCCTCAGTATCCACTGTGAGAATATTGCTGTAATATGATGCAAATTTTACATATTTATTTTTTTAATGTTACCTAAAACAAAGTTGTTGTTGTTGTTATTTTAACCAGTAAATTTACCAAAGAACTGTTTGCACTGTATAATGAATGCTTTTCAGTTAAAATAAAATGGGCCACATTTCCAAGTAAATTTCAAGATTTCTTCTCGTTCATGTATTCTTCAGATTATTTGCTGAAGTTCCAATATGTAGGCTTTGATAACATTCATATTACTTATCTTAAGCAGGATTGTCATAATCAAGACTTTCTGAGAAGTAAGCGATGGGCTAACGAGTCATGTAGATTCAGTAGTTTATGTAATCTTACAACACATAGAATTAAAGTATCTGTTCACTGTTTTCTTCTAGATGATTGGAAAAAGATACCCTGGGCTTAGGAAGGATATTTAAAAATACACTTATTTCTTAGAAAAATGCATTTTTAGACTTTGTTGCTGAACTTTTTTTTTTTTTTTTTTTTAAATGGGAATATCATGACAGTTAAATAGAAATACATACAAATATAGACCTGTTCTTACAGTTCCTCATGTCTCAAAATATATCCAGTCATGACTTGCCTTCCCAAGCACTTCATTCTACATTAATTTTTTTTCGTACAATTTCACCAATGAATATTCAGGTTCATGCAGTCTCAGCTCAAAATGAGTCTTCTGTGCAAAAGAGATCTTCTTTATCTCATTTATTCCTTTTATCCCAGGATATGAATTTCTGCTGGACACATGATGAGTTACTGTCATCCTTTGGTGAGATGTTAGGATCTCTAGGACACTAGGTCAGTTCCTTTGTCAGATTTACTTGAAACTCATTTGAAGAATTTTGTGATGCAATATCACTGAAATTAATATAACTGTAAGTTACCTTACAGTGATAGGGGAGAAGTTAAACATGGACTCCAAGAGACAAAGTTAAGAAGCATGTTCAGGTTGCATATTAATTGCACTTCACTATAGTTTATATAGTTTGTAGCTTTTCGTAAGGCAAATCTACAAAAGCAAAACTGCAGTAGGTCATTTGTGTATTTTCCTGCAGGCTGCTGAGATGTACTGCTGCTCACCCACACTTAGTGTTAGTTGCCTAGAAGTTTGCTAACAAACCACAAAGTGTAGACATTTGGAATAAAATGCTTGCACTGATACTGATACATTTTGAGGAAGACTCAGTTACATTTGAAATAAATCAAGTAAACTGACTTTATTTCTTTCAGTCAATTACAGCTGGGAATCATTTGGCTGCAGTATGATTAAAGTTGTCTTTATAGGGAATGACCTTCCATAAATTTCATTAACTTTGTTTTGTAAAATAATATTTTGCTGCCATAGCATATATCGTTATATGATCTATTTTTCTTTCAAATCCCCAAGTAGCTTCATGCTTTTTGCCTATAGTATATACCAAATCAGTAATCTTTGCAGAGAGATCATTAAACACATTGGACTGTTCCATGATTTTAGTGTGAAAACTAGATTAAGGTATCAAAAGCTGGTATATTTTACTAATTTTCTCAAAACATCTGCATTATTCAAATATCTGCATATATGTTGTAATGTAAGTTATGCACATACAGTGTAATAAAATTATAAAATTACCAGTAGAAGAAAAGACTGCATAATGTCCTCTAGTGGTCTCTCATCTACAGCATGTGGTTCAGTGAAATATATTTCAGAATTCACTGTACCTTTTTTTTTTTTTTTTTAAGAAAAAATGAGATCCAATATGTGAATAAACTGTGTCAACAAAAAATACTAATATGAACATATGCACATATCTCATTCGTGCTGGAAGTTTGTCAGACTCCCAGTGGAATGAAGCATTATCCTTGCTAAAACTAATGCAAACCAATAAATTGCTCAGTACAAATACAGTCCGGACCAGCTTTGGATTATGCTATACCTAATCATGAGAGTGTTCTGAGTGATGAAAAGGCAGCATTGTCATTTAACAGTGTATTTTAAAGCAGACGTACTAAGAATACCAGAGTGTTGTTTTGTGATTGTCCTGGCTGCTTAGTTCATAGAACCACAGAATCAGCTGAGTTAGAACTCACAGGGATCACTGAGTCCAGCTCCTGTCCCCGCATTTCCAAGAGTCACACCACATGTCTGAGAGCATTGTCAAAATGCTTCTTGTACTCTGTCAGGCTTGGTGCTGCGATCACCTCCCTGGGGAGCCTGTTCAGCGCCCAGCCACCCTCTGGGTGAAGAAAACTTTTTCTGATACCAAACCTAAACCTCCCCTGACACAGCTTCATGCCCTTTCCTCTAGTCCCATCTTTCATGACATGGTTCCTTTAATTTCCTTTTTTTTTCACTTAGCTTGCCGTGACGTGGCAAGGAAACCTCTGCACCTCCAGCATACTTCTTTTCTTTTGGGCCTGATGTATTTGCTGTCCAGCTGGCAGTGTTATGAATGGTCCTTTCACAAGGCTTAAGCATTACAGCCTGCTAACAGATGGAGTGGATTACCAATCAGATATATCTAAGTTACAAGATGATCTGGCTAGCTGTGTTTAGCTGAAAAGCTGTGAATTGAATATCTGTTTAGATTTGGAAATGGAACAGCAATTCCTTCAATAAAAGAAGAAACGTCATTGTTGCATTTAGTAAAGATGTTTGTGTATTTTTGAAGCCTCCCTCAGTGATACAACTTTACCTTGCCACAAGTCATATGCTGTTGCTGAGTTGCCAAAACAAATCTCATTATCTGCTTATATCTTTATGAGATGCTGCAAGTGGTTAATCTGGTGCGCAGCCATTTCAAGGATTGACATGGCAAAGTGCTTCATGTCTCTTTTCGTAGAGATAAGCATGTAAAAGGTGTCCAGAGGGGGAAAAATAAGTAGTCAGGAATTATCCAGAAAAAAAGGAAATAAACTATTGTTTTGTTTTATCAGGGAGAAAGAAGAAAAGATTTCATCAAGGACTCTGAAATTTTTCAAGCAAATGCAAAAATTCATTAGGAATATAGCAACAGATTAATTATACCAAAGCAACATATATACTAGACAGTGATGGAGAGTCTTGAGGCACTGGGAAGCAATTTCACCATTTATTGAACCAGCTACTAGTGGTGGTAAGGCTGGCTTTTAGTCCCGTACCTCCACTCTGTGCATTGCCTCTCTTGCAATGAAGATTTCTTTTTTTTTCTTTCCTACCTACTTTCACAGCTAAAGGAGTTAAATATGAACTCAGGACTGAAGGTCAAGGTGATCATTGGAGTAAATCATCAGCGTGACCCAGAATGGCAGGTCCTGGCTGGTGAACAAGTACAACAGGGGCCTGAATGGGATGCTTCAGAGAAAGATTCGGAGTCAGACAGTTAAAAACATTTCCCAGAGGGACATACGGCGGTTCCTGTTCCTTTCCTGTGTTTGGGTGACAGATTTGGCACTGTTAGTTATGGATTTCAATAACACATATTTCACACTTCCATAGGAGACACCAGGCTGAGAGCTTGCTCTTTCTTAGGTGACTCTTTTTGTAGAAAGCCATCTTCTTGATACACCTGAGAGGTTAGTGAGACAACTTTCATATATAGAGAGCAAATGCAGTTGCTAAAGGAATATTCAAATTGTATTAATCAATGATTTTCTCTACCTCTAGGCGAAAATCAGTTATTTAGCAACCTGCAATTTTATTTAAAAATTCAAATGTTTTCTCAGACTTTTTTTTTTTTTTTTTTTTTTTTTTAAATAAGGCTTTGTGGAAATAGCTTTTTTGAAAGGAGTAGAGCATACTGGAGACATTATAGAAGCGGAATAAATGTTTTCTTCCATCTGAAATGCCTTGGCATGATTGCATACAGCCTTACATGTTGCCAGGCTGTTCTCTTGAGACAATATATTGAGAATGTTTAAATAATATATTATTAATATTGAGAGTATTTAAATATTACTGTGGGATTATTTGGGTTTTCTTTTATATCAACAATCCAGACAATAACAAACAATAGGTGCCTTGCAGTCAGAAAAGGACAGCTGGGTTACTGCTACAGGCAGTAACCTGTAGTAAAAATTAATGTAGATTTTAAAACCTTCATGTTATGGATTTTTTTTGTTTGTTTGTTTTTTGCAGTAGAATGGTATTGTCACCCCGAATCCTACCTCACAAGAAGCTAGTATTTTTTATTTGATCTGCAGATTTATATCAGAAAACATCACCTTACTTTTTTGAGTTCAGGGATTTTGCACATTGGGAGTGATAAAAAGGGGCATAGCTCCTACCTGTTGCTTTAGATGAACAGACTTCTAGAGCCCTGAGGAGTCACTGAGCCTTGTCTAGTAAACACAATTTGTCCAGAGTTTCTTGCATTATCAAACACTACCTTGTGTTTGAATAGTGTCTTAAAAAGACTTCCAGTCTTGACAGACATTTTTGAAATGTTGCTTCCACATCACCATAATTTAAAGTGAGGGTTTATAGTGGGGATTACTTATTCTTGCAAAAAAAAAAAAAAAATTCAGCCAAATAGTTTTGTGTTCTGCTACTGAACTGCTTATGCTAATCCATAGTTTCACTTTTAAAATAGATCACCCTTCTTTTTGTTTTAATTTCAAAACTACACGGTTTAGATGAGTGCCATTTGCAGTGTAAGATGACTCTCCTTCACTAAATGACATCAAGAATTCATGTTCAGCCAGATCTTAGAGCTGCTTTTAGCTATTTTGTAGGCCTGAATTTTTTTTAGTAGGAGTCACTTTCTTTATTCCCCCATGAATGATTTTGCATTTAGCTATTTACTCTAATCAGATAAACGGTCTAGAAAGTAAACCAGATTTATCAGTAATTGTTTTAATTTTCTCTATAGAAATTAATTTACTTATCATTTCAAGTTATGTAATATGGTAAATGTTCTGATGCAGCTACAGGTAGATGCATCTTTATATTCTTTGTAGCAGTAATTAGCCAAGTATGAATGACCACACTTGAGAGAATAAGAAAGCAAAGGAAAAACAAATGAAGGCTGAGCTGCTGCTTCCCTTCTGTGGTAAGAAGATGTTCACAAATTAAAAAAAGCTGGTAATGGTCTCTGGCATTTTTCCCCCCATATCCGCTGCTGTTTGCTTCACTCTTGATGCATTATTTAAAGGTACAAGAGCTTGGAGAGGGGCTTTGATAGAAAGTCAGGATTTGCACTTGTGTAGTAACACACCATGTAGGTTGTGTGTTCCTAGTGATAATCTTGTCTCTCAGCTTTCCTGTATTGCAGCCCTTAGTTCTGTCTCTAATTTAAATTAGATTAAAAGAAGAATAAGCCACACTTGTGAAAGAGCAGAAAAATATGGCTGGGAAAACTGTTTGTATTAGAGATTTAAAGAGTTTGGGTTACATGAAGCTATAGCTGTGGTCAGGAATTTTGCATATTTTAGTGCTGGATTTGCACCACTGGAAAACAAAATGTCTTGGCCTGCAGAACAGCTGTGGTTGGCAGATGTGAAAACTTCCTAGCACTTCTGAACTCCACCATGTCTCTGGAAAACTACTCACTCACAGATGAAGACCTGAGTTCATTCAAGCCTCTGTGTCTCTGTTGAGACTAACACTACAAGTACCAGCCTTGGTGGGCTTTGTGGCATCACTCCTTTACAAGCTGTTAGAAAAGAATGTGTCTCTGTTCTGTGCGGAATTACTGGTTATAATTTTGCTTCTCGACTAGAAAACCTGCAAACCATCTTATCCACCTTGTAGAAGCATTCGCATTAGGAATATTTAACTATGGCCACCTTAAAATCCATAATATTTATTATTTGGACTGTTAGAAAATTTATGCATAGAAAATTTGCTTACATGGTATTTTTAAAATTTATTACTAATTTAAATAGTAAATATAAAAGGGATAGGATAGAAGAACATGGCAATGCTACAACACTTACACATTTATTTTGTAAATCAAATCTTGAGTAGTTGGCTGCTTATTATTAAATACAAACTAGACTGTTACTCCTGGACTTTCACAGAAGATGTTATAGTTTTAGTTTGACAGGTTCTTGCAAAGCAAACAAGATGCTAGTATTAAGTCTGGTCTGAAGAAAGCTGATGGCCGTGACTGTGCCACTCATTTCAGCTGTTTTAAACTCATCATCTTAATTTTCCTATGGGATTACAGAAAATTTAAGTACTTACAATTTAAGCTCTTCATAAGTTATGATCTTGGAAAAGTGTAATAGAAACTGCTTTCCTAAGTGTATCATTATTTTTCTGTTTTATCTTCCTATCTTCAACCACACATATGGCCTTTTTTCATTCTGAAAGCCCCAAAAGCTCTATTAATAAGAGATAAGACAGGACTGGAATCTTCCCTCTGCTAAGTCAAAGTGGTGATGTCATTGACACTTTATTGTCAGTCCTAGGAAGAAGTCTTGTTGGGCCAGAATTTCCACCCAGATAATCAAATAATGTTCCTGTAGTTATGGATTTTGTGTGTTAAGCGGGAGAAGTTAATTTGCTGTCTAAGATACAAGATCAATAATGTCATCTTACTACAGTTTCAGTAATGTCATCTTACTACAGTTCAGTATGACAGCACTGAACAGTATATTTTCATTAGGAGCAAAAATCCTATTCTCTGTAATGTCCCAGGCCTTTGTCTTAATTTTTGTTTGTTTACACAAGTGCCCAGCACAAGTAAACTGAATAAACAGAGACGTTAGTTTCAGCTCCTAAAAACAAAATTATCCCAAGGGACTCTCATGACCAATTTACTTAGAAATCTTCCTTAATAAGATTGCCAGGTATAATATGTAACTACAATTTAAGGACAGGATTTCACTAAATCTATTCCTCCTACAGGATACCAATAAAAACCTTGGCGATGTTATCCTAGATTTTTTTTTTTTTCTTTTTTTTTTCCTCTAGGTATATTTTGTTACACAAGGTCCATCCTTGTGAGTGCTAGCTACAAATGAAATTGGAATCCACGTGAAAACTAACATTTGTGGTTTGGGCAAGATATCAGGAAATCCTTCACTCTTTAGAGAATATCTTTGACTCTCCCAGCAGATTCAGAGAATTCTTCTAGTCAGCTTGCCAGACTGTCAGGATGATGGCTGCTCTCTCAGATCTCAGTTAGCACATTTGGGTCTTCAGTGAAGATTCCCAAAGCTTGTTACATCAGTCTTGGCACAGCACACCAAGGAAGCATGCACAGGATCATGACTTACATGAACACATTTCTCTCTTGGGCCCTGAATAAAATCTCTGGCAATCAGGCAGAAAACCCATACTTCCCTTTTGTCTTGTAAACTTGAGAACCAATTATTTAAATATCTCTATAGAATACATGAATTTCCAGCTGGAGGCAGAAAGCAAATTTCCACTGAAAATTATATACATTTATTGCATGTATTTTCTTTTAATTATTAAATCTTTGATATTTATATAGTTAAAGTCTGTGACTATAATGATTTCATGTATTTATTTCTAAGATGCATATATTTCTTACACCCATCTAGTGACCTCTGTAGTCCTCGTGACTCTCTATTGCATGACCCTGGTGACCCTGTACTAAACAAGTGATCCAAAGTCCTTGCCAAAGTGTTCTGTCAAAGGGGATGGAAAGAGAAAAGCAGCATTTATGGACCCATGTGGACTGATTTCCTAGGGGAGATAACAGACTTTTTGCCAAGCAACGATCATAAGGTGTCTGAACATGGCAACAATTCACAATTATTTTGAAGGAAATGTTTGGAAAAATGGTAGGAAGTGCTTTTTTGAGGTGGTTTAAATAGAATGCAATTTTGGGAGTAGAAAAATGGCCACTGAGTATTGAGCCATCCTATTCAATTATTCCAAGTGTGGAATAATCACTGAAGTAAACTGAGGAAATTAATTTGTTCAGTCCATGGTAAAGTTTACACTAAAGTGAATGCAGTATGTAAAAAAAATAAATATATTAAATTGTTAATCTTCAAGATTTGCAGCATATCTAAATACATCATACCTGCTTCTACTTATATGCTGATTTACTCATCATCACCTAAAAATTTCTATTCTTTGTGAAAGGAATACCACCACGTAAGAACTATCTGCAATATTTAAAATGTATTTTTTAAGTGATAAGTTGCAATTTCTGTATTAATAGATTGTATATTCCTTTGATAATGACTTTAAAGTGACAGGATGTCATGGTTTTGTCCCATCCAGCAACCAAAACCCATGCAGCCTCTTACCCCCCCCACCAATGGGTTTGGGGAGAGGGTCAGAAGGGTTAAAGCTAGGAAAGAAAAGCCAGAAAAAATATGGGTTTAGATAAAGACAATTTAGATGGGAAAGAAAAGTAAAACAAGGAATTAATTCAGTGCTTCCCAAGTTTAGGCAGGTGTTCAGCCATCTCCAGGAAAGCAGGGCCCCATCACACATGACAATGACTTGGGAAGACAAACATTCCCTCTTCTTCCTTTCTCCCCCTCTTCATATGCTAATCATGATATTGTATGGTCTGGAATATCCCTCTGGTCAACTCGGATCACTTGTCCTGGCCATGTCTCCTCTCACCCTCCCATGCACCCCCAACCTCCTCACCAGCGTGGCGGCACAGAAAGCAGAAATGGCCTTGGCTCTGTGCAAGCCCTGCTCAGCACTAACAAAAACATCTCTATATTATCAACCCTGTGTTCAATGCAAATCCAAAACCAGCCCCATACCAGCCATTGGGAAGAAAATTAATTCTATTCTAGGCAAAACCTGTAGTTAGGAGTCTTGTTCCTAGTATCTGATATTAATGGGTATTTTTTACATGTTTATCCATATATTAGTTGTTTTTCAGTAACTGGGGTTTCTGTTCTCTATTACAATTCTGTTCCTCTGACCTGAAGGCAACAGGGACCTGTGTACTGAGAAATGGAAATTAACTGTTTGAGAGTACTCTACAGTCTGCACAATATAGCCTTTTTAAAATGTGTTTTATATACATGAATGAACCAAAATAAATTTTTTGTTTGTTTGTTTGTTTTTTAAGTAAAAGTTGGAGGTAGAATGCCCAGACTAGAATAAGAAAGCAAGAAAATGGTTTTCAACTGTACCAGTCAAGCTGTGATTTAGCCTAAGTAGTTAAATTGAATTTAGGAGGAAGTTTTGCTCTTAAGCACATTGGAGAGGAGACTTGGCTAATGGACCTGCTTACCTTCCTGGGTCTGGTTCTGTTCCCGCACCGGGCGGGAGATGACCTCCGGCTAGCTCGGGTCTGCTCAGCCACAGATGTTCCCAGTTCGGATAGGCACACAGGTTATCTTTACCTGCTGGATCGGCTTCTCAGCAGCAGCTGGACCAAATAGTGTCATGACAGCAATGGCAGCAGAAGAAAAGGCTGGCTCTCAGCAGGTTAAAAGATGTTTATTCAGGCTGAGCTGCGGGAAGTCTGCAGCCAGTCCAAACCTCAGGCTAGAGACGCCAGAGACCCAGAGCTGAAGAGCAGAGAGTTTGAATCTCCCTCCTCCACCTTATAAGTGGGGGAGGGGTTCCAGGGAGGATACAACAAGTCAACAAATCAGGGGATTCAGGGGGTAACAAGGTGTCCCCCCCCCCAAGCCTCTGATCAACCACCTCCAGAGGAAAGGAATTCCCCCCAGGCTATCTATCACCTGAAGCCCTCTGCCTGAGATTTCGCAACCTGGGAGGGCTCCTCAAAGTGATAGACAGGCTGCCCCAGAGTGAGGGGGGGCAGAGGGGATGGACACAGATAGGTGGGGGGTGGGATGATTGACACAAAACACCTCATTGTACAGAAAACACAAAAGGGAATGGACTGTTACAAAACTGGGGATACAGTGAAATGAACCATAACATAAACTTCTTATAAAAACCTAACAAAACACTTCTTGCATCACCACACCTTCCTGTCTCCAGAGTTATTGGATCCTACATTGATACTTTTTGACGTCTTGATCATAAAAATATTCTGGATCAAGGCCTACAGAGAGAAAAACACGTCTTAAATATTGTTTGAGTAGATTTGGAACAATTAATTGAAGGCAGAAGAAACAGGATGGTTTCATTCTTGGGTTAGCTTTTGGCATGCTCAGGCAATTAATTTAAGCTCTCAATATTTAAGTCTCCCATGTGCAAGAAAGACATAAAAATGCAGGCCTCTTAAAGTCTTTTAAAATCTCTGATGCTCACTGGTGGCCTGTTGTGTCTCAGAAAGAGCTTACTGTTGTTTCTTCTTATGTGTTATTTCCTTTACCTGTTTATTTTCATTTTGGTGATCTTTGCCTTTATTTTGAATAGGAGTTTGGTCTATCAAAGGAAGACAAATCTACCATGTAGAACACCTCCATGAACTTTTAACCAGAGGGGGAAGCTGATGATCTGATTATGGCAGAAGTTTTCCAGGTCTGGAAGTGGCTGATAATTGACTTGCAGTGCCTGTCATTTCCTACCAGCTGCTCTGTAGTGGAGATTTTGAGTTCCCTGCCCTTTCTTTTTCCTCTCATGTAGATGGAGTTAGGGATGTGAAGAATTAGAGGGACCATACTTGTGTATATCTAATTCCTGTCAGATAGCCTATGCCCTTAAAAATAAATCCTCAAAACACTTGAAGATTAGATTACCCATCTGAAACTAAACTGAAGGAAAAATGCCAGTAAATATAATTTGAAAACAATCATAGAACATCCCAGAATTTCACTGAACCCCAGTGAACTTGAAATCATCATCAGACAAGGCATAGACAAAAATATTATCTCTGCTGGCAGATAGAAGTAAGTTTTCATCAGTTTAATTTTCTGAGATGTTGGATGAGTCCTAAATTCCATCCTTCATCAGAATGTCTGATTTTTCAGACAATCTTTATCCTTAATTCATCTGGAAAATATTGTCTTCACATCCTGTTGGCATATTTACCTACCCTAAACTTTCCCGGGCAAGCATGGAATCAGACAAGACATGCTTCTACTTTCTCAAAACACTGGAATTTCTGCAGCCGTACAATGTTCAATTATCCTCAATAAAAAGTTTGTTTCTTCCGAGTTCTTCATCAAGACTTCTTGATAAAGAGGCAGAGATGTCCCTTTCATACCCGATGAAGGATGAGAGATGGGCTAATTTCACAGGTGAATTCAAATTCTTCTGACTGAAGGTAGGTATAGCTGTGGCGGTGTGAGAATTGTTTTATTAGGTTTTTATAAGAAAGTTTATGTTATAGTTAATTTCACTGTATTCCCAGTTCTGTAACCCTTTTGTGTTTTCTGTATAATAAGGTGTTTTGTGTCAGTCCTCCCACCCCTCACCTGACTTGGAACATCTCCTCTGCCCCCCTCCCCAGCTCTGGGGCAGCTTGTCTGTCACTTTGGGGATCCCTCCCAGGTTGCGAAATCTCAGGGAGAGGGCTACAGGTGATAGGTAGCCTGGGGGGAATTCCTTTGGCTCTGGGTTTTAGTGGTCCAAGGCTTGGGGGTGGGCACACCTTGTTACCCCCTGAATCCCCTGATTTGTTGTCTTGTTGTAACCTCCCTGGAACCCCTCCCCCGCTTATAAGGTGGAGGAGGGAGATTCTCTCTCTCTCGCTCGCTGGTCTCTCTGGCCTGAGGTTTGGACCAGCTGGGCCTGAATAAACATCTTTTAACCTGCTAAGCTGAGAGCCATCCTTTTCTTACTGCCGCTGCTGTCACAACACTATTTGGTCCAGCTGCTGCTGAGAAGCCGAACCAGCAGGTAAAAATAACCTGTGTGCTGATCCGAACTGGGAACATCTTGTAGCTGTGCTGACCAGAGCTAGCTGGAGGTCAGCATCCTCCCGCTGCAGGGACAGAACCAGCAACAAGATATAGCTTTATAGCATGAATTATATTTTCATCCCCTTACTCCAAAAGGAATTAGCGGCTTTAACTCAATTTTAGTTCAGTTAGAGATTTCCCTGTAAAAAGTTGAGCATAGGTAGACTTAAGCAAAGTATTTCTTAGTATAGCTTTACTCTGTTAGTCTTTGAATTCCTTATCTAGTTTGCATGAATGTTTTTACTAAAGGACTTACATGATAATCACGAGTGGACTTGCTACCCTGTGGCAAATTTTCTGAATGACCATTAACTGCTCAACGTCATAAAATAAGAAGTAATTTTGTATTTATATATACTTCTAGTAGGAAGAACAACCTTTTGTATTTATTTAGACACTGTTGACAGAAATTACTGTGTACAATAGTAGACAATCAATATAGTATTTCTCACAGAAATACTATGAGAAATACTGTAGTAGAAATCTCTCTGAAGATAGCTACTTTATGAGAAATACCACTAAAATTATGGTCAAAGAAGGACATGATATTGAATATTAAACTTAACATAATGCACAATGACAGTTAAGAAACTGAAAATGGCCTATATGATAAAAGAATGTGCTTAACAGTGAACAGCCTACGCTAATCCAAATGGACATTTTCCTTTATGTAATTGGGAAAAGACATGCTAGTGCTAATTTTCAGCTACTTGATAATACTTAATGTAAAAGTCTACTGAGACTTTTTTTTTAATTTTTTAGCGCTTTGATAGTAATTTGATTGCTTATAAAGTGTCAGAGGAGCAATGCAGCAATGAAGATTTGCAGATGTAGCTCATTATGCTTGAGAGGCTGGGAACTAGGTGGTGCCTAATAGTAAATGTTCGTGGAATGAAGACAGAAAAAATTCACAGACTTGGGAACAACTTTATCTGAAGGCTAGGGTGCTCTGCATGCTACAGGGCAGTAGGCCAGGGCAGTGATGCCGACACGCAGCTGACTCCAAGACATCAGGTTGATGAAACTGTATGACAGTAAATGAAACAATGTCAGGCTTCATACCTGCGAATGAGTTAGAAAGAACCTGCACATTTCCACCTCATTCCAACTAACACTTTCCAAAAAGTTAGCACAAACAGACCAATTTAAAGAGTGGCAATTTTTAGATACCTAAAAAACCAATGGACTAGATAATGGACAATGCCTGGGATAGCTGGCAATTACGTGAGCTGCTTGAACACTACAGGTCCATGTAATTTCTACATTAGCTGACAATCCCTGTTTGGGTCTAGCCCTGCTGTCACTTCTCTGATGCACCTTTCAGTTTGCATTCTCTTCTGCATTGTCACCTTGGTTGCTTGCCTTTTCTCCTCCTTGTATCCTTAACTACCCATCTTAATTCTTCTACTCCCATTAGATTTTCTACAGGTTTGCTTGTCTCACTCCCACTTTGCATCCAGATTGGGTTTAGTTGGAAAAACTTTAGTTTTTTAGTTGTCATCAAGCCTCAGCAGAGCAATTTAGAGTCTAACATAAGGAGACATTGCCTGTAAACCTAATATCTGGATTATATCCATGAGGTAAGGATGACAAATGGCTTACTAAATAATAGACTTCATAAATGCATTATCATTTCAATTAAATGCCCCATAGCATTTCTGAAAAGGCAATAAGATGTGAAATGTAGTGCAATTCTCTGCTGAGCTTCACAGACAGACCTAATTCTAGGTCCGTGTAAGATGCTGAAAAAACTGGTTGGCACATGATACCATCACCAGATGCTATAGTCATCACCAGAGATATAATTTGATGTATTTCTTGTGGTTAGTGGTCCACATTATTCCCTATTGTATAAAAGCAATGATACATCTGTTAGGAATTGCACTAGGTCTTTGGGATTTTCAAATGCAGCTATGCAGTTCTGCAGATGTAGCTCATTGTAAATTGTTAGATAATGAAGATTTTGATTTGGGGGAGTGAAAGGAGAGGAATGTATTCCATATTTCATTTTCTTCATATTATAAGTAAATGTCCCTATATTCTAGCTCACTTAGCAGAGGAGAGGCTTGAAAAAGAAATATTTTATTTGGCTTATTTTTTTTTTCTCAAGATGTGCCAACTTCTCTCACACTGATCCCTTTACACAGCACTTTGCCATGTAAATGTCATAATTTATATTTCAAAGATGAGATGAAATGTCAGTGGTATAAAGATGTGGTCTTACACAATGGCCAGCACACAAGAGAAATGCAGGAATTTTGTTAGTGATGCATAAATATTTGTTACAAAATCATATTTTGATCATTGCCATTTGATTCCTGAAATGCAGAGATAAAAGTTAACTTCAGTTACTTGATATTCGCTTGGCAATAGATGCAGATGGTTTTCTTTGAAATTTTAGACAAAATGAAAAAAATAATTTCCATGAAATATATATATCTAAAACCTAGTTTGGAAATTCCAGTGTATATGTCTTACAACTGAGTTGTAATATGTAAAGGAGAAGTATATTCAGGGTTGTAAAGCCTGCAAACACAGCTGGCCAGAGAGTTCTTTATTTTAGAATGCTATCTACCCAAAAGTTATTTTTGGGCCAGCAGCTTAGGACGTCTGGTAAGACAACTGGTCATTACATGTGCTGCTGAAATGTGTACATCTTGGACAAAACCTCTTGTCTCTGGCAAGTGTTTTTGGCTGTATATACTATGTCCTCCCTTTTCACTGCAGTTGTTAAGCACCTTACCTCATTTACCTGACACTGATGACATATCAGGAAAAATCAGGCAAAACCTTGTATATCTGAATGTGGGAAAACTCTGGTTTGTAAAAGCAAAAATTTCTCCTTGACCACCTGAGAAATCCTGGATATTAAAGCAGCACTGTAGAGTTGCTTTAAAGGTTTATCTCTCCTGTAAATATCCAGGTTCTGTGGATTAGTCTGTAACGGCCCATGGCCTCTGCACACAGGAAGATTTGTTATGCACTATCTTTAAGAACCAATGGCTACATAAGAGAAGCCCCATCTTGAGCCAACTTAGGAATTTCTTGTTATGGATGCCCCACATCTGAGGCCATGAGATCATATATGAGCAGAGCAGCAGGTGGAGCCTTGCAGTTTAGCAGGGTTTCCTTACATATTCCTAATCCCTGCCTGAGTTTTCTCAAGCTACAAAGTCGCTGCTGGCAGATGACATCCCACCACTCAGTCTGCTCCCAGGGCTGTGCGCACAAAGTTCCTCTTTTCAGCCTAAAGATAGACAGGCCCTTATCTCTCAAAGGAGGGAATAGGGATTAAGGATTTTGCCACATTTCATTATATTGAGGGGAAGCAAAGGAGGACTTCAGCAAATGTTGATATTTGTATATGTGAAATAGTTCGACGATAATTTCAAGGGCATTTGCAACAGGCTGAACATCACTCAGTCTGGAGAAGTCCTTTCTTCAGGCTACCATTTCACCTTGGCCACTTTTTCTTTTTTCAAAGATCTTTTGCTCTCAAAAGTGTAAACTTCAAGTGTGTCTTTTCTCCAGTAAAAATTTTAAGAACTTAAAACAACCTTATGAATTTCTTCTAACTCCTGCTAAAACCACCTAGCTTACATTGAATTGCACACAGGTTTGAGGACTTCTCTCCGGTTTCAGGTTTAGAGGACAGGTTTGAAAAGTACTTTCACAAATACTTAATATACCCCCAAATCGGGACACTAGGCAAGCTACTGTGTGTTGATTTTAAGCCTTGCAAGCCTCCTGACATTTTTATGTCCTTGACAGAAAGCAGCAGTTATACGTCTACTGTTTGTTTTGCAGCTGAAAAAAAATCAGAAATATTTTCTCTTTTATTAACCAGACCAGTTTGTGGACACCAGGGAGTCCTTATAAACCAACTTTTTTCAATATTTAACTTTCTTCCAGGTGGCTGAGGAAAATAATGCATCTGTTCCAAATCTCAGCAGAGCCACACGTTACAGACATTACCAGAGCCCTAAAACAAACATGTTGTGTAAGGCTGGAAATGTTTCAAGAGTTCCCACAATTATAAATTCATCTGACATTCACTTGAGAAACGTAACAGCTTGGAACAAATTATCTTTCTAAACTAGTTAGCTACACCTACATTCCACCTCAGTGTGTGGAAGGGGTAAGAAGGCAGTGGGGTAGACAGATGGGATGAACAGTGTCCTGTACTGCGCCACAAAAGGGGCAGAGGACATTCCTGACAGCCCAGTCTATGACTGGGAATGAGGTAATAAGTTACCAGTCCCAAGTTTTACTCTTCTCTAGTGGTTTGAGCTGTAGTATCCATTGATTTAAATTGACAGTGATACACGAGGAGAGAGCAACTTCTCAATAACCCAAATCAGATCCCTTCTGCCAGAATTAACTCCTTTGCTTACTTTATTGAAGCTATTTATACATAGTTTCATCAGGAAAATCCTCCTTGTGACACACTTCACAGTTTTGAGGAATTTCTGGGAAATCTTTATGAACCTGTGGATATTTTAACTTGTTTCTTCTTGGGACATAGCCAATACCATTTATATTTTTTGTGACAGGGCATTTTAAAAACTTTTTTTAAAAATACTTTTCAACTATATTTTATCACTGACTAAACAACAAAAAATGTTCACCATAACTATTCCGGGCTGTTTTATGGTAACACAATTTTCATACATTATTTTTTTTAATTGTTCATCTTTATAGATGGCAAAGCTAAAGAATTACTATATCTTCAGAAGTGGTTATGCTCTGAACTGCCTTGCTGTTATTTTGAAACATAGTAAAAACAACTGTGCAAAAATTTGTATTGCATTAACTTAGTATTATTGAAAATGTCAACCCTTGTCAAAGACCCAGAAAAATACCAATGCTTATCAGTATAATTTTTTAAAAAATGGGTTTATGTAGTCTAAATAATACATTTTTGAGCAGGAGGAAAATTTATCTGTGAGGAAGAGGACCTGAGGGAAATGCAAGATGTATGAAAAAAACCAGAGAAAGGGCAGGAAAGACAAACAGTAATTTGACTCTGTAGAAGGGCTGAAGTTGTTGACATAATGAAGGCATTTTTATGACTTCTTTCTAAAGGTGACTGCCTTAAATTATTTTAAGTCCCATTGCTTGAACTGATGCCAGCCTGTCTCTATTTAGACTGTTGCTTGTTTTTAGACTTATGCCCATTTCCAATTTCTGCTTTATTGTAACCTCTTTTTTTTTTTTTTTTTTTTTTTTTTTTTTTTTAATTTATTTTTTCTTATTTGTAGTGTTCATTAGTTTCCCTCCAAGTTTGGGCCATGAAGTGTGTGACAGGGAAGAGCAAAGATTTTCAGTCTGCCTTTATACAGCTTCCTTAAGGCTCCCCTTCAGCACATGCAGGGGTAAAAAACAACTCTGCACTTGGATACCTGAATTGGGTACCCAGCCCAGGATGTTATCAATATTTTTGGTCCTCACGATGACTGACAGTGAGTGCTAATAATCCAAAGATCTTGTCCTTTCTCTTCTTTTGTCATGCTCTACGAACAGTTTGTTGAAAGTGATAAAATCCAGCATTACTGGAGAAAAAGTACAACTTTGTAAAACCCAGCACTTTTTTTTTACTCCTTGATTAATGATGCATTCCTGTGATTGAAGGGACACTATCCATTTCCCCAAGACTCTGTAGACCTAGGTACTTTCACTGATTTTTAAGATGCACTGACAGACATCAAACTGTTTTTAGGGGTGTTTGAAGCAAGAGATTGTCTTGATAAAGGAGACAGGAGATAGGGTGAGTCCATATGTTCTTGCGTTGAAGTTTTGTCCAACCTGAATCTCACATCCATCTTCTTCCTGCTGCTGCTAACTTCCTTCTTCCATGGCCATCACTTTTCTAAGACTTGTGTTCTCCAGTGAGAGAGAAAGGGTGTTGGAAAGGAAATAAATGCAGAAAAAAAAGCATGAGGGATTTGGTTTCCCTGAATCAAGAGGAGACAGACAACAATAATGGTAAAAATTTCTGCCTTATGAGATATGAGAGATGAAAAATATAATTTCTAGATTTGGAAAGTAAATTGGTACATGCTATTAATATGCCCTAAGTGTAAATTTCTTTACCAGATGGACATGTATGAATTTGAGGATTACAGGAACATGTGAGAATCATCTGTCTTTTATTAGTCAATAGCAGTAATTACTACAGTGGAGGCCAGTAATGCATGATGTATATTGAGATTGCTGTATTGACTGTGTTCTGCTTATGGTTCACTGATAAATCATGTTTTGGATGGACCAGACCTAGTGCAGGTGTACACTTCAGCTCTGAGAGGTCAGTCTGTGCATCACGTCCAGTGGGCCCCATGTGTCCTGGAACTCTGTCCAGATCATTCCACATATAGTGGAATTCCAAATTAACTGTATGGAATTCCAAAAGCTAGCACATGTACATCTATTTCTGCTTAGGAGATGCCACTCAAAAACTGCCAGCAAAACATTGAACCTTACCTAGGGCAGAAGGAAGGGATTTTGCATCCCCTCTGGTCTCAGAAGCTTTGGTAGTTCAGTTACATCTGTTGCTGAAATTCTGGAAGTGATATGCAGGAATGAAAAATACATTTTTCTCTATGTAGTACACTAAATGTGTTGAATTTTTTCTTCCACTTTTTCAAATAATGAGATAGAGAGAGATTTTAAAAGACAATGTCTGCTGACAATGATGAGGTGAAGAATTTCTAAATCTGCATGTAGAGCCAGTGCTTCCTAGATTAGAGACCCAACATAAAGGGTCCTTTTCAGTGGCAGTCATTTTTCTGGTGTGAAGCCCAAAAGAACTGTACAAGCTTTAGTGTGAGATGCAAGAAAATACTTTTAAGCAATCATTTGATAGAAAAAGCTATTTTGCTAGTTTGGACATTGTGGGATGCTCAGTGATTTAAACAATGACTAAAATCAGTTATGGCTGTGAGCTGTTCACTGTTACAGTTATTAATATAGTTGCATTCTAGTGACATTTTTATATGTTTTGGTGCATAGAAAAATGTTTTTTGGAAAGTGTATTTAACATACACGGTTTTAAATGTTTGGTACACACTAGATGTTCACATGTAAAATCATGTTATGAACTTCAATTACTGTGCCAGGTGTTCATCTTCCCCAGCTAGTTCCTCCAATTCTCTGCTGCAAATTCATGCTCCAGATCCTCTTCCTCTCCCTTGTGTTCCTCAGGAACATTTCCTTCCTGCTTTCTCAGATCTCTACAGCAAAAGAACAAGATTACATATCTTCAGTATACCAACCTGTTCTCTTATATATTCAACATTATGAAAAATTAATATTTTTCTCTATGAAAATTCACATAAGATTGTGCTGTGACAAGCAACTCAGCTTAGTGAGTTCTGGTGGGAATGCTGCAGATATCTTATGCTGATGTTAAAAGGTACTTCTGCCCTGGAGTAAGAAAATCCTACTTATGCCTGGCAGTAGCATGGATGCACATCTAAATATGACTGATGTTGGGTGCTAAGCAAAATGAGCCATGGGACTTTGTTCAGAGGATATCCAATTAAAAACCCTGAAAGAGGAGAGATTAGTCTATGGAAGCCTTGATAGTAGCAGGGAAATAATAATTGCTGAAAATTGCCCCTGTACCTCGAGCCTGATCATAAAACCACAGAGCCTTTTGCCAGCTCTTTATTTTTCATCCCCTTTGTGATACTTGGGTCTTTGATTGCATACTTAAAGTTATAATGACAGTGTACATTATTTTTAGGAGGCTGCAGAGATCATGCCTTTTCCTTGCTCTAGTCAGAAAGGGTCTGTTTTTCTCATAGCGTTTCTTTTCCACTTGTCCTCAGAGCAACTGATTGTTCCTTTGGTTACCATAGGAACTAGAAAGACATTCAGCATATTCATACACAGTATTTTTAGTGGCTGCCTTAAGCCTGCACAATTCCAGTAGCACGACACCATGCTATCTTTATTTATGTAAAACTTGATCTCCTCTCTTAAGAAAGGAGATATATAAACTCTGGACAAGCTCACAAGAATCAACACGTAGCACTAACCATATCATTAGCTCATTTTTTTCCATTTCTTCATTCTGTTTTTTAAAAGAAACTTAAAATAAAAATGAGGGGTAGGGGGAAGTAAATTCAGCCCCTTTTAAAACCTCTGTGTCCAAATGCAGAGATTGCCCTTAAGCCAACAGAATTATAATTATTTTTGTCTTAACTCTCTTAGACCTAAATGACATACAGATGTAATCAAGACTAGAGAAAGTTAACAAAAGGGCCATTTCATTTGTGTTCTGGGAGTAATAGAACAAGAATCCTTCCATGTTATTATTCATTAGATCAAAGCTGCATTATGCGGGAATGTTGTATTTATGTTCTAAACTTTGATTTCCCTCAGCAAAGGGCTTTAGGCCCAAACTTGGTGATTAAATTAAATACTGGAAGTCTGATTAAGCACTTCAATTAAAAAAAAAAAAAAAAAAAGTTGAACCATGGTTCACATTTATTTCTGCCTTATTTTACTGAAAAAAGTAGTTTCTTCAGAATTACTCTAGGGGAATATTGTCTGTTTCTTTTTTCAGTGCACCTAATCATTTACATGTCAAGTGATTTTGGATGTTTTGGTGCTAGAGCAGAGATGAAAAGTACTTTAAACTGTCCTCTGCTTGGCCTGCAAAATTTCAGGGACCTAAAACCACTCAGCCGTTTAGAGATCCTTGCCCTATCTTTAAAACAATGCCCTCTTTAAGTGGAAGCTCGTTGTAAACTTGTTCTATGTCTGAAACAGTAAATCCCTAACACTGGGATAGTTTCTTAAATGTTTTCCTTACATTTGCTGGACTTTGCATTGTAAAAAACGCTATCCTTACTCTTTTTGGAAATAAAGGGAAATTGAAAAAGCTCTGGAAAGTTCCAGTTCAAATTTGTCCCTTACATGCGTAACTATGTCTCAAACATTCTCAAAAGCTGACCTCTGGGCTTTCTTTGTAAAGCTGACCCTGTTTTACTTCTACTGCGAAGGCCCTTAAAGGCTGCTTATCAGATAATCTAGCCAAGAGAAAAGAAATAAGGCTTCATTTCTTGGCATGGGTCAGAAAACTATAGTAGACTATAGGTCAGAAATCTCTTATTTACAGAAAATTTCCCATAAGAAAGAAACATTTTTTTAGAGCTATTTACAAAACACATATGGCTGTCTAAAATCCCTGAACATCCAGCTTTCCCCCTGCCATCTCCAGGTTAATGAATTTTAGTTCTGCCCTGCAGAACCTTTAGTGCTTCTCTTCTCCATTTTTATCTTCCAGTACCATTTGCTCCTGGATTGGAACATGCAGCAAGTGTTTGTGTGAAAAACACTCAGCAGGCACCAAGTTGCGTGCTTAATCTGCTAAAGCCTCACATCCCTGACTCCCTGAGCTGTTCATGCTATGAGGTTACGTGAGAATTCATGCATACTTGGATGCAATGGGCTTCTAAAAATAACGAACTCCAATGTACATGCACACTGACAGCAGAAATGCCAGACATTCCTCACCAGTCCAGGCTTTTCTACTGAATGCGTGTGTATATGAAAAAGAAACCAGTTTGAGGAACGAAACCACCTCCCATTAAGGCAGAACTCTAAGAACAGATTTAACAGTTTCTTTGCTAATTGTTCATAGATTTTTTGTTTCAAATAATTGGCAGCTGTGGCCCAAAGTACTGCAGGTTTCCTCCTGCCCTTAGTTATTCTGTCAATTTGACTGTGAAAAAAATCAAAGGGAGGGCTGCTGTCAACGGAAATTTGTTATTGAAACAAAAGTGGATCTGCTTCCCTGCCAGACTTTCCACGGACAAAAGGGTATTTGTTTTCCCCTTGGTACCCACTGTGGCATGGCTTTCATTAGAAAGTTAGTGGGCCAAGGTTACAGCTGTACAGGATTGCCAGCCAGCTTTTGCAGCCAAATGGTCTAAAGCAATCATCCATGGGAGCACAGCTGTCTCATAGTACAATGAGGCGAGGAGCACATGATGAATAGCTAGGTCTGTGTCTGTGGGGGATGTGGGGAGGGAGAACAGATCACCAAGGATATTGCAGAATGTAAGTAATACAAATTATTCAGAGCATTTGCTGTCAGTGAAATGAGCTATGTATCCGATAGTGCCTGAAAGAACAGATGGATTGAAACTAGCATGTCACATCCAGCTCATCTAATCTCTGGCCAAGAAGGGCGGGGAAACATTTGAATTCCCAGTTTCAACATAATTTCTTTGCTTATGGTTTCCAGTAAAATCCCAAAGCTGGAAGAGCCTGTTTCCCATTTGAGATGCAGCCAAGATTTTCAAAAAAACAACAATTCTCAGGGGATTTAATGAGATTTTTTTTTCCAAGACCACATAACTATTAGAAAAGATTTTGGCGTGGTTGGTTCTGCCATCAACCCAAGATGTAATTTTGGTAAACTCCAAGCGTAAGCTAAGACCAGAAACTTCCTTTCAGCCCATATTTACTAGAAAATATATCACATATTTTGCTGTTGGTAGAAATGTCTATATTTGAATTCAATAGTAGTTAACAAATCATTGTATTTATTGAATTTTATCCATCTTCCTTTGGACTTTGAAATGCTGTATAGCATCAATTGTTTTTAAGAACAGCTACCCTTAAAATCAGTCCGATGTGTATTAAATCAAGAATATGTAATTTTTTTTTTCCTTTGAAACTTTCCAGAGCCATGAGAAAACTGATAGACCTTGCTAATCCTGGCCTTCCATGCCCGTTCCTGTAGGGTCAGGACACCATTTAAGCTTGGCCACAGCCCCTCTGTCCCTGTCCACACTGTTTTGTCTGTTTGCAGCTATTTCCATCTTCTTTTGCCCCTGATCGGATCCTTGCCATCTGTTGTGGACCTCGATCTGGGGTTGTTGACAGACCCAGCTACCAGCCCATGGTTCTGCCCAATATGCTCAGCCCTGCTGTATGACTGTACCCACCTGGTGAGGGTGTAACTTGTCCTGGATTGCCTTCACCGTCACTGCCCTTAGGCAGCAGCTGGCCCTTGCTACTTCCTGGCAACAGATTTTTATCAATGGATTTCTTTTCCCCTTTTTTTTTTTTTTTTTTTTTTTTTTTTTTCTCTAAACAGGAGAACATTTTTTTGTGCACAGCTCCACAGCACTACTTAGCTGATAGTTATACTTGGATTCTGCCTTTAAAGAAACAGAAATATGATCAAATCTTGTCATGAAATGATTTGTGTAGCTTGGTTCTGTTTCTGACTCAGCTCTTTATGTGGTGTAAACACTCTTTGTACGCATGCAAGCTGATGCATAGTATAGGGGAAAAAAAAAAGGTTACAAGACTGGACAGTCCTCAATGTTTGGCAGTAGCTTCATATTTTCTGAGAGCCTTCTGTTGCCAAAAGCCTAAGTCATGAGAGTGAGCTAAGCAGTAGTGATGGATGAACTGGCTGCATGGGCCCTGCTTCTGATACACTTGCATGGGAGAAATAAATCATAGTGGCCAAACCTCTTTAGTACCAATCAGACCAGAAATGGCTGTGAGTCTTTATGTCCTCCTTGTCCTTTCTGTCACTTTTAAAGTCAGAAAAGATTAAGTCATGGCAAGTTTTCTTTCCTCAGGCCTATCCAGATTACCCTGTCCCAATTCCTTCAACATTTATGGGAGATGTTTCTAAGACCTTCAGTTATTTCTGTTGCTTGTCTGGACTGACCCACATTCTTCTTGATCTGCACTGCCCAAAAATGGACATGGTGCTCCCCCTGAGGTCATGTTTCTGACAAGTTACTTCATGTGTTTTGAAAACAAAATTATTGCTTATCTATCCCAATATGGTGTGCTCTGGGTTTTTTGGGTTTTTTTGTAGAAGCCTAACAGTTGAATAACTTTCAACTCATGACTCACCATACTTTAGAGTATTATAGTACCGAGACCAAAATTATTCAGCCTGTCATTATACAGCTGATCACTTTTAGGTACAGAACTTGACATTCACTCCTGATGAATTGCATTGTATTATTCCCCAGACAATATCTCTAATATTGCTCAGTGATTCTGTTGAAAGCAAATTTTAGAACCAATTTTGTTAGCAGAAAGTGGCTAAAGCCACTGTCACTGATGCCAGATTATCACAGGTAATGTTTGCAGTGTTAATTCTGTCACTTCACTTTAGAGTAGCCCAGACACTGACAGCAGGAGACACCTCCACTTAGATACTTGGGGTTAAGCATCTACAGTCATTTTAAGCACTTAAACTTCTACTGTAGGCAATGAAAATATGGTTCAGTCAGACTTATGAATATTTGAGGATTATTTACTTAATCAGCCATCAGTAAAGTGATTCATGAATGTCATTTGAGATGCCCCAGCCTGGCAGTGGAATGACACAAGTAATACAGGAACTTGGGGACATCTAGGTCCTACTGGATGGCAGCAGGGTGCTAAAAAGAAGATCCTTTTCAAATGGTACTGGATCCCTCTGATAGATGGAATCAACCCCTACACAATTAATATATAGTTAACCTCCAGAGGTCACTTCCAACTCTAAGTAGTCTGTGATTTTGTGATGGTCAGTGGAAAGAGAAAGCCACAAGTTGTAGCAAGAGCAATTCCAGATGGATATGGGGATAAAAATTTCATTGTGACATTGGTTAAGCACTGGAGAAGGAATGCTATGGGATCTTCACCCTTGAAACTTGACAAGGCCCTGAACAGCTTGACCTGGCTTGGTAGCTGGCCCTAAGACAGGGGTTGGACTAGACAGCCTCCAGAGATAACTACCAACCAAACATTTTTTATTCTAAACAGCATGCAATGTTACTGTAATTTTTCATGTCACATTTCATTAGGCAATAAAGAGACAGAAGAAAAAAGAGAGGGGTAGGAAGTAATTGAAGCTATTTGGTATTTTTAATAGAGAAAAAAACAAGTCCATGGCAACAACTACCATTTAGTTAATTCAGCACCCTTAATTGAAATGAATACCATTTTTTAATCAAGTCTCTTTATCAAGCTTATGGTGTATTTATTCCTTACATGACACTTCATTACTGTTAGCCATGACCTGAGAAACTTGACAGATGGAGAAAGAACAGCAGTTCATTGTCAGAACTGGAAACAGAATGTGCTCTTCCAGTGTTCAAAGTTTAAGACAATATTGCCTGTTTCCGGTTGGGAGAGCTCTTTTTTAAACTGCTGCTTTAATGGATAGTCAAAACTAAATGAATGCTGTACAAGTTCACACTTGGACAAAATATGGCCAGCTTGCTAGGTCGTGTTAGAGAGCACTTCTCCATCAAGGATCTCTGCTGATGTAACTTCTAATTTATTTGTCTTAAATGACATTAATGTAATCTGAGTTCCCATGTTCCAGTGAATTCCTGAACAGAGTAAAGGGAAGTCATATATGGACTCTGTTTTTTCTCCCAAGATCCCAGCATAAAAGAGAAATGGGAAGAAATAAGCACCATAGGAAAAAGCTCTTCTGTTCCAGCTGTTCTATTATGACAGCTTGAGCCCCTGAACGTTTTGTCTCCTGTTGAGCTACTCCTTTTCCTGTCTTGTTTTCTCCAGCCTGACATCTAATTTACTGGCTCCCTATTCAAGTCTGCCTTCCTTCAGACTTTTCTCACTCCTGTTTTATAACATTGCTATCCTTTTTGCATTCATTTTTGGGTCATGGTGGTATGGACTCCTGGCAGGTCATTATAATTAATCATGTGCATGAGTTCAATCTGCTTTGCCTCTCTGAGGAAAACATGCAGTGGGATTCCAGTTTTCCTGGAAAATTTTACTGTTTGAGCTTTGGTGTATTTTCTCCATAAGTTTTGACGGGACAGGATATCTTACTATTTGACTCTGCTTTTTCATTTGGCAGAGAAAAAAACCCAAAAATCAGGTACTATTGCTTTACTTGCAAAGTTTGTACAATTTATCTGGATTTATTTTCTCTCCTGTTGGCTGAATGGATTTCTTGTAACTGAGTTTCTGACTTGGATGCGTAGATCAACTTGTTTGCCTTTTTTTTTTTTTTTTTCTTCTATATGCATTCATTTGTACAATAATACCCGATGAAAGATAATAATAAACAATGGGCATGACACCAGAAAATTCACTATATTAGGACTGTAAGTAATTGTAGGAAATGTTTGTGAAGAATGCTACTAATGGTGAAAGCAATAAAAGACATTAATTATTGTCAGAGAACTGTATGTGTATTTCTGTCCAGCAGTGGTTGGAAGCAGATGTTTCAGCTTCGTGTAGCAGGCTGCTGTGGCAAATACTGCCTAAGTTCTTTCTCCCTCAGCAGTTGGAAGATGGTTCATACCTAAAACCTGAGGACTTAACATATCAAAGAAAAGTTCAGTGAATATTTTCTATCTTCTGGATAATTTTACTATACATAAAAAGGTCCAATACACTGGAAAACAGCTAAGCTATTTGGCTTTGGTAACGTCATGTTTGAATCTTGTAAAATGTGCTCACTCTTCACAATCCCTAAAACACCTGAGAATATCTCTTAACAAAATTCCTGCAGAAATGAAACAGAACAAAACACAGTGTTTAGAGTAGATAGAAATTCTGCTAAAATTGTGAGCTGGAATGGAAGGAAGATCTGGAATTTTCAGTTTAGCAGACAGTAAATGAATAGCATTGGAGTAAATATAATATTGTTAAACAGAAGTAGTAACATCGGTCTCCAAAGGAAATTACTTATTTTAATCCCCATATCGAACTCCCTCTTACATCAATAATGGCTGCAAATGGCAATCCACAGTAACAGAAGTCTAGGTGTGTTAAGATGACTGCTTCTTGGAAAACTGGAAAAAAATATGCACTGTGGATAATGTAAATCTTACGTTTTCTAACAACATTGGTCATAGAACCAGTTAATGAGAGCAGACACCACACATAGAAAAATCTAAGTATTTGTGGAGGACAACAGAAAAGAAAAACAGCTGATAAAATACAGTACTGTATCAGACTGTTTCAGATATAGAACTGTGCTAATTTTGGTTGAGATCCATTTCACCTAAAACATCTATAGCAATAAATTAAATGCTATAAAAGATCCAGTTTACAGTTTGGATGAAGCCATCCTGCTTTAGTGGGATAAAACCATTTATTATTAATGACACAAAATCTTTCACGCCTGTTGCCTCAGTGCCAAAAGCTGTTCCTGGGCATTTTTAAATTTGTACTATAGCTGTAGTCTTAAGGTCCCTTCCTTCTCAAGTAAGAATTGGAATGCCTAAAATTCATCTGTGTTTCAGGCAGAAATCTTAACAGTCTTAACTTCAAGATGTCCTGAAGTTACGGGCATCAGTATTAATTAGGCACATTCTGGTAAACCTTGAGAGTTTCCAAGACCCTTTAACAGATAATTTTCTTTCCATTCATCTGCAGAGGGAATGTTCTTACTTCTGTGCTCAGCATTTTGCCTTCAAAGGAGAACGAAGACAAGGAGCTTCCATCCAGCTGCTCCATATTTGTGTGCTTAGAGATTTCTCTTTTGAACAAAATTGAGCCAATAATTAAAATTTCTTCTTTGCTGCTGGAATTATCTAATCATTATTCTGTTATACCAAAGAAAAAAAAAGCCCACTGTACACATTGCCTTATCAAGAAAAAGCCAGGGATAGGATGCATCCTTGTTCTGTGTACTTTTAAAGAAAAATGTAGACTTCTAAATTACCCAGAGTATGAAGTTAGAGATGGATTTTATTTATGACACTGAAATAGAAGGTGCTTCTGCTGGGCAGAATGGCTGTCCCTTTTCTGGATTATAGTGGTGTCTCCATCCTCTAAACAGGCAAATCAGACACTGATTTTAGACAGTCATTGTTCATGTTCACAGAGATTACACTTTAAATGTTATTCAGGTAAGCTGCCTTGAGTTCATTTAAGGCTTCTTTCATACCTATGAAATGTGAGACTTCATCTGGAAAAAGTGCTGCCTAGACCATTCAAAGCTTGAAAGACAATATACAAAATGATGGGTTTCAAGTTTTTTTCCTGCTGTCCTTTAGAAAACTGCTAGATTTGTTTTGCAGTGCTGGAAACTTACAAAGCCAGGTGAAAAAAACCCAGCAGACATTGAAAATACTGAGAAAAATTCAAGACCTATTCTGAACTAAACTTATTTATTTTACAAGGGACTTGTTATAACTAATAAAACTGTCTACAGGAAACTTATATTAACAGGATCATAATATGAAAATTGGACAGAAAACTGGAGTTTATAGTACAAGAATAATTAAGTCCAAAATGCAGCTTGAAAATAGTCATATAAAGTGACTTTGCTCTGGGAACAGTTAAAACTCTGCCAAAAAAGTGAAAGGACATTCATTGGATGAGAATCTAAGGCATTAACTTTGAATCTGTTTTTATTTGATCTGTCACAAAAGGCTACATATTTACAAGGCAACTATTCACCTGAGACTTTTCTGTGGCACTACAGCCAAGGGGCAGAGAAGAGGACCCATTATCATATCAGACACCAAAGCAGGTTGCATGTACATGCTTTGAGATCAGCATTAATATTCAGGCCATACCTGGAAGCTGTTTGATAGAGCACTTGCTGGCCCAGGAAAAATGATGGCAGGGAATGTTCTAGGAGTTTAACATAATCAAGTTCCAGTGCCCAGGAATGTTCCCTGGCAGTGCTTGATTTGTTGACACAGAAGTAGCCCTTTTAGACCCTTAAAATGATACTTGAGACACCACTAGCAAAAGATGATTTCTGTAGAAAATTAAAGTAGTTGCAGAGAAAAACCACAAAGGATTTGTGAAGATGATAGACGAGGGGACATGAAAAGTGCAATTAAAAATATAAATTTTTGTTGGATAAATAATGGAAAAAAAAATTACTACTGATTAATTTCACTTGGTTTTAAAATTCCAAGACAAACAATGGTACTGTTTTTAAAACTATCATTCTGATGGCATAATGTCTGTCCATTCTGAAATATTACTGTGATTCCTTCCACATTCAATCAAAATTGACAATATTTTCTAGCATCTTCTTTATCATTTTATAGATGTGTCATTTCTATAGACAATAGACCTATGCAACTTTAATCCTTATGTATTAAAGTATTCTTTCTCATTGTCTTTATTCTTGTTGTTTTAATGTTTATCTTATTCTCCTTCCAATTATCAAACTTCTAATTTATATATTTTTAGTATTACTTATTATTATTTTAGTAATTATTTATTATTATTTTAGTATTTCCTCAATTTTCATGATATCACTCTAGTTTTATAGCTGCCTTCTTATTTTGTTTACTGGGGTTTAGGGTTTTGTATGTTTGTTTGTTCATATGCTTATCACCTCTTGGGCATGAAGCAAAATACCCATAATTGATTTTATTTTGACATATGATTTTTCTGCTTAAATTCTTTCTGCTAATTCTTTCTTTCTTGGCTAATTCTTTTCGGTTCTGGGAAATTTCTCCTTTCAAAGCACTAATTATGTATATTACTGTTTTGGACTTTGTTGTGCTTAATGTAGCAAGACTGATCAAACTGAGTTTTTGTACTTATAATCCCATTAAATTTTGCTTACACAACAAACTTAATCTCTCACAGTGGGATTTCAATTTCTTGTGTATACATTCATATAGAATAAGAGAACTACTGTGCAATGTGTGCTGAAATGTCAAGGATGTTTAAGTACTGTCAGAATCACATTCTTGTATTTCATTCATATTGCTTTCATTGCATAAGAGATTTCTTAAATCATTGGGTGTGGCATTGTGCTTTGTGCTATTCATTTTCACATCGTATTTTATGTTATTTATTTTCATTATAATGGTTTGTTCTGTACTCCCCTGTTCTCCTGAGGAAATGTTATGTTCCGAGGTTTGTCCCTGTCCCTCTTCCCTGTCCATCCTCCCACACTCCTCCCAGTCCTCTCCTATGGGCCCTGCCTGTCATTCGATTGTTCCTCCCAGCTTCTGGAGAGTTCACGTAAGGACATCGAGTGATAGGGCAGGAGCCGAGGAGATTCCTCTCTTTATGTTCTCATTGGTTTCTTTGAGTATCCCTCTAACCCTGTTCCACTCCCACCTTTTCCCTCATTGGATGTTGGTTTGTCTCCTCCCTTAGTCCCTCCCCTGTATTTAATCCCGGAGCTGACCACCTCGGGCGGCTCGTCTGGAGGGGTGTTCTGTGAGGTTCAGATGTTGACTGAATAAACACCTTGGACTTTTCCCTCCAACTGACTGCAACTCCTCCCTCTGTCTTTGGTGAGGTCTCTCCCGTGATGAGGGGAAAGCCCCCTTTGCTGCTCCTCTGGTTCCCAAAATCCAGAGGAGGGTTCCCCGACTGATAACAGTGTCCGAGCTAGCCTGGGTGGAGGAGCTGTTGCTCTGAGAAAGGCACTGCGGCAATTGGGCTGATGTTTACAATGCTGCTCATTCTGTTCTATAGAATGAATCAAAGATTTTCAAAAAACACAACAAGCAATATTTCTGTCTTGTAGCCTGTCTTCTACAGCATTGATTCTTAAAACTTAAAGATTATAAAAAAATTTCCCAGACAATGATTTCCATATTGATTATATAATACTGAGCTTAAGATTCTAATAATTGATTAGATTAATTTCATTGAATAAATGATTTAATTTCATATCAAAGATATTTATTCCAACTCCAGGTAGGGAAGAAAACAGGTTCTATATCACAGTTGATGTTCTACTTGCAATAAGAATGAATTTGAAAAGAGAATTTTTTATTTTGAGATTATATTGAGAGAAGTTGAGTAAATCTGTTGATTATTTGGGCTTCCTTATTATATGGTTTAAAGTTCAGATATGCTTCTATAATTTTTCATTTGCCTTTTTAATTTTCTTACTTCCCAATCTTTTATTTATAAACACTGTTGTTAAGTGCTATTGATGTGAAAATATCCACATGTATTTCTTCTGTTCTGTCATCTGTATTCTAAAAGATGTATGAAAACAGAGATGAAAGGAATTTTTTTTTTTTAATTATTTTTTTTTTTACCTGCAAGTTATAGCTGACAACATAGAGGAATCTAAATGAAAGCTCACGCACAATCTGACATTTCCATTTTTTTTGGCAGGGCATTGCAATAAGTAAGAAGATGATGAGTATTATCACATGCATTGTCCATCACCATAGCAATTATTACCTAAGTTCAGATAAAATGGATGTTCTCTAATCCAGAGCAGCAATCACAGACCATATGACATTTGAAACTACTTCTAAGGAAGAAATGAAAACCTTATCTGGAGAATTTCTCTTCCAAATGTGGGCAAGTAGAATAAATTTTCAGCAAGCTCCATCAGTCAAACTGAAAGAGAAAAAAAGGCATGTCATTCCTTTGGCGAGGAAACAAGGGTTGTGTAGAAAAAAAAAGAAATAGGTACTATCGTTTCTGTGAGCTCACTGGAGCAATCATCAAGAATATTTCTAGTTTAATTGCACTTTTATCTTGATTAAAAATGGTACTAACCACAGTTTTGGTTCCAGTTTTTTTATTCTTTTCTTGGAGGACCAGCAGGACTGCTGCTTGTACAGTGTAAATATCAGATCCTACTCTCTAAATACCAAGATGCTGAAGGAACTTAAAAATCACAGGTGTTTCTGATGGAATATAGCTTGCAGGAGGAGAATATCATAAGCAATCCACTTTGGAAGTGTTCCATATAGAGGAACGGGAGTAATGTGTGCCAGAATTCACTGCTGGAAGAATTTTATTTAGATAGTTTAAAAAATCAGAGAAACCACCCAAACAAAACTATAAATGAATTGTGATCTATATTCATAGCCAAACCAGGAGAAATTAGGTTAATAGATTTGTTCTTTTAGTATATAAAGCTGGCCGTGCCCTGGAAAGCCTCAGACTGCGGTCTATAATTCTCTCCCTAATGGCTGCTGAATTGCTAGCTCCCATTCACATATTAATTCTTTGCAAATGTTTTTTGGTGCAAAGACTCAAGATGTTCAGTGCTGAAAAAGGCTCAGGCTTCAAAGCACAGTTGTCTTTCCGCCTCTCACATATTCCAACAAGACTTTTTTACTAAACAATGGGAAATACCTTTCTCACTGTGAGATTTACTGCTCCTTACAAGTGTCTGACAGTTAACCTTGGCAGTGGTTTTATTGCAAGAGGATGCAAGAAAACTTTCTGAAAGTTCTGAGGCTCTGTTCATCTAGCAGCTAAAGGATTCCAGCAAAGCCTTGCTTGGCCTCAGTCTGAGAGTATGGAAGTTTTAATTCTCCATTTGAATACCTTAAACCAAAAGGAGCTGAAGGTTGAAGAGCATTTCCCAGTATATTTACCTGAGAGGATATATACTGGAGAGCTTATCTGTTCCTGTGACTACTTTGCAATATTTTAATTGTCAAAAATTGCATTCATTGAATAATTATACTGTATGGCTATTAATGCATATTAGCAGTTTTCCCTATTCATTATCTTTCTCAAAATTCTAAATCACATAATGTAACAGTATAATTTCCTGTTGATTCCTGGTATAATTTCAAATGATTTGCAAAAACTTTACAAACTGATGCACACTGATGTTATTGGGAGTATTTCCATTCCATAATAGGCTGTAAATCAGACATATTCTGGTAAATATAACATTTTCAAGGAATATTTTTGAGAATTTTTAAGAACATACAAACCAATCTCAAAGCTGGGAAAATTATAGTGTGTGGCAATAAGCTTTGTAATATATATATATGCAAAAGGAGTTACCAATGATAATCCCAGAGAAATCAGTGTGAAATGAATTTTAAAGTTCTTTCTTACCAGGAATTTTAATGTCCTAATTTTTTCCCTTTTCATTTAGTAATTCACTTCTTTTTCCATCATTTGCTCAGGAACTTTATAGACAAGTTTATTATGGTGCCATCATGATGTTGTCCAGCCAGGAATGCTCTTATATTCACAAATATTTGTGACCATGGAAATAGTTCTCCAGGAATCGTCCATCCCAAGTCCATTAGAGGTGACTCCACCTTGTGTAGGTAAAATACTATTCTATGAAGAGTAGCAGCTGTGTCAGCTCTGTGCACAGTAGCAACCTAAGTGGGAATAATACTTGGAGAATCCCCACGTAAATCTCCATAATAGTTTTAAAGTTTCCCTAGTTCCTAATTTGACTTTGTCTAATGTGAACCTTAGGATAATGCTCATTGGATGCCATGTGGTTTTGCTTGTGCAAACAGCTGCATTCAGGACTGTTATACTTATGTGAAGTGGTGGCTTTCCCATCTCTGTGATGTATCAGATCTGGTGACAGAAGAATAAACTGAAAAATCCACTTCTGCATTCTTGAACGAGGACTGGAGAACTAAACTGGAGAACTGGAGAACTAAAGAATATTGTAACCAGGTTCTTACATCAATATTTGCAGTGAGGTAAAGTTTGTACCAGATGGAGATCCAAACCACATATTTTAAATATTGGGTTTTGGTTACTTTTTGTGACTAAGTTTTAAGATGCATTCACTATATGCAGCTCTAGCAGAGATAACACTAAGGAACTATGAAGGATAAAGGGTTATATTACTTGTAAGAATTGCTTCCCACGACAGACTCTTAATCTTGGCAGACACTCAGCCTGACAGCTTTGATTCAGGGGAAAAGCAGAAATCAGCCTGACAGTGGGCCAATACTAACTGGACAATTTTGACTATTCCTACCCGAGAGATTTTAGTTCCATTTCTGTTGCATTATCTGTAAATCAACATGTGAATACAGTAAACAGTTAATTAGAATAAACCCTGGTAATCTGTGAAAACAATAGTTTTATTTCTTTCCCCTTATACTGAAGAAACTGCATTTAAGAATAGTTGTCATAAAATCATAAAAAACTGTGAAAATATATCTGCATATTTTCAGATTCTTTACCATGTGCTATTTTTCTTCTTACCTGCTTGATTTCAGACATTTTTTAGTTGAATCACTGCAATGGGAACTTGAAATTAAAAAATCCTAGAGTAGAATTCTAGGGCACACTATTTTACATTAATAAAATTACACTCATGTTATTTGCAATAGCAAGATGTTCCTTCTTAAATGTGGAGGTAGCAAATGCCTTCGAAATATCAGAAGAGAATCTGTGTAAAGGGTGTATTTCCTCTGGCATTATACAATATTTTTATAATGGATGAAGAGCTAAAAAGATTTGGGGATAAGCTTTTGATGAGCAAAATACAAATCAGAAAGAATCTCACTGAAATTATACAGAGATGTAATTATTAGCAATCCCTTGATTTTATGGTTATGCTAGCCTGAAAAGTCTATTTATGTCTAATTGCTAAAATAGAGTTTACACCTAATGAAATGGGCTTCTGCTCTACAGTGAATAATTTTGTGGACATTTATTTTCTCGATAAAAGATTTCCATGGAGAATACTTTTCAAATCTGTTCTGAATATTCGTTGCCAGAATGGCTTAGTTCCAAAGTTTTGCAAATGTATGTTTTTAAGTGTTGCCAGAATTAATTCTGAAGTCTTCTGTTTGTAATACAGATTCAATGCAGAGAAAACCATCAAAAGTTTTAACACGTCTTGTATACCTTACTTTATGAGAGGATGATATATTATTAGATCCCCAGTCAGCATAAATCAATCTAGTAAAACCATGAGGACTTTTGCCAGCTCTGATATAGTGTCTAGTCAATCCTTGGCCTGTGTGCTAAAACAACAGATAAGTTTGCCAAGTTGGACATACTAGCTTAATTTGAATGCTTCTGCTTTGATATGAGAAAAGTTGGCCTATAGTATCAATCAAAAATGTATTTTTTGATGTGGCAGGTAAAGAATCTACCCTACCCATAAATTCATTTCATTGCCCCTTCTCTTATATTTGGTGAGGGTTTTTTTCACCAGGTTCATACAGATTCAGATAGCAGTCTGTCATTGTTTGTTCTGGATCTTGACCCAGCTTCTGCAGAAGTCAAGGGCAAACTCCCACTGGCTCCAGAGACAGATCAGTCATCAAAGGCAAAAAAAAATCCCTGGAGAACTAGTTCTTCACAGGGATATACAGAAGGAGATGATCACACAGCAACAGTACTCTTTATGTAGAAGGGAATTTTTTCTGGGGATGAAGCATTCAGGATGTTTATTAGAGCCTTTGTCATATTATGTTCTGGAATTAGAATGTTTTTCTATTGCAGAAAATTAGCTGGCTTTTTGCCAGGTAGGATTTTTCTTCCCATTTCCACTACCTTTCGGATTTCCCTAGAAAGATTTATTACTCCAGACTGTGTGTGAATATTTGTCTATGTTTCCAGTACATGTTAGAAAATTGTTTGTATTTACTAAAAGGTAAAAAATCCAAGTAACAGCAATGAAACAGAAAGTATTATGGAATTTGGATATGATCTGTCAAAGCTTTTTCCCACTAACTTTGAAGGTATTCCTCAGGAGAATTAAGTATACTGAAATATATACCATTGTTGGCCTCATCAGTTGTAAGGAAATTTGAGTAAGCCCCAGTATTTAGATTTCACAAAATAGGTGCCACAAAATCCATGTGTCTTAAAATATAAAACTGTTTTTTCATTTTCAGAAGTTACCTGTTGAGCAGAAGCTTGGTCAAGAAACTATGGGAATTCTCAGAAGAGTGCCCCAGACACCTTTTCAAAGACTGAAGACTGAGAGAGAAAAAGTTTAAGAGGAAAAGATGTTTCCACACTTCCTATTTAAGCAGAAGATCCTTACTTCCCTTTTCCAACTTGTCTTTCATGATCTCATATTTACCTTATTTACTTTCCTCATCTTTCATTTCTTCTCTGAGACTACTATGGACAGCATCACAGTTCCTGACAATGTGCTGGCACAAGATAATATTTGTATTAGCAGTGTTGCTAAAGGATTTGCAAAGATTTGTCCTGTAATACCAGTACTGGTTACTTAGGCAGTGTAAACTGGTGGTCAGCCCCACCAGTGTAAAGATTTAATGCATTGTAACTGGTGAGTGAGTGTTGGCTGCCTTTGCTAAGGTCAGAAGCTGTGCCACATAAGATTGTCTACTTTTATTCTAGGGTACATAAAACACTAAAATATGAATGACACACTGTGAAGCAGAAAGATACCAGACATCTTATGGTTAAGAATATCCCCAAGATGGGGAGTTTTGCTTATTTATTATCCTAGCAACAACATTTGGTTTTCTGTTTTTCTCTTTCTTAGTTGTAAGAGTTATTCAGCTTAGAGGAATGCATGTTTATTGCCCACATATTCTTACTGCCATGCATTTCTAGTCAGTGCTGAGACCTCATGTATTTATTACACAATGATTATTCCCTATTCTTTGTGGACAGATGCTTATTTTAGAGTAGAATTTTGCTCCTTTATCTCTTTATCTAGTGTTGTTTTGTGGGGGTTTTTTTCTGTTTTGTGTTTTTTTGGTTTTGTTTTTGTTTTGTTTTTTTTGTTTGTTTTGTTTTGGTTTTTTTCCTTTCCCTCCTTTTGCTCTGAGTATCAAATAAATGATTGCATCTTGTACTGTGGAACTACTCCCTCTTAGAGAGCTCTTTATTAAAAGATGTTTTTCCCTCTTTCTCTTGCAATCCTTCTCACAATAATTGATATGACTCCATTTACTTCAACAGATTCTGCTGGCTAAAAGGTGTTGCAATAGGATCTTCCTTGAAACTAGATCTAGTCCTTTCACAGCCAATCAGAAACTGGTAACAGATATACTACAAATACTCATTTGGACTTTGATTGTTTAGGATTGCATAGTAGATAATAGTATTATTGAGTCATTAGAGGTGGTTTGTTTGGGTTTTTTTTTTCTGTCTTAATTTGCACATTTATCCTTACAATAATTTTGTTTCAGTCAAAACAGTCATATTTTTCAGTGTTTATCCTAGAAACATGATACAACATAGCATCCTGAATTAAAAAGTTGATTTCTGTCTGAGACATAAAAGGTTTGCTTATAATCACTTTGCAATCATTCTGGACGATAAACCTAAAAAGGTAGACAATCCATTGTTTCTATTAGGAATAATGAAGACAAAACAGGATGTGAAGATTTATTATTTAGATGCTTCTTTTCTGAAACCAGTAGTTCTCATGAACGTGGGAGACCTGCTGGGGCTTGATTCACGTGTATTTTGTCAGAAACAGTCTCATGGTTTGAGGGATAATCTCATTTCACACGGTTTGGGAGGAGGGCAATTTTTAAATGCAGTCAGTAAAATGACATTAACTACAGTGAATACACATATGCAAACAGACACAAAGTCCTGTGTGAACTGATCCTCAGCTTCCTGTGGGAATGACATCTTCAATGGATTATCCCAGCTCACTGAGAATCAGCTGGGATGACAGCTGAGCTGGAAGCTTTGCCAGAATGCTGGCTGCCGTCTGGTTCTGTATATGTTTGTGATACCTATACTTAGCCTGTGCTGTCTGGGGCAGAGGCAGTAAAATTGGTATGATGGACAATTGTAAAAGGAGTCTGATATGTGATTGCTCTGAACAATTGTAACATTATTGGAACAGCATAGAATGATTAAGGTTGGAAAAGATATCTAAGGTCATCAAGTCCAACCTCTGTTTAAACACTAACATGCCAAGTAAACTACTGAAGTGAGCTTACTTGGTATGGTAGTCAGACCAGTCATTTCTTGAACTCTTCCAGGAATGGTGACTCCACATGTTCCCTGGGCAGCCCTTTCCAATGCTTATCCACCCTTTTGTGTCTGGTTCTGTCCCTGCACCGGGCGGGAGCTGACCTCCGGCTAGCTCTGGTCAGCACAGCCACAGAAGTTCCCAGTTCGGATCGACTTCTCAGCAGCAGCTGGACCCAATAGTGTCATGACAGCAACGGCAGCAGAAGAAAAGATTGGCTCTCAGCTTTGCAGGTTAAAAGATGTTTATTCAGGCCGGGCTGTGGGAAGTCTGCAGCTGGTCCAAACCTCAGGCCAGAGAGGCCAGAGAGAGCAGAGCTGAAGAGCAGCAAGAATTTGAATCCCCCTCCTCCACCTTATAAGCGGGGGAGGGGTTCAACGGAGGATACAACAGGACAACAAATCAGGGGATTCAGGGGGTAACAAGGTGTCCCCACCCCCAAGCCTCTGATCAACCACCTCCAGAGGAAAGGAATTCCCCCCAGGCTATCTATCACCTGAAGCCCTCTGCCTGAGATTTCGCAACCTGGGAGGGCTCCTCAAAGTGATAGACAGGCTGCCCCAGAGCGAGGGGGTGGGGGGGGCAGAGGGGATGGACACAGATAGGTGGGGGTGGGAGGGCTGATACAAAACACCTTATTATAGAGAAAACACAAAAGGGAATGGACTGTTACAAAACTGGGGATATAGCGAAATGAACCATAACATAAACTTGTTATAAAAACCTAACAAAACACTTCTTGCATCGCCACACCCTTTCAGTGAAGAAACTCTTTCTGATGTCCATCCTGAACCTCCTGTCCAACCTGAACAGAGCACCCATCCAAGCCATGGGCTGCCACCTTCTCCAGGAGAATACTGTAAGAGACAGTCACAAAGGCATTACTGAAATCCAGGCAGAAAACATTCACAACCTTTCTCTTATCCACTAGATAGGTCATCCTGTCCTAAAAGGAGATCAGATGGATCATTGAGGTCCTGCCTTTCCTAAATCTGTCCTGGATGGGTCTGATCCCTTGGTTGTTGTTGTGATTGCATTCCAGATAAACTGTTCCATAACCATATGCCAAGATGCTTCCTGAAATTTGTTCTCTATTTAGGAACTGTTTTATGGCTCAAGGATTTCATTATTTCATGGTAGAACTGGTTATTTTCACACCTTATACTTAATTTATTTCTTGATAGCAAGATAATTTCTAAAAAGTGAAAACTCACGAAGTGTAGAAATTAGATGCACAGAATGGAATTAGCAAGTTATGTATATGGGCAATATCATACAAAGCCCTGAAGAGAGACCTTGATGGCCTTTCTGTCTGTGAAGGTGTACTTAGAACTGCATTACCTTTCTTCATCATAAATGTGGGGGTTGTATGTGAACAGATTAAAATACTAACATCTTTTGACAAAAAACATGAGAGTGATATGAACCCTTAGTTTCTTCAAAACTACTGCCACAAAGTAATGCTATTAGGGTCTTGTAGAAGTGACTTACTGATGTGAAAATTATAGCAGTGATATAACTTGCATTTCAAGAAGCAAAAAAATCCATGCAGATAGGAATAAGAAGGCTTTTATGCTTATCCTCTTCATGGCCCTTGACTGAATTTGCTCCAATATGTCAGTGTCTCTGGTTCTGAGTGGCTCAGAGCTGTATCCAACAGTCCAGATGGGTCCCACACCAGTGCTGAAAGGAGGGGAAGAATCACTTTCTTGATCCTACTGGCAACACTCTGCCTAGTACAGGAAGTTGTTTGCCTTTGCTGTGATGTCCCTTTGCTAGCTCAGGGTCAACTTCATATCATCAGGACTCCCAGGACCTTCTCTGCTTTCCAGTTGGTTGTCCCCATCCTGTGCTGTTCCAGCAAGAGAGCCCAGGAGTAGTGTTGGTCTCAGTCTCCCCTAGAGGAACTGGTTTCACACACAGCTCAAGGCAGCCTCACTGCATCTGTAAAACTGACTATTGTGAATATCCTTCCCTTCAGGCTGTAGAGTATTTTTAACTATTCTGTCATACCTTATAAAATGAATGGGGATTTATGAGTAGCAGCCTCTGTCTGAATAGAAGTTAATCTGTAAAGGAATCTAAAGAGCAGAAGCGTGAGAGAAGTGCTGAAGTGGAACAGTGTCTTGGTTTTGAAAGACTGTTGTCTGTCAGGGAAAGCTAGAACTTCCCTTGGAATGGAGAATGTAAACCCCCTTCCCTCCAAATTATTATAATTTTGCAATTAGGGGCTTTCAGGTAAAGACACGGGAATAGGAGTAACAGTTCTTTACTTGGATTATTTAAGAAGAAAGGAAAATACAAATGTAGTAGTACAAAAAAACCAAGCAAGGTAGCAAACAAAAACCCTGGAAAAACCCCAGGGATACAACCTGACACCTTGTTGGTCAGGATGTTGGAAGCAGTCCAAATAAATCCTCCTGGAGTAACAGATGTGGTTCTGTGGAGTAGAGGTGATCTCTAGAAAGTCCAGTGGTGGTTAGATGGGTCCAGTCTTCCTCTGGGTGTCCAGTGGAAAAACCAGATACCTCATGGTCTTCAGTCCCAGTTTTTATCTAGCTAGGAACAGCTGGCTCCTCCCCCACTGGGTGGAGCATCTCACAATGGGATGATGAAATGTGTCATGTCATTGGTGGGCCCTAATGGCTTGTTATCAGAAGATGTCCCTCTGGAGGATGGAGGGGTGGTGAAAGAGATAAGAAACACTGCCCCAACTGGATTTACTGGCTGGGCCATTATCAGAAGGCATCCGCCCCCCTCCCCCCTGGAGTCACAAGAGATAAGGAAAAAACCATCTCCCCAACAGCTTTCAGCAGATGAAATAGAATACACATTTTTTGGTTACATCACCCAAGACAAGCAGCTTCATAGGAGCTGTGATGTACAAGATTACTCCCTTTCACTGAAGTTACATAGTTTGGAAATTATAATTTTGACTTGCCAACGTGACACAATATATAATTAAAAATAAATAACTTAAATGCTTGCTTTTAAACCTAAAATCTAGGAACTATATTCTTTCAATTCATTTCTAGCTGAGGCTAATGGTGGGACAAATCTTTGCAGACTTAGAGTATTTTCTATCTTTGTTTGAATGTGCTAGTCCATCAATGCTCCTTCAGACCTGAACAGGAAGCAGTATTTTTCTTGACATTGTGCAACTGCCATAATTCCATAGCTTCTCTTCAATCCTAGGGTTGCCTGACTCCAGCATGTGATTTGTAGATATAGTGAAGAATATAGTCACTGTATCCTGCCTTTATAAAGAATTATCAGAAATCACTGCTAATGGATAGCTTGCCAATTAGGGAATGATTTCATATAATACAATCTCAAATGAAGCTCATTAGAGTGGACTGAACAGTATGAATGCTAACAGCTGTCAATTTGAAAACAGTAATTTATGCTAAAATCTCCAGGGTATTAAAAAAACCCAGAGTAGCTTGACAGTATAAAATGTTGTGTGTGAAGAATGTGTTCCCTCTAAAGTATTTTTGGCTTTTTATGCTTTGTGCATTGAATCAGTGACACTTCATTTATGTGTATTCTCTTTGAATAACCTGAGAAAGTGAGAGTCGAATAGAGAACTTTATAAAGCTCTTGTTGATTTGGTTTAGGGATAAGTTTCATGATATACTTCATAGGCTACTCAAAATCAAGTTGTTTGTCATAATTTAGCAACATTTTACAATGTGCATTTCATTCAATGCCCTTTTAATCTTGACTGAGTATGCATTTTATATATAGTACACATACAGTCTACAGACTCTGGACATATGCAATCTCAAGGGACCTTATATGTAGCAAAAATTATCTAAACTCTTATTTTAATTAAAAACATAATTTGGGGGTTTTTTTGAAGGCTTGAAGACATAGGACTGTATCTACTGTTACAATACAAAGAATATTAAAAAGCTGTTTTATAAACAGGGCTTGGTTAAATGTAGAAATACAGACTGTCTTTACTTGGAACAATAACTTGGATTGGACTCAAGAGTAGCCCCTTTTCTTACCGTGAAAGGAAGAAGCTTTGAGATGAGCAGCACTGTAAAACTTCTGTGTGACACATTTGAAAAAAATTATTAAGGGTGTTATGTAAACACTGTGTCTTAGTGCTTTGCAGATGGAGGAGCTCTCTGCTCCCATCTTTTGGTGACCAGCAGGAAACCTGCTGATTTAATCTACACATTATCTTTTATCCAGAGGTACATCTCTGTGGGGACTCTGGATCTTCTGACCGGATGGATCTTGCATATGAAAAGATCCAAGTAACCATCAGCTCTTTTCACTGATAGAATAAGACCTGAATGCTGACTCCAAGATCTTTGCAGTACGTACTTTGAAAAGTTACTGGTAAATTGCACTGCAGGAATGCAAGGAGAAAGAAGGGCTCCTTCTTCAGGTACAGATTCTTCTTGAGGAGAAGGCAGCTCCATGTATACAGGTTATTTGTGCCAACTTTCATAAACATAAATTGCATTAGTTTTCCTTATATGTATACAGGTTTTAATTCATTATTAGAAGTGTAGACTAAGAATTGATAACCGTAGATCTAAACATGTTCCAAACACTCATCCATTCTCTTTCTTAGAGATAATTTAGGACATAATTCATTCAAAATAGAAAGTAAGTGTCTTAAATATGCTCCAGTGCACCATAGATACAATGCTTTGGGGGTTTTTGTATTGAAATTACTGTAGTTCACTTTATTTTTACCTACAATACATGTAATAATGAGCAAAATTCTTGCAAACCAGTGAACACTTTTCTACACTGTATTTAATCTGCAGCCAGTGAACTGGAAAAAAACTTTTGCATACAGAGTCTTTGGTCTTCAGACATGGAACTGGACAAAATGTTTCTTCACAGTTTAGCCAATTGACATTTATGAATAGGCTTCATTCTTCTTTTGCTCTCAGACCATCTTTCCCAAACTGTGTCACTCTCAAAAGTTCTGTCTTCATGTCTCTGTGTATAATATTACTATTACCTGAAGTAAAGAAATCAAACAAGATCTAACTACATTAGACTGCTGTGAAACTGGGGTAAGGGAAAGAGAAATTAGGCCCTTATTATTTAAAGCGCAGCTGTGACGGAAATGAGGCAGGAAGGAGAAATGTGGGAGGATGAGTAACAAAACCAGAGAAGTGTACGGAAACTACTGAATTTTCTCAGGGGTATTCGCTGCCCCACAACACAACATGTTTGGTAATTTTGGAAGTCTCCAACATACTTATACAAAATCTTTCTCTCTCTCTCCCACTGTACCCTGTATGGATTTCACCTATTTACTGCTGACCTCCTTGGTATAATCTTAGTGTATCATTTGAACTAGTAAGTGTAGATATCTGAAATGTCTGGCAAAACAACTTTAACCCATATCTAAGATGTCAGGCAGGCGATTCAGTTCTTCTAGTTAAGCCTGGGGCAATCTGCTGTGTCTTCTGGGCTAAACTTACTTTCAGGAAAGGAAATTTTGCTGTTGACCTAATCCTTTGAGCTCTGAAGCTAATTTCTTTGTTCTCACAGGATGTTTCTCAGCAAACAAATGTATTTATAGTAAACAGAGTTAGATACAATATTAGATTTAATTAGCTTCATTTCTAAGTGGGATAAAATACATAAACAATAAAAGGAGTGCCTTCAAAAGCTACCCAACTGTAATAATATTCATTTTTAAAGCAAAGTACCTCCACTTTCTGAAAAGCAAACTCTAAATTTTTCAAGTCAAGTCCAAAACACTAAGAAGAATAAAAATAATATCAGTATTTAGATATGAAATATGGATGAAGAATTTAAAAGATTCTAGCTATAAGATCCAACAAAGTCACAAACAAAACTCCTCAATTTTATCTATATTCAATTTTCTTACATATTTGTAGTCACACTTCAGTGGGATTTCAATGAAAATTCTAGTTTAGGACATGGTGATTCATAAATAAAAAAAGATAGTGTAAGAGAAGTAAACAAAAACAAAATTTTCCCTCAGCATGGAATAGTTTTGTAAAGAAATAAATTTCAGTTTATATTTAGTCACAAAACTTTTTCACAGGCTAACAGCTTGAGAGCAAGAGTAGGCAGTGGCTCTAGAAGCTTTGTTTGGGCAATATTGGGTCCATATGTGCATTCTGTATATAAATGAAGTCCAGAAATTGAGATTTTGATTCCCATTTAAGACCCCATTTAAGATGAGACATACAGTCTCACAGCCTGATGCTCAAATTTCAGTTCTTCAAATGAAGATTGGCTGAGGGCTGATAGTTGTGAATTAAACCTTCCCTGTGCTAGTGTAAAATTACATCTAGAAGCACTATGGGAACACAAATGAGGAGCATGGTGACAGGAACACAATACAGAAATGGGAGCAGGAATGTGACCAAAGTTCTGCCTGCAAGGGCGAGGACAGAGCCTGCAGGGACATGCCATAGATACCAACAGTGGGGGTCTGGGCCCTATGTGTGTGGTGGCCACATGCCACTGCTAAGACCTTCCTTTATATCTTGGCGTAACTGGGCAAGAAATCTCACAGTCCATTGGCAATCAAAATCTACACAGGCGTGCACACGTGTTTTTTTAAATGGATATGATCTGTGTTTGAAGACACTGCAATTAACACAGATAGTTCCCTCTTATTATTATTTCCCCCCTATTTGAAAGCTCCTATTCTCAGGGGAATATTGAGAATATACAATATTGAAACTCTCCTTCTTTATCCCCTCAAACAGGAATTAAAAAGTAAAACATGTTTATAAAAACTAATATTGTTCTTAGACTTTCAAAATGACAAAATGGGCATGTTGGGCAGAAACACATTATCCAGGAAGACTCAACACCAACAAATATTATATTCTGCTTTTTAATGGAAAATTATATGCCTTCTAAAGGGCTGGCTTATTTGCTTATCTGTGCTGTCTTTCCTTTAAGATCTCTGCTTGAAGTCAGGAGATCCTTAGAAAGACTACAATAATCATAGCATGAGTAGAGTGATAATGTCAGCAAAGGGAAACGTTCAATTATTTATCAAATATAGGAACCGATAGCTGTTCCCCCACTGTTTCTCCTTACATTCTTCTGGAGAAACAGGGAAATAACTAATCATCCTGCCTAGAAGTTATGGAATTGCAGTCCTTTAGCCACATGCATTCCTTGAGGAGTGAGCTCTGAACTACTGGAAGTGATGCCTTAGGATGGCTGACCTGGAACAGAGGCTAGACAGACCTAAGAGAATAAAGTAGATATTTATTAAAAGGCCTTAAAGGATACATGTTGGGCAGTACATGGCCTGGCCAGGGCTACACCCAAGATGGATCCAAAACAGTCACAAAATGGACAACTGGTATGAGGTTTCTCACTTCCACAAGTTTTGGTCCATTTGCATACTGGGGTCAACCATCCAACCACAGCTCCAGGCCACAAAGTTCCATCCTCCTTGTTCTCCACCCTCAGCACTCCGTTGTCCATGCTGTTTTGGGTGCAAAACTTGCAAGAGTTGTCCCTGGTCAAGAGCTGGAAAAGGATTGCCCCGTCCACCTACCCTGCGAAGAGAGCTGACCAACACCCAACAGGAGGCTCAGAGCTACACATCCAGGCAGCACAGAATCTGAAAAACATGAAAGCCAAAACTTAAAGCATCAGAAGGTGCTCTTGTACAGGCTGTAATAAGATAATTGTCAATATGTCTCTTCATGACTTGAGTTTTTCATCAAAAAAAATCACTAATAAATTCAGAATAACAATTGGTGAATGGTATATTTCTCTTGCACTGCATATATTTAAATCTGGCTGGTTATACCCAATGTAGTATCCTTGCAAACATGGCGCTGACACAGTCTTTATTAGGGTAATTATGTAAAGTATATATTTGAATCGACTCAGTCATTGTATCTTGTTTTGTGACAGAAATATTTGATTTAGATTGTGTGATTATGCCAGCACAGGAATACACATCAAGCTTTAGTCTATTAACTTCAATTCACTTAATGTGATATACACAGAAAATATGAAGTAGTCTTGATACAGTTACATAGAAGTTGTGTTTTGGAAAGCTGCCATACCTAAACTGTTGGAGTCCAGGGCATTCCTTTGGTTGCCCTGGAGGGTCAGAGACCTGGGCAGGGGGGTCTGGGACCCCAGCCCAGAGCTCAGAGAGACACTGGCTTTGATTTCAGTCCATGGGAGAGGCTTCTTGCACTGCAGGAAGCATTGCAGGCCACAAGAGTGTGAAAGATTGTAGTTTAGTATATCACAGGGTGGAAAAAACAGTATATTTAGGTTTATAGCATTGAAGTGAATGAGGACAAGATGGAGAATTTGGGGCGTTGTCTCCTTCTTCTTCATTTCTCCTTCCCTCACTCCATTTCTGCAGTGACGTGGCACAAAGTAGCTAGTGAGGATTGGGTCAGAGTAAAGATGACCTTTTTAGTAATAGTGATAGACATTGGTAAGAAATAGTAAATAAGAAATACATAGCAATTAGTATAAAAGATAAGGACAACCCAGCTCGGGGGGAGACGTGAGAAGTCCAAGCCACGGCAAACATCTTGTTGGACTGAGAAAATTGTTAGATAAGAAACAATAAACTAAGTATGCAACCTTGAAAAATCTAAACCTGAAGACTCTGTCTCTTCCTTCGGTTTGGCACAGAGCTTTGCAGAGGGCCAGGACTCTAAAACCACCTGAATGCCGGGGAAAAGCCCTGACACTAAACATAATTCATACACACCAAAAAAAGAGGGTTCAAGATTTCAGTTGTAACAGAAATAAAGGTCCACAAAGAGAAGGCCCAGCACTGGGTACAGTTGCATGATGAAATAATTTAGATTACTTTAGGCTAGATGCTGGCTCACCAGTTCAGAGAGGCACTTAGAAAGTTTTGCCTTTATGCATAGGATAAACTCTGAGGAACAGAATAACAATTAGCAAATAGCAAACTAGACATTGCTAGAACACTACCTAGACACCTCTTGGGCCCATTTGTTTCAGGAACAAGGTTTGTTCCTCAGACCAATGAGTACACACTCTACGAGAAGTAGAGAAACTTTGTTAAACTTCTCCAAGGATATGCTCTGGAACAGAGTTCTTATACACTGATATATTTCCCTGGAAAATGCAGTGTGTTAAAATGAAATAGAAAAGACCAGAATATCTGGAAACGGAAGGGAAATAATATTAACTCTTTGATAATGGGAATGAGAAAATTGAAGAAAAATTAATTTTAAGGAGAAAAAGAAGGATTAATTGAAAAAAAAATAAATCATTACATTGACTTGCATTTTAGCATGTGAAATCTTTATTGTACCTAGCTAAAAATAAAGATTTCACTACTGAGTATTTCTGATATATATAGTAACTACTGTTGGAAAGGAAATGATGACTTTTTTTTCATTAGAGTGAATTTTGAAAGATCAGTGAGAAGAGCTTGTAAAACAGATACATCTGCCCCAGACATATAGCCACAGGAAAATTTATGTCCCTGAAGATAACTGAGCAAAAATAGGGACACAAATGCCTTTACATTTTGTGAGGTACAGCTTTGCACCCATCACACAGAGCACTTACTGCCAGCAGTAAAGAGGCAGAAAGGAGGGAATGTTCTGCTGTGATCTGGTAACTCTGAGGATGATGGACATAGGGCAGGGAAGTGTGGTAAAAGTGCCATTTTTCAGACAGAAGTGCAATATATAACATCTCTATATTCCAGTTTGCAATGTTTCCTTCTTTCACTGCTCCTTCTCTTTCCTGTTGCCTCTTAAAGTATTTAATCTTTTTACATATTTTCCAGGAGTATACTGAGTTTCTGAAAATCCCTGCAGTAATCTGAATTTAAAAGACTAGAATTATGGCAAAACAAAATGACAGGTGACAATCATTTCAGAATCTCAAAAAGTAGCAAAACCTGCCTGGATTCCTTCTACTTCACTTTAGAAAACTATAAACTGAGCATCTGTGCTCAGACTAGTCAGGCTCATTTCATCACCATAAATGAAAAAAATCAACACTTTCAGAATTTGATAGGAGTTATCCTGTGAATGCCTGTGCTGTGGTGAATCCTGTCATAGACATGACTCATTTCCTTCATGGATGGCAGAGGGAACCAAGGGTGATGAGCTTGGATGTAAACATGTACCTTGCAGGTATCCAAATTTACAGGAAATAACTCTTGCCAAAGTTGTCCTTTCTGAGCAGACAATTCATCCATGTTTTGTGCCATTTTGTTTTGCAGTGTCCCAGTGAAAGCTTAGCAGCTAAGGGGTATTTAATGCCTGCTTCAAAATGCTCTTCATAGTAGCAAAGGAGGATATGTGATAGCAGCCATAATACCTACAGAGAGTGCCAAGTCTTCCTTTCCCATGAATGGTTAGTTAAGTTAGCACAGCATTTCTTCAAACTAACAAGAAACTTACAAACATCCCTACAAATAACACTAGCTCAGCTTTTAGCAGGAATGGCATTGTTGATTGAATGCAGACGGATTAAGTTGCTGATCAGCTTAATAATCAGATAAGTAAGAGTGACCTAATGCAGAGGAAATTACAATATCAGCATACAGAAAACTGTTGTTGTTTTTATACAAATTAATCTACTGTAATTCACTCTGCCGGGTATGTGATATGCCGCAGCTGGCAAAAGGATATAGTCATTCCAGACCATTCAGCTTCCTTCCTTCCTTCCTTCCTTCCTTCCTTCCTTCCTTCCTTCCTTCCTTCCTTCCTTCCTTCCTTCCTTCCTTCCTTCCTTCCTTCCTTCCTTCCTTCCTTCCTTCCTTCCTTCCGTCCGTCCGTCATCTGCAACCTACTTTATCTACCATTTAATTAATGTACTGAGTATATCTCGAATGTATTGCTCGAATATTCATAGCTACTAATAAATACTGAAGAGTCAACAGATATTAATATGGTTGCTCAGTTTCAAGACAAGGAAATTCAGAGGAAAAATGTAGTAGTTCACTGGCAGTAGGTCCTGTAAAAATAATTAAAATTATTCACTTGTGCCCAGGTCCTTAAGACCAACAGTTATACTGAATTATTTTATTATAGATAGAATATAAAAGGCTGAAGAGTTAAACCCAAACATGACTTGAATGAGGACAACATTATTTTCACTGTTGTTGCTGGTCTGGGGGAACTGAAGTGCCCTGGAATCGTCCTACTGATTACAAGACAAAAACCAGACTTAGAGGCAGGCTTTTCAGTCTTCCTAGGCTCCTCTGAGTTCACATGCCAGCTAGCAGTCTCCTCCACCAAAAAGGGTTTCATTTTCTCCAATATAAGGTGATGCTCCTGTCCTTTCTTTAGGATCTCCCATCTTCCTTCCTTATATGAGTATTACAAAAGCTGAGAAAAAATGATTTCTCATCTAATTTCACCTTTGAGTCTTCTTCAGACTTTTCCTCACTGTGCCACATCAAGCAAAGCGAATGATTAGGCTTATTGCTTGACAGCTGGTTGCATACATAGCCTATAAGGGCAAATGTCTGCTTGCTTATGGGCAAGATTCCTGGCTGTAGATGCTGGGCTGTCTGGCTCTCCAAAGATGGATCTCAGTTGATCAATGAAGCCCAGAATCCCTTTCCTCAATTCCACTTTGCTTCTGAGAAAATGTAACTCCATGGGTTGGATTCACTGTCCATAAGGAGGATGTCTACAAGGTAAATATTCATACCAGTCATCAAAGTGCCTTTCATTTTGCGTGTATGTGATGGTTTTAGATCGTCACCAGGGGGAAACACCAATTCTTGTAGTGGTTTCATGTTCGCCAATTTCTGTTTCCCAAAATTAGTGTAATGGTTTAAATGTCTGCTAGAATTATTTATTCTTTTTCTGCTGTGAGATATGATTAGGAGAAAAAGCAAAGCAGGCTTAAAACTTAAAATGTGTAAATACAGGCTTATTAACAAAACTATAAGAGAGAGAAAAAAATATTAAGAATCAGAATAAAACCTTCAAAACACTTCCCTCTCCCCCAACAGCTTATCTTCTTTCTCACAAAGTGAGAAAGACAAAACTTGGAACTCTAGGTCAGTACCACTTATGAGATAGTCTTCCATCAGTTCATTTAGAGAGAGAAGATCCTTTTAATTTACCATGGAACTTTCCACAAGAAAAAAACAGTCCACTTGCGGTTTTTAACCCTCTCAAAAGCAGGCACCCAGGAAATCTGCAGTTGTGAAGTCCCTCCCATATAATGCAGCCTTTCCCACAACTGCATATGGGCCATGGACTCATGCCTATTCATGAAGTATCAGTTTAAAGATGAACTGTTCCAAAAGTAAAGGATTTTCTTCAGCTATCTCTAAAATCATCTTCATCTCAAGGAAACATATATCTTCTTCCCTGGGAGCAAAGGGCTTCATATCTTTCTTTCTATCTTTCTCTGTTTAAGCTTCTCATAAGATCACAGTTATTTACTTAGTCCATCACAAATACTTTTGCTCTAATATACAATCTGAATACTCTCATCTCCCCAGTGCATATTTTTCCATGGTTTAAAGGGATATTCCAGCACATTACAGTCCATTACCATAGCTCACAAAAGACTTTCAGCCTAAAACTGAGGCATCTTCTCATCCCTTCAATCTAAGTCACTCTTCTCTAACTGACCCTGATATCTTCATATTGTCTCTTTACGTGTCTCCACTCTGGCTTTCCAAAGACTTGGAGAAAGGTTAGTGCTTTGTAAGTTTCATCTATGCAAAGAAAGAATTAACATTCTCCCAGGTCTGCAGAGGGCATGATTGTTCTTCCCTGGGAAATGGCTGAAGGTGGTAGATTCAGGCCTGGGGCTGGAGCCAGGATCTCTTGCATGGCTGGGCTTTCCCCCCATCTCCTCTGCTTGGCAGCTGCTGGAGGGGGCTGGGGGTGCTCGGCCTGGGCCACGATGGAGGTGTGGCATAGCAGCAGATGTCAGCAGCCACTTGGGCTCGATCTTGGCCAGGACAGGGCATACTCTCCACCCCTCCCTCTGCCCGGAACTCATCGAGCCCAAGCTGGCTAAGACAGCTGCAATGCCAAGGCCCGGCTGGCCCACCAGGCCCAGGGGCCATGCGACGGAGCAGGGCTGGCTCCTGTTACCTGTCTTGAAGCCAGGAGAAAAAGGCGTTTTCCCAGAATTCCTCTGTTTTTTTAACCTGTGTAGCCCAGAGGCATATCACATATTTAATTGGTCAATCAAGCTGTCAACAGTCAAAGCCAGTCACTAATTGGTTTTTTTTTTTTTTTATTATAACTTCCTTGGAATAAAATCACTTCCATGCTAAACCAGCGCGGTGTAATTCAGCTCATCCTGGAACAGATATCTGTAAGTCAGGAATGTGCCTTTATATGCTTCTCCCTCTCCATTGACAATCTCTTCAGCCCTTAGAGAGAGACTTGGGGGATGTCTGTCTATATTTAAAGACTAATTAAATTATTCTGTTGTTTTTAATATCCTTCATATCTTCCCTGACCACAGTCAAGAAGAATGACTGTCCAAGGCTCCTCTCTGTGCCCAGTAGAAGGAACTGGAGGTCCATTGTACCATGAAGGTTTTTAACTTAACATTTCTACTGCTAGCTTTTGGTGGTTCCCAAAAATAACTGCAATATTTTAAACGTTCCTCTCATGTAGCAACAGACAACATTATAGAAATTACTTGTCAGGAATGACAGATGTAAGGTAAAAAATAAAAAAGAATTTCATCATTTCATATAAAAATGAATTCTGACTGCTGCCTAATAACATGTATACGAGTTGTTATTTATTTTCCTTCTTCATGCACTGCATTATTTCCACTTATATGAAATGGTATGTTCTGTTTATATAATGTTTATATAATTTTTACCTTGAAGGCAATTGAAATAGCTTCTCCAGATGTTATTAAATAATCAAAGCATGCTCTAATCAAGTGGTCTGATTCCCTGGAAAGAAAAATAATTTTCTGTACCTTATTTACATATCTCTAATTTCTTATAAAGCTTACAAAAGAGGCTTAGGACAACAGGAGTTTATGCTGTTTTCCCACTTAATAACAAATAGTTCAAATTCTCTGCTGGTATTAACCCCATTCACTCCCATCAACTCTCCTCCAGGGAATTCTGTAGGAACAAATTTGAGTACACATGAGTTTGTCACTTTGTAGCATAAGGATTTTGTTTTCCCACAGGAAGAATATAGGATGCTGGGTGGAAAATTGACATAACGCTTGCTTCTTTAAGTCTGAGAACACAGGGACAAATAAACACATCTGTTCTAAGAGAAATAGTTGTGTGTTTACTTTCTTAAAAGCTAGCAGGATGCACAGGCCTTTAATTGGAAGTCTTGCACATCCCAATATAACAGCAGCTTTCCTTATATATTCTGAAGCTGTAACCTGTATCAATAAAAAGCAATTTAACATTTGAAACTAGTGGTCCCAAAACATTTACAGACTTAGACAGTTCAAATCATGTAGTCAATATTAAATTCATTTTCAAACAGATAAAAATTAAAAGAGCTATTTCATTTCTCTAGTTGTCCTCCACTGCAGGTACAGTTTTTGTCCCTATCACAGAATAGTGTAAAGCTAAGAATATAAATCAGACCATAAAATAAAAGCACATGTAAATCACTGTCTAGCTGACATAGCAACTCAGCCTGAAACCTATCACTTGTAGCTGGATACTAGCAGGCAAAACGTAGTTAGAGTGCAGTAGGTGCAGTGATATGAAAAGATTTTTATGCTTTATAGCTGTGAATGTACACAGCCAGCTTAAAGATTTCTTTCACTGTTCTCTGTGTGAACATGTAATCTCAAATCTTGACCTCCAGAATAACACAGAAGAGAGGAGAAGAAAACAAAGGGAAAAAAGAAATTCTGCAAAAAGTCCTTGTTTATTTCTCAAGGGGACATAGGGCAGTTTTTGTAGTTTAACATTGGAATATGAAATGTGAGAAGTTCTCTCCTCTTCTTCCCTATGCATCATTAAAGGCCAAATCCAGTTAGCCTTTTCTCAACTTTTATTCCCTTGAGCTCCTCAGAAATTAGTTCTGTGATATCTTATTTCAAGAATTTCCCATTTGTTCAAATGATGCTTCATTAATGTTAGATGAAGTCCTGCAATAACTCCATAACTTAGCAGACATGTCCCAGAACTTAACTGACCCTGTTTTGTTGCTGCAAAAAAAATGCAGATGGTTTATCATGAGCAGTCACTCCCTGTTCACTTCCCTGACCTAAGTCCTGTGACATTGACATTAGACATTATAAACCTCAAGTGCATTAACATTTGAGAGCTTTCATCTCAGCAGTCATATAATCTCAGGGAAAGACATTCATGAAAGCCAGCTCATACTCACAATGAGTAAACTTTCTCATTAATGTTCTTTAATGATCAGAAAGATGATGAAGGAAAAATTCTGTAGTAATAATTAATACTAATGGTTTAAATTTATAAAGCACTTTTATTCTCACTATTCCAAAGCATATTAAAAACATGCTGATTAAAAGTGTTTGTACATGGTGTTGCAGAAAAGCATAAATATCACTGAAAGAGAATTTTGAATAATTGCCAGATTATGCAGTATCTTATCCTTTTAATGATTTATTTTAAAATTTCTACTGAAATATTATTATGACTGATTCTCCTAAACATGGCCAAAAATGCCCAGACATCAAATCAGGCCTCAGTTAATACAACACTACTGAAAACAGAAAGACTCAGAAATGTCATAAAATAGTGATTTTTTGACACAGGCCTGGTGTAAATTATTATAAAGCCATTTTTGTTTTCCTTTTCTTGCAAATGTTTCCAGGATTTTGAACTGGAAATGCTCCATTTTGCCCTGAAGAATAAATGAGTAATCTTCTAATTCACGTCTTAACCTTGATAGCTAATAAGCAAGGTTTTTAATGAAAAGCTGCCTTCCATAATTTGTCATGTTATTATGGGAAAACTGGATGTTTATAAAGACAATTTTCCACAAGAGACAGATCATACAGTTTTCATTCCTCTGCAAAGGCCAGTAACAAAAATGCTACATCAGAGAAAACCAGCAACCTTTGACAGGAGCATCCAGCATCATGGAACAGAGCCAGATAATGTGAAAACAGCCCAAGAACTAATGACTACAAAAGCTAATCATCACAGACAGGTCTAACCAGAAATTCAATTACCCTGAGAGTCCATCTCTTCTCAGGAAAAGTTCTACCCTTTAGTCCTACCGTACAACTGAAAATTGCCACTCACTTCAGCAGACACTGAAAAGGGTGCAATTCATATTTAGGACTATATGTTTATGCAAGTGACAAAACTGAATTCCTGATGTATGTTGTTTGTTTTACCACTGCAGAGCCAACAAAGCTTGAGAGGGGATTAGATAAAAGGCAGGCTTGTGCTTCATCAGCAGATCCATCCCCTCCCTTCTGATTGCACTTTCCTTATGGCTGGTGATGATTATGATCCAGGAACAAATCACAGCTGTTCCCAAAAGCCCTTTAGAGCAGGGTAAATCCAATATCATATCACAGGCAAGTCAATTAACATGAAATTATCTAATGCTGATTTTTCAGGCTTGTTTTTTAGTGGCTATAAAATATTCAAGAATAATATTCAAGAATACACTATAATGTCTACCTATAGATAGAACTCCATTTACATCCTCTGTTTCAGAAACAGGAAGAAATTATTTCAGCTTCCCTTGTTTTAATTTTTTCAGTTTTTAGAAACGTTGATAAGGATACAAAATGCTCCCTGACTGAGAACATAGAAAGGGAGGGGTTGCTTTTCAGATGCAGTCTTCATTCACAGGACTCCACATCTGCAAATTTTCTTTTTTATTTACCTTTACCCAAAATTACTTATATTAAATATAATATGTTGCTTTCCAATATAATATCACATTTTAGATATATAGAAATGACAGAAGGAGTTTTGTGAGCTTGAGCAGAAAAGCAGGACTGCCTTGGGAGACAACAACAAAGAAGATAGGGAAACAAAGGCTACTGCAATGCTGCCACTTACTGCCTGAAGAGGAAAGAGCTGCCCTGAGAAATTATCATGCACTTTCTGCCTTTCAGTGTCTTATTGCTCAGAGCAGAAGAATCAAGTTTTATTACTGGGAGCTGGGTGATCTCTAATGTTAGGAAAATGGGTTTGGGGTTTTTTTGTCTCTTGTACCTGTTGAGAGTCTAAGGTCTTCAGAGCAGAGATTGACTGCTGCTGTGAGATTTCATATAATAAGACTGAGGTTTCTAAATACCCTCCTAATCCTAATAATAGAATAGTCAAAATTAATGAAGAAACAGAAAGTCACAGTCATAGAGTTACACCTGGCTGCATAGTCTTAAGCCATTTGTGGTAATTGGAGTTTTTGCAATAGAGGTAGAACTAAACAGTAAAAAAAAAGTTGTATGTAGAGGAGATAAATGGCAGTTTTGAGGGTCACATGTCCTGTGGAATAACAGTGAGCTGCTAATGACAATGTTTTCTGCTCCTTTAGGGACTTGAGATAATCACAGAACTTATCTGCAACTAAAACTATGACAATTTTTAACCATTGCAGAATATAAACTACTGAATACCTATGTCTGCCTGTTCTGCTGACTTTTGACATTTTTTGCTGTTAAAATTTATTGACGAAAATTACTTCTATTGATGTTTGTAAATTTCCTCTATACAAATAAGAAACTTAAAACAAGGACACCAAATCTTACATCAACAAAGCACACAGTTTTCATTGAAATTGATTTAACTGATTTCCATAGCTAGGTACATATGAAAATATGTAATGTAAAGGCATCTGGACAGATCTCAAGGGAGGTGTGTTATAGGAGAATGATCTGAACTTTAGCTTGTGAGGTGCAAGATCATTATCAAATTTGCTTGAAGGCTGAAGGTAGAATATTTCTTTAAATGTTGGCACTTTGTATTACCCAAGAATAGAATCCAGCTATTTATTCTTGAACATGGACCATTAAACTGTAATATTTGGAGGCTTTCAAAAGAGTTTAGATTAATTTAATAAATACATCTATCACATAAGCTATGATGACAAGACTTTACGTGTAGTTAAAGTCTCAGAGAAGTAAGTAGACCTAGTGATGTGATAGACCTTAGGGTCTGTGTTTGCCATCAGCAAGTCTTTGTTATCACAATTGGCATTTACTGTGGCTCCACAGGCACAGAAAAACAGAAAAAGCCTTTAATTCTAACTGTGTCAGTAACAAAATACTTAAAGCTCTTTCACAATGAGTATTTCATTATTAGAAAAACTTTTCATACAAGCAACCTGCTAAATAGGATAAAATAACAATTGTTACCTGAATTCTGGGAGATATATGGAAAAATCTGCATTTGCACTTTATTTATTCTGGAGCTAAAGATCTAAATGAATGTGTTTTCAGTTTCTATTTGTTTTATGACTAGTTCTTTCTATTTATTGCTTTCCAATCATAATCAGGTGAGAAATATCTGGTCTGACAGAGCAGTTTCCTGCATTATGTATTTAATGTAAATATTGTATTTTTTCCACACATGTGGATTTAATGATGCTTTTGAAAGATTTCTCTTTCCACTGTCTCCATGGTGTGGCTCCAAAGAAATAGGGAGAAGTGAGAAAATGGAACAGATAAAGCCTGTTCAGATGGATATCTTCTACAATTTCTCATTCACTACTCTGAAAAAAACAGTGCTTGTTTTGACTGGATCCAGTTGCAGGGTTTCATGTCCTTTTAAGCTCCACTAGTCTCTGGATGATGACGGATTGCTTTCCTGAGCTTCAGGAATGCCCAACTATTAATACCATATCCAACAGCTGGCAGTGGGACTCCCACAGTCAGTGAAACAACCTACCTGGGCTTCTGACATGTCACTTGGGCACACCCCCAGTCATATATGACTGGGTCTGGAGATTGGATTTCTAATTGCAGTCCAAGGACTGAATGACAGAGCATATCTGTGTTTTGAGAGAAAACAGAGATCTTGTCTTCTGGACTCAAAATGCATGACTTCAGCATAAGAAATAGTTAGAAGCTGTGCTTATGCCTATTTTAGCAATGTGATGTCATGTGACATATTAGGAACAGCTTTGAAGGGAAGGAGTTGGTTCTAATCACTTAGAGTCCATGCTTCACATATTTTGGGCAGATTTTAGACTACCAGCAGCCATTAAGCAGCAGATCCTGTGGAAGCAGGGTAGCATTTTCACTGTGCCAGTCTCCTTTCTGTGCAGAAAGTCATCACTACGCAACCAAAACCCTCAGACTTTCAGCTATACTCAGATCCCCTCTCTCAAGCATTCCAGATCTTTCCAAGGAAAGATGACACATGCTCACTGGAACTCCTCCTGGAGAAAATACTGGGCCATCCCTTGAAAGAGACCAAGGGCATAAACCTTTAATTTTTGCTGTGTATGGGTGCCGTCGCCCCTGATGGACAGGAGCTGTGACTGACCACAACCACTCACACGCCACTGGAGCTTCAGCTGGTAATATCTCTCTGTCTTGTTTCTTATTTCTCCATCTCCTTTTCTGTCTTCTTCTATCTCTCCTCTCTTACGGTGATCTTAGCTCCCAGAATGTTTATAAACCATTTTTTCCACTTACGGTTTTTCTAGTTACTATTCCAGAGCTATTAAAAGTAAAAGTTACTGTTGTTGTTATTATGAGTTTTTGAACTTTTGTTTTTGCTGTAATCTCATCCAAGGGATCTTTTAGTAAAGAACCCAGTTGTCCTGACTCAGAGGTAGGTCGTGACAGGGTTCAGCTGTCCAGTTTGGGTTCCCTCCCAACTTCTTGTGCACCCCAGCCTCCTCTCTGGTGGGGTGAGGAGCAGAAAAGACCTTGACACTTCACAAGCACTGACCAGCAATAGCTTAAAAAGTCCCTCAATACTGTTTACAGTACAAATCCAAACCATAGCACCATACAAACTACAAGAAAGAAAATTAGCCAAAACCAGTACAAATCTTTTCATCCACTTCTTTTCTCATTTCAACATATCTCCAAACTTTCAATCGTGTGTTTTCAGACTATCATGCTGCTTCTCTGCATGTAATTGAAGCCTCCAGAATCACTATTTGAATATAAGTAAAATATAGTTACCTGCACTCCAGGAAGAACAGTTTTCCTTCCTGAGCTGTACCTCATGTTCCCCCTCTCACACCCTGCTGCCAAGTGTGCAGACTGTCAGAGCCAGTAGAAGGAAGCAGCACCAGAAGCTATCCCAGGGTGAGGATGCTGAGCTTAAGGGCAGTGAAGTTCTAATTAACACACTGACAGTGTACAGTCTTCTACTTTCCTTTTTCCACTTGACTTTTTCCAGTAACCTCATTACCCTCACTCTTTTTCCTACCCCTGAACATCTGGCCAGGCATCACTCTCATTACTGCTTCTAAAAGCTCAAGTGATAGATTTGTGACTCTCTATGCATCCTTTTCTTTGGCTAGTGCAAAAAGACCCAGGTGATTGCTCCTTTACTGGTCAAAGACCTCATACAGAGAGCTACTTTTATAAACAAGAGAAGACATGATGGTGGCCATGAGCACTTGGAAGAAGTTGCTGTATTTTCCAGTAAGGTATTACCTCAAAGGCAGAGGTAATGAGCAATAGCTTGGATGGCGACTGTCTCCTGAGGCTTGCACTTTGCAATTTACTATTAACCCAGAAATTGGCTCATAAGGAAAAAAAAAAATGAAGACCTTTAGGTCAAAGAATGTGTCTTTATAAATATATATTTAAGCTTGTTAAGAGATTGTTTTCAGAGGCAACTAAGGTGAGGAAATGGGTGGAGACAGCTAGGAAGAAACTTTACTCATTAGATTCATAAGAGTGAGCTTTGAAAGCTTGGAGGAAGCGGTGATGCACCAGAATCTGTAGCTTTGAAGTACAAAGCAAACAATTTATAAAACATGTATCTCAGCAGGCAATATTTGATTGCATTTCTGCATAGGAGTGTAATTATGCATATCATGCAGGTATGATGGAAGATGACATATAATAAAGGGAATAGGGAAATGAATAGAAAAATACCCACTGAAACACATGATAAATGTAATTGAGCAAATGCATAATGGTTTGTTTGTTTTTTTCTTTTTTTTTTGGTGGCTCTTTTGCAGGAAAAATACTATGGGAACTCCAGAGCACAAGTAGGAGAAGCAAGTTATAGACCTGCATTGAAATCTCATCCTGTTTTGAAGATCATCAGATTACATTAGTATGTGTCTGTTCCAGTAAAAACAACAAAGAAACATCTCTCAGATCTTAGGCAAATATGGAGCAATAGGAGATGCACCATGATTTCACTGAGTAATCTTCAAAAGGTATTGGTATGATTGGGACTCACTACAGGTAGCATCTTCTCTTTGTAATAAAAGAACATTTACATGTAAATGTAATACATTTATTTATTGAGCTAAAAATATCACAATTGATTTAGTTAATTACAACAAAAAGTGATAACCTGTAAAATGTTGGAGTCCTGTAAAATGTTTACTGAAACAGTAAAATAGTGCAATATAGTTGTCACAGTAAATCGCAATGAGCACCTGAATTGAGCAAAACTGCATGGCCTACTCTCAAGGAAATTGAAAAATTATAACAAGGGATACCAGAAGATCCAGTGTCTTAATTTTGTTTCTTAGGTAATTTTAAAAAATTCAGTGGCTAAGACAATTTCTATTTTTGCCAGACAAAAATCCATGAGATTAAAATTCTATCTTTCCTGAAATTTTAACATTTTGAAATATTTTTTTATCATGTTTTAGTGGAAAGGAAATGGATTTATACTTATGCCCACTAAAACTTTTCTGAGATGTTGCTACAATAGTTCTTTTCAATTTTTGTTTGAAACAAGTTTTCAGGAAATAAATAACCCTACAGGAAAGTGAAAGATAATAAAGGAAGAATTCACTCCTTTCAGATACACCATGTGACAAACATACATTTTCTCTTCTTTTGGTCATTATTTCCAGTCATGTAATCTTACACGATCAATAAGTCTGTTTATGTGATATACTGTGAATGGACAGTTGTACTTAACCAAAAAATAGTATTTGTGATTGATATTTGTGATTTGGATTAAATAGGCTAGGAAAGTCTATGCAGTAAAATGTCAATACATACTAAAGAGGTAACTTGAAAACATAATTAGTAATGCAAATACATTTTTTATGATATACCATGTCAAAGTTATGTTTTAAAATACAGAAAAAAATAATAAGCTGTTTTCTATTAGAGATATTAATTTACTCCCACTTGTCTAAATTTGACAAGATTGAATTCCTACTTATCATACAACAGAAGCTCAGCTGTTAACATCATGGGAAATGTATTTATAGGCACTTTGTGACGCCCTGCAGTTAGAAAAGTCAGCAAAACTTATTCATGTTCCTCTTGAGCCTTCCCCCTCCCCTCCCCTCCCCTCCCCTCCCCTCCCTCCCCTCCCCTCCCCTCCCCTCCCCTCCCCTCCCCTCCCCTCCCCTCCCCTCCCCTCCCCTCCCCTCCCCTCCCCTCCCCTCCCCTCCCCTCCCTGTAGCTTGTTCTGTCCCCGCACCGGGCGGATGCTGGCCTCTGGCTGGCTCAGATCTGCACAGCTACAAGATGTTACCAGTTCAGATGGGCACGCAGGTTATTTTTACCTGCTGGTTCGGCTTCTCAGCAGCAGCTGGACTAAATGGTGTCGTGACAGCAGCGGCAGTAGAAAAGGCTGGCTCTCAGCTTAGTGGGTTAAAAGGTGTTTATTCAGGCTGAGCTGTGGGAGTACTACAGCTGGTCCAAACCGCAGGCCAGAGAGGCCAGAGAGCGAGAGAGTTTGAATCTCCCTCCTCCACCTTATAACTGGGGGAGGGGTTCAGGGGGGGTTACAACAAGGCAATGAATCAGGGGATTCAGGGGGTAACAAGGTGCGCCCACCCCCAAGCCTCTGACCATTGACACCAAGGGCAAAGGAATTCCGCCCTGGGGGACCTATCACCTGAAGCCCTCTCCCTGAGATTTTGCAATCTTGGGGAGGGATCCCAAAGTGATAGACAGGCTGTCCCAGGGCAAGGAGGGGCAGAGGGGATGTTCCAGGTCAGGTGAGGGGTGGGAGGACTGACACAAAGCACCTTATTATACAGAAAACACAAAAGGGGATGGACTGTTACAAAACTGGGGATACAGTGAACTGAACCATAACATAAAACTTCTTATAAAAACCAAATAAAACAATTCTCGCACCACCACACCTCCCCTCCCCTCCCCTCCCCTCCCATCCCCTCCCCTCCCCTCCCCTCCCCTCCCCTCCCATCCCCTCCCCTCCCCTCCCCTCCCCTCCCCTCCCCTCCCCTCCCCTCCCCTCCCCTCCTTTCCCCTCCCCCTGTCTCTAACAAAAAGGTGGGGCTGTTCTTGCAGTGTACTGTGAACTGTTTCATTTCTGGCAATTAAAAACAAAGGAAATCAAACCTTTGTGGGAATTTTTGAAGTGGTAATGAATTCAGTACATGCCATCCACATTCTTTTCAAACCTCTTCATATAACTTCTGCTTTTTTGTTCTAGGATAAAGAACATGGAGTCTGCTAAATACAGTTGCTTAGAAGAAGAAAAATCACTATGTTAAGTAGTGTTCACCCTCTTCTCTCAGTCTCCCTCAAATCCCAAATTTATAATAGGAGATTGGAAGATGGGATGGTAGTTCACCAGGACAACCTAATTGCTATAAAAGCTGAAAACTACAGATGACAAAAAGTGGTACGTGTTATGGTCAGACATAAAAATAAGCTAAGGAAAGGCCCAATTAAAAGTAACTGAGACAAAGTGCAGTTGCACAGAAGGATACAGAATAAGTGGGAATTTAGGCTATTATAAATGCAGAGTCATAGTGCTTACTGTTACCCTGGTTTTTCGGAGCCTTTTGATTTTCTTAAATGGAGTCAGACCTTTTTAGTTATTGTACAATATTAAGAGCAGTTCTACCTTTTTCCCACAGATGTAACATAAACAAATCCTTTGTTTTTCATTCTCTGTCCTTTGTTTGCATATTTCTAACCTGAAAACAATTGTAACTGACAACTGGTCTGGCCACTGAGGCTGAGGGGTGGAAACCCCAAAAAGCCAATCTTCTGCTAGACCCACAAATGTATAAAAAGTAAGAAATAAACAAAGGGGTCTCTTCTCTCCGCTCTCTCAGCTAGGAGCTGGATCGGAAGAACCTCTGCGAAAATCTCTTGCCTGCGTGTGATTGCTTTGTGTGTCTCGGTGACAGCTTACACTGTTGTACCTTGAAGTGAAATAGAGTCACTGCAAGTGACTCCAGTTTTTGGCCCAAAGTGACTTAATGAGAACAGAAGGCAAAGGAGCAAAGTTTGCAGTTGGCTCTGCTAGTGAATATCTTGAAGAACATGAAGAACTCTTGGCATTGCAGGGAGAGCTAAAACTGATTGACTTACCAGTTGAGGACTTCCCACTTACAGATAATCTGCATGCTTGGAGGACAACTTGGACTTGACTGGGTGGAGAGGGAGGGACTGCACACACCCTGTGCTGTTCTCTTGCAGCTATCAGCTGGTACTTCCCAGGGGATGTTCTGCCAACTCCCACAGGCCTGGCTGAGGGATCTGAGGGTTCATACAGGCTCTGGAGACTAAGAATGGAAAAAGGAAGTCTAGTTCTCTAGCTACTGATTTTGTATAACACTTGGTAAAGTATTTAGTAAATAAAAATATTTATCACATGATTAGCATGCAGTTCTGTTACACAACTAGTTTCGTAACTACAGGGAGCAGAGAGAGTGATGGCTAAAGGCATCAGCCCCTCCAAGCTGAAAATTTTGATAGAAGGCTCCAGTACTTAATATGGACACTTTTAATGGAGAGGACAGATGAGGTGAGAAGGCAGCAGCAAATAGTCTTTGTTTCAGTCCTCTAAACCAGGCCTCAGGGAAAGGGAAGTATGGACTTCATGCCCTGGCTGACAGGGTTGATAACCCAGCATGGCACAGGGACTTGGTAACAGCCTATTTGCTGGATAACAAAGCATCTTTTCACAAATTGTCCTTTCCTTGTCTTATTCATTGTGGGTCTTTGTTCTGAAAGACATAAGGCAGAAGACCTCCCGATAGCAAAGCTGTAAAATTTGCTTTGTGAACTTTTTTCAAAGCCTTGAAGTGTTTTTTTTTTCTGTTTTTTTTATTAACTTTGGAGTAAAGAGAAAAAAAAAAAAATTAATCTTTCCAAAACAGCTCTTCTGGCTTGTGCACATTCATTCATTCATTCATTCATCAGTTCCATACCATGTCTTTCATGCTGTTCTCATTTCCTCTTCAAGCCCCCCCTCAACTCAGAGATTAATTGATAGCATTTATAAGTTCCTATCGTCTCCGCCATGGCTGTGAGAGGGAATTGAGACTACTTGCCAGTAGGATTCAGTAGTGCCATTTTGGAATATGTGAAGAGTCAGAACACTGATACTGGACAGCACAGATAGCTGATGAGCAGAACCATTCCGATACATGCTAATTTTGATCATTTCAGCATAAAAATTACTCTGGCTTTCAGTTATGTGCTGCCACTGGAAATATTGATGCTCAGAAATGAGGATTTATGGTTTAGTTTTAAGGGAGACTGCTTTACTGGATACTGACGTGTTAGGCCACCTCTTCCCGAGGGGAGACCTTTTTTGATGATGTCTCCACCACCATATTCATGTCAAGCCTCTCTGCTCTCCCAGTTCCTTGGTCAGGTGTTCACGCTCATCCTGTTTTATTCAATTTAATTTCTTCCCACTCCAGCTCTCACTTCCCTAACCCCAGTGTCTCTTTGGTGACTCCCACCACATTCTCCTGGTCCATTCAACCTTCCTTGACAATTTGTCCTAAAAGAGGTCTTCAATTTTTTACCGCACTGCCCTCCTCAATTTCCTTTCCAGACATGGATCTACCTTGCAGACATCTCCTAACTCACAAATTTATCCCCTACACTTGTTTTTGGACTTTCCTTTCCTGCTTTTCCACTCAGAATTTTCCAGAAGTCTTTATGCTTTGAGAGCCGCTTCTTCTCCCTTCCTTTGCAACTAGCTCAGACAAGCTCTAATTTTCCCATATGCTTTTCCCTCCTTGTTTTTCCAGCCCCAGCCTCTCCTCCCACCCCATTTCCTCTACTTGGATCCTCATCATCAGCTCCTACAACAGTGCTGCTCCAGGAACTAGAGTTACTCATGACTAAGCCCCATTTCTGCAGTTCATGCAAAGTACTGTTTAGAAAACTTCTTTGTGTGTATTCCCATTTTTGTTGCCAGCGAGAGCAATGTCTGGAAGTCTCAGCTGGAGTAGAAACAGAGGGTGGTGCTGGGGAGCTTAGGAGATTTGGAATGGCTTCAAACTTCCTTCAATGAAGCATGGGGAGGCAATTAATAGGGAAACCTGGCCCAATGCCCAGCTGCAGAGTCTGCCTGTGCTATACAGCTGGCCTTACTCATTTGAACATTTTCTTTGGTTCAATTCACCACACGGCTTTACTTCACTAGGATTAGCTCTTCAGTTGTTGTAAGCTTACACAGCCTTATTGAAAGTAGTGTAGAGATTCTGTTTTATTTACAGCAAATAAGGATACGGTCCCCACCCTTTTTTTTTTTTTTTTTTTTTTTTCTTATTTTCCTTTGAATGGAACTAAAAATTAAAACACTTGGTGTCATGTCTAAACCCCAAGTTAAACATAATTTCAGCATAAATCCTCAAAATGGTCTGGGTAAATATGAAAAGGCTCATGAAGTTTAGGCAATCTTTAAACATGCAGAGCTGTATAGAGCTCTGTACATTATCTGTTCTGGTTCCCAGTGTCAGGTTTTGCTACAAAAATTTTACATTAATTTAATTAGTCTCCAGCTAGAAGGAAAAACAAACAAACAAACAAACAAAACCGTAATGTTTTCAGTGTTTTCAGGCTTAAGAATTTTTCACTCTTATTCTGAGTGTCGCATTTTCAGCAATCTGAAATACTCAGTTTCATAGGCTTCCTAGACATTAAAGGATAGATCTTCAAAAGGAAGTTATGACAGAGCCAAAAGTGTAGCACCTATATTTTAAGCATTTTTCCCTGAAATGCAATCCAGAATCAAGAGTTACAGTCCTCAGGGCATCGGAAGGGTTATATAATTCAAAATGGTAGTCCCAAACTCCTGTGTACTGAGAGGAATAGACTAGCCAACAGAAACTGCCAGAAGTGGAATATGGCTGAAAATCTTCAGCTCCTTCAAGCTTAAGTACAGAGTTAAGGCTCCAGGAAGGCATATTGCCAAATGAAAATATGTTTTAGAATTATAATAATTATCTAAGAATAAATAAGGCCTCTTTATAGGTCATATTATGAACCAGATTCCCATGATGCTCAAGCACTGATGTAAAAAATTGCAGCTGGTTCTATGAAAACTCCAGGATCAGTATGTTTAGGAATTTGTGCCAGACATAAATGAATTATATAGGTAGAATAAAATGCCTATCTTTCATATAACTATCTTTATAACTCTTGTTAAAACACTTACCTGGGAAACTATAATATTAGGGTCACTTAGATTTATTTAGTGGTCCAGCTAAAGGAGGGATATAGCCCTCAAGTTATTTCCTTGTCAAAGAGCATTTCAGATGTGAGCTCGAGGTAGAATGGGGAAGTATTGCCATTGCTTCAGCTGAGGCAGCCAGACACAGAAAATTGCAAGGAGCAAGAAATGGGCAGTCTGTCTCAAAAACGTAGGTGGCCTAAAATCCTCATGGAAGAGGAACCTGAGGTCCTGCAGGTGAATTCATGCACCATGATATCCCAAGCTGTGTATATGGAATTAGAAATAAGTAACACAAATGTGTAACTTTTCACACTTCTTAAAGCCAAAAGGGTATCAGAGAAAATCCGCAGACAGCTGACAGAAACTGTGAAGCTGAGATTTACGTTATCATCATCTTAATGTGAAAGTGCACTTGGCATGAGTATGTGGCAGGTTATGTGAGTAACCACCATTCACATGTAAAAAAAAAAAAAAAGGAAAGAGCAATCAAAAGATTCATAGATTCAGAGGCCAAAGTAAGAAATATAGCCAGCAGTCTATGATCTTCCAACCATGAAAGTAGACCATAAAAGTGGCTGGTTTAGCTACTCTTTAACGAAATTACTTTTCTTATTTACTTTTCTTTTACCTGTGAATATGATTATACATTGATTGTAGTAGAATGAAGCAATATTCGATGGTGTATACTTAATGCAATGCTTTTTTTCCAGTAGGAAATTTCTCATTCCTTCCCTGCCTTTCAATTTACCAAATGTCTTAACAAGACAGTTTGTTAAAAACAAACAAACAAACAAACAAACAAAAAACACCAAACAAACAAACAAAACCCCTGCAGTAAAAATGCTTTAAAGAGTAATTCTGTGGTGATCTCAGAGGGCTTCAGTAAAACATACCTTGAGCATGTAATTTTTTCTTGTCTAATGTCTCCTTAATATGGTTCAAGAGAAAAGTGAAAATAATTTAGTTGTTAAGGATTGTAATGTAAAACAGCCTATTTATAAGGAATGTCTCCATTTGTCACTTCTCACATTAAGGTAGAACCCCCAATTTTGACAGGAGTCTCCTCTTAGCTGCCTGCAGTCAAATTATTACTAAATTTTTTTGTTGCTTTCGTACATTTGTATATTGTTTTCTAAAGCAATGCTATTCAGAGCAGGCCACTCCTCACACTAGATAATTTTGTCTTAGAAATGGCTAACATTTCTGTTAGAACATTTCATGATCATTCTGTTTAATAGCTTGGAGCAAAAATACCTCCTCTGAGCTGAGATTAAATGTATTTCTCTCACATAACTGCTGATCCATTAGTAATGCTCTCAGACCACCAAGCTTCCTGAAGAAAGCACTCCGTGCCAAAGTCTGCTTCCATTTATGTGGATGTTAAATTCTGCTATTATATGTGCCAATGGCCAAAGAGGCAGGTTGTAAGAGAGTAATTAAGAACATCACTTCCCCAATGTGAATTATGTGTATGATTTGAATGCAGATTTTGGCTGGTTTACCATTGGCTTTTTAAAAGTTTGTTTCCCATGAAGTTGCACTTACTGTTTATTAGAATGTTTTGGGCTATATTAAAGTTTTTGGAAGAAATTTTACTATGGATAATCTAATACTCTTTGTTCCCATATTTTCCCTGAAGTCAAATTCTTAAAATCTGATGTATTATCTTACTTTAGATATTGCTGTGCTTAAAGAAGGAGTATGATTCTTCAGAACAATCAAATATTTCAATGGATTTTTAGCATGCTTAGTGTTCTGATCTTTTAGTAAATAGAGATCTAAAGCCATCAGTCTTTACATCTATAAATACCTTTCCCTTAACAACGACTTGTTTATATTAGTGACAGTGTTTAGAGTGCTGGAATTCCCTCCCCAGGGATGTGGTAGAGTCCCCAGCACTGGAGGCTGTCAAGCTGGGATTGAACAGAATGCTAGATAATCTCACCAAGGATCTGTTTCCCTTAAAGGTTGAACCAGGTGATATTTTGAAGTCTCTTCAGGCAAGGAAACTGGAGATATCACTTTGAGACTTATTTCATTGTCAATTTATCTAGGCGTTAAGCACTTTTGAATCTTCAGTGATGAATGTGGTAGTTTTAATCCATTACATAAAAGAAAGGGATTTGTCATATCGCAACCCAGTTTAATCAACCCTCTCTGCCACACACTTTGGGATGCTGGTCAACAACACCACAGAGACCCCTGAGATGTGAGCTGCTGGCGACCCTCAGAAATATGTCTGTTGTCTGTCTGACTGAAGTGATCCTACACCTCTCACCACATAGAGAAACTGATTTCTCAGTTCTTGGGTTCTTATGACAAAATTGCTCTCTTGGCAAATCTAGGTAAAAACATCTGTAAAAAAAAAATTTTACTCTTAAAAATTGAGGTGGGCGGAGTTATTTAACCTTTTAAATAGATATATGTGACCTTAAATTGTTCTGCTAGTGGTTTGAAATAGCATGACATTTTTTGTCTTTTGGAAATAAAACCTGCTTCAGTTCATGCTGAAAAAAAGATACTATTTAGCATAGTAATACCACCACCTTGTGGGGAAGAAATATATCTCAACATGTGCAATTATTCCTATGTACTCCACAGGCAGAGCCAAAACCAATACATAGTTAATATTGCTGAAATTAAAAATTAAACATTCATTCTAATAAAAAGTAATTTGTATGAAAAATAACCAAGTATTTTTACTTTGGATAGATTTACTTTCTGAGTTGCGCTTAATATGACAGCTCTGTAAACCTGGAACAACTTGCACAGCTAAATAAAAACATATGATTTATGCCCTTGATTTATTAAGATATTTAGAATTTATAAGTGTATTTGTAAAGGTATTATAAAATAATGCATTTTTATATAAAAGACTTATAGATAAATATTTTCAAGAGCTTTGCACAGCATTTCCTGCAATTCTGCTTTATCCAACTCTCATTTTCATAGAAAGCTTTGAAATTAGGCTCTTCTGACAAAGTGGACATCTGGCAGAGGCTGAAATATACCCAGCCTGTACTCAATCAATTGATGAACAAGACCATCCTTTCTCTTCCTAAAGGTCCCCTTTTTTTTTTTTTTTTTTTTTTTTAAAGTTGTAAACTCTATCAAACATAAGGCACGGTTTCTACAGACAACGGTTTCATTCACTACAGGCCTAACAGTCTGTCCTCTGCACTGAATGACGTAGTATCCTGTGGAAAAAATATTATATACTTATGTTGTTAAAGGCTGTAGTATAAAAATGATACTTAAGATTTAGCACAAACACTGAAAATTTAACTCTAGCGTTTCCTAATACTTTTGAATAATTTTCAATGTTAGTAACAGCCAATACAAAAGTTTTCATGTTTATTTACACAGATATCATTCTAAAGAGAAGAGTGAAAATATATTCTCTTATCCATTACTATAATACCACTGAAGTAACTCTATGTCTTAAAAAAGCAAAATGAAGTTTTCTTTATTGGAAAGTATGAAACATCTGCTAAAATATATACTAATGAAGGAGGTTTGTACTGTTGAACAAGGAAATTCTCTTTTTCTGTCACTAGAAGTGACTTTTTCCCCCATTGTGGTATCTAAGTAGCAGTAAAGGAGTCTGTGTACAGAGAATGCTATTGGGATAAAATACATTCAAAACACACTCTAGTAGAACTAAATTTGGTCCTTGAAGAGGACAATAGGACCTTATGTGGGTGAAAGAAATTATTTTTCTTGTCCTGAATTGGAACAAAACATTGTAGAAATCCAACACTGATCTAAGGTAAGAGAGACCTGTCATTCACACTGCCCACTTGATAACGCTCAACTTGGATCCTTCAATGCTTAAAAAGTAAACTACAGGCTATCATAAACTAACCTGGTCCTAGGCTTTCTACCTGACCACTGAGGTCTCTAGACTGTGATTTCAGAGATCCAGAGATCCATAAATAGTCCCAGAAGGGTTAATGATCGTTTGGGAGCAGGCACCTAATGCAGAAGGAAGGACAAAGGAGAAGGCTTACTTCACACAGTAGAGCCGTTGCCAAGAAATCAGGGAAAGGCTTTAGTTTACATTAGCTTGAGGATGTTTCCTCCAAAATTTCTACTACTTTGTAGCCAAAAAACTGGCAGAAAAGTCAGGGCTAATTCTCTTTTGAGCTTTTTCTGTTAAACATTTTGCACCACAAATTGAAAAGAAAGAAAGAAAATTAGCTAAACTCCTGTGAGAAGAGGATTTTACTGAGAGGTTCCTAGTTTTTCTGCTCCTGGTTTTGGTTATTGCTGATGACTTTTAAATACTCAAGCATCCTCTGTTTCCTATCAATGTATTTCCTCAAAAAAGTATTCTGTTTAGGGACAGATTCCTTCTCTCTCTCTCTCTCTCTCTCTCTTTTTTTTTTTTTTTTTAGGTTTTTTTTTTTTTTTTTTTGGTTTTTTTTTTTTTTTTTTTTTTTTTTTATGGCTACATAGGCCTTCTGAGAGGCTGAACATGATCACTAGATTTCTATTTTTTCCTCATCTAATTAGTTTCATGTCTAATTTTTGGACATAAAGTTTTTTCAAAAAATCTTAACAGCTTCAGATCCACAATGAAGAAGAGCAATTTGAAAAACCTAAACTCCAGAACATACATGTAATTAGTGTCTACGTTTGGTGTTGCTAAATTCCCCTGGTATGCAAATGTATACAGGAGCCTTTTTAGCTCCTGCCCCATCTGTGTCATGATTCAGAGCTGAGACAAAGAGCTCGCTAAAACCCTGGGGAAAGCAGGGTCTATTAGGCGTGATCTTTGCACTACTTACCACAGAGTAAGCACAGAGTTCAGCAGACAGCAAAGAAGCTACAGATGGTATCTATCATCTGAAAAAGGGGAGTAGTAAACCATTTTGCTGAGCAGATAAAAGCTAGGGCACTCCTTCATGAGAGGTGACTGGAGGTACCTAAGCAGGCTGCTTTTTCTCCAGATTGTTTCTGGGTGTTGTGGGTTTTTTTTTTTTTGTTTGTTTGTTTGTTTTTGTTTGTTTGTTTGTTTGTTTGTTTTTCCCCATTTGGAAAGAGATGTTTACTCACTTTGAGACACCATGAAGAATGCATATTGATCTGGTGGGGAAGACATGCACAAGTCTGTCCTCACTCATCAAAATAAGTGTCCAAATCACAGGGTGACCGTTACATTTTGTATTTTATCTCAGTCTGGCTTCATCGCTCTGACATTCATGGCTTCATAATCGTTTTCAACAGAGCTAAAGTTTTACTTAGTCTGTTAGTCACTGTCTAAGGCTTTGACAAAGGAAGTGGAGGTTTGTAGGTTTGAATGTTCACAGAAGAGAGAGAACATGCCTATGCTGTGCTAGTAAGCAAGGACACTGGAACTTGATGAGTTCTATGGTTAATTTTCTTCTGTGTATGCCTACAACCCAGGCTGTCTCAGACTTTTCCAAGCAATCGTGGGTTCAAACTAGCTGTTTGACCTGATCAGCTGATGCATTCCCTGTTATAGCCTTTATTGCCCACATTCTACATCATTACCCAGATTTCACAGCTGGTTCCCAAGGGTGGGCTACCAGGCTGCCCCTTGTGTGAATAAAGTGGGCTAAAGAATCACATCTTCTATATGGAACCCATCTTAGTCTAAAGTTGACAATATCATTATTAGGCCAGTTGCACCAAAATTGACTTTTACAATCACGCTATCAAATTATTGCAGTTCTTTCCCAATAGTGGTGCAATGTGTGATATACACACATTTTCTAATGTCTTACCCTTTCTTCTGTCAAGCTTACCTTCCTATATTTCTTAGTCCTGAAAACAATTGCATCTGTTTTGATGTTTAAGAGAATTTAATAGAATTTATTTGTCCAGACTATGCCAACTTAGAGCTCATGCACCGAGAATTTTACAACTTTAGATGCAGTGCTCTTCATGAGATCTTTAATTGTCCTACTAGACTGCAGACTTGTTATCAGTAATCAGATATTTGTCCTTAAGAGAGCACTAAGTACGTGAAAGTGGAAGTGCTGAGCTACAGCATTATTTAAGTTGGAAGAGATGACCAAAGGCAATCTGATATCCTTCTCTAAGCAATATTTCTTTCTAGATTACTTTTAGTTACTCATGGCCTTGTCCAGTCAATTTCTGAAAATCTCCAATGATTGAGATATCGCAAATCCTTTGGCAGCTTGTGCTCAACCACTTTCATGGGGATTTTCTATAGGTAAATAAAACCTCGACATTTCCCTTCATAAAATTTAAAACCATTTCTTCTTGCTCCTTTGCTGAGCAACTCTGAGAAGAATCTGCCTCTGTATCACCTATAAGCTTGTATGATGCAGCAATCAGCTATCCTTTTTTCTCTTTCTTCTTTTTTTGGGGAAAGGGAAAGTTATTCTTCATAATAAGTTTTAGTAAGTTTGTTATCCTTCTAACAGGTTTTAGTAAGCTATCTCATTTCAGGAATATAAAAATTCAGTGCCTAGTTTCAAATCCCTTTTCAAAATTTTGATTACTACTTGCAACAATCCATTCAATCTCTTAAAAGATCAAAAGAGATGTGTTATGGGTTAGTACACTACAAAATGAAATCATTAATTGTGGGTAGGGAATGATAAAAGAAGACCCAAATCCAAACTTCTGAAAGCCAATCAGCCCAAGTACTTGAACAGACTGGTACTGCTGGGAGAAAGATGACCACCAGCCAGATTAGGATCCGCAACCAGGCATTTGCTTGGAGAATTTTCAGTCATAGAAAGGGTCAACTTGAAAAGAAGTATCATTCTCAGGATTTGAGGTACAGAGGTAACTTCAGAGGGCCACAAAGAGGTTCCACAAAATGTGCACATCATTCTGCATGAGTGTGTTTGGGTAGGATTAGAATTTTTTTGAATATTTTATAAAATAGAACAGCATCTATTTACACTTTGTATGTGTCTAATATAATGATTTAACTGTTGTACTGTTGATAATGATCCCAAATTATTGATTACCAGTAATTTCTGTAACATCAGCAAAACAAGAAACTTTTGATCCAGATTTGATTCAATCCACAGTACTGGAGCAGTTTTCCTTGCTCTACTCCATGAATAAATGTTTTTCACCTTCTGCGGCCACAGACACAGTGAGTGTTCCAGACGCTGTTTCAGGATCAAGCTTCCCAACACAGAGGTGCTTCTCTGGACATCAGTTTCCCCATGAAGAGAACATCTCACTAGAGCTGCATATTCCTTTGCAGAGTTTCAATATGAACAAATCACCATTTTCTAATGAAAAAGTTCAGCCAAAGGACTCATAATCTGCTTGACATTTTGTTTACTTCAGCAACACAGCAGTAGTATCACTGCTTTTACAAAGTAACTTGAGATGGTTTTAGCAAACCAGCATTATCTAAAATATTTTAGGCTGCGGGTCTTTTGTGTGTAGGTTGACTAAACCAGGAAATTACTTAGCTGCTTATATTCAAGTATTTTTTCAAGAATATGCTTGATTTCTGCTCTGTGTGACATCAGTGAAGATTCCCTAGGGATTTGTTCTCATTGCAGATTTCATGCTTATATCACAAGCTTGTTCTCTTCTCTATTTCTTACATAAAGAGAATGAGAAGTGCAAAATATGGAACTTAAGTGTATTCCAAAAGAAGCAGAGAAGAAAAGTGTGGCTGTGACTTGAGAGCTTTATCAACTCTTTGTACTAATCAGAAATTACTGTGAATTTACATCTGTGATGAGAATGAGCACAAAGCCATTCACTACTTAAAAGTGAGCAATGAGATGTCACGTTCATGAAACATGACGTTATAAGCAGTAATTAAATGCTAAGTTCACCTGAGTTCTCATATGGATTCTTTATAGAATTTCTTCATATAACTCAGTTTCAGAACTAATTCCCACAAGATTTTGCTAACAGCAGTATAAATTAATTGAAAGATATCTCACTTTCTCAATGAATTTGTTCACCTTTCTAATAGACATTGAATAAAATTAGTGGAAAAACTTTGACAATTTGTTTAATAGGTGCCTTTCAAAAACTGCAGCCGTGCTTTGCTGTGATCGGGATACGCAAAGCAATCACACAGAGATGAGAGATTTCTCAGGGCGGAGAGTTGTTCCTCCGAGAGAGCCCAAGGTTGAGCCAAGCCCGAGAGCCCTTCTGCCTGTTTATTTCTTACTTTTTATACATTTGTGGGTCTGGCTGAAGATTGCCTTCTGGAGTTTTCACCCCTCAGCTGGCTGGCCAGACCAGCCGTCAGTTACAATTGTTTTCAGGTGAGAAATATGCAAGAAAAGGACAGAGAATGAAAAACAAAGGATTTGTTTATGTTACATGTGTGAGAAAGGCAGAAACTGCTCCTAATATTGTACAGTAGCTAAAAAGTCTGACTCCATTTTATGAACAATCAAAAGGCTTTAAAAAAGTCAGAAAAACCAGGGTGGCACTTTGCTACATGGACTTTACTGTTTTTATCTTCAGGGGGCACATATGTCTCATACAGTTTAGCCAATGTCAGCATTAATAAGTTATTTATTCAATATCAATAATCAAAAATATTTCTTTTCTCACCCACAAATACCATTTTGCTTTTCATTATGGCATTACAGACCTCTGTTAATGTAACAGAGCAGGGGAAAAATGTCCAGTTCTTTCCTCTCCAGGTGAGAGTTGGGCTCTGTCCTGCCTAGCTCGATGTCTCACCATTTTTCACTCATCCATTTTTGGCTCCACAACTATAAAAAGAGTGAAAACAACCCCAGAAGATGTCAGTTAAGGAATTTCCTTGGAAGGATAAACTGAGATTCTGAAAGAAAAGAGATTCACATCCAGTGGTCTTGTGCTGACTTCTTTGCTATATCTTTTAACAGACACCACTAGTTCAGGTTGCCAGTGGATGTAGGCATTTTCAATTAAGAACAGAACATGTAAGTACTTAATGTAATTTTACTTTACAGCTCTCCAGAAGCCTCCAGAACTGTAGCTATTTCTGTGCTGACTGCAGAAAGAATTTAAGCATGTCCTTTCAGAAGAGCAGATTTTACGTTTCCTCGCTGTTGCTTTGCATCCAGTATTCAGATCCTTCTGCTCCAAAACTAGGTGTGTCAGTCACATTAACTCCCTAGTGTAGTGCACTAGGCCTGGATTGTTTGGCCAGTGGCTAATTTAGGACTATCAGCAGAAAGTCGGGGTGGTGAATAAATTAAGAGACGGGCACAATTCGGTGACCTGAAACAAAACAGGCTTTAATAGTTAAAATAACAAACACATAGAAGGCGTTCACAGTATAGGGTACACCAGAAAAGGCGAGGGCCAGGGTAGGAACAGTAGCTTATATAGAGTAGGATAGGGGTGGAGTCTGAGGGAAGGATTCCAATCACAAACTTTGGTTAGGAATATTAAAATCATTGCACCAAATATGAACCAATAACAACTGGAAAAACCAAGAGCTTTCTAGCAACATTAACATAAGAACTCCCAGAGGGCAATGAGGGTGAGTTTTTTGCTCACCACAGCTGAGAGGATTTCTCCCATGGCCTTAGGCAAAAGACTCCTGTTCAATATAACTAAGGTGTTTTCTCCCATGGCCTTAAGCCTTAGGCCTGCTCAACCCAAACACCCTGGTCCACTTTCTACCTTTGCATCAGTATTTCATTAGCATGTCTCTCCTGTGAAATCTGTTCAATGAGGATGAGATGCCTAGTAATTTGCTGATAGAAATTAAAGGCTTCAGGTCTGCTCTCTTGAATTTATGGGTCACAACTTCCAAGATCTTTTCTTTTGTTCAGGATCATTGTATTGCAACTGCCTCCTTGGAATTTGCAAGCAAAATCTTCTGGTAATGTTCTTGTACAATTCCTTTCCACAAAGGAATATTAAGACCATGTGTCTGACACCAAAGACTCCAAAATTCTGCTATATTTTCTGCCCAGAAAATGTTGTTGGTGTGTACTGTATATCAAAGAGTCAAACATGTCCAAAAAGCACAAGATATAATCTACATATATTTACCTTTTTTTAGTTTACATTAGCTCCACTGTGTCCAGATATTTTCATGTGACACTGTTCAGTAAATCAGGATCAGATCTGTAAGAGTAGATATTTTGATCCACTGATAATGGTCTGAAGTTTCATGGTGGGCATATCTGACCTACATATATTATGTTCAGAGCTCCTGCTGTGCTATCTCTAGAAATCCTGGACAAGTACTGTACAAATAATCTGCTCTGATAAGATTTCCAGGAATGAAAATGGATTCTCCTTGAGAAACTGAAATTCATGTTGACTTAGTCAGATTGGATAACACCCACTCTACACTGCCAGTCTCTGCAGTTTCTCTAAACCATAATACTTCAATCCATGTCTGTTTACGTTGTCTTTTAATGAAATTAGGCAGGTATAAAAATATTTATTAAAACAGTTGCCAGATCTTAACACAGCATCCACTTCTTATACTCTTTGCACCAGAGAACTTTGCATGCAGTTCTCATGAAACTGTGGATGCATGATGCTCCAGAAAATATTATAGAATTGTAACATTATTAATACCATTCAACAATTTATTATAGCTAATAGATCATCCCATCTGAAGCAAATCTTCATTGTATGATTACAGATTTGACTTACAAAGGGTTTGATAAAATATGCTTAAACTAGTAGAAGTCAGTTGATGTAGCATTGCACAGTATTTTGATTAAAATTTTGACAGTATCATTTCAAGTTTACACTAAAATGATTACCTTATAATTCCTTAAAAGATAAGTTAATGGTTAATCATTATCTAGTTGGTACATTTCAAGTGGGATTAATAAAGAATATGTCACTGACTTTTTACTATCCTGAAGAAAACAATTGGAAACGCAAATCCATGCTGACATAGCTTTATATAATATTAAAAAAAAAAAAAAAAAAGGCGCCAGAGTTAAAATAATAGTAAAAGAAGTAAATTTTTCCAGAAAAAACCCAAAACTTCTTTGAGCAGCCACCTGAACAAATTTGTATAATAAGTATTTTAATGCAGCAAATTTAAGGCTATATTGTACAGACTAATGCTAGGTTCTGATGCTACTTACAAATGGGGAATATGTTCTGGATGTCACTGACTCAGAAAGGGAATCAATCTGATTATGGTAGATAACAAACTGGATATGAACTCAAAAGGTACTGCAGAGCTAAGACAGCTGATATCAATCTCTAATCTAAGCCTAATATGTAACTAAATCAATGTCTGTAAGTACCTACACCGGAAAGTGATTTAACAGAATATATGAGCCATCAATCTTTCGAACAAAGGCATAAAAATGTCCATAGGCTGTCACCTAAACCTAAACAAATTCAGAATAAAATAAGGTATAAACACTTTACTGTGAATGCAATGGATTAACACACCTTGCAAGGTAAAGTGAGCCCTCCTTTTCCTGACCTCAAGTCACACCAAATTTGGTAGTCTATCCAACCCTGTCTCTCGGAAGAAGTTAGAGCCTGTGCAGGACACACTGTGGTGCGTTGACCGCCCACTAGAATTATTTACCCTTTTTCTGCTGTGAGATAGGATTAGGAGAAGAGCAAAGCAGGCTTAAAACCTAAAGGGTATATATATATATATATATATATATATATATATATATATAAAAAAAAAAAAAAAGCTTTATTAACAAAACTAAAAGAAAAATGAAAAAATATTAAGAATCAGAATACAACTCTTAGAACACTTCTCCTCCCCCCACAACCTTCTTTTTTTTCCTGTGGTGGTGCAAGAATTGTTTTATCAAGTTTTTATTAGAAGTTTTATGTTATGGTTCATATCACTGTGCCCCCAGTCCTGTAACAGTCCATCCCCTTTGAGTTGTTTCATGTCAATCGTCCTACCCCCCACCTATCCTTGCTAATCCCCTCTCCCCCCGGCTCTGGAGCATCCTGTCTATCACTTCAGGACCCCTCCCCAGCCTTGGAAATTCCCAGGGAGGCATTGAGTGATAGGTCAGTGCCCGGGGGAATCCCCTTTTCCCTTTTTGTCAGTGGTCAGAGGCTTAGAAGTGGACACCCTCTGTTACCCCCCGAATTCCCTGATTTGCTATCCTGTTGTCACCTCCCCTGAATCCTCCCCCACTTATAAGATCGGGGAGGGACATTCAAAAGGTCTCTCTGGCTGGCAGTTTGGATGAGCTGCGGAGCTCCTGCAGCTCGCTCTGAATAAACCATCTTTAAACCTGCTTAGCCAAGAACCACCCTTTATCTACCACTGCAGTCACAACACAGTTTGGACCAGACGCTGCTGAGAAGCCGAGTCCAGCAGGTAAAGATAGCCTGCTTGCATATCCGGACCAAAACCACTTTGGCCGCTGTGCAGATCTGAGCCAGCCAGGGGCCCACGTCCGCCCGGCACGGAAAGGCACAGCCACATTTTCCCATTGATGACATACACAGACAAAACCTGGAACTTAGGTCAGTTGACCCCCTCTAAAATGGTCTTTCATCAGTTCTTTTAGGGAGAGGAGTCACTTTTGCTATGTCATGGAGACTTCTCCATAAAAAAACCCCAGTTCTCTCGTGGCTTCAATTCTCACAAATAGAAGCTGCCCGGTAATCCGTATTCATGAAGTCCCTCCCATTTCAGGCAGCCTTCCCACAGCTGTGTTTATGGGTCATGTCAAACTCATGGGGTACCATTTTAAGGATGAGATGTTCAAAAGCAAGAGTTCTCTTCATCTCTCTCTGAGATAATTTTTTTTTCTGGGAACAGAGGTCTTCTTCTCTCCTTGAGGGCAGGTCGTCATCTTCATCGCATCTCATCTCTCTCTGTTCAAGCTTCTCATGAGTTCACAGCTACTTCAACATTTACTTTATTTAACACAAATGCCTTTGCTCATGTCTGTAATCTGAACACTTTTGCCCACATACTGTTTCCACAAATTAAAGGGATATTCTAATATATCACAATCCATCACCATGGCTTTGCAAAAGAATTACAGTTTAAGACTAAGGCATATTCTCATTCTCCTCCCATCCAGGACTTGACTCCTTCTTCACTGACCTTAATATCCTCATGTGTTTCTTTACTTGTCTTCACTCAGTCCTTTTCTCTCACTCAGAGAGGATTAATGTCTTGTAAGTTTCATCTGTGCAATGAAAGAGTGAATATCTCACCCAGGGCCTGCAGAGGTCATGATGATTGGCGGTGGCTGAAGCAGTCATGTTGATGGATTTCAGGCTGCGCTGGGGGCTGTGTTAGGATCTCGGAGCAGTAGCAGCTGCTTTGACTGCATAGCTGGTCTCTGACCCCTGCTGTGTTCAATTCCAGCTGCTGGGGCTGCTCTCTGGACGGGCTGCAGAGCACACCCCTCATCTCAGCTGCGTGATCTCTCACGGTGCTGCGACACCCCCTCAGCAAGATGACTCAGTAGCAGCCAGAGCTATTTACAGTGGAAGATTCTGCAGAGGCCTCACTGAGGTGGGGGAACCAGCCCAGCGGCAGGATGGTAACAGCCTGTGGGGCGTTTTTTCCCTCTCTTCCCCTTGCTTGATAGCCACTGAGCCCAGCCCAGCCTGGATGGGACCCAGTGGGACAGCTGGGAAGGGACCTGGTCCCTCAGCAGGGCCCACCTGGCCTGACCAGGGCAGGGCCTGGCAGGCTTCCTGGGAAAGAACCCAGCCTGCCTTGTTACCTGTTCCCAGGTCACAAGAAAAAGAGAGTTTTCCTGGGGTTTATTTGATTTTTAACATGTGTGTTCATGGAGGCGTGTTCAGATTTCTAGTGGATTAACAAGGTGTTAGTATTCAAAACTAGCCATTGATTGGTTTTGTCAGGCATGGAGGGAGCTGTTAACAGCTTCTCTTAGAAAATAATTTCCTTCTTCCCTTTTCACTAAATGTCAATCAATGCAAAACTAGCATAATAAGAATTCAAGTTATTCAGATAAAATACTATGATACATCTTAAAAATACTGTGATACATCTTAAAATACACCAAAGTAATACTTTATAAAGATGAATTATTAAGAGTTAGGGGGAGACAGTTATTACATGTCTTGATAGACAGTGATGATTTACTCTTTCTTCAATTCAATTACATAGGTACATTTTGAATCATAGAATAGAATCATTTAATGGCTTGGGTTTGTGTCTTGGTTTTGAAAGACAGTTGTCTGTCAGGGAAAGCTAGAGCTTCCTTTGGAATGGAGAACGTAAACCCCCTTCCCTCCAAATGATTATAATTTTGCAATTAGGGGCTTTCAGGCAAAGATATGGGAATAGGAGTAACAGTTCTTTACTAGGAATATTAAAAAAAAAAAAGGAAAACACAAATGTAGTACAAAAAAACAAGCAAGGAAGCAAACAAAAACCCTGGAAAAAACCCTGACAGAGTCAGGGATACAACCTGACACCTTGTTGTTCAGGGTGTTGGAAGAAGTCCAAATAAATCCTCCTGGAGTAATAGATGTGGTTCCGTGGAATAGAGACAGTCCTGTAGAAAGTCCAGTGGTGGTTAGATGGGTCCAGTCTTCCTCTGGGTGTCCAGTGGAAAAACCAGATACCTCATGGTCTTCAGTCCCAGTTTTTATCTAGCTAGGAACAGCTGGCTCCTCCCCCACTGGGTGGAGCATCTCACAATGGGATGATGGAATGTGTCATGTCATTGGTGGGCCCTAATGGCCCATTATCAGAAGATGTCCCTCTGGAGGATGGAGGGGTGGTGAAAGAGATAAGAAACACTGCCCCACCTGGATTTACTGGCTGGGCCATTATCAGAAGGCATCCGCCCCCCTCCCCCCTGGAGTCACAAGAGATAAGGAAAAAACCATCTCCCCAACAGCTTTCAACAGATGAAACAGAATACACATTTTTTTTTGTTACATCACCCAAAACAGTTGGAAATCAGAATGGCTTGGGTTGTAAAGGACCATCATGTTTCATCCCACCCGTCATGGGCATGGACACTTTCCACTGGACCCAGTTCCTCAAAGCTCCATCCTATAAGGCCTTGAATACTCCCAAAGATAAGGCATCCACTGCTTCTCTGGGTAATGTGTTTCTATGGCTCACCACTCTCACAGTAAAGAACTTTTTCCTAATGTCTAACATAAACCTCCCCTCCTTCAGTTTAAAGTCATTCCCATTTGCCTTATCACTACATGCCCTTGTCAAAAGTCTCTTTACATCTTTATTGTAAGCCCTCTTTACATACTACAAGAGTTTTAAGGTCTCCTTGCAGCCTTCTCTTCCTCCAGGCTGAACAACCCCAACTGTCAGTCATCTCTGGTTTCCTCGCTCATCACAACATTTAGCAAAATTTAGCAGGCTGTCCTTCACTAGTTTTTCTACTGTAGCAAGACTGAGTACCAAGTGGTAGGATAACTAAGTCTGGTCTCTGCAGCTGTGATGCCATTGCTCATTCCATGACACTCACAGACCCCTTCCATCTCATAAGTTGTTTATCACCAGTATCCCTGCTTATTTTCCTTTGAGACCTCTCCACCATATCAGTCTGTCTGTTTTGTCAATAATGAAGAAGCCACCAAGAAAAAAGAAAACTTTAGGACACATGCACAGACAGTCAACATGATCACATAAATATCTGAGTGAAAATAAACTGTATTTCCTTTCTTCCCTGCGACAAGAATCAAAGGACTCATTAATCAGTGATTTCAGGTTCTCACAATTTACTACGTAGCATCTGAAAAAAGACTGCTGAAAAAAATCAAAAGCTGTGTTTTGCATTAGTTTTGTCTCTAAGTACATGGTTATGGAATAACTTAAGCAATTCCTTTGTGCAACCCCTGAACACAGACACAAATGCATTTAACCCCATGCCCCAACCCCAAAACTTGTTTAGGGAAGCCTGAATACTTTTTCATAAGAACATTTTCATATATTTATTTTGGCATGGTGATCAATGAAATTAAGTATTTGGTGATAAAAATAATTACTCATCTTTAAACTAAAGTATGATACAATTAGGAAAAAAAAAGATATATAAGACAAAGGAGAATCAGTGTTGCCAGGGTTTCTTGTCCCATATTATCACCTCCTTTTGAGATAGAAACTATTCTGCCTATATATTTTTCATCATGAAAGCCACTGGCAACATTTAGAAAAGCTGATGCTCTCTTTCTCAGAAATGGCCATTTGTTTTTTGTGTTGAATTTAGAATTAAATATTAGGAAAAAATATTACTGTGTATGTTTTCCTATTTTTTTCTTAATACAATCTTGATGTTTATGTAATTTCCAAAGGCTTCTTGAATTATGAACTGCCTACCTGTGCCCAAAACTGTCATGCTAGCCTAATCTGTGTTATAATCTGTGATATGGTTGCCAGTGAACACAGCTGTCTGGAAAAGGCTGGGAGAGGGTGAGCAAATCTTCCTCAACTAAATATAATACTTCACAGCTGTGAGAAGCATTACGAATGATGTAAAAGATAATGTGGAAGAAGATGGAAAAAACAAAATGTGTGCATGGACTCGTTATATTTCCTAAAGCAATGCAAGAATACAGCCTTGCCATATATGGGAGGTTGTGTTCAAAGTCTGAAATTCCCTTTTGTAATTTCAAAGACAGGTTAAAGGGGTGCACATATTTCTAGCTGGTAATATTAATCATTACAACAATGTACAATGAATAGCAATGAAAATGACTGGCAAGCATTTTCATATATTGGTAAATTCTGTTTATTTTGCTGCAAATTACAGGTCATTATTCCAAATCCTGGAAGTCAATGCATAGAGTCCAACTCCTGACTCAACAAAAGGAACTGGGCTGATTTTGTGGACAAGTGGGTCAGTATGCGTAGCATGAGGACCACTAGCCTATGGAGCTGATATAGAACTTGGCATGCAGGTAGATTTTCACTGCTGTGAAAGAATATGAGACAGGACCAGGATCCAGAGGGTATTGAGCAAGAACCAATGGCTTTGACTTTCAGCAGCCAGTTTCCTCTGAGTTCTACATTCAGTACAAGCTACAAGCCTCATGTCTCTCTGGAGGTGTTATGAGCCCAGACTTCTTATAGCTAGTGGAATAGAAAGAAAGGTGTATTGGAATTAAACTTTGTACAATTACTTTTTTTTTCCCCCCCTCAAGTTATGACATAATTTTAAAGCTAAAAAGCTAAAATCTGAATATGCAGTCTGTTCGTAATGAAAGAAGTATTCTATTCTGGAAAACTCAGAGAAGTCTTGAAGAAAAGTATGTCAACAGGAGCTTTCAAGATACTATTGTTTCAAAAATAGCTGATGCGATGGGTTAAAATTTAATAAAAGAACAATGAGTAGCGTAAGTGAAATTACTTTTTATCTATACTTAGCATATACAGTATTCAAAAAAAAAAAAAACAAAACCACCAAAATTTGAAGAAGTTGAAGATGTGCAAGGTTAGTCACAAAAAATTAGTTGAAAACAAAAGGAAATACTTTATGAGTATTAAAAATCAAGTTTATTTAATTAAAAAAAAAAAAAAGACAAAACTATGATTATTTGACAGAACCTTAATATCCACAGGAAGAGAAAACTTGCAGCAAAGAAAAGCAACACGGAGTAGCAAGTGAAACCTGAAGCCAGTGAATTTGTATATAAAACAAGACACAGCAGCATTAACAGCTGGGGCTGACAAGAAGTCATGGATACTTTCTCTCCCTCTGTCACATGATCATTACTAGTTCCCAAGCCAGGAGCACAGTCATGTCTCAAATGAGGCATTAAAGGTATTTGAAGCTCATCCCCATTTACATTTACAGGCAGGGGAAGAACCAGAGGCACCATCTGTAAGAACACGGCAGCAATCCTATAGCATAGAAAGGGCAGTACCATACTGAAATTAGGATGGATAAGCGGCCAAATCCAGTCATGTCTAGGGTCCTCACTGTTTTCTTATTTGATGTTCAGCTACAAAAAGACCAGATAATTTTCTCAAACTTTGTCTAAACATAATTTTGGTGGATTGTCATAATTCATAAAACAGGTAGGTTAACAGTACAAAAATGAAAAAGGTGTCAGACATGGGAAAATGGACCAAAAATCTAATGCTTGTGATTGTCTCAAACCTTATATCTTTAAGCAACTAGGCTGTGTATAAAAAAATCCTCCCACTCTTAGAAAGCCATAATTTTTTCAGATCTGGAAGAGATATAAAGATGAAATAGCACTCTTGGGAAGACTTTGTGATCAAGAAAAATATTCAAACTGACTCAACACTTGTTAAAAAAAAAAATAGAGAAAGTGAAATGCCACATCCAATTACTTGAAATTAGAAGTTATAGACAATTTTTGAATTTTCAGCTGCTCTGTTTCCCTGCCCAGTTTACAGGAAGTGATAGCTGGCTTCTCAATTCATGAGCCCTCTGCTAAGGTTATTGTAAGAAAGGAGGAAACTGTGGAGCAGCTGCTTTATCATTTCACATGTTACATTACACATACCTTCAGGAATTATTCCACTTATGAATCTGCATTAGGCCACTGGCACAGCTCTTACAGCTTCTCATTAGCTCTGCCAATACTCTTCTGATGCTCAGGAGGTAAAGTTATTAGCTGTGAAATCCTGCTTGCAAGGAGCTGTTATTCCAACTTACCCCAGAGCCTTTCCATACATAGAGCTCTTGTCTTAAATTAAATAAGACTGTTATTCTAATTCCACCTGTTTTTTAGGTCAAACTCCTGTGCGCCATAGGAGAAAGAATGAGGTGATTCACCTTAGATTTTACTAAATTGTCAGAAGAAAAATAATCTGCTAAAATTGTTCAGAATTTGGTGCATGTGTTTTACTGTGGGACACTAGGGAGAAGTTTCTAAAGACCTGCCCTGCCATTTCCCACACCTCCTGCCCCTACTTGTCCTATATTATTATTTTTCACCTGTGATTTTTTTTATTTTTATTTTGCAGAATAGAAGTAGAGGGTTAATAATAGTACAGAAAACAATAGAAAAAGAGAACTTTGTCTCATGCGCTTCACTGTCTTGTCTGATCTGTGAAAGTGTTAGATTTTCTACTACTTAGACGATAGGCAATAAAGAATTGGAGGTTTAAAGCAGGCTCCTTTTGGTCACCTAATAAAGTTTTGTAGTTTGTAGCTTTTTGGAGGGAAAAGCAAATCCTTGGATCCCACCATATAGGTCACTAAGAAAATATTGGTATAGGTCACTAAGAAAATATTAGTATAGGTCATTAAGAAAAAAATTCCAACACTTATAGAAAGTATTTGCTATATTTTAGGTAAGACTTACAGGAAAAGAAAAAGAAAGAGAAATATTATAATCAAGAGAGAAATAAAAAATTGCTATTAAACTACAGACAAGTCCAGCAGAATTTGCACATTTAGCAGAAATTCTAAATTTAAATATATACAATGAGGTATACACTGACACTGCATAATCACAAGGATTTGAGGAGACAGAGGATAGATATATATAGGTCAACCAGGCTGAAATATATTTTTGTATGTGTCTTGGTTTAGGGACAAATTTGGGAGAAAACCCCTGAATAGGATCCCTCTGGGAAGCAAACCTAAGTGGCCCCTCCCTCCAACTGGTCTGGTAAAAAAACCTCTTTGGAGAAAAGTGGAAAAAACTATTTCACTAAACAAATGAAGTGCATACAAGTATAAAGAATGAATAATATGAAACAATAAAACCTCTCCTTCTGGAGTGAGATGGCAAATTGAGAAAGTCCTTGCCGTGGGTGTAGCTCGGCTCTCTCAGTCTCTCCTCAGTCCCAGTCTCTCCGGCGCTGCTGGAAAATGCCGAGGTCCAGCCCCGGTGGGCCGCAGGTGCAGCCCCCAGTGCTCCCCTGGGTTTTCAGTCCAGAGCAGGTTTAAACAGTTCCAAGAAAAAGGAAAAAAACAGTCCAGGGAAATTCTCTGCCCTAGCTAGCTGAAACTAACTAAAAGCAAAATAAATCTCTGTCCTGCAGTCTCTCCAAGCCTCCGCCGAACACCCCGTCCGCAGAAGAATGTGGAGTAGTCAGGCAGTTTTCTCAAAACAAACTCCGCACGTCTCCTTGCTCTTAGAACCAGTCTTAAAAGCACAGGACTCAATATACAGCACAAACAGAACAGACGATTGGGGATACAAGCATCAAAAAGTTACCCTATGACAGTATGCTAGGGCTCTCTATGGATTAGTTCCAAAAACCTGAATGGTATGGAAGAAAAATATTACTTTTTCTGTTCTCCTGCTTAGAATAATGAACAAGGAAAAGTTACTGGGGATTCTGCTCACACAAAGCTGATCAGTTATTTTGAGTGAAAACTTGGGAGTGCACTGACATATATTTAGATGCCCACTGGACCAGGATGCTGGCACAGTGAAACAGATGATTTGTCTGGCAGCAAATACTTACCTGTTGAGATAAATGGAGGAAGCAGGTGAATCTGGTCTTGAAACATAACATGTGACATAACACAGGATTTAAGTGGTGGATTGTTATTTTATTTGTAACAACTGATGTAAACTAAATATGTTTTATAGAATGTTTTATATGTTTTAAAGAATTAGAAAGAGTTATCACAGTCTCTAAAATTATTATAAAATTAAAAAGTACACAAGTTAGCCTATAAAATACAAACAAATGATGCACCCTAAGAAATAGGACAGATGAGGAAGTTAATATTATTATTAATTTATCAGAAAATTAGCTGGTTTTGTATTGCAAATTGGGAATAAATTTGCTAAATCTACAGACAAATATAAATTCAAGCCCATTGTGATTTAATATCTGATAAAATAGGAACTTTACCATGAGATATTTTGTCCTTACTGTAGATGGTGCTGTAGCATAAAATATGCATTGCACTCTGACTCCTGATTTTAAACAATTTAGCTATGGCCAACATACAAGTCACTTTGTGCATAGGATTGAGTCACAAATTATTGCGAGGGATCATGTAACTATGCTGTAATTTAAGCATGGTCTTATTTGAGCAAGTGTTTGTTAAAAAAAAAAAAAAAAAAAGGATTTTTTTCTATATTACTAATATGCTGGTGTATATTAAATAAAAAAAATTCTTTACTGAAGGGGGTGTCAAGCTCTGGAACAGGCTGCCCAGGGAACTGGTTGATTCACTATCTCTAGAGTTAATTAAAAAGCATGTAGATGTGGCACTTGGGGAGATAGTTTAGTTGTGGGTTTGGCAGTACTGGGTTAACGGTTGGACTCAATGGTCTTAGAAGACTTTTCCACCCTGAAAGATTCTATGAATCTATGATATGCTATACCATATAAAAGTTTAGAAATATCTGTGGGATATATTTGTTGAGAAGGATAAATCTCTCTATTTTTCTTTGTTTTATACAGATTTCTTCCTTCATTCAGAACCAGTGTGAATTAATTTTCTCTATGCAGGACAAACAGAGAGCGATGGCAAAAAATTTAGTTCAATGAATATGTCACAAGCAATTATTATTTCAAAGAAGTCTCAAAACCCACCCAGTTGTGATGCAAACTAGGGCTAACCTCAAGGGCTGGAGTGACCCCAGGAGAGTGGTGCAGAAGAGGGTAGGTCCCTGCCTATTCCCTGGAGGCACCAGCCTCTTTATCTAAAAGGTTCTTGAGGAGTCCATGTTTTTATTGCATATTGTCTGTACTACCTTTTTTGGAATAAAAATGTTTTTCTTCTTTCTTTCCAGGCTGCTGGAGCTCCTCTTTCCAGATCTGTGCTTGGCAGATATCTGTGTGATGGAAGACAAGAGCTTTCATAAGATGCAGAGTGCATGGGATAAGGATCTTGCTAGGCTGACCAGCAGATGTGCACAGAGGCAGGATCTTCAGACACACCAAAAAACCCAGTCTGACTTTTCATTTCAAAGAATCACAAAATAGCTAAGGTTGAAAAAGATCATAGAGGGTTACCTCTGCACTCAAGCAGGGCCATCCTAGAGCACATGGCACAGGATTGTGTCCAGATGGTTCTTGAATACCCCCAGGGATGGAGACTCCACAGCGTCTCTGGGCAATCTGTCCCAGTGCTCAGTCACCAGCACAGTAAAGAAGTTCTTCATGTTCAGGTGGAACTTGCTGAGCATCGTTTTCTGCCTGTTGCCTCTTGTTGTATTGCTTGTCACCCTTCCTGTGCATCAGTTTCTGTCTGTTGCCTGTTGTATTGCTTGTCACCATCAAGAAGAGCCTGGTCCATCCTCTTGACACCATCCCTTCAGATACTGACAGACATTGATGAGGGCCCTTCACAGTCACCTCTTCTGGAGGCTGAAAGGCCCAGCCTTTCCTCACAAGAGACATGCTCCTGTCTCTTTATCCATAATTTCACACTTAGTTTCAAATGAAAGTTATCTCTGGTGTAGCCAGATTTCTGAAGTCATCAAGCCAAGAACTTCTCTAAGTAATCTTCCCATACAGCTTTGGGTGAAGGAGGCCCAGTCTTACTTATCTCTTCCTCCTAGCATCAGATTTTCAGAAAAAAAGCCTTTTGCTACACCGCAGTGTTTCTAGTACAATATCTGCTAAATTTGGAAGCAACAGCTGCCTCCTGAGCCTCTGAGACTAGCCTGGAGCTTATTTTACCAAGTGCTCCCACATTACAGTTTATTTTATTCCAACCCTTTTAGCCATGGAGGAATCACTAGTTCACTAGTGGAACAGGTCGCTTCCTAAGCCAAGAAAGCATTATGCCAAAAGGGGACACGAGGGAAGAGATGCAAATTGAGAACACTGACTCCATCAGCAGCATCATCATTAGAATGAATATTCTGGTAAATACAATTTAAGTTTTTTATCATCAGCTTGTACTTGTTTTCTAGCCATAGGTTGTTTTTTTTTTATTAATTGTCAGTCATAACTCTTAAATTATTAGGGAAACAGCATAGGCAAGAGTTCTGTCCTTAATCTTCTGGGTGGTGTTGGGAGAAGCAGAGCAAGGGCAGTTGCAGAAGAGTGACCTGTTTTGCCTTCACGGACACGGGGAACGTGAAGTAAAGTCGAACTGTGCTTCTATGCACTGCTTTAAGAAAGATGCTCAAGCACGTGCCTCCTCTGGCTCCAGACTTCTGCATGTGGACAGAAGAGGTTGAAAGCAGTGATAGGATGGCCTAAAAGCAGACATTCTAAATACTAGTTTGATAGCAAGACTGATAAGTAGTCAGTGGCTAACTCTTCTACAGTGATGTCCTCAGTAAAATTATCAAGTGGCAAGACTGTCAAGCTGAATCGCATGTCTGGGCAGTGCAAGGGAGTCTGGTCTGCAAAAGGTGCAGGACTGAACAAAGGGATTGTAGGAGTGAGCTGAGGTCAACCTGTCAGTGTTTTCACCATAGAGGGTACGATTTGTTCCTGTCTTTGGTGTCTGATGGGAGACAGTCAGGCTGGGGGCCAAGGGGAGGGACTGACCCTGGAGGTACTTCTAAGCTTCTGATGTAAAAGCTGAGAGGTCATCTGTTGTTTTCTGCCCTCACCCATTTGTTTTCCAAGCCTAGCTGCTGTTTCCCACATCCACCTCCTTTTCTAAAGTATTGTACAGGATGAAGCAGAGCAGCAAATTTAAAATATGCCAGTTCCAGTCAGACACTGGAATACCAGCAGCCTGCATTATCAGAAAGTTCATTAAGATACAAATATAGCAACAGAAGTTGTCAGTTCTGATAGCTCCTTGAAATTATTTGAGAAAACTCTTCAGCATTCATAAAGTGCTTGTATCAATAAAAACCACAGGCCAGTCACAAGATATTTCTAAAAAAATAATTGATTTGTCTTTCTGAGCCTATTTATAGTCATATTTCTGTTAATTGCCTTAGACCTATGTACAATAACCAACATATGTTAAGAATAATAACATATTAAAAAAACCCCAACAAACTAAAAACCCAACCCCAAACCAAAAACAAACCCCCGATTGCTTTGAGTGACTGCTGAAAAATAAATAAAATTCCTGTCATTTTCATGGGAATTCTTTTTCCTAGTTGTGTAACTGATGCAATATCATTGATACATCAGAGAGTATGTCTGCTTTAGCTTTACTATGACTTCCTTGACACAGGTTCACAATAGCTTGACCACTCCAGTGTCCTTCCAAATGGTTAATATATTGATATATTATTTCAGTGACTAAATCTAAAGAAGGAAATAGCTCAGGCTATGGATAGGCTTTTAGATGATAGTTTTGAACACTGAATTCTTGGCTTTTGATGCTTTTAAAATCCCACTGAGTGCATTTCAGCTTTATTGAGTTTCAAATGCTTGTACACATCTGGCTTGTATAAATTTCTTGTATTTCTAATTGACTTAAAGATTTGTACTCTTCTAATAGATTTTGTCTTTTAAAAGTGAATTTGAGTTCTACTCATGACCTTGAGTAAATGGAAGTCTCTGGAATATTCTGTCTTCTGAACTGTGGGCAAGATCCATAGTTAAGGTAGGTCAATTTAGATGCACTCTCTTCACTGCCAAAGTACTGCATTTAGGAATCAGACCTATTGATGGCTCCCAATTTAATGGAATTAATAAAAAACGTTTAACATAATTGCCAGCTGACCAAGTATAGTGCTGAAAAATACAGCTATGTCATTTCTCCCATATGTTCAGATCAAGTCTTTGTATCTTCATTTGTACGCTTTCCTACAACTGCTAGAAAAAAGCAAAGAATATCTTCTATTACAGAAGGACACCTGAATACAAATTAGCATCATTACTATAAAAGAACTATGTAGTATTTTTAGCATATGATTAATTAAGACAAAAATTAATAGCCCAGATAAAGGCTAGTTAATTTAGGTAGTTCCTACCTCTGATAAAATACCTTATCTACTTTCTAGTACAGCATTGATTTAGCCATAATGGAAGTATGAGTGTTTTAATTAAACTGGAAGACATGCTGTTAGGCTAAATATATCTGGCCAGAATAGCGTTAATTTAGAATTTTGATGTAAAAGCGAAATTCTGTTGAATTTCCCAGTTTGAATTTCACTATTATTTATATCTTAATGTGTATAGTTCTTACTTAATGTGTATTTTTATGATGCATATTTTCATCTGAACTATATATAAAACAGTAGTGTTGCGTTTAATAGGGCTCCTAGACTCATAACTTACAGTATGAAACAAAATACAAGTATTTTGAAAAGTGTAACTAATGAGGTTGGTTAAAGTGAATATGAAAATCTCATCTTCTCAAGGGCAAAGATTCATCAGCCCATATATAATTTTTATTTTAATGATTAAAAGTAGCAGGTATAAGTCCTCAACAATTGTTTCTGCAGTTTTGAAGAGTGAATCAGCCAGCACTGCAGAGGTTTTTAAATTAAATGCAAGTACAGAGTATTTAGTAACTTATATCTGTAGAGTAAAAATTATGTGAGGAAATTCATAATTATGTCCCTTATTTCAGTAACAGGATTTAATTTTGATTTTATAACATATTTTTTCCACAGATAGAGTTTAAATTTTCACCAAAATGCACCATTTCACTTCCTGCATGTGAAAGTCCTTTAGACAGGGCCAAGTTGAAATAATTTTCTTTCAAATATATATTTACATCAGATACAAAATACAACATAACTAAACCACGATTCTAAAACTTTTTTTTTAAAAAACATTAAATATACTAACTCAAAATGATATCATAAACTCAAAAACTTGACAAGCCTCTCATTTTGGTGAATATTAACTTCATATGCAAGAGAAAGGGGAAAACCCAAACAAGTTTTCCTTATTTTGCTCTCAAAGATTGAAGCTGAGAGAAAAATCAGTTGGATCATTTTACTATAATTCATGTTTTTCCACTTAAACAAACACATCTAAATTATAAAAAAAGAGGAATAAGAAATATTAGAGACACCAAACTCCCAGCCAGCCTACACTACCCGGTGTACCGATCAGCAGAAGTAAATCTGATCTATAGTTAAATTATTTCTGTCTTTGGGATGTTCACTCTGCAATAAATGCTGCAGATTAGCAGCGTAACATAGGTTTTGATTCAGACTTTCCACCCCCCTTTTCCATTTATAGTGATGTAGTGAAATTTCAGCTTTGATGGCAAAGGTTTGAAGGAAAGAAATGTCGGCACTGGCTTCAGGGACTTCCTTTCAGCTTCACTTGTCAGATGTTGTTGCATTTTTGGGCAGAGCTCAGCAGCAGAGGATCTTGATTGCATGCAGTATCACTTTCTCTAACAGCTTAGAGTGGCTCTAACAGCTTCAGTGTGGATCCCATGACATGCAATGCCATTATAGTGTTTTAGTTTTAAAATGTAACAGAACTTACAATAACATTTGTATTAATTTTTATTTTAGTGTCGATATGAAAAATACTGGAAAGAATTATAAAAGAACAGATCTATTTGGCCACTTGCCATTTTACAACTTAGAAGACTCATGGAGGGACTGGGATGACTGATAGCTTCCAATAAGGGCTTAGAAATATTAAGGTGCTTGATTTAGGCCAATTTATGGTCTTGTGCAGACAACCAAAACTCCCATGAAATCATCTGGACCAGTGAAGAGATTTACTATGCTCACATTTGCAACATCTGCAGCACCCAGTTGAGCCATTGCACTTATCACAGACTGTTCTCAGCATGAGGAGCTCCTTGATGGTTGTCTTGTCTCTGAGAGGCCTGGTTAAACATTGATTCTCATGGTTAGCTGTAGATGTTTCACTGTCCAGACTGGGACACTTCCAGTTTTGTGAGAAACTGTCCCAGTTGTTGAGCCCAGGCAGTAGTGGTCAATGCCTTGTGCTCCACCTGAATGCCTGAAGCAGGTGAAGCACCTCAGGACACTCTCCTCTGTATATCTTTACTGGCAAAGAGGAGGAGGAGGAGGAAGAATAAACCATCATGAAGTTTGTGGGCAGGGAGCTGAGCCTGAGCCAGCACTGAGCCCTAGCACCAGCAACATTCAACAGCATCCTAGGCTAAGGGGGAAGGGAATATTTTCCATGCTTGTTAAACAGCTTCTGGTCTACTCTGTCCAGGAGAGGATCCAGTATAAAGTGGAATGAGTTCATTGGAGGGAACCAACATACTTAGGGGATAGAAGCACTTGCCCTGAGAGAAGAGGCTGAGGAAGATGGGATTGTGCAGCCTGCAGTAGAGATGCCCTTCGGGGAACCTGACAACAGCTTTGAAACACCTGCATGGTAGTTAAAGACAACATGGAACCAGGCTCTCTGCTGAAGTCCATGGTGAGTGGAAAAACAAGTTGGTATACAAAACAGGAACAAGTTGCCCAGTGAGATTCCATAACTCCCTTCCTTGCAAGTTTTATAGATCCACCTGGCCAAAGAGCTTAGAAACCTAGTCTGAACTTGGTGTAGTCTCTGTTTTGAGCAGAAGGTTGCAGTATAGCCAGTGTGAGTTCCCTTCCAGCCTGAATAATTTTGTGACTTCTTGATGCTACAGGGCTGGATAAATTATTACAGTGGCAGATAGATTTTGCTTTGAAAATTAAACAGAAAGACATATAGTTTAACATCACTGACTCAGCTTATTTCCAATGATGCCAGCAATTTTTCTTGTGTGAATTACTTTTCTTTCTTTCCCACTTCATATGTCTCTCATTTAGGTAAAAAATTCCACTTCTACTTTTTATTCCAAATTGCTACAACTTGTGGCAATGCAATTTTTTTATACCATTCTCCCCGCTTCTTTCCATACTCCTCCTTCTTCTCACTTTTTTTTTTTTTTTTTTTTTTTTTTTTTTTTTTTTTTTTTTTTTTTTTTAAATCTTCAGTGTTTTCAACTGCTGTGACATGATCAAGCTCATTCACAAAAAATATCTGGAGTCTAAATCACTATCTAGCTCTCATTGTTTAAGGCAGACTTTACATGGCATGTGTCTGAAATCACTGGAAGTAGTCGAAAACCTCCTCATTCTTTCTATATTTTAGTTTATCTCTAAAGCTTTCACAGTTCTCGCAGACCCTTTCACAACCACACTCCAAATGGTCATCATTGCTGCTGTCTTAATTTCTTCTTCCCTCAGTATTTCCTCTTGATAAAGGAAAAATTGTCTCCATGCCATGGATAATGGTAGAAAATTATGGTGATGATTGCTTTTCCTGACTACTTAAGCAAATATAATGATTTATGAAAATATTTACAAATGAAGCTTCCACAGAAGCTTCCCCAGGATGTTGCCCAAATCAATGACAATTGCATACAAAAAAACTATTAATAAGGCAATCATATAAAGACATTCCTTAAAAGTTACAAAACCTCACACTGATACTGAAGATTTGCTACACAATGAAAACCACTCATATAACTGAGACAAGACATTGTAGTACTATCTGTAATGCTGCCTGAAAGTTTTGGTAGAGCCGGCTGTTCACTGATAAATCGTCTCTAGAATCCCTCTTTATTCTTTCTCCCCAAGACTATTGCCTGAAACCATGTAGAACAACCATCACTGTAAAAGCTCTGCGATAAATGGCAAACACATTTACACAGCTAAATAGAGCACAATACAGAGATTTCCAAGGTTTTAGATTAATAATTCACATTGCATAGTCAGGATCAATATAGACAAATTATTATGGAGCCCCATACATAGGAATTAGTCTGTCAGGAGTCACAAACTAGTGATTTCTCACTCAAGCTGTCTGGTTAGAAAGTTTGAGTCCCAATGCTGGGCCCTACTCCAATGACATGTGGCCATAAGCCAGGCAAGCCTAAATCTGTATGTCTCTGCTGATTAAATATGTACAGAGAAGGCAAGGATGGTTCATGACAGAAACCTGTTTTATGTGACTCATGGAGGTCTAGACTTAATTTCTGCCAAGTTAATGCTTAGCAAACATCAATGATAAACTATGTTGGCTTAATAAACAAGTATTAAAACACTTTTACACTATCAGCGTAAGACTGCCTTGTTTGCAGTGCCCATGCGATACAGTGAACTAGAAATTCTGCTACCACTTAAAAGTATGTTTAAGGAAACTATGATGGATTAATTAAGAAAAGGATTATTAGAATCAACAAGCCAGCATTTATTGCTTATTTGGGCAGATATTTCAGTCTCACTGAGACCAATAGCAGAATTTCCAGTGCCTGCAAAATTTTGTTAAATCTTAAATTTACTCTATTGCTTACTAGTATACCATATATATATATATATATATATATATATATATATATATATATATATATGCCCACAATGTTGATGTTTTAGCATCAACATTGTGGGAATCCTGATTCACATACAAATATGGGAGAGAGGATGTTGCGGTTTGACACTGGCCAAATGTCACTCACAAAAGCCAATCGCTCACGCTCCTCTCCCACAGTTGGGCAGAGGAGAGAAAAAAATTAACAAACGGCTCATGAGTGGAGATAAGGACCAGGAGAAAACACTCCAAGGGCAAAACAGGTTCAGCTTAGAGGTAGAAAGTGAATTTACTACTAACAGACGCAGAAGAGGAAAATGATAAGTAAAATAAGCCCTTAAAACCCACCCTTTTCCCCCCCAACCCCTTCCCACTGATAGTGTGGGAGATAGGGCATGGAGGTTTGGTCAGTTCATCACTGAGATTGTCTTACACTGCTTCAGGAGAGTAGTCCTTCCCCTGCTGCACCGTGGGGTCCCTCCCACAGGAGACAGTTCTCCATGAACTTCTCCAGTGTGGCTCCACTCTCATGAGCAGCAGTCCTGCCAAAACTGCTGCAAATGTGCATTCTCCTCTTGAGCACACAGTCCCAAAACTGCTGTGACGTGGGTCACTTTTCCATGAGGTCAGTCCTCCAAGGACAGGCTGCTCCAGCCTGGGAGCAGGGGCCTCCTCTCTCCACCAGGTCTTCCACTGGATCACAGCCTCCTCCAGGCATCCACCCGGACCAGCAGGGGCACCTCCCCATGGGCTGTGGGTGGATCTCTGCATCCCTGTGGATCCCCATGGGCTGCAGGGGCACAGCTGCTCCACCATGATCTCACCACAGCCTGCAGAGGAATCTCAGCTCCAGTGCCTGGAGCACCTCATCCCCCTTCTTCTCCAATGGCCTTGATGTCTCCACGTGGTTTTCCTTCACAAGGTCTCACCTTGTCCTCTTCTCTGACTTGAAGGAAAATTGTGTGTGCCCACTTAGTTTTGATTTTTATTACTATGTTATCACAGAGGTGTTACCAGTCTCTCTCATTGGCCCTGTTTTGTCCAGCAGCATGTCCATTTTCAGGGCCATCAGGGATTGGCTCTGCTGGACATGGTGGAAGCTTCCAGCAGCTTCTCACAGAAGCCACCACTATGCCTGCCCCCCGACTACCAAAAACTAGGCTGTGTAGAACCAACATGGAAGGAAATAGAACAATTGAGTGGAACCAACTCAGTCCAGGGCAGGAATGCAATGTGGAACTGATTTTTAACTCTCCTCCTTATTTCTATCTCTAAGAAAGCTGTATAGTGCTGAACAGTCTTTCTCTTGGAAGTTGATTTCATGCTTCTGGCAGAATTTTATACCTTTTATATCCTCTTATCCTAAAGATCTGCAACAGGATGGTAGAGGAAATCAGGCCAGATTAAGAAAAAGAAAATATTTCCTATATAAAACCAGTGGCAACAAAACCAAAACAATTTATTAAGACTGTAAATTCAAGTAGGGAGGATACTTTGAAGATTGTCTGTGACTTTTGTCCCTGTGACTTTTGCTTGCTTGGATATATGCTTGTATCTTTTTTTGCACACAAACCAGTACAGCATTGCTTACGGCCTTCAGTGTATTCTTGTTGGGCTCAATATGTGGCCCCATGCCATAGTCACTGTACACCTTTTAAATTCATCTCTAATTCAGAATGATTCCTTTGTTTGTGGTTTGCATACTAATATCCTAATCTCAGAAGTCAGTCTTGGAGCAATCTTGGAGTAAATCACAAGGGTGCTGGAAATGATGCTCAGAGCCACAACAAGATAGAATTTTTAGTGGTATGGGTCAAAACCCCATACGGATGACTGTAAGACAAATATCAATCACAAGCCCGGGCCTTCTTTCCTAATGCAGATGGAGTCTGTGTACAAAAATAAAATGGCTCTTTATACTGACCACTCTTGTCTACAGCAGTCCTGGAGCTGCATCTGCTTGTTAGCTTCCTACAGGTTTGACAGTGTTTATTCTGCTACAGATAATACCATCTGATATGGTGTCATTCCTAATTTGACATGATCTGCCTATTTGCTGAACATGTAGTTTATATGATATATGTTGCTGATAATGAACAATGTCAGCCCTGCTATTGCCTGGTGCCTTCTGGGGGTAATGTGAAGTGGATGTCAATTTGTCAGTCTTGTGGCAAGCTCAGAAATCTGTAGAAGCCTATGGGTATATCTGCAACATCCTATGTAGCTTTTGGCAGGGAAGAACCCCAAAGCTGGGTCCTCAATGGTACATCCAGAAATGAGACACTGTCTCTATGTGGTGTGTGCAAAACTAACAACACTTTTGGAGTTAAACTGAGTATTTGTGGATCTACTTTTAAACTGTAGACCCTATAGAACCTGTAATTGATTCTTTTTACTGCAAGAAACAAGAGTTCAAGACAAATTGAGTTGTCTTTTTTTTTTTTTTTTTTTTTAAGTATTGTAGCAAGAGTTTAATATTTTCTCTCCCTGTATAGTGTGGGTGAATTTTTTACTTCTGAGTGATAAATGAAGCTCATTAGAGCTGTTCCCTGTTATCTTATAGTGCCTTAAAGTAAATCCTTTGTGCCACAGTACATTGCTGTTATGTCCTACAATGCAGAAACAGAGCATCATTCAGCCATTCCTTTGAAAATGCAATGTAAATTTGACAACAGAAAGGAAAGAAAAACTGTGACGGGACAGTGAAGGCACAGTGAAGCTGGTAAAACCTCATTGTGACTACTTTAAACATATTTTTGATATCCGTTGGCAGTGACACAAGTCAAATAATTTGTCAGTTTTTGTAACTAAATCCTTGCTGTATCTCTGGTCTAGATGGCATTAGAATATGTGTGGTGGTGTGAGAGTTGTTTTGCTAAGTTCTTAAGTATTTTATGTAAGCAGTTTTGTATTTTTAAAAGAAGATCTTTGTAACGGTTCATTCCATGTATCCCTTGTTTTCCCCAGTGGTTTCTCCCTATGCCTGTTATCTGTCAATCACCCTACCCTACACTTGTTCATATCAATCCCCTCTCTCTCCCCTCGGTGCCCTGTCTATCATTTCAGGGCCCTTCCCTGGGTTCTGGAAAGCTCCAGGGAGGGCGTCGAGTGATAGGCTGGTGCCTGGGAAATCCCCTGCTCCCTGCCTGTGACTGGCTCCCCTGTTTCATGGTTACAACCCTGGTTCCACCCCAAGTTATGCTGATTGGTTGTTGCTTTGTTACCTCCCCTTGATCCTCCCCCATTTATAAGTTCATGTTGAAGCTCTGTTCGGGGCTCTCTCTGGGCAGCAGTGGTCAGAGGCAGAGCTCCCGGTCAATCTCCCCTCTAATAAATCTTGTTCAACCCTGTCCAAGAGAGTCGGCTCTTTGTCTGCTGCCAGTGTCATGATTACATCCAGTCCTATCACCGGTGTGGGGGAGCCAAGGCCCCTCAGGGAGGAGGTTGCCTGCCCTCTTCACAACCCCGACCTTACACGCGTTAGCTGCAGTGATTTGGAACTGAGCTAGCCTGCGGTCAGTGCCTTCCTGGCGTGTGCGAGGACACTGGGACAAGTATGGGGGTTTTTTCCTGAATTATACGTGGTTCCATGTTTGTCACAATTCGTAAGCCTTAGGAAAAGTATTTTGCATTCACTCTGGTTTGTGTTATTTTTTAATTGCTGCATTCAACAAACAAAGCTATGAATGTTTTTTTTAAATAAATTTACAGATTGTTTTCTACAGCTATTAAATACAAGAATATTTACAATTTTTTTTCTCATGTTTTCTTTCAAATGAGTATTTGATATGAAAAAATACATATTCTACTGGTTCCTGAAAATCCAGAGAGAAGCTCAGAGAGCAGAAGTAACTAAAATACACAAAACAAGGCTTTCAACACATCCTCATAGGTAAACTCAGAAAGTGTGAACCAGGTAAATGGACAGTGAAGTGAATTGAGAACTAGTTGAACAACAGGTCCTGGAGGATGTGATCAGTGGAACAGGGTCTAGTTGGAGGCCTATCCTTTATGGTGTCCCTCAAGGCTCAATACTGGACTGATAATTTTTTAATTAACTGAAACTTACTGACTTAGATGAAGGTGCAGATGTCTCCTTCAGCAATACAAATCTGTGAGGAGTAGCTTGTACCCCAGAGGGCTGTGCAGCCTTTCAGAAGGACCTTGATGCGTTGGGAGAACTGTGAAATTCAACAAAGGCAAGTGCAGGATCCTGCATCTGGGGAGGAACAACCCCATGCACCGGCACCAGCTGGAGGCTGATCTACTGGGAAGCAGGTCTGTGGAGAAGGACCTGGGGGGTCCTGGTGGACAACAAGCTGCTCATCAGCCAGCAGTGTGTCCTTGTGGCCATGAAAGCCAAAGGTATCCTGGGGTGCATTGGGAAGAGCATTGCCAGCAGGTCACAGGAGGTGATCCTGTCTTTCTACTCTGCCCTGGTGAGGAACATCTGGAGTGCTGTGTCCTAATCTGGACAAGAGAGATGTGGAGCACCTGGAGCAAGTCCAATGGAGGGCAAAAAAGAGGATTAAGGGACTGGAACATCTCTCTGATAAGAAAAGACAGGGAGCTGGGCCTGTTCAGCCTCCAGAAGAGGCAACTTGAGAGGGAACCTCATCAATGTCTATCAGTATCTGAAGGGAGGTGTCAAGAAGATGGACCAGGCTCTTCTTGGTGGTGCCAGGCAGTAGGACAAGAGGCAACGGGCAGACAGTGATGCACAGGAAGCTCCACCTGAACATGAAGAAGAACTTCTTTACTGTGTGGGTGACTGAGCACTGGGACAGATTGCCCAGAGAGGTTGTGGAGTCTCTATCCCTGGGAATATTCAAGAACAGTCTGGACACAATCCTGTGCCATGTGTTCTAGGATGGCCCTGCTTGAACAGGGTGATTGACCCAAATGACCCACTGTGATGCCTTCTAACCTGACCCATTTTGTGATTCTGTGCAAGTTTTAATAGCGTGCAATGGAATTGTGTTTAAAATTAACTCAACCAACAGCAGTAAAAATGAGCTTACATTTCTGAAAACACAGTCAAATTTATAAAAAATTGTAAAAAAATTCATAGACACTTCTGTATGTAACTGTGCACATGAGAAAGCTAAAAAGTCACCTTCAAACTTGCATTAAAAGCTGTAATCAAGACACAATGTGTTAACCATGAGTCATGTGCAGAGATCACCGAGGATACAAATACCAGAAAAAATGAGAATGGAAAATATTGCCATACATTTGTATAAATGCAATTAATTTACCCTCCATTTCTTAACATATTAATCTGTATTGCTTATAGGTCCCTAATTTATTTTTTGGACAAAGATTACCAAACCACGGAATCTCTAAAGATTCTAAATGGCTAGTATGTAAAAGTGGCAATGGGGATAAATAGAGAAAAAGGAAAATATATTTCAAGAGCATATGTCAGTGGTTGAGAATAAAGCATTTATGTAAATTAAATTAAATATCTGACTTTGAGAGAGTATCTCCGTTTGTGGGCATGTTTGGTTGGTTGGGTTTTATTTTATTTTATTTTATTTTATTTTATTTTATTTTATTTTATTTTATTTTATTTTATTATATTTTTACTAAAGATTAGACTGGAGCCAGAGAAGAATAGAGTTATTTGTCATTGTTCACAAAGAAACTAAGAGCACATTTTGGATTTTCCAGAGCAAATACCGTACTACTCTTCATTTGCTTCTCTGGAAGCACTGGAAGAGCCCACTTATTAAATTTTAACATACTCTGTCTTATATTATTAATCATGATAAAGGACATTAAAACCCTAAAATGTTTAAATAAGAAGAAAGAAACTATGCAAGATCTTTGTTAAAAGAAGTTCAAAAGTATCTGGACACTAATGCTCCCAAAATAGTGATTTTTTTTTTTCTGAATTTTTCCATTATCTTTTAAGACATTTTAAGATTTTTACGTGGTAGGTAGATTATGATGGTCCTAATAACAATGAAAAGCGTACTTAAATTTCTATCTGAAGCCTTTCCTGAATTCTGTGCACATGTACAAAATATTTTGCTGATTTGGATCCCAAGTATCTAATTTTAGAGAGCTGAGGCTGATTAATGGCTGCACTAACAAAATTGTTTTATGACTCACAGCTCAGAAGAAAATTTTCATAGTTTTCAGCCTCATCAGACAATGGCGATGCTTGGTGCTAATTTGCTGCGTGCATGCAGGCTGTTGCACAGTCCTTTGGATGACCTAGCCTCCTTTGTACTGAGAACCTTCTGTTTGCAGATGTGGAGCCTGCCTTCCCCCAGAGGAGGGGGATGCTCATCACCCCAGCAACTTGGACAGGATCTTCCAGGGCCCTAAGCCCGGATTTTCCTCTCCATGATCTGTTCTTGTGGCCTTGCACCTGCTAAGTTGGTAGTGTGGCTGTGGTGGGCTCTCAAAGGAAGCACTTATGACAGGCAGGATAAACACTCAATCTTGACCTATTTTCACCTCTTTTGGGTCTTCAGGGTAAATTGGAGATCCAATAATATGCTTCATACTAAGCGCAGCAGTGAGGATGCAGCACCAGCTCCAGTCAGCACATCAGAGATAAGATCACATAGTCAGGAACCATCAACAAGAGTTTGAACATAAATCTTTATCTTTACTACAAGAGAGTGTTATGGGGAATCCCCGCTGCATTGGAGTGGCTGCTTACCTGGGAACCTCCATCACTTCCTGCTGGCCACTGAAGAGAATTTTCTCTTTCTTTTTCTCTTTGTCTTTTACCTTTTGATTTTATTTTTTCCCAAAGTAACTTTCACTGTTAATACAATATATGCCATGAACTATGAGCTCCACTTGCAATTTTTGTGCACCTTTCTCAGCATCCACTCTGTAACAATGGCTCTTTCTGCAACTTGCTGATAAATTCCTGCACCCACTTATCTTTTGTCACCTGGGGTTTTACAAAAACATTTTCTACATCCCAAAGTCCATGTTCATTACTTTTTTTCAGAGCGCAGTTGTCATCTGCCATTTCATGTGTGTGCTAAAACCTACAATGTTGAAAAACAGCTAAATCCAATCTCATACAGATTTACTAGCTCCCTGCTTAAATTAGTATTCAGCTCAGAAAACACTGCAAGCAGGTTTGTACCCCAATTTACATGCAGTGTTCTGTTGATATCCCTAGTCTCCAAAGCTTATTTGTAATCCTCCTTTCTGTGGTACCTCATTTGGAAGGAAAAAATAATTCACTTGATGTCAAGTTCCTGGGTGAGATTAAATTTTGTTTTATTAACGTGTTACAGGTTGCCTCTGACAGCAATTCAAATATTTCATTTCTTTTCAAGGGTATATAAAAACCAAAACCCAGTAATTTGCTCAAAACTAATGAATAAATCATTGGTAAATCATGTAAGAAAGTCCCAGTGTATTACAGTGGGAGGCAGGAAAGCAGCACACACACGAAGGTTATGCAGCAACAGCCCAATTTATTAAGACCTCGTGTCCTTCTATACATGAGAAGGCATGTGCAGTCAATCCTCATTGGCTGAACCAGTTGCCACACAGCCAACCAACCAATAGCAGCCTGAACCTCCAATGGCCTTGGTCTGCTCTCCAACAGAACTTACTCGCTGAGTTACATAATTAAGGTAATTATGTAATCAATCAAATTTCAGTTATAAGATTCTAATTAATTACAACTGTGGTGCCTGCAGACCAGCTGTAGGCGACCACACCAGTGCATCTGCAGGACTATATATGAACACTTCCACACTGTCAACTGCACTTGTTTTCTACACTGTACCCTGGTTTTGGAAACTAGATAATTCTATGTATATATGCCCATCCTTCTGTTGAGGTATTGCTGGAGTTCAAGCAAATATCTTTCCTGTAAGAAAAACTTAGATCAGATGTAGGATTTCACTTCAGAAATATTTTTTTATGATGCTTTAATTTTGGGGATATTAGACTTAACTGGTTGGATCGGCCAGTATGGTTGATTGAGATGTCTTCATCATCATGGCATTTTTTTCAGCCTCTATTTACAAACTAGATTAATTCATCTATTGAATATATTCAATGGACCTGATGTGCTAAAAGAATATGTCCTGTTTAAAACAAAAGAAGGAAGCCTGTTTGTCTTGGGTTGCAATATATAATCAAAAGCATGTATTCTATTCCCAGTCTGTTGAAACCAGTTGAAGAGGTGTTTTTTCTTTATCTCACAACTGTGGAGGGAGAAGGGGGCAGGTGCCATCTGTTAATGAGCCAGCTGTTAAAAACCAGGTGGAGCAATGTTCCTTATCTTTTCCACAACCCATCCTCTCTCCCGGGATATCTTCTGTTAATGGGCCATTAAGGCTCACCAGGTAACTGATAACACTACCTCATTCCATTGCGAGATGCTGCACCCAGTGGGAGGAGCCAAGCATTCCTACCTTGATAAAAGCTGAATTCAGAACACCATAGCAGCCTGTATTCCACTGGATTCTCAGAAGAAAGATGGGACCTGTTCTCACCACCACTGGACCCTTCTACAGGATCATCTCTGCTCCAACAGAACCACATCTGTTACTCCAGGAGGATTTCTTTGGACTGCTTCCAACACCCTGATCAACAGGGTGTCAGGTTGTATTTTGACTCTGTCAGTGTTTCAAGGGTTTTTTTGATTGTTTGCTTTACTACATTTGTATTTTTAACATTCCTAGTAAAGAACTGTCACTCCTATTCCCAAACCTTTGCCTGAAGGCCCTTAATTGCAAAATTGTAATAATTTGGAGGGAGGGGGTTTACATTCTCCATTCCATGGGAAGCCCAAACTTTCCCTGGCAGACACCTGTCTTTTCCAAACCAAGACAATGCTGAACTTCTCACACAGCCAGTAAAGTGAGCAATTCAGCATGAATCAAAACATCTGGGTCATTCCAGGTAAAGCCTAAAGAAATTATTAAGCAAAATTTTGAAATAAAAGAAATATATTATTTAAGTCAGCTTTCAAACTGACTTTGAAAAAGGAAAAAGAAAAAGGAACATTACACAAAGTAACTGGAATACTTCTGTGTAGGTTCTGAGAGCTGAATGCTAGCGCTGGTGGCTGTCTGAATAGTTCAGGTTTCAGCCTTAGCTCTTGAAAAGAGTTTCTGATTCTTTTATATCAGTTAAGTGGGGCAGAGGAGATGCTTTCAAAATACTCTTCTAAAATCCTTCAAATTTCTCTGTTTTTCATCTCACTCCAACTAATTGACAAGAATTTTGCCAAAGAGCACGTGTACACACAGGCAAACACCCCCATATACAAAGGCACGGAAACAGATCAGTTTTAACACTTTGCAGTCATTCTTCTTTTCAGAGTAAATTACTGTAAGACAAGCAATAAAACCCCCATAGAACAACATTTAAGCAGTTCAGATAGGATCCTTACACCAAAATGAATCCTCAGTAGCAATTTGGGAAGGAAAGAAAGGAAAACCAAAAAGAAAGAAAGAAAAAATAAAAAGAAAAAGGGTGAGTTTAGAAAGAAAGAAAGAAAGAAAAAAGATTAATTTAAATCCTATTCATATGTCTGCACCTAGTCACAAAATAATTATTATGTACAAAAAAGATCTTGGCAGTGGTATTTTCTTCCATGCTGTGTGAATTTAGGGCAGGTATTCAACACAGTATTACCAGAGAATGCTGACAAGCAAATGTTAATTCATCATCTATACAATTCTCCTGAAGCAGGTCAGCTATTATACAAGGGGATCACAGAAGTGGGTCAAACATGCATATTGGATCAGTTCAGGAGTTATTACATTGATCCTTTTCTGTCACCTAATGGAGATGCAGTCTGTACTTCCTGCAGGGCTGCCAAAATGTTTAATTCAATGAAGAGTCCACTTATCACACCTTACTTTTTTTCTGCAAAGGAAGGGCAACGCAACAAAGCTGATAAGGCATAGCAAGCTTATGGGAAAAAATGAAAAGATACTTTAAATATTTAACATAAGCAATTAATCTCATATATTAATAAAAACAGAAATAAAATTATATACAAAATCAAGACCTCCTTATACTGCTAACCCTGGATATCAGTCGACCATGACACAAATCTAACAGCATCAGGCCTGGTCTCCTGATCAGTGTGATCTCCTGGGATGAGTTGCATGCAGCTGTAGAGTCCCTGTGAAATCTTGTCTTCTCCGACCTGTAAGCTGTTAGGGGATAAGGGTCTATTTGCAAAAGAAAAGATAGATCCCAGCAATTTGTTCAGGAAAACTCATGTCAGGGTCAGAAACGAAGGTTTAGATCTTGGGTGCAGAAATGCATTCTCCTTCAGCCAGGAACTGAGGTTTCCGGATTGCCTAGGCTTAGCTGTTTGATTGCTGTACTTGATCTAGCCCTTGGGCACATATGTACTTTTATAAATACTCTCTGATGAAAATGAACAAAGATTTTCTGTTGAAATGATCAATAGTAAATGTAGTTTCACTTTGGAATAAGCACAGGAAATTCTAGCAGTTTGTGTAAATTCCTGTCTTGCGTGAAAGGCCAATTAGGAGACCAATCTTTATTAAAATAATTAGTTATCTGTAAATGCCTAGAGGTTTGCAATATATCAGTGTTAAAACAAGGGGTTTTTCTCTGTTGAACTGTATTGAAGGAATGCTGCAGACAGAATACTCAGAAAGAGGGCAGAGAAGCAGAACAAAGACAACTGATTCAGGACAGGAAAGGAGAAGTAAATCCAGGCTTGTAGTTAGCATTATCTTACTGTCACAGTGCTCTTCCTGTTTTTAATAATACTACTGAAGTTTTTTGGGGTTATGTAAAAAAAATGGAGCTCCTTCAGAAACCAGAAAACTCTTTGAAATATATATATATGTCTAATTTTTTTGTCCTTTTTGTCATGTATATCAGAATAGCATCATAATGAATAATAGGCTAGATGAATTGGGATAAATGCAAGAATGTAAGAATGTAGTTCAGTCATGGGGGATATGAGAATGTTGTTGGAGGCAGGAAAGCAGTTTGGATGTCAAAAGCAGGGAAAAGAGTCAGATGCCCACATGTTCAATAATCTTACCTACACAGGCAAATTGGATAGCATAAAAGGATTATATTTGAAATATTTCATAAACATCTAGCTTTCTCATCGCAAATTTTTACTGAAAATGTAAGTATGTCTCAGGAATACTTTTTAAAGTATTAAGTTTGTTGCCACTCCTAAGTTTCCAGTGTACTGAAAATATAATTCCTCTCTGCTGTTAACACTGAAGAATTTTTGTTGCCTCCTTTCCTTAAAATAAAAAATCTCATTCATAGCTTTTCTAGTAAATAAAGATTGCTGTAATTACTTAGAAGTATAGTGAGTAAGAGTTCTACTGCTTGTTCAGATTAGGCTAGCAGTTTCTAAAGTGTTTCTACAGCCTGCAGAAAAATACCTTGTAGGCATATAATTATTTATTATTACTTTTGTTAAACAAATTTCAATTGTGTTTATCAGATTTTTGTAGTGCCAGGTTAATTAAATAAAACAGTGTCTTAAACAAAAATTTTTACCTATTTAAGATGCATCACAAAGCATCTGGAAACAGCTTTCACAGGAGGTATCTCAGCTGTCAAATATCAAACAGTCTTTATTTTAACAGGGAAAAACCTCAAGTTGAAAAGATAAGAGGATTGCATAAAGATTGCAAACACCACCACCCCCCCCCCCCCCCCGCCCCCCCCCCCCCAGTTTTTCCCAGGGGGGAAAATATAAAATAGGGCTGTAACATTTGCATGCATTTTGAAATTGTTTTAGCTTGGGACTTGCTTTCAAGCTGGGCCCCCTCCTGCTCTCTGCTGCATATGCTGCACAGCAATGCTCATGGCAGTCCTCTGTTGATGTGAAACATAAACCTCACTTGTAGGCTCATGTCCCAGTCCAGCCTTGTCCCATCCCCAGTCCCCAACAAGGTGCCCAGTGCCTGGGCTGAGGTTGCCACTGTGGCCCTGGCTGCTCTGCTCTTGGTCGGGAAGTGGGACATGCCCTGCTTGAGTGCCCCTGCCCTGCCAGCCCAGGGAGCCTCTAACATCTCCAGGAAACTACCCTAAAATAGCCTCCAGCTCCCATCACGCCTTGCATAGTTCATTAAGCTTAATGTAGATATCTGTGTGTGTGGTGTCTCTCTCTCTCAGAGCCCTCTGGCTCCATTTTTGCCTCAGCTAGCTTGAAAGACTAGCCACAGCTGGAAGGATTTTTCCTAAGGGCCCTAAAGATCCCAGAGCGGCTGTGAACCTTTTCCTTTAGAGAGAGCAGGTACGCGATGATGGCAAAGGAAAGGGTCTGCACTCGAACTGGGGGGAAATCAGGGCTTTATTCAGTCTTTCTCTTGTGGTCCTGCCCCAGCAGGCTCAGGAGTCCAGTTCCCGTCCCCCAGCCAAGAGTGAGATACATGTGTTCTTCCTGGCATTTATCCAGGGGATGGGCTAGATGCAGGGACAAGCCACTACCCAATCAGGGGTAAGGTGGGAGTGGAACAGAGTTGGATTACATTCCAGTGTGGGAGGATGGGCAGGGAAAAGGAACAGAGACAAACCTTGGGATGATACATTTTCCAGAGGAACTGGGGGGTACAGAAGAAACCATTACAAAACCCAATATAAAAATGAAATACAATATAAACTCAAATAATACACAACAACATGTGTGTTATATGTATAGATTTGTGATGCTGTGTGCTTATGGAGCATTAACTTCATCCTCAGGTAGACAACTGAAGTAAGTCAGAAGAGTAGCAGAGGAGCTGTACCATGAAAAGAGTACATTGGCCCCAGAACCCAATAAAGGGACTGACTTTAGCTACAGTCAGAAATCTAAAATCAAGTGGTGTAAATCCTATTCTCCAACCTTATCTGGTATATGGAATAACAACATGAAGCAGAATGTATCATGACGTGCAACATAATGTTGCCAGAATTCAATACGTGTTTATTAAGCAAATCAATAGAGCAGATTCACAGAAAGAGCACTGTCTGACTCTATCCATTGAAATCTCAAAGATTACATCCATGTGGGGATACACGCATAGATATGGAAGTTTTTGTTCTGGTAATTAATACAAAAATGGAAGAAGAGCAGGTATTGCACCATTTATGAAAAACATCAGAGCACTTTTTACAAGCATGAGTGACTTCACATGTCATAATTTTCCTCATTTATTTTAAACAAAATTATTTATGATTTTGTTTTTTGTAGTGTGCCCTCAACTGTGAGAAATCAACAGCCATGTCTGCTGATTTCTTAAGGAAGACTTCTTAAGTGTCTGTGGAGAAAGAGACACCTTATATGAGTTGCTTAAATTTCTTCTTCCTATTGTTGCCAGGTTTCTTCCACTGAAGGTGTATATCTATTTATTTGGGTTTATGTTTAGCATAAAGAGAATTGTCACCAGAGTTTGCAATAATCCAAGAAAAAGTTTAAAAAATACTACAAAACACAAGAAGGTTTCTGTACAATAAGCTCACAAAAATACTCCCAAGGTACTTATCTCAACTAAGAAGACAGGTTCCCTTTATTTTGAAGCTATAATACACACCAGACAGAAGTGTGGTCTCACCAGCTCAGAAAGAGCTCAAAGAAAATAATACTGCTTTACTTGGGAACTGCCTAAAGGAAGAATTTCTGCCCCAAGAAAGAAAATGGCAGAATTCTACAATGTGAGGACTTGTTCCATGTGAAATAACATCATTCAATGAGTTTATTTGAATAATATGTCAGAGGAATATAATGGGAAAATTAATTCATAAACAGTCAAAATGGGTTAGAGCTGATTATGAATAGCATAATTCCAAAACATAACAATTATTTAAATTCCTTCTGGTAAAATCTGTCATTGTCACATATTTCTTATATTTTAATTAAAATGAAGAGTCAGATTTGATTTTGTAGGGTCCAAATAAGCATTAGCAATTTTTCAGAGATATAGTCAGCATGCTCTTTGTAGCCAGCATCAGCTTGACTATCTTGCCACCAACTCTACTCACAAATTTTTGTGGTGGTCAACAGTCTACCTACTTGGTATTCACAGATCGTTTGCAGCAGATCGGAGTCACTAGTATAAGTTTTGACATGGCAGAGTTAAAAAACTTGGGGTATTGCTAGAGCTATTCTGGATGCAAAATGACCCAAAGAAGTTGAGAGTTTTGTATTTTTGTTCAAATTGATAATAGAAGACAGAAAAGTCCTACCAATTTTCTCAGAGACTGGAATATTGTTAAAAAAAAAAAGTTACAAATGCTGTTGTATTTTTCTTTGTCAAAGAAGTTAGTGTTTCTTAAATGCTTTCCAGCTGACATCTTGGTTACTTATCTTCATAGTGAAAAATATCTAAAAAATCCCTGAAGCATTGTGGAATAAACTTTGATCCATAACTCTAAGTCTTTCCATTCACATAAAGGATCATGGGATTTTAATGACCCTAATGGGTCACTACCGTTGATTTATAGCTCATCTAATGGGGCCCTAACCTCACCCTGTGCTTATTTACCTTTACTGTTATTTGGCTATACAGAGTGTGGTACCAATCATTATTCTTTATTTTAAGAGCTCAAAAAAGAAAGGGAATACAAGGCTCTTATTTCAGTCATGTCAAAAATTATCAAACATCTGAAACTGGGCACTGTAATGTGTAGTGCTCAGACAAGCTGAATGACAGATAAGTACTGGGAAAAAATAACAAAACCACAGTTCATTTTGAGCATTGGCTGAAGTCTCTCATGGCACTCATCCAATATTAACATTTTTTATGTTATTCAAAAGATAATGCTCATCCTTTCCCTTGTGGTCAAATCTCATTCTGCAATCAAATCAGCAAAATAATAATTAACTACAGTTAATTTAGAAATCTCAAGAAATCATGAGTGGAAATAAAGGATAAGCACTCCAAAGTTTTTTGGTAAAAAGTCAGAGGACCAGCATGCAGGTCATGTGTATGATAAGCAAGCAGATGCACAAAATACCCAAAAGGAGAATGGGAAGAGCATGATGATCCTGATGGAGGGTGGTCTGCCTACCGCTTTCCAAGCGTTGTGCAGGCATCTCAACATCGCTCTGCAATGACATGGAGTCTAAAATCACAGCTCTTAGGCTGCACCATGAAACAGAGCGCAATCACCTGCTGCGGAAATGGTCAGTAGACAAACCTTTGCCTTTTCACTGACTTTTCAGAATGAGTTCAGCCCTGTGGCTTGGACAAGGCTGTCAGCCTTGTGGTTGAGTTTCTCTTGAAGTGTTTACCTCTGAGTTAAGCCTGGGCTGATAGGGTCTGCCTGGACGTTGGCTGTTTTTGCCGTGTGCCAGAATTGGTGATTCAGCATGTGGCCCATTACAACAAATGTATTCTACTGCATCCAGCGCCACAGTGTCTTTTGCCTTTTTCACTCTACTGTACTATCTTTCTGAGGCAAATATGATAAAGTAGAAACTGGCAAGTGGTAATAGAGGAACAAAACTTTCCTGGGGGGTGGAATTTGCCTCTGCAGTGATGGGCACACCATGCATCCCCAGCTGCCATCGGTATCCTAGCAAAATTGGTTTGCTGTTTTGGGAGTGGGTGGGTGGCCATCAGCTTGGCAGATGTTTGTGCTTTCAATGCCGTGCAGGTCCGTTCAAAATAAAAATCACTTTCCAGGCTGGGAGGGCTGATTGTGATATTTTCTTGACTTCCAATATCCAAAGGGTGTCATCATGTGACGGATAGACTTCTGAAGAGAGGTATACCAACTTAATTTGCAGGCTGTGAGACAGAATGAAGAATAGTAAAATGAGAATGTTAATTCCTTCTTAGTTTTTCACCAAAAGCCATACATATTAGAAAATTACACTGGTAACTTAGCTTTTTAATTGCCAATGCTTTTAACTAACTATAAATGTAAAAAAAATATTATTATGAGTGCTGAAAGGCACAATGGAATTGCTATGAACACTCACAGAAATCATAATAGAGTTTTAATATTTTTCATTGGAACAATCTAATTAAAAGGCATATGATGCTAGACATAAGGCTCATAGATGCTAAACAATGCTGCTAAAAAACATCTCCTATTTTGTTTTAATTCAAGTAATTAGTTCTGCTTTTACACATCTTGGTCGTTAGTGGAATAAAACTGTGTTTTGAGTTTAGTACATATTTAATTTGAAGTGCTGAACTTTTTTGCTTCAGTCCATTCTCTTACCTACCCCTGAATGTGCTTCACTATTTATCTCAGTTTCTCAGTTAAGCCTTTACAGCAGTATGAATCCATCCACTGCTAAATACAAAATCGAGCACACAAAAGGATCAATTTTGTAAGCATCTGAGTAGCACAGAATATAAAGCTCCTGTTGTAAATTTTTCCCAAAAATGAGCCATATTTTTCCTATAGTTTTGATAAAATTATCTGAAGTTTTGTTGGCTGTTTTTTTTTTTTTGCCATCTCAAACCAGCTGGCTTTCTCAGCCCTGCAGGGTGCTGTGCTGAGCGTACCAACTGACTTTGCAGACTAAAGCACCTGCTGTGATGAGTCACTTCTAACAGCATTCTGCAGCACTGCAAAGAAAGTTCGTCCAATATTATAATTCCACCAAAGTTTAAGGAAGTGTCATTTTCAGGGTTTATGTTCCTTTGGCATGGCAGTAAAAGCATACAAAAAAGTAAGAACATTTATCCAAAGATTACAATCTGTCACTGTCATATAACTCAAAACAAGAGCTAAAGCTAATTTAAATTAGAGGCCAATGACAATATTTTGGGTTGAATGACTATGAGTAATCTTGAGAGTAAATTCTTTTGTGCAGAGGTAAAATAACTGTGGACCAAGAGTGAAGATACTTAAATTGCGACAGTCTTTTTAATGTGGTTCGAGTATGCATAGGTGGAAAATCAAGAATGTTATGGGTTTTATTGTGGTGGTTTTTTGTTTGTTGGTTTTTGGTTTTTTTTTTTTTGGTGGTGGGGGGGGATTGGTTTGCTTTTCTTTACTTCTAAGAATATCACAAAACATGGGCCAGAGTGGTAAGGGATAAGCAATTTTGATTTGAGACCATTCAACAGATTCACTTCCTGAATAGTTCTCCTATACAAGTTTCCATCTGAGCCAAAGACATTATCCAAACCTAGGGGAAAAAAAAAAAAAAAAGCCATGAGGCCACTGATGAATTCCATCAATAAAAGCAGGATGAAGGATTATATAGATTTTCAGTATTGAATAGTTAGTATTACTAGAGCTCTTCAAAAATTTTAAGAGCTTTTTAGTTTTTAGAAGACTGAAACGCTCATAATAATGTGAAGTGCTCTCATAATTTTAAATCACTTTATAGTGCAGATTCCCAAATTCTTATTACTGTTCCGTTTCAGCTGCTCATCTATTATCACCAATATGTTGGTTTAGAAAAGTGTTTCACTGCCTTTTTTCACCAAGTCTCAAAACCTCATTCGAACTGTATGATGAAATTAGCTAGGCCTTATGAATCATGTCATTACAAATGCAAAAATATTAGACCAACAAATGAAGCCACTCAATGACCTTGATAAAAACTTATTATCTGAAATAAAAACACAAATGGCTTGTTTTATGTAAAATTTAATTTTTTTTTTAAATATGGAAATTAAACAAACTAGAATACACTTAGCTATAACATTCTCCTTTCCTTTGTATTTGTTAATTTGTTAATCTTCTTCTAAGCAATCTACTCTCAGGTAGCTAATTGACTCTTTTCTCAATTCAAAAAGTATGAGAAATAATGGTGAGAGATTTACACTAGTATAAGAACCACAGTTTACAGAGAAACCATGCAAAATACTCCTAAAACCCATTCATTTTCTCTTTACCTAAACAGAGAATCAAAGAGTCATTGAGGTTGGAAGGGACCTTTTGAGGTTAGCTAGTCAAATCTCCCTGCTCAAGCAGGATCAGCTACAGCAGGTTGCCCAGGGGCCTCTACAGATGAGATAAATGGCCTGACAGGCATCTCACAGTTCAATATGGGAAATGCAAACTCCTGCATCTGGGAAGGAACAACCACAGGCACCAGTCCACACCAGTGGATGACTTGCCAAAAAATGGCTTGGCAGAAAAGGACCTGTGTGGCCTGGTGAACACCAAGCTGAACACGAGCAGGCAATGCACCCTTCCTGAGAAGGTGGTTGATGGTATCCTAGGATGCATTAAGGAAAGTATTTCCAGCAGATAAAGAGAGGTGATCCTGTCCCTCTGTTCTGGGTGAGATATCATCTGGAGTTGGGTGGGCAATCTGAGCTCCTTGGTGCACCAGAGACAGCGACATACTGGAAAGAGTCCTGAGAAGGGACACAAAGACATTTGAAGTCTGGAGTATCTCTCTCCTATGAGGAGAAGCTGAGAGCTCTGAAACAGCTTAGCCTTGCAAAGAGAAGATTCAGGGGAGAGCTTATCAATTTGTATAAATATCTGAAGAAAAGGTGCAAAGAGGATGGGGCTGGACTCTTTCCAGTGTTGTCCAGTGACAGGAAAAGAAGCAATGGGCACAAACTGGTATACAGTGGGTGTCATCAGGAAACTGTGACTAGGAGGGTAAGTGAGCGCGGGTACTTTTTGCCCACAGAGGCTGTGGAGCCTCCACACTTGGAGAGATTCAAAAGCTGTCTGGACATGCTCCTGGACAACTGGCTTTAGGTGATCCTGCTTGAACAGGAGATATTGGGCAAGATGAATTCCAGAGGTTCCTTCCAACCTCAACCATTCTGTGATTCCATTTTTAAGCACTAGGTCTCACAGAGCACCTTTCCTTGTTGTTTCCTTGATCAGCTTTTGTCAGGAAGCTGTCAATGCTCTCCAAAAACCTTCTAGATTGCATGTACCCTGCTGTATTGTCCTTACGATTGTGGGTAGAATTCCCCATGAGGGCCAGGGTCTGTGAACACAAAGATTTCTCCAGTTGTTTGAAGAAAGACCCATTTACTTCTTCCTGATCAGGAAGTCCATAGCATATACCCACTGCAACAGCAGCCACATGCCAATGCAGTGTCCTCATGGTATTTTTGTTGCATTCAACACCAGTGAATTAGCCACTTTAAATTAATCTGAAAGCAGAATTTGTCTCTGAATTTAGAGGGATAAATAAAGGTAACCATGGTTGATTGGATAAAGGAATAAAGTTTAAATAATAAAGTTAAGAAATGCCTAAAAAACGATGGTTTTATTCTATTTTCTGATTCAGATGAATCTCTGAATTGCTACCACTAAAATTTTTTGGTCTAATCCCATAAAAATTAAGCCCTGAAGATTTGCATTTGCTTTTGCTACAGCAAGAGAGAGATAGGTCCATTCTGACAACCTCCTGTTGGGGAGGTTTTTCTACTGGTGCCTGCTGTGATAGTGCAGTCTCCTCTTGTACTTAATTCCTGGGCCTTTTATGAAGTCACATGGCCTTGCTTAAGGTGTCATTTGAGGAATGAGTTCTCACTGGTGAGATATGCTCATGTGACCTTGAAACACAGCTGGAAAACTGACTGGATGCACCTCATCATTGAAGATATCTGTTTGTTTGCAACCAGGTATTTTTTTGCTAGGGAATTATTATCTAGTGTTTTCTTAGAGCAATTAATAATAAGGGACAGTGTAATCCCACATCATAACCAAGGAATTCACTGAAATCGGAAAAAAAGTAATGTGCCAGCAGTGAGGTTCAGTGTGCTTATGATTGTGTGGCATACAGCACTCTATATGCAACATCTGAGTGGTTTAAACATTATGTGCTTCCCTTGGGCACTTAGATAAAGCAAATACCCATTCACTTGAGTTTGGATTGTAGGTTTTCGTGGAGCTTTCCCCAGAACAGGTATTGCTCAGCTTCAGTGGGCAACTGCACTCATACTCCCTCTAAACTTCTGTCATACAGCTTCCATGCATGCTGAAAAGTTGAAAAACCCAAGAAAATGCGTAATTTCTGCTAACTCTGAAAGAGGACAGTTTTGGAGTATGTCCGGTAGAACTTAGTTAATATTTAGATGCTGAATTTAGATACTAACTAGGAGAAAATCAGACAAATTTGATTCCCTCCTCATGTGCACTGTCAGGAAACAATGGTTTATATGCAATAGGAATGGAATGAAAAGCTTATTTATGTATCAGTATTTTTTATTCAACACCTTCATTTACAGAATCTGTCTGTAACTTTATGCCCATGGTTGTGTAGAGATTCATCACATATGTTAACAGCTCCTCAATAAAATGCAATTTGATGATTTTTTACAGTGTTGCAAAATGGAGCAAAGATTTTAATGGACAGTAGGTTCGCAACCATTACCAATGCATGTTCTTCCATCTTCTGACAGCTTTTAGGGATCAGTGTGGAAACATTTGTAGCTTCCTTTAGTGTTAATGCACGTAGCAGAAGGGGGGCATGGTGGATTAATTTCATTTTCACATTCATTGATGTCTGCAAAATGAGTACACACTGATCAATATTAATTACAAATTGCAAAGGTATTACTAATTTCTCATAAACATAAATTAGGATTCATAAATGAAAGGCATTCTACACTTTCAATGAGACATAAGATAAAAATCTGTATTGTTACTGTTTAAAGGACAAAGTAGGGGACTGTTGTTGTTTTTTTTTATTTTTTGATTGTTTGTTTTAAAGCTGGAAATGATAGGAAAAAAAAAATGCTGCTTTCATAATCCACCAAAAGCTACAAATGACAACTGGCTGTATTTTCAAAATCATAAACCCTAAACTTGAGAGCTGTTCTTGCATGAGTTTATGTCCTTAGATTTTACTTCCTTTATAAACATATTCATACTGTGCTCTACAGAGATAATGAAAATAATAATGCAGACACACTTCTGTATACATCTAGGCATGATTTTGAGAAGCCAGATTTTCTGGTTAGCTTTGGTTACAAAATATATAACCGTAATTTGTGATATCAGTGCAAGGATGGTTGTTTCTAGATACTATATACATTCTGTAAAATGACAATATCCCTGCAGAAGGTTGGGCAGATGAACAATTATCCATTGGAAAATGTATATACACATACTGTTCTTGAGGCCTTTCAAGTTCTTTCACTTTCTGATTATGTGATGAAATGGGAAACAGCAGTGCAGGACAGAAAATGCTCAGTGAGGGAAAGAAAGGGGTCTTTTAATACTTTTGCACCTTTCCTCTTTCTGTGTAATATTTACTTGCATGACTGAATTCACTTGACTAAAAGTAGGTGTCCAGCGTTGTTTTAGGTAATTTACCATTGGTTCTATATATCGGACAGCTTGTTTAATGTCTCTGACCAATGGTCCTGTGAAGCACTGCAAACCCTGTGGACAACTAGTCAAGTCTTAAATGTCTTCTCTTTTTGGTTTTATTTCTTTCCTTCTCTACCACAATGTTTGATCTGCTATTTCACTTATTTTCAATCAGTATTAGAAACTGACCTGTATTTACGGACTCAGTTTAGCATTGTCACTGAGACCAGTTTCCATCATTGGAAATAGGATCAAGCCTTAGAGTCTCAAATTTTAGCACAAAAAAAATAGCTGTGTTCAAAGATAGTTATCAACTAAGACAGTCAAAAGACTATCATGCAGGAAAAATCTAAAACTTCAGAATCCTTAAGAAACAATTACTTTCATAACAGTTCTTTGAAGCAGGAAAATAATGTGTTCTTCAGAATGAAGATTTCTGAGTATTACTCCCTTCAAAACTACATTTTGATTTAATGTTCACTGGTTTAATCATCATCCCAGAAAGAAAACCTGCACCTTTGCCTGCACTGTAATTCAAATGTGTTTCTTCAACTTCTGTAGATCCACAGTCATGCTATCTGCTAACTAGTTAACTTTTCTTCATCACTAAATTGTGTCAGATCTGACCAGCCTACCCTGCTACTCAGAGAGCAGTGGTGTACTAAAGCAAAGTAAAGGGTTATCTATCAGGAGTATGACATTCCTTAATATAAAGGAAGGTAGAATATTTTAGCACTAAATGCCTTCCTGAATCAATAGAAATTATATCAGTCAAAGCCCAAGTTAGGAAGCGGGAATTAACAGCTCTCAGAATCCTATGCCTTTGTCAGCAATCCACTCTGTCTTTTCCAGAGCAGCATATAATTTTGAAACCATCTGCAGAAATGTTAAGCTCCATCTTCCTCATTATATTGCTTGATTTATCCCTAATTTGCTGAATATTTAAAAGAATGGGAACATATTGCACAAACATGTGTGGAACAAAGTGCTTTCTACTGTAAAACTCAAGTAGCATCTGCATAAGTGGGTTTTGATGGTTTTCCTTTAATAAAGGCATTGCTTTTTAAGTATATGCAGCAGCCTGTTTTCTTGTAGAAGATATACAGTCTTTTGTTTACATTACTGAAAATACTTACATATTAAAAGAAACTAGGACAAGGAATTATTCACTCATTTAACTTATTTATTCCATTTGCTGCCAGAACACTAATCTATTGAAAAGGTTTTATTATAATTTATTTAACGGCTTTATTTCTTTATATAGTATTTATGTGGGAGGAATTCAGTGGATAAATAGAATGTGAATAAAGGAAAGAGCTGCAAATTTCATCTGACTTTTTCCATACCAGGTATACAATTAGAATGAAGGGCTTTTTATTCCACTTTCACAGAGATACTGATAAGCAGACTGCTTTGTGGATGAGCTGCAGCACTTGCACTCAATTTACCACCATCCATAACATATTCTGAAATACAGCCTTTTTGGGTTTAGTTTTCTCTCATGTTCTTAAAAAGCAGAGATGAGTGAATATACACACACACATATATACATGTATATATGAGTATATGTACACACTCATTATAAACACACATTTGAAATGTGAACAGAGAGAATTCATTCTTCATAGCATGAAGAGTGAAAGTCTCGAAATATTTGCCACATTCTCTTTCTAACCTATTCTACTAAAAAGTAAATGTAAAAAGAAAACAGAAGATGAAATTATTATTAAAATAACTGAAAAATGTTCCTGTGAAAATGTGCCAGAAATATGTCTGTTTGCTATTTTTCACCTGCTCTACTTTTGTACCTGCAGAAGTAATAACTTCTAGCAAATCTTTTCACAGCTATTTGGGGGAGGGAGGTTGTACCTAAAGTGATTATTAGTTTCCTTAATTTCACTTATTCACTTCACAGAATTTTTTTTTTTTTTCACTTTTACTAAAATTACTAGGATGACGTGACCTAGTGGTCCAGAGTTTAACTTTTATCTAGAACATCCATTGAAACAATGCCGGGTAAATGACAACTCTCTGTCATGCTGTTATGTTGAATGTAGGAGGAAGCAATGTATAATTCTGATTTTCTGCCTTTTTTCCCCTTTTCTCCTAGCCATTCCACACCCCCCCATCCCCCAGGCTGTTAATAGACTTGATTTTTGCTTAATTGGGCAATTTTTTGTGCCATTTTTCTATCATCAACTTGATTGATGGATCAGGATGGGTAGAGATTGAGACAGCAATTCTGGAGAACAGAGTTTTAAGTTTTTGTGTTATTATACCTATAACCCCAAAATGCTATCTACAAGAAAGTATAGGAGTGAATTCACATCTGATGAGCTATGGTGGATTTTAGCTGTTAGAAAATTCAGAAATAAATAATAGTAATAATAATAGTAATAACAACAACAACAACAACAACAACAACAACAAAACAACAATAACACTAATAATAATAATAGAAGATACCCATACAAACTGGAGCCTCAAAGTTCCATCCTTTGCTTGTGCAGGTTAATTGCTCTTCTCCTTGTAACTGAAATCCATAGTAACATGTATAAGTCACTATAGATTTTCCAGATTCTGAACAGTATACAAAATCACCATGTTCCACGCTCTTGGGTGTTCCACATAGTTCATCTATAAATAGAAAGTCTTATTACAGGCTTTTAAAAAATTTCCATCTTACACTTGCAAATGGATGGCATTCTCCATTACTGCTATAAACATTATCTTCCGTGAAATTTTTCACATGTTTTAAGGTGATCAAGACTTAAATTGTTAATTTCTGGAAAAGAATAAATATGGAATACCAGGGGTTTTATTTATAATCCTCATAAAACTAGCATTACAACATAAGAAGGACATGGACCCGTTGGATCAAGTCCAGAGTCGGGAAACATTGATAATCAGAGGCCTGGAGCACCTTTCCTTTGAAGAGAGAGTCTGAGAGTGTTGGGTTTGTTGTTGTTGTCATTGTTGTTGCAGCCTGGGGAAAAAAAGGCTCCAGGGAGACTTTTTTGCAGCTTGTCAATTTAAACTAATCTTTTAAGAATGATTGGAACAAACTTTTTACCAGGAGCCTGTTGCTATAGGACAAGGGGTAATGTTTTTAAACTAAAAGAGGGTTGATTTATACTAAATATAAGGAACAATTTTTTTACAAGAACACTGAAACACTGGCATTAGTTGCCCAGAGAGGTGGATGCTCCATCCCTGGAAACATTTGGATTCAGATTGCACAGGGCTCTAAGCAATCTGATTTAGTTGAATATGTCCCTGGACATTGCAGGTGGGTTGGACTAGATGACTTGTAAAGATCCCTTCCAAGCCGAAATATTCTGTGATTCTATCATCCCACTTCTAAGTGATAGAAATACTAAAGGTCTGATTCAGACCAGCAATTCAAGATCTGCCACAATGCAGGTCAGTACTTCAACTGCCCCTCCCCTCCCCTCCCCTCTACTGGATTACCTTCCTGATAAAATTCTTGCCAAGCTTCTAAGTTTATCCCAGGTATATTGTTACAATGCTTAAAATCCTGTGGAAACTTTCCAAGTTGAAAGGCATCTGACGGCACTTCAGAAATTCCTGTGTTGTCACAAATCACACGGGACAGTGAATGTTTTCTGAGTTCATGCTTTTGAGCTTCTGTGAAAACATTATCATTTTCCCACCAAAATCTGGAAAGATTGATAGAAAATTTTTTTGAAAAGATCAAATTCAAAGAGCTGGCTATTCTTGCTTTCACAGTACCTTATATAAAAGACAAAAAATAAGAATTACAGCAAAAATAGATGAAATATAACAATAAAAAGAGGAAACGCCATGACCATACAGAACCGGTCATAAAAAGGCTAGTGTGTGTCTGATGTACTGATCAACTCAGGTTATGTGTTAAACCCAGCAGAATTGCTTTTCATTGATTAAACAAGTCCACAAAAGAAGTTACAATCCTGAGAGGAAAACTTGAGACAAATTTGATTGAACTGGATCCTTATTCCTACACACAATAATATGTGCTGTTCACTCATAAATTGTTTAAAGCATAAATTACAGAAGATTTGGAGTAGTAACCATAATAGATTTCCCCATACCAGAGCTTTTGAATTCTGCTTGCCCTTACTGAATCACTGCAAGGAAAACAGCTATTGTTGAATGGTTAATTAGGAGTACTTAAACTGCTAAGAAACCTGTAGATATGCAGATTAATTATACTAGAAAAACATAATTATGTTTTTGACCAGTAATTAGGAGTTTGATCATACAAAAAGTATCAAAGAGACAAGCCATGCTTATTTTTATCAGAATAGAAGTGTGGTGTCAGAATAGAAGAACCAGTTGGTGCTACAAAGGTATATCTATTAAATGGTGACTGTATAAAATATATATGTATGCATACATATACATCTAAAGGTAAAAGGAAAGAAAACACTGGGGAGAAAAGGAAAGACAAACATTTTGTATATAAAGACATGTAATTAATGGCAAAAATACTTCCGAAGGGTTTGATAGAGCATCTCCATTAGTACATTAAACAGTGGTAAGTGCTGCTTAGTTCCCTGTGGGTCTCAGGCCAGGCCAGTTAGGATTTTCCCAAATGCTAGGCAGGATTGGTGGTAAAATGCCTGAGGACAGTCAGCAGTAGATATGGGAGTGATTACACTGTACAAACTGACCTCAGATTTAACACAAGACATACGATTTATAATACAGGGGGCACATGGCTGAGGTTTCTAGAAAGTCTGTGAGTTTTTGTTTACATTTGCCTGATTAGGGGGAAACAGTAATATTGACTGTAGACTCTATGCATTTGAATATTGTTATGAGCTCCCTGTAAAGGCACCATACAAATGGGAATTCTGATTGTGGTGTTGGCGGTGTTTGGGAGGATGAGGATTGCCAGTGTGCCCTAGGGAGGCTTTTCAGGGCAAACTGATCCTGCTGCCAACAGGAACATATCTGCTAAATAAGGTAAGTGCATGTGAAATTTTGGAAAACTGGCTTTATTTATAGGCCAATTATTGCCTTCAGAAGCCTGATTTGTTAAAAAAACTCATCCCATTTTTCCTAATTGAAGGAGGAGGCAATGTACAGAAACAGAGTGGGAGCGAATGTCCCACATGTTAGCAGCACTGTGACAAGAAATGCAGGAGATGGAAGTGCTGGAAGAGAGAAAATAAGAAAGGAGCCCTCCTCCTACACCTCATCTGCACGCTGTCCCTAAACTTCTCAGAGCATCCTGAAACCTCATTGATGATTCCGAGGTGCTTTCCCATAACCAAAGCCATTAAAGTCTTTTGTCTGCTCAGTTCTCCTACATCTGTCATGTCCCCTTTCATATACATTAAAACCTATTCTACTTTCACCACAAAATTCAGTTATATCTTCAGGCCTAAATGAAAAAAAAAATTTTTTTAATCTACCCAACAGATAGGTGTTTAACAAACATTTTGGTTTACTCCATTCAATCTGTATCCGGTGACCAAATCCCTATGCAAAGAATGACAAAACCTCAGAATTTTTGCCCAAATATTTCAAATCCTGAGATTGCAAAAATATTCAGAGGAGAAAGTGGTGGAAGAAGGCTGATGGATCAGAAACTATTTTTTTCTATTGATGTGGTTAAGACACTACATGAGTTTAGTAGATAGGAAGAAGAAAACTTATGTTTTGTCAGATTACTAAGAAAAAGGTTTTAGGGCCATCACAATTTGGAGATCAATCAGATGACAATTCCAGGTAGTCCTGAGTTTTGAACTTAAGGATTACATTAGAAGAGTTATTTTTAAAACCCTGCACACACACCTTCAATTAGGGTATCTAGTGTGTTTAGTGTCTCTGGTGCAGTTACAGGTAACACCCAACACTCTACCTGAACCAGAAACTGCAATGAGTGTTAGATTTTCCATTCTTATGTGACAACTATAACAGGTTACATACTTCTAACTGCTCTTAGGTGGTTTCTTTGTAATTAATGACAGAATATAATTTCACATTTAAGTTAGCTGCCACAAACTTTGTGGTAGAAACCCATGGAATACTTTCATTATTAGAACTCTCTTCCTCAATTTGCAGTTAATGTATTAAATTGTGCTTATGTTTATTTAATGCTAGTAGCATTATAAGACACTGAATGTTTAGTAACAGTGTAAAGTACTGAATAACAGAAATGAGACTGGAAAGACCTCCATAGATGCTCCTTCCCAGATAGGGACAAGTATGCTTGTACAATTCAGAGACTTTCAACCATGCTTTTAACACAGCTGAGTAGAATATTTGTTGTTTATACAGTTTCTGCAAATAAAATACCACATTTATGATTACCATTGCTTTTTCTTGTAAGCTAATTAATTAACATTTTTTAAAGTTCAGATTTAAATTCTGCCTTGGATGATTATTTCCATAATGTTTTTTTTTCCATAACAGTGACTTATAAGAGGAGCTTAAAGGTCATTATAAGGACCAGATGTACTTAAAACGTCCCTGCTAGCATGGTGTGAGCAGTTTTAAATTAGTCGTCAGTCGTCTCATGAGATCCAAAATTACTGCCACAAGTACAGGACAGAAATAAAAAAAGGTTGGTTTTATAATTGCTTCACGAGCAGAAGCAAGATATAAACAGTTTATTGTACCCTGTTGTGACCTGAAGCTGCATTTCTCCTGCTCTTCTGGTATGAAGGGCTGTACTGGCACAAGATCCTGGTGGCACTCCTGCAGGGTTCATTGAAGTGATATCCTATGCTGTGTCCAGTGAGGCAACTCTGGGAACACTCTGCAGTCCCAATTCACACAAGGCCAAGTACATAGTGTTTTTATTATTCCCTCTATGAAGCCTGAATTACAGCTTTTTCCTATCCCTTCTGAGTTTGCTGCAGTTGCCAAAGAAAAATATTGAGGTTCTTCCAGCTCCTGAGCCCAGTGCAGCCCTCAGGGGGAATAAAGCCTGCACAGTACTACATCCATCCAAGTTACTGGCCCTTGTCACAATTACCTTCTGCATTTTCAGCAGGAGTGTACAGCTGGACACCTCAGTACCATAGAAACAAACTCCAAGTCATCTGGAATTGAGACTATGTACAAACCAAAGAAGAATAATCAAAAGCTCACCCAACAAAACTGAAGGAATTAAGACAAAAATGTGCAAGATGCAGAGAATGATTTGTTAGAAGCATATTTAAGTGGCTGTAAAATCTCCATTGCTACTGTGTTTCTACACATGATTTGACTGTATAAGAAACTCACCGGTCACCATCCCTTAGTGCTTTCATTTGCTTTCCAATTATACATGCAAACAGAGGACCAGTCCTAGCACCTGGAAGAAAGTCTTCCACAAGACCGCCAAGCCAAACATCAATATTGTTAGGATTATGGTACAGTTCCATGATTTTTTCAGTGACATTGTGATTAGTCATGACTGTATTCAGGTCAGTGTGAGTTTCCAGTTTTGGTAAACCACAAAATTCTCGCCATTCATTATAACCTGCAAATACAATGTTTAAAGGAAGATGAGATTTTTATGTTAGGCATGATAAATGAAATTAATAAATTTATAAGCACTGGGTTTTGACAACCTGGATCATTGTCATGGACAGTTATGTATAAAAAAGGTCTACTAATATTGGTTAAATTGATGAGAGAAATTATGGCAGGATCTGAACTAAGTTCCTCCAGTCTTCCTCTAAGCAGGTATATCCGTGGCCCGATGGGCTATTAACTCCTTGACTGTTAGTTCAATCTTACCCTGGGCTGACTGGAGTAAAAAATCTAGTGCAAAAAACCAGTGACAAACATGTAATATTTCTTAAAATGTGCAGTACCTAACTAAGCCATCTCACCACTACTGGAGACCTCTGTCAACACCTTCTGAGGCTGGTGGAGCCAGTGAGACTGTGCCCAAATTGATCTATCCCACAGGTTTGGGACAGCCTGCTGATGGGAAGTGGCTGCTTCAGGCAGAACACCCCACTTCTCAGAGCTGGTTCCAGCAAAAGCAAGCCTGGGGTACCTACACTGAGCACACACTGATCCATTCACTAGTACTGTTCTAGATTCCAAATTTACCAGATTATTTTAATTCCAAAAGCTGTCAAATACTCTCCATCAAAGTTAAGACTGTACATTTTGAGCAATGTACATTTTAAAAGATACTTAAATGTCTTTCTGATTACCAAAGATATTATTTAAAAGCTTATGATTACATCCCAAATATAAGCAGTTATAGTTCAATTACCAGTTGGAAGAAAAAATCAAGAAAAATCAAGAAAAACCTGGGAGTCCATGATCACGGCCACGTTGTAAATTCAGCGATGATAAATCAAGTGAACCATTATTGGACAACACAAACAGTTTTTCTGTTAACTCCTCATTCAGCAGTTGATCTTGTACCTGCAGTTTTGCTGGATGTGCTAGAAGACCCCTTATTAAATGATCCAGGCCTCCTTCAAAGATTAAAATGATGGTATTATAGCATATATATAAAACTTATAACTTTTGTAATAAATTTGAATGCATATATGTTTCTATGTTTTAAAACATTGTCCACACAATGTTTTTACATTCAAACATATACAAAAATTTCCTTTAGCTTAAAGTAGAAGCAACAGAGGTATGAAAAAGCTCTTCAGGTCTAAAAGAACTTGCAACCTCTTGATAAAGTCATATGCAAAAAAGTCCCAGAAACATCTTCATCATCACTCGTCCCTCCATTGCAAATTTACCACGCTGGTTTAATCTGGAGAGTAATGTTTTTCTGATTCAGTCAGCTATTTCATTGAGAATAATAATTCAAGTTCCTTTTAGTGCTCTGGAATCCAATCAACAACTTAAATAAATGATTTAATTAAATAAATATTCCCATTCCTAATTCAGGATAACTTTGAAAAAAATTTACAATATTCGGAGGAGAAAAAGACCAGAAAGCAACAGAAGCAGTTTAAATAAGACCATACCTTCTTTAATGAGCCTCCAAGGACTAAAGAAAACTTCATGCAAATGAAGATTTGGGAGTTCAGGATCATCTAAATACTGTGCATTCAATCGCCTTACTATTGGTTGGATTGTTGCATGACCAAAACGAAAAGCAGCTGTTGAAAATACATTAGAAACTGTAGGATTCATTGTGGGATCATAACCTGTATAAAGGCCAATATACAGATTAAAAGCATCTGGACCAATGATTTTGGGAATGTAATCTCTTAAAGTTATAATCTGAAAGAAAAGAAAAAGAAACATATTTCAGCTTTTCTGTAGAAGAATAGTAATGGATCCCAGGTGCTAAATGCTTTTTTCTTCACTCATCTATGCCCAGGCATTTGGCATAAGTAAGAACAGTGCTTCCTGGAAAACAGTATCAGTCTTATTTTTTCAGTAAGGGGACAAATGATCAGAGAGAATCTGTGGTACACCTCAGGACAGAGCAACAGTCAAGCCCTGTTATGTCTTACCATAAATGCTAGACCAAAACCTCCCGAGCAGAGATCACCAATGCTGTTCATTTACAAACCACGGGGCTAATCCAGCTCACAGGATGTGTGCTGAGATTAAAAATGTAAATTATAATGGCCTTAAAAATGGCAATGAAAGCATAAGCACTATAATGTCTTTCAAGAGCACTTTCTAATGTGAACAGATGCTATTTTCAGACATATATTTATGACACAAATCCTCTTTTATTATTATTTGAAATGATGAGGCTTTAAAATACTTGTGCCCAAAATCTCCTTGTAGACATTTTATACCAAACTTAGGCCAATTTATGGACTTCTAAAAAATGCACATCAAAAATGAAAAGACTGATAAGCACCTTCTGTCAAATGCTTTTGTAATGTGTTACAGTGGCATGAAAAAGCATAGGACTAATCACGACGAAAGGAAAGAGGGGAAAATGTTCTACTGTACCAAATAAAATGAAAATGCATTATAGGTTAAAGATTATGCTGAACTCAATAAAGTAATATGAGACAAATATGAAGCACAATAAACTCAATAAAATACCTCATAGATTCAATATAATATGCAATAAATACACCGACAAATGTACTTTGAACTTGATATAGTGCCTATTGAAAAAATAGCTGCCATAAAAGGACCTTTTAAAAAACTTGTATCTTTATTTTAGGCACAGAGCACAGACAAGCAAACCTTTCCACAATTGGATCACTTTTCTCAGAAAGCAGAAGTTTAGGTTTTCAGGTTAGGTCGTGCAGTGAACAAAATATATAAAAGACAAAATGTAAGAATCCCTTTTTCAGCTTATTTAATGCAGCATATGAAACAAATGAAATTATTGCAAGAAATTAGTACTGACAGTGTCATTTGAAAAGCTAATCTTTTGCTTTATTCACAAAAGTTTTGCAAGACAGGAGTTCTAATTTTAGATATATAGTTTTTACAATCAAAGACCTTATGGAGGAATAGGTTAGTCACGTATACATGATCCTGGTATGACTAATTTTTTGCTCATTTTAAATGTTCCCAAGCTAAGCTGGTCAGGAAGGCCAGACTCCCTGAAGGAAAGGGCAGCTCAGATTTTTCATTTGCTCCAGAGGTAACATCTTCATTTCTGATTTCCTTGATAGGAAAGGAGGGATTGCCATTTCAAGACATGAAAATTAAAAGGCTGAGGGTTAAAACGGGTCCTATGCCTGCCTACCCTGCACTAGGAGAGGCATCTCTTTGATGGAAACTTCCAAAGGCTAAATGAGGCTCCATCAGGTAAAGGTGAGTTTTAGACAGTACAGGCTAAGTTGTTACTAATACAGAAGAATATGATACTGCTACTGGAATCTGCCAAAGAACCACATATGAAATATCATCTAGCATTTGTGTAGTCTCTGGATGTGGCTAAATTTTTCTGTGTGAAGCCAAGGAGAGGCTCACTATAGGGTCTCACAACTGACACATATAAAAATTTTAAAGATAATGCTAACGGCGGAGAAGCATCAAAATTATTTTTGTTAAAATTCTTTTACATGCAGACCCTTCTCTTAGAGATTGATATAAAAGGTTTATTTACTTTCATAAATAAGCACAGTACTTTCTTTCAGTAGAGTATTTCTTCAATAAATGAGATTCTCCTGTGGAAGCAAAGGAATGTGCTTGTTGCAAAATTGTCAATAAAATCAGACAGAAATCGACTACATGGGAAAGAAACCCCAAACTAGTATAATGAATGGCTCCATCATTTCTGGCCTACTTTGAGTATATTTATTAACAAAAAGTTAACTTTTGGGTGTTTGCAGCAGCACAAGGAATGTATGTGGATATCCTGTGTCTGAATCTACACGGTACTGAGTGGTCTCAACACCTTGTGACATTTATGAGATTAGTGGTAATCCAAGCTCTTCTTAGGCTTCATTTGTCACCTCATAGCATCAAATCCAAGCTCTACAGAAGCTTCATGAAGAAAAAAAGTTTAATCTATAACATCAATACCTCTACTATCTCCTGGCAGTCATTGCTCCAAAAGTACAAATGAATAGAAATTTATGACAAATGAGCACTGTTTTTTAAACAGAGGCCCATACGCTTGGTGTTTATATAAGATTTTTTAAACTAAGATCATTTAAATGTTATTCATTTAGCTGTAGCAGAGAAAATAAAACACTAATTTCTTAGCAATTGAGCCAATCATTTGGCAAGTATTCAGACAGAAACCGCATCTGAGTGTCAGAAAAGGCTTTGTATGGATTATGCATCATATCATGAATCCCATGTGCACTGTTTACAGAAAAAGTAACTGAATCCTGACCTGTAAACACCAGAATACTGTAAGTCAGATAGGATGTTACTGTTAAAGGCAACACTCTTCTCTTTCAGAAGGCAGAATTGCAACAGGGGTTCCCAAGGTTTATGAATTCACTGAGTATCCTGGCTGCATTTTTCTCCAGGCTGAGCCACCTTCAGCAGAAGGCAACCACATGTTATGTATTTGGAAATAGGTTACATAATTTCACTTTATTTTTGAAAATTTTTTTTCATGTTAAACATTATTATCAATTAGATTCAAAAGATCCAGAAATTCTTATCACTTTTCATAGAGCTCAGGAGAATTTCCTTGCAAAAACCCAAACAAGGATATCCCAAAGTAGGTGTGAATGGGGCACAATGACTGGAACAGGGAGAAAAAAAAAAAAGAAAAAGAAAAAAGAAAAAAGAAAAAAAAAAAAAAAACAAAAAAAAGAAAAAAAAATAAAAAAAAAAAAAAACAAAAAAAAAAAATAAGGGCTGGAACAGAGAATACAAAAATATGTGAACTACCATAAGGATAAATAAGGCCAAAAGTGCATCTTGTTATAACCATTGTCCAGCTGTAACTGAAGAGGAATAGCATCTCGCTGAGATAGTGTAGTGCCAATTAAATGAATCTTCTGCGTTTGGAAAAGATTGCAGCAATAATAGAGAATTATCAAATATATATGATGTATAGCTAGGATGTATAAATTAACACTTTAATTCATTAAAGTGCCATGCATGGTTAGTTTGCAGTTTGCACTGAAATTACTAAAGTATTTACAAGGGATGAAGATGATGTTGAAGTCCTAAATTTTTGGGTAAGTGGTGATTTTACAAGGGTTCAATTTTTAATTAAAAATTAACACGTTGTTATGTGTTCTGTTAATGGTCCAAACTACACTTTATAAACGTGAGTTCTGACATTGTTCAAGACATACTATTTTATAATATATAATATTTATCTATCTATTTATTATTTTTAATTTCATATTTCTGAGAGGAGCTATCTAATCACCTAATTTCACAAGCAAGTTTCATCCAAGTAGTTGATGTATACGTCTCAGAAGTCATCCCCTTTTAACCCATTACTTGGACCATGCACGATGCTCAGAGAACACAATGTAGAGATGTAGAAGGAAGTGAAATAAACACCTATATGTACACTGAAAACTAAAGGCATAAATTTAGGATCAAGTGGGAGCAACCGCATTCACTCAGAGATGGTTCTCTGGTACTGTAATAAATTAAAGAGAATTGGATTCAGATTGACCTGTGAAAGTCCTGCTCCATCTGACTAGTGCCAAATCATCCTTCTTTCATAATCTAAATGGCACATCAGGGGAAACTCTCTCCGAAAAGAACAGCATAGGTGTGTGCAAGCTACATATGTATGAGATATTAATGTTAAGACTAGCAGTTACATAATTGAACATCTTTTCTTCAGCTATTAAACAACAATGAAAAAATGTCTTTTTGCACAAAACATGAGGTAAATCAGAATATGTATCTTTACCACTGTATACTGCAGTGTTAATACTTTATATAAAGCTAAGCATGTGTAATTCCCATGAAACATAAAGGACAATTACAACTCCTTATCAGTGAAACTGTGTAATGCAGCCAAAAAAAAATCTGTTTTGTGCAGGATCTCAACAGACAATTGTTATATTTGGTAACTCTGTCGAGTTTCTATTCTCAAATACTTGTCACTAGATATATTTATGGTGCCAAAAAAACATCCAGGAAGAAAAGTATGATCTAAAGAGAGATTTTTTTTCATCTTCTTTATTCTGGGAAGAAGAAAAGTCTTTTTGTTCAATTATCTATAATTACACACCCACAGGCAGGACTTATGCTTGAAAGTATTCCTTAAAAAAAAAAAAAAAGAGAATTTTAGCAATGTGTAGCAACTGGAAAGAAACTTGATATTGGAAATCTCAGGGTAAATTCAACCAGAGCTTTCATTAGCGCGCCAGTTAACATACCACACTAATAGAGAAACTCCAATTATCTTTCCTGAATGAATGTCTCTAAACCTAGAGATATAACTAGATATAACTCAAACACATTTCTAATGAGCCATAGGCAAATCTCATTAGTCTGTGATACCAGCAGAGATAATGAGCAGTGCTGATCCATGCAGTGCATTGCCTTGCACAAAGCGGTTTCTATCAGGCCATAGTGTTTGTGAATGTAAACCAGAGGGGTGTGAATGCACAGAGGCCTGCTTTTGGACTTGCACTTTTCTTCTAACAAGTATTAACAACTATTCTGACTTGTCAATGCCATTCTTTTAATGAAAATAGCATATTTATGGCAGAGGAGCTCATCTGGTTAAAGCAAACAAACCCCCAAACATTTCAAAAGAACTGACTAAATACAATTAAGTGAAGTATGTTACTTCTCTGAAATTTTATGGTTTTGAGTGCAAGTAACAAAAGACTGAAAGTCTTTCTTATGCAGGTGGTTTCCTAAAAGAAACGTGCTTCATATTCTATTCCACTGTCTAAAAATTGTGGCAGAAGAAAGGAAAATTTTTTTATCAGAAAAGCAAAGTTTTCTTGTATCCTTCCCCCAATTTATCTTCAAAAAAGTCTCCTTTGTTAGTGCAAAAAACCTCTAAATTGTAAGAGTCAGAAAACATGTCTAATACAAACATTCTTATGGACTCTTCTGTATTTTCCCACACTTATTTCTCCTGCTGTCTCCTGTCAACAATAGCCCCTGAAATTTGTGCATTACTACTTCATTGAGAGCTTCAAAGGCTTTTTTACACAGGGCATTTATTATTTATGCAATACCTGTGAGAAAGTAAATATTTTGAACATTATATAAATACAGAGACATTACTTTTAAATAATTTCCTACACACACACACATAAAATCTGAAAAAGCCTCTCTTATAGACAAAACAGACATTGGAGAAGCCTGCATAAATATGTATCAGAGTAGAAACTGCCATGAAAATCAGAGCACTGAGGTGCCTAGACAAACTAAACACTGGGACATTGCAATTAGGAAAGTGGAAAGCAAAATGAACTTTAAACATGCCATATTTGAAGCATGGAAATAGGTGGGAACAAAAAGGTAACATGATCTCAAAAGCCCCTCACAGAAGCATATTTTAAGCTTTGTGAGTTCTGTTCTGAGAAATTCACTGCAATGTGTAGATAAGCAAATAAGCAGCCAACCTGATGCAGAGCACCAACAATTTTGCGTGTCTCCTGGTAGACGGTCTCGGCGCTCCAGTGGCCGTTGATGCGTTTGAGGGCTCGGGCCAGGCGGTTGTGCTCTCTCAGCCACAGTGTGTGCATGGCAGTCAGGGACGTGACCTCACTGGACCGGCTGTCCCCAGCCAGGAAACACTCCAGCCTCTCACCTCCACTTGCATTTGACTCTTGTGCACAAGGGGATGGGATCTGGTCTGTAAAAGGCAGGTATTCCCGATGATTATCATAATACTTTAAGTTTACTCTAAGAAGGCCTTCTTTGCTTGTAAAATTCCTCAGTTTGTTTTCAACAGCAGGGGTACTGCCATAGACTGTAGAGGCATCAAGGAAAGAAGTTAAGCCATTGATCTGTTGTCTTGTATTTAGCTCTGATATATTTCCAAAGAGAATAGCATGATCACCAGTGCCGCATGCAGGAGATGAGCGGTAGAAGGGCAGGCAATCCATCCCTGCAGATAATGTATCATTGGTGGTTACCTGCATACAAAATAAGGGTATTTTCTGAGGCAAGGAGAACAGCTGTGGATGCTGAATTGAATCTTGTATAAATATTTACATTCACTGTCTCAGTTTTCCATTGTTCAGACCTCATCTACTGGAGTCACACAGTCTAAATCTATATAGATTGTTTTCCCTTAGATTTAAGGAAAAAGATGAATCTTTTTCAAGCAGAGACATAGAAACCCCAAAATTTTTACTGTATCATAAGCTATTGATGTTATACATCTGCATCTAAATCAGTTAGGCTTTACAATCAAAATTCATCATAAAATATATCAGAGCGAAGACGTGAACATCTGGCCAAATTCTGGTCTACTGAAGAGCAAGTGAAACAGCAGGTTGACCTGTATGCATAAAAACATGATGAGGAGTTTCAGTGTCAGCAGCACCCTGTAAAAGCTTTGGTTAAATTCTGATTTCTAATCCAGTTGTGTAGCTAAAAAGGACAGAAATAAATATTAATTCTGCTTTCCGCCTGCCACTTTATTTTGCTGCAACAGTTGTCTTACAAGTACTGAATTCTGACCATCTTTATAAAAAGCAAAGGCTGCACATAAACTTGGCTAAATGAAAGATTGCCCAGTCCTTTATTGGTTTGATCCTCACACAGTTGAGACACTGAGGTCAAATAGTGAGGTTCAAAAATCTGACTAAGACAAAATAAATGTTTTGTACAGACACCTGAGCAACCCTTATTTGTATTCTATCTGCTTGCTTTTCATTTTTCAGAACTCTGGCAGAAGACAGTGAATGCTGCATATGTGATGTAATTTCTTCTTCATTTTTCTAACAATCTTTGCAGAGATCAGTCTGCAAAGATAGAATAGTCATTTAATTGGGGTTAACAGTAACAATTTTGGAGTGAAATTAACTAAATTTATATAATAATGTTACCTCATTTATTATACCGAGTAAAATTTTCTTACTACTGAGAGTTCATGTCAGTAGGGATTGATTCCAATCATTTACATTAAGAAACAGTTTAATTTTGTTTTCAATATTATTTGGTAAATAAATTCTACCAATATTTCTCCATTGTCTGGATTTTAGAAAATCAAAGTAGGTTATGTTTGAGGAAAATAAGTAATTTTCTTTCACTGATTTCTGAAATCAATAATTTCTCTTTCTTGTGTTTTCTATTCAGCATTTGTTATTAAGTCTTTTGCTATTAGTGTGGCTTCTTTCTCTCTTCAGCTGATAATACAAGCAGGCAACATATAACACAAATATCTGAACTTGACAGCCACAGCCCTGTATGTGTTTGAGTATCTCCTGTTTCTAGTTATTAGGAGATACTCAGAAAGAATTCAGATATTTGAATTATCAGGTAGGAGATGCCTTTATGCTGTTAAACTGCAAGGCTCACAGCAAAACATATCAACACTGAATGAAGTTCATACTGAATAATCTTTAGTTAACTGCCTCTGCCATTTCAATTCAATCCATTCTAGTCCCCAGTGGAGAAAAAGCAACAGTAATGAACATTAAGGGACTGGCAGAGCTGCATAATGCTGTCCTTTCCCTATTCAAAGGGTAAGTAGTTTGCAGTCAGTAGCTGAATGTGTAAATTAGAGGTTTTTTACATTATTATTCAAAGATATTAAAAATAAACTGATTTATTTTTAAATCAGTGAAAAAGAGAGACCCTTTTCTGCTGAAATAGGTATTGAATAACATTTTTTTTTCAAAACTAAAATCCATATGATTCTTTTTTGTTTGTGTAGCATAGTTCTAGAGGGAAAAAAAAAAAAAAGAAAGAAAAAAAAAAAAAAAAAAAAAAAAAAAAAAAAAAAAAGGTAACAAAACCCTGATTGGCCACAATAGTTTTCCTGTATAGCTGCCTGTTGATTTAAATAGTTACTATATATGTATAGTCAAACCTGGTTATGGTGAAATTCTTCTATGTGTAGAAAAATGAAAAGCAATAATTATTTAATTGTGTACCACAATGTCTAAACTGTTATTTCAATTAAAGAAAAATAATTCTTATTGTGAATTTATTCTGTGGGAAATGACGTTGTAAGGGGATTTTTTTAGTAGATTTAAAAGAAAGTCTTGTTTATGGTCTGTGAAAGTTTGAAAAAAAAGGAAAATATTAATGCCTATTTGTGGATATGCAACTTGGAGAAGGATCCATGATCCCATCTGACAGGGAGCTGCTGTTTCTGAAACAGAAGAAAAAGGCAGGGACTCACTTTGCTGGTTGTTGAGTGCAGATGACTGATCTATTTGTAGCTGAGGCTAAGCTGTCATGTTATGTGCCACCTTTTTCAAATCACCTTACTTTTCTGTGACTGTTTCTTTTCCACCTTTTTGTATCTCAGGTAACTGATTGCTTTTCTGGATTGCATCATGCTAACTGTATGTGTCATGTCTAACTTATTGGCGGCAATGTAATTAATACTGAATAAAGTCAGTAGCTCTCTTATGAAAGCCTTTCTGATGCTTCTTTATGTCTCAGCCCTAACCTGAAATAATAATCTGAGGAATGACAAGTTATCTCCACAATCCTGTTCTGCACATCAGGCTGTTATAAAAGAAGCGTAAACAAAGGTTGTGAGTTGGTTTTTTTGTTTTTTTTTTTCCCTATTAGGGGACAACATAAATATACAGAAAAAAGAATGTTCAGGCTCTACCAGAAACTGCAGGCTCTATGTGAGAATTTCTGAGAGAAATTCTGTGGTATTTATTGTAAGAATGTTCAGAACAGAAAATCAGAGTTGTTATTGGTAACCTATGAATCATTTACCTACATTTGTTATTAATAAAAATGCACTATTGCAGCTTTCGATCCTTCCTTGAATTGCACTGAATGAATATTTTCTAGGCAGATTCCCTAACCTGTGCAGTCAGAAGCCTCTTCTCCCTGCTGAAACCTCCAGAGAGGACGTGCAGCTGCAGGCACGGTTGTCCTTTTCTGTGGGTGGATTTTTCCTTGGGTGTCACTTTTTTAGGAACAGCAAGAGTGCAAACTGCAGCCTCTATGTCTACATTGTTGTATAATATGCTATTGATTTCACTGCCTTTGGAAACCAGCCACAGTTTCTTCATATACAAAATGTATGTATAAAACTAACTGGGGCAGTTTTCCAAATATTTAATATGTGGAAATTTATTTAGTTAATAATTCTGAAAGAAGATTAGTTCTAGAGGGTAATAGCATCTTGTTTCAGTGTTCAAAAATTAGTTTGTCATATGTTGCATCACACTATTTACTGCAACAGCCCTTTCTTTTTAAAATTTTTTCCTCTTTTTAAATACAGAATCTGTTTTCTGTCTTTGAGAAAAAAATCAGTCACAAAACACTGACCATATATAATAAAAACAAAAGAACAACCATCTTTGTATCTGTCCATCAAAGCTGTGAATAACAGGTGAATAACAAAATGGAGCTGAAAAATTCATGGGACTGTAACCATGTAAAGGGGCTACAAGTTGGGAAACTTATCTAATACTTACAGGGTTGTGACTGAATTTTTTTGTATGTCCCCTGCTATGGCCAATCATGGCTATATCGAAGGTAGCCTTGAGCCATTCTCCTTCTGGGCTACACTGCTGAGTAGAAGCAGCATCCAGCTGCTACAAGGTAAATACTCGATAGATTCAGTACATTCATGAGCATCCTTGAAACACCCTCTCTGAATCTCGTTGCAGCTCCAAGACAGAAATCCAAAGTCTGTGCCTTGTTTAGAGCACTGAAGGATGCACGTTGCAAGTCTATGCCATGGCAATCCGCACACCTTTTATCCCTCTGCACTGAATACCTCTACCACATGAATAACGTTAGTCTTGGAGTCTTCTTTAAAGATTAGACCACTGTGGTCCCTGTGATCCACATGTCATTCAAGTTATGGGAAACAGTATGAGTCTCCTCCCATGTGGGGTTTTACACTTAAAAATCAATACTAATTGTGCTATTTCAAAGAATATATCATAAACACAAATGACTTTTGAAGACTTTTGCAGTTTTATAGCTACAGCAAACAGAATTTTTAAAACTGGCAGTCAATATATGGTGGTATATGTTTCAGATGGATCCATCTTCACATCATACAAAGCACTGCTAGTCAGGGAGTGGATGTTGCCCTAGCCTCTCTTGGTAAGACTTTGGGAATGGGACTATTTTTAAGACTATTACTTAAAAACATAAACAGAAAAAAACCCAATTTCTTTCCCCAGATGGAAATTTGAAACACAGCAAACTAGAGATTCTAGTCAGAACTATGGCATACTCTTAGTAATTAGGGCTGTTGTGGCTGATTCAGGTTACTCAGTGCTCTCAGTTGCTCACTGTCTGAAAGAATGTGGTTCTTTCTGAATGTTCTCAAGACATGTTTGCAAACTTTGAAAAGTCCCTATCTCCAGGGTGAAAGGGACTAGATTTACCTGCTTGTAGTGAAGTTGTAGTCAATCATTAATTTCACTTAACCTTCCCTTTTAAATTCTTTTGCCATAGGAAAGATGAACCACCTTTTAACACAACCAGATTTGGTTCTCTTTACAGTTAACCAAATATCTTCCTCTATGTATAATGAAAGAGGAATGAGGCACTTAAAGCAAAAGGAAAGTTTATCAACTACAGTAAGCTGAGGCAAAAAAGGTTTTCTCTTTTGATAGAAGCCCTACTCGGCAGTACATAGAGAAGCTGGTCAAGCTCCAACGCTAAGTAAAGCAATTTAGGTTGCTCTGACTTGTACATCACCAAGGGCTGTGATGGATGTAGGGCTTTCCTGTAGCCTGAGTTGGACAGGCTGTGCTTTGAGAAACAGAACCATAGTTTTACTTTGCTACTCAAATTTTTTGGAGTGAAAAAAGGAGCATGCTTTTAAATTAAGTGATCAAAAGTATGGTAACCTATATTTATACCTATTTATGTTTCTTCTAGCCCTCTAACAAGCTTTGAACTCATGTTTCCCATCTGCTCAAAGTAAAGATGTTATGTATATAAGTTCTGGCAGCTCCGTGGAGATCATTTTTATACATGCATTGAAAAGATAGCTCTCTTTGAAAGTTTGCATTAAATGGAAGAAGTATCTTTTCTTTCAATGAGTAATGTCAAGATCCTTTCCCTTTATCTGGCTGAAAATGTAAATGACTATTTTGCTATTTTCCACAACAGAACTCAAAACTTTGAAGCATGAGAACAATAACATTAGGAGGGACTGGTAAGGTTTCTCTGCATCATAAACCTTAGATAAAAACAAAACAAAACAAAACAAAACAAAAACAACAACAACAACAAAAAAGTTTTGATTAAGTACATTAACTATAGTTTATTATCTCTAAAAAAAGAAAGTAAATGCCTACCTCTTTCATTTAATAGTTGTACTGGTTTCTATTTTTGTATCACTATCTGCTCTAATATTTCTTGACTTTACTCACCTGTTTAGAGCCTGGAATTTCTCTTGAAGAATTAAGGTTAGAATCTTACCTTTATTGGAAAACATGGGTTTTGTTTTTCACAAGTCATCTGACACTCCATCCCACTTAGGAAGGTGGTTCTACTTGTGCTCTGGGGTGTGAATGCAATGTCATGGTCTATGTACTGTCCCCATACCATAATGATATCAGAATACAGGTTGTCTTCAGTAATAGCTTCATTAGGAGCATGAATAATTTTTCTTGTCACTTCACGAACCTGATAAGAGAACTAATTTACCTTGAGTATCAAACAGTTTTTATTTCTCACAAAATGATAAAACACTGAAAAAGTAGGGGGAACAGTGATAAAAGCTATCTTCCCCCTCTTTATACTGTAGAGTGTTTCTAATGGTTTGCCTAAAACCAAACCAAACCAAAACAATCTAACAGCAATATAAAATCCAACCTCTATCAGGCTTTTATTTCTGTTCAGGAGCTGAGACCAAGGTGCCACAAGCAGTTTCAAAGACGTTTCAGCTGAGTTTTTCTATATGTTTGCCAGTGAGCAGTGTATCTTTGATCTGTTCCATTCCAGAAATTTTTTGACACCACACATTTATTTTAGACTGTGTAGAAGTTTTCTTTCTATTTTTCCTGTTTTCTCCTCCTTAAATTAAAGGATTTGATGGGAAATCTCAAATCACTGTTGATACTCAGAAGGTCTGAGCTGCTCCATACATAAATGAAGGAGCATATGCAGCCCAGGACATGAGGTAGGTTGCAAACACAAGGTAGCTGAAAGTTCAGCCTCCTTTTCCCAGAGAGGGAGAAGCCAAAAAATATTTCTGATGCAGTTCTGTGCAAGATGCACAGAGATACAGATGCTCTGAGGAGGAGCACATGGAGATACCTATGTTACATATGTCCAGCCTACATTAATAACCAAGCAAAACCATCAGGGCAAAATCAGCACTCAGCCTGTGGAGATGTAAAGGGTATCATAATTCACAGATTCCTCCCTCATGCTGTAAAATATTCCCTGGCAAATAACAATTGCCTTGGAAGTTATGCAACTGAAAGGGCAGCACATAAAATAGACTCACAGAGCTTGTAATAAATATAAGGGCTATTTAATGAATGTGCAAGGCAGGTTCAGTTAAATAGGATTGGTGAGGACAACAGGCAACATGGGACTTGTTAGGAACATCAGGATTTATACTGAAATAGTTGAGAGAAAGCTATCTACAGCTCATCAGGAATTCAAATCTTTAGATCAGTATTTTAACATCTTTGTTGGCCACAAAGCACAAACTTTTTCTTGAAGTCAGTAAAATTTTCCTATCAGTTTTGCTTCATAGTAATCCTCACACATATCTATTGCTTTCACACTATTTTCATGTTACTTTTAAAAGGATATAGTTAGATAGCTAAAAATACAAAAAAAAGAACAATTATGTAAATGAGAAAAAAACATTTATGACATTAGTTTTACCCTATCTTACTCCAAAACAAAGCAGAGAACCTTGCTATGGTGGGACATTGATGATTCGATTCGGTACAGTTATATAATCTTTTTTGAGAATGTTTCACATTACAAACATACACTAGTGAATCTAGAAAAAGGTGGTTTGTACTATCTACTGGAAATTTGCCTGTGTAAATGTCAGATTTTCATCTCTGAGCGCTAAATTGTGCAGCTTAGAGACAAAGTTATTTAATTAATAACATGAGTTGCAGGTGACATTAACACTAAATTCTCTTCCTTATCCTTATTAAACATACAATGGTTAAAATAACAAGACTTTGAGTCCATTAAAAGTCAGGTTTCAATGCAATGATGACAATTCACAAATTGTAAATCCAGCCCAAATCATTGTACACTGCACTGGGGAATTTTTAACCTAGTGCAGTGTGCAAATATCCTTTTTTTCAAACTCCCCTCTACGGCAGGTCTGCTATTTCTTAAGTATATGAGGGGCTAAAATCCATAAATATTGCAATAATTTCTAAGCTGAGTAAGTTGGACCAGTGAAAAAATGAAATTATGATTTGACAGCAACGCTTGTGCATTTATGTCTTGCTAGCCCATGAGAAATGGCATGCATACACACATGCTAGCACGTCTATGTGCTTTATGTCTGTTTAGTTAACAACCAACCCTCTTTTCCCCCTCCTCCTTCCCTGAATAAAGGTGCCATTATTAAAACAAAGAATCATAGAATTTCTGGAACCTCTAGGCTGGAAGGGAACTTTGGAGACTACAATGTGCAACTTTAGATTGAAAGCAGGGATTAAGTTATTTAGAGCCCCATCAAGACAGATTCTGGGTATTTCCCATAAGGATATGCCAGAAGTTCTCTAGACTGGAATCCACATTCCAACAAAAATCTATTCCAACATATAATTTTGCTCACAATAAATTTAATTTCTTGTTTCAAGACAAAATTTTCTCTGGAGCAATTTGTTACCATTGCCTCTTGCCATGGCAGCATGTGCCCTTGTAGATGCATGCTGCCATGGCAAGAGGCAATGGTCCCTCTTCTCTACAATTTCATCATCGGAAGGTAAAAATTAGGTCCCCTGTGCACCTTTTCTTTACCTGGGCAATCATGACCCTCTGTCTGCTGGCTGCCTGGTTCCTGCCAGGCCAGGCATTTGGCTGGCTCCTGACCTGCCTGCTCTCCCCTACAGGACTCTTTGGAGGATGGGGCTGCCCCTCAGAACAGTCAGTGTCCCCTGCACTCCTCCATGGATTTACCCCAGCCAGGGGCAAGAAACCTGTCACCATGTGGCTGAACTTATGCTTTAGCAAAGCCATTGGCTTCTTAACTGAGCTCCACAGATACTTTTGAAGGATTTCCTACAGATACTTCATTTACTGATGCAAATGGAGCTCTGTGGTGGCAGGTATGATAATAACCCATGTAAGTGTTTCAAGTGATCTTGAGGTACACTTCCTAACCGAGGGTAGCTGGAATCCATTGTATTGGACACTGGGATCCCATCCTCGCGGTTGGCTGAGGCCATCTTCATACGCTGCTGGAAGCCACCTAGCCAAGGCTATGTTGGATGCGCCCCATCTAGGATGTTCCCTATGAAAAGAAAAACAAAACAAAAAATCCCCCAAAAGAAACAGCAGCAGCAGAAGCTCTGAATATATTCTGAATCATATATACATATATATAGGATATATATATATATAAATTATATTTATAGTTATAGTTACATTCTGAATATAAGACCTGACCAGAAAAATATAATAATAAAATAATATGAAATAACCATCAGCCACAGAGCAATATGCCATTACAATAAGATGTTCATGTAGCAATCTTTAAAAGCACATAAAATATTTGTCTTCATGTATGCCAATATTAATTTTACTCAAAGGAAAATAATGAAAATTTAAATTGGTAATGAATTATTGTTATTTTACTCCTGTTTATAACATAAGTTGTTTACCTTTTGACATTTTTAAATACTTTAAATTTAAATACCTTTAAATACAGGTGAGTTCCTGTTAGAGTCCTTACTCCCCATAAAGTCAGATATACTCTCAAGTGCCTTTGCATCTTTAAAAAGATATTTGTCTAGAGTAACAGTGAGGAAATCAAAACTTAGGAAAATATGAAAAAAACCTAGAGTACAGGGTAGAATAAAATGAAATTAAATGAAAGTGAATGAAATGAAAAATGGACACTAGTCACAGAGAAGAAATTATTTAGCAAGAACAAAGGAGCCCGGGCCAAGGAGATGAGACCTAAATCCAGTTCCAATGATCCTTCTGGTTGAAGCTGTAACAATTTCTTGGGTCCATCTTTGGGAGGGCCTGTGCACAAGCCCAGGTACTGAACTATGCTAAGTTGCCAGCACTAGCCACAGTGTATTTTTTTCTCATAATTTGCTTTTCTCTTAATGTCACCTGCCTGAGCATATCTTGGCATCATTGCATAACAGGTTTTCATCCCACAGCCAGCCTATCTGGAAGTGGGAAGGGTAGTAAAAAAGTGTAGAAAAATGAGTGAACGTAAGAGGGTGGCAAGAATCAGGTCATAATTAATTTGAGGGTCAGCAAATGATTCTTGGTAATTTCTATTTATTAATATAGTCAGTGAGCCTTGGGTTTGACCCAAATAATTTTCCCTCTATTATGAGTATTAGAAATTTTAGTATTTGTTTTTGTTTTATTGTTTTTCAACATGTCCTGTTCAATATATTTCATAATTGTTAAATATATATCAACACTAAAAATAATAAATAATTTTTTTGCGATGCACTCAGTTGACTAAAATTGTAAAGTAAGCTAACAGAAATATTTCTGGAACCCTGGTAGAAATACATAGTGTTAAAACATACATTTACCTGTCTATCAGTATGCTAAACAATTATTATATTAATATTTCATTGATCTCCAGCACACCGAAGAGACTGAATTTACCAAGCTATATGGTGCAGTAATACACTTAATTATCCACAGTAATTCACGCTTGAAGGTTGAAGTATGCTTTAATAAGCATCCAAATTAGTTACAGTTGATTTGCCTTTATTGAAATTGCATAAAATACTGCACATAGTGTAGTGCTATTTCACTCAATTAAAAATAATGAAATGTTAATGTAGCTGCTTAACCAGTGATTTTTCTCCTGATTGCTTTTGTATTTTAGCAGATCACTAGAATGCTACTTTAGCAAAACCCCTCTCATATGTTTTTTTATTATTGCATTAAACATGTTAATGTCTTGGAATCTTGCTTGAGTTAAAAAGCTGAAATATGAGATTTTGCTACCATACATATTTATAAAGTACTCAGATTTGATTACTATATATGCTGTTTATGGAAGGTGGAAGTTACTTGTGAAATACTGGAATTCTAAATTCTATTCTAAAATCTGGATTTTGTTTTGGCTGCCTGAAAAGCAACCTGGAGTCTTAAGCCACCATTCACTCTCCAGATGTTTATCTTTTGAATCTTATTTTAATGTTCTGCCTAGTTTCAAGTGGATGGAATGAATACCATTTGGCAACTTAATAATTGGAGTTTACAATGTTTTATATTGTGCTGAGCTATGATGCGTGTAACTTCTGGAAACATGGGACACTTCTGGAAAATAAGCCTGCTGATAATTGAACACGTAGTTTGCATTGAGATGAAGTAGCTAACGCAAAGGAAACATCTCAGTTCCTTCTCATGGAAGTCAATTATTTCAGTCAGGATTGCTCATTCTTTCTACTTGGTGAGCCTACTGTATGCTCATATTCCTAACTGCTGGTACTGGACCTCCAGACTGAGCATCAGGTCCTCACCTGAGATAATGGTTAATGACACAACAATGAAACAGAAATGCTGCAGATAAAATTCCTCCCAGATGCCTCAAATGTTACGTGTACAAAAGGTAAGCTAGTTATCTAACAAGTTGTCCATCAAGCCATAAAGTCAGACAGTTCCTGGGTGCCATCCTGTCATTCCATTCTATTTCTCACTATCAGGAACAGCCAAAGATGCAGCCTTGCAGTGGACATATAACTACCTCTGAAAGCTAACGTTAGGTGAAGAAAATTGCACTGTAAGAGTCCATTTCTTTAGAACCTGTAATTCCTTCACCCATGAATTTTTCTCATTGAAATACACAGATCAATGCTAGCTAGTTGGGATTAAAAAATGGGAAAAAAAAAAAAAATCTCATTGGATTCTCCTTCTCTCCCTTATTCTTAATTTTAAAATAATACAATTTTATTTTTCTTGTTTAGGAATATAGGAGACTAGAATCTGTTAATATCTCTCACTAGTAAAAGTGGATAATAATTGCTGGGAATATCTGATATTATGTTTATATTCTCCATAGAAAGTCATGTGTATGCTATTTTACTACACCTTTATTCTAGGAAGTGCACACTAAAACAAAGCAGTCTCAGTGCTGTGGAAAAAATCCTTTGTAATTGATCTGATTTGTCCCAAATGTGCAAACTGATTTAGCAGAGCACCTGTAAAGAATTTCCTTGCTCACTTCTAAACAGATTAAAAAAGATTTTTCTTGTGGACACACAATTAATTCCACTATAAATTTTGTTTCTAAATTTCACTCATGAAATGCAGCATTTACTGATCTATAGTACAGCTACATATTCAAACAGAATGAGCAAAAGTACAAATGAAACATAGGTCTTGATACATTTTCTGCATGAAAGTGGAAGCTGTAAAGCAAGGAAAAACACAGACTGGTATTTCATTTAATGCCTGAAACCTTTGAAGCTGGCTTACATCACAGAATATATTATTTGAATTACACTGTTACAGGCTTTTTAAGCTGATGTATTTCAGTAGAACTAGAGGTATTTCAAGGGGCTCACAAAATTTTTAGACTTAGTTAAGGTCTGATTCACTGGTTTCAAAGCCTTTGGTTTGGAGGCTTTTACACCTTTTACAGACACTTAGAGCAAAAAGTGTAAAATACCACCAAATATGAGTGGTGGGTTTAAGTTCTGATGTGGTACAAGCATAAAAATACACCAAGCAGAACACAGTGACTACAGACCAGACTCAGTGAATCATATTTACCCTACCCAGCTTTAGGTACCAGACTGAAATTCCTGTTCAGTCACTAAGGAGAAAAGGGTCTTTTACCTTACCTAGAGCAGAGTGCTTCTCTCCATCTCTAGGGGGAAAGACTACACAGCCACGCATGTAAATTATGAGCTTCAGCCATGTGTCTAAGTTCAGCTGCATGAATCTTGGCCAATGTATTCAAGCTCTGATGGAGTTGTCAGTGCAAATATTGTACTAGCTGCTAGTTCAGATTCCAAGCAACTCTGAACATGCCTGGGGGAAATTATGGATATCCACATAGTTAGATTTATAACACTGATGTATATCAGGTTGTGTCCTTTCAGCAAGGAGCTTATCAGGCATGTTCCTTGCAAATGACTTGTGATGTAACAAAACAGATTAATCTCATAAGATCAGACTCGGTGAATAATAAAACTGCAGAATTATACTGCTCTCTATTCACCACATTGCAGAGCACCTTAAACTGTACAATGGGAATGGCCTTCCATTTTCATCTCTATAGCACTTCACTTGTAAACTTACAGTCCACCTTTCAGTTTGTGACCTTAGGTCTTTGTATCCAGAGGCAATATTTGTATTTGAGTACAAATATTGTTTACCCTTGTACTCAAAAGGGCTCTCATTCTCAGTTTTACACTCATTGCAATGGAGGGTTCTGAAAAGACAGGCACATCTCTTATGTTGGGTTTTGCAGGAAAAAACTGCCAAATAGATTAGGCAACAAGTAGATACTCGTTGTAAAAAATAGCCACTAAATATATACAAAGCGATATGTCAAATTATAAAAATAACACCTAAAATTTTTAGATTCATGCTTGCCAACTGTTAGAGTTGTGGGAAAATACAAAAATATTTGTCCTTGGGAAGTAATATTGTTTTCCTTCTTTATATAATTTTATCCAATTCAATGAAAAATAAATGCTGGCTTAGAATTAAGTTTTCTTTTTATATAGAAGAAGGTATCTACTAAATCAGTTCTCCCTAAATATAAAGTTCCTCACATAATCCTAGAAGCTTTCAGAGGAAACTCTCTTTATAAAAGGTAGTGCACCCAAGTTTAAATGATGAGTTCTTCCTCCAGAAAATTTCACAGGCGCCTCATTTACAGACACAGTGATGCCAGCGTTAACTGATTAACATCAAGTCACCCTTCGCCAATTTCCTCAGAAAAAGTAACAGCTTCTTGGGTTTAAAGAATGAGAAAGAAGGATTTTTCAGGACACAATTTTTATCGTACATACCTGTTATTGCAGGCACCAGTGATGAGTCTATATTTATTAGTTAAGCAATTATTTGGACATTTTGGTGGCAACATATAAGGCAGGCATCCAGAAGTATTAACAACCTTAGTGAGCAGATCAGCTGACAAATGGTCTGAAAGAAAGAACCCAGACAAGCAATTTACTCTATTGAATTTAGCTGCTAGAGTAGAAAAGGCATTATTTTCAGCTTCATTTACAGAATTCTCCCTCCTCCTTGGAAAGAGCACTTAGTGAGAAGTGCTGCAAGAGGCTTTGTCAGGGACTTAGAGGAAGGTTTTATCAGCTGATGCATAGAGAATGTGAAGAAAGAGGTCCAGCAATGGCCGAGAACTGAGGTTGACCTGCTTGCTGCTTCCTTCTTCCCTGGTGTTCTAGTCCTTTGCTTGCCTGGTCGCTGTGTTTTCAAAAAAAGTGTAAAAAAATGCCATTCAAGAACAAAAGTATATGCCAAGGAAGAAAAATGTGGGACTGGAATGATGCAGAAATTTAAACACCCTGCAGCTGACTATAGAATTCAGTGTTGAGTGGAAGACAAACAGAATTATGAGCTGGAATTTGGAAGCTAGGTAAAATCAAGTCCCTTTATACCAGTAGACAGCATGTTATAAAACTATTTCTGATACAATCCAAGATGGATCTCCCAGTAAGCATCTGATGATGAAGGACAAAGCCACACCATTATGTAAGCTGCAGAGAGCTGGCACCTATTCTCACCTCTGCAGCTATTGAAATATGTATGGCCAGTTGGAAGTGGATGTATGCCTGAAAGAGGAGCAACCTGGTCTAGAGGAAGGTGATGCTGGCCATGGGAGGGGGCTGGAACTAGGGAGTCTCTGTATTCTTTCCAACCCGAACCTTTCTATGATTCTATCCTTCCTGAGTATCAGAGAACCTTTGACATTCAAAGTGGCTACAACCGTCACATGATGAAAGATGAGGGTAGAGGTAATATATAACTATTGCCCTTGTCTCCCCACTGGCTAATGCATGTCACCCAATCCCAATGTCTATTTGTCCTGCCCATTCAGCTCTGAGGTAAGCTGCTTTAGTCCATTGTTCAAACAAAATATTAAGCCACAAAGACAAACAAAAAAGATTCAAGAACCAAATTAGTTCAAAAAATTTTTCTGCTGAGCAGTTAGAACCTGTACAAGGCAGTAGTGAGAACACAGAGAATAGGCTGTTAGACTGGCTACATAATCTTGTCATTATGTACTAATAACATGCCAAATTTGTGGCTAGAGCTGTACTTCCATGTTAGTTCAGGTTAAAAATGATACCCAGAGGCCAGCTCCCCAGTTATCTGAGCTACCTAGGCAGAGACTCACATGTTTTCTTTAGAGCCGATTTAGTTCTTTAATTCATGTAAAACTATTCCGTTGTGGCACATAGACTGTACAGCATCTATTCACATCCTGTTAACATTGTTTCAGCCCTGAAAATTAACAAGAGCTTTGTGCACTTCTTCTGCAGTTTAGAAATTAAATTTCTCTTGAAATCACAAAGCACAAAAATAATTGTATCTGTGTATGTGTGTATAATTTTAGTTCTACAAATGTCCCATTAGTTTAGTAAGCCAGATATTTCTGCAAGGAAATAAAATAATAACTGTGAAGCTTTATGTTTGTCTACAGCACTCTAATGCTTCTATATCTTGGAAAAAAAAAATGTTCTAATACTAAGACATAACACTTCATATAAATGACAGAATTAAATTATGGGGTGTGGGGGGGAATTCAATGTTTCTCATATTTTGAGCCTTCCAGACAAAAGACAGACATAGTGAAATTTATCTCTAATTAACAGCAAGTATTTTTCTTAGAAAACATTGAACTTTCTGCGCTATCTCTCTTTCCCCATCTAATATAAAAATTCCAGTTAAAGTGGAAATAAATGTGTAACAGCAATGACTTATGAAATCAGTGTGGGAAATAAGAACATATTTTTTTAAAAAGGGATATGCACATGTTGAGAGGAAGTGTGTTTGAAAATGCCATAGTGTGATACACGATCAAGCACTAAATCCAAACTGCTTGGGGAGGACAGATATTTCACTGTAAACAAGAAGCTTGAAACACTGAGGATATACAGGCTGATTTATAGGCAATACAAATACACAGTCATGAGTTCACAGGATGCCAATAGCATAATACTATTCTCCTCAACTATAAGAACACCACCCACATTCCAGCAAAGAAAAATGTAAACCTATCTGAGATGCTTTCAAGAACAAAAGAAAGTGCAAAATAAAATAAAAGTGAACTTAACTGAACTTTAATCTAAAATACAGCATTCAGCAAATCAATAAGGTGGTTTGCCAGTGTCAATATACTGTACCTGTTAGATGCAATGAGCGTTTGTGCTTCTGGCAAACTTTTTGTTTCAGCACCTGAATTGACGTTTCCATTCGTTCAGCTGCTTGGGAAATATCTTGACTCTCTTGATCAGGAAATTTTGAGAAAGCCAGCAGCAAAGTAGGTGTTGCTATTCCCCTTCCTTGGATCATTCTATAATTGAGATAAATACAGATGGTTTTGCAATGAATACATTTTTTAGAACTTTTTATAACTATAAAGCTGTCTTTGTTGGATATGTTGTAAGTTTAAGGTACTTAAGATATATTTTGGTATATTAAGGTATATTTTGATTGAAGAGTACACTGGGAAAGCAAAGAGGAAGGTCATTTTGTGACCTTGTCCTGCAAGGAAAGTTCTAAAAGAGAGATTGTACTTCTGTTGGGCACCCACAACAAGAGTTTATTTTATGGGAAGCCTTTAGGATGAGAAAGAAACTATTGGGGTGAGCCGAGCCTGCAGCACTGTGGAAGACTTTGTGCAGGATAGTCACAAAAGAGGCCTCCCAATTAACTGCTGTGAGTAAGCTTTGCTTCCATGTAACATTTAATACCCAGGACCATCCTCAATCATCAACAGGACTTTTGAGCACCATTTCTCTTTAAAGTCTATATATCCACATACCCAGTATTTCAAAGGAAGCTTAATAGTCTAGTGTCTATATTCCTAATAAAATTTAAATTCCTAATTGAAACAATCATTGTTAAGCATTTATTTTAACATCTCTTATAATTTATCATATTTAAGATATTGACCAAATTATTGCCACAATATCCTGTGAGACAGATAAATATCAGTATCTCCATCTATTCCGTGAGGCAGTTGAGCCACTGAAAGCTTGAGACTTATGTTTTTAAATTTTAAATGCCTTAGGATTGTCACCAAAATACAAACACTAAAAAGCGAGAGTGACCTCAGTCTCTACATACATAGGGGCTACAGTTCTTGACAAGTTCTGTCTGTATAAACAGTTAACACTCACAGAGCTCTGCAAATAATGACTCATTTTCAAATCACAGAGATAACTCTTTAGGAAAGTCTAAGCAAAAGTGTGGGGATTGTACTCTGAAAAACTTAGTTGATGTGTTCCAAATTTTGGAGAGAAATTAATTTTGTGTTGCACAGAAATCTAGTCAGAAAATTGTTGAAAGAGCTCATTCTCATACTATAACTCAAGCACAAAGGAGTTTTCCTCTAATTTGTTACCTATCCACAGTCCAAGATAAAAGTTTTATTTCCTTTCCCTGATCTTTCTTTACATTTGTTGTAGATGAAAGGGGAAATACAACAGTCCAAAGCTCCTGATGCCATAGGAGTCCCTGTCTCCCTCTGTGCTGGCAAAAACATAATTAATGTTCAATAATAGGTCCATGATTTTGAGCCATGCTTTAATGGAATTTGTTGTGCTATTTAATTCAGAAAAGCATCCTTATTTACTTTTGTGTTTCTTATTTTGTCTCAGATTTTAAGGGAGCAACTTATACAGTGATAACGCACAAGCTCATATTGGATCAGATGACCAGTGACATAATCATGGACTGGTTTGGGTTGGAAGGAATGTTAGACATCCCCTAGTTCAAATCCCCTTGCCATGAGCAAGGTCACCTTCCTCTAGACCAGACCCCTCAAAGGTAATGGAAGCAGTGATTTTGTGATTATATGGGTTCTCAAAGAAACAGATTGACATCAAACTTTTTTAAGTTTTAACTTTTTAAACTTTTGTTATGAAAGCTTTTTTCCTGAATACATTCTTCACTTTTTTTTTTTTTTACCTTTTAATTTCATAATGTGCAGCATAATCCACCAGACTAGAACCTTTCTGGATAGCTTTAGTAATGCAGTCATCTTCAATTTGTTCTCCACACGGAAAAAACAAAAAGAAAAAAAAGAAAGATAAATATGTTAATAAATAGCATATTTATTAAAATATTTACAATTAGAAAATATACAAGTTTCTAATATTAAGGTACAATTTTTACCTTTTCAAACCATCTCCATCAATATTTTATTCCTGAAGTTAATGTTGTGGCTTCTAAGCTTTCTAAAAGGTAAGGTAGGCATGGTAAATAAATTCTTCCATAATTAATAAGACTTGGGGATTTAGATTTCCTAGCTTGAAATATAAATCCAGTTATGGACATATTATATAGGACCAAACATAATAAGTCCAGCCGAAACATGTTGTGTTCTCTGTATGCAGCTGTGTTCCTTAGGCTTCATATGTATTTTTCATCAAATTGTCCTTGGATTGACAGAACAAACCTGACCTTCCCTCACAGGTAATATGAGCTAGGCTGAGCCACATGAGGAATTCAAGTCCATAATCAGGAAAATTAAGACCTGGGATTAGGCCAGTGCATGAAAGCCCTATTCTCATTTCTTTATCTATGTTTGATGGAAAGTTACATATATATGAACATAATAATACTTCAGCTATGCTATTTTGCATAATGCTATTACGAGGCTTAGCTTATCTCTCTTTTGTGTATATGTTGCTTTATAATAAAATAATCAATAGTGTTTAAAGTCCAACTGCTTTATTTCCATTGGAATTTTGAGGGATGGCCCATTTTTTTCTTAGAAAACAAATCATAAAAAGTAATATAAATCATTTTGGTGCAATTGTTCATCATTTATATATGGTGTAATTTTAGGGGAGCATGTTTTATCTGTAGTCCATACTGTGCTATTCCTATAATCCATTTTTTGAATAGGGCACTCAGCTCAAGGAAGAAAAATGTATGATGAAGAGCAATCTCTCCTAGGCTAAATTATACTAAAGTTTTCAGTTTCTAAATATAGCAGTAGTTACTTCTCTTTTTCACCTATGCATAATAAAATATTCAGATGATTCATTTGGTGTTATCATTTGGATTTCTACTACTTCTGAAAACCTTTTTGCGTCTACGTCAGAAAACAAATTTGATTTTTATAGGCCATACAATAAGTAAGTATTTTAGAATTTAATGTAGCATATTTATAAATTACTTTTAGAGGGCTTGGCTCTGAGAAATATAACATGCTTGAAGTATTTCTTATTGTGTCATATGGATTCTGACTCTGATATAAAAGAGAATACCCACTTGCTATACTTAAATTCCATTTTCTCCCTTCATTTTCTGTCGGGGGCTTACCCCAACACTGAGGTGGTTTCAGGGTCCTTTGCTCCCCTGCATAGCTCTGAACCAAGCCGAAGGAAGAGACAGAGTTCTCAGGTTTAGATTTTTCAACGTTGCATACTTCATTTATTGTTTCTTATCTTACAATTTTCTTGGAGTCCGACAAGATGTTCGCAGCTGCATGGATTCCTCACATCTCCCCCCGAGCTGGGCTGTCCTTATCTTTTATACTAATTACTACGTATTTCTTGTTTACTATTTCTTACCAATGTCTATCACTATTACTAAAAAGGTCATCTTTACTTTGACCCAATCCTCACTAACTACTTTGTGCCACGTCAATGCAGCAATGGAGTGAGGGAAGGAGAAGGAGAAGAAGAAGGAGACAACGCCCCAGATTCTCCATCTTGTCACCATTTACTTCAATGCTAGGAACCTAAAATTACTATTTTCTCATTCTGTGATAAGCTAAACTACTATTTCTCACATTCTTGTGGCCTGTAAACCTTCTCTCAGTGTAGGAAGTTTTTCCCATGGACTGAAATCAAAGCCAGTGTCTCTCTGAGCTCTGGGCTGGGGTCCCAGACCCCCCTGCCCAGGTCTCTGACCCTCCAGGGCAACCAAAGGAATGCCCTGGACTCTAACAATTTTCTACTAAGAAGTATGAATTTGGTACCAATGCACTGTCTTCAAAAATGTGGTTCTTGAGTAATAAACATTATTTTGTATTGTCTCATCAGACCAAGAACATTCACTATAAAAAGAATCATGTTTCACCTATTCTATTTTTATAGTCCATGTACATTTTTGTATATTGGTGCCTTCCCGTGCCTTAGGGAAGGATGTGAAAAGAAGAGAGAGGGACTTCTTATATGACAGGATGAGAGGCAATGGTTTTGAACTGAGAGAGGGCAGGTTTAGATTAGATATTAGGAAGAAATCCTTTAAGGGATTTGAGGGTGGTGAGACACTGGAACTGGTTGCCCAGAGAAGTTGTGGAAACACCATTCCTGAAAGTGTTGAAGGCCCTGAGCGACCTGGTCTGGTGAACAGCATCCCTACACAAGGCAGGGGGTGTGGATCTGGATGACCTTTAAGGATCCTTCCAACCTAAACCATTCTATTATTCTTGGATTCATTTTGTATTAACTAACATATAACATAATGTGGTCATTTTAGAACATACATTTTCCATACAATTTGCATGTAAGCTTAGAGTAAAGAATCCAGTATGGAAAGCAAATCTGATCTCCTGTTTTGCAGTGATGGTACAAAAAAGATTTCTCATAAGAAGAAATAACTTGGAAAATTGTTTTTAATTTAAATTGTTTTACATATTATTTTATTTTATTTTATTTTATTTTATTTTATTTTATTTTATTTTATTTTATTTTATTTTATTTGTGATTCTGCACTAACTTCAGGTTAGGAAAACTCTCCTAGAGAATCATATCACCAGCCCTTATGTATACAGCTATATAAGAGACTGTGGTTTGAAATCATACTTCTTTACTATCTCTGCCCTAATTTCATGTAAAATCAGTTTCTGCAGATTTCTTTTAAAATTCAGTCCAGTATTTGCTACACTTCTATTTTATTAGATTTAACTGATTTAAATTGAGCAGATACAAGTGATGGTAAAAATGACAAGATTACATTTTTTGAACACAGGGAATACTGCAATCTGAGATGCTCTATAATCCACAGGGCGCCACCAGCCAACAAGTCCACAGGAGAGAAGCACCCTTGTGGGACAGCCAGGAGGGTGCCAGGTGGGACATCCTATGGCAACTGCCTCTAGGCCAGGATGATTAGCAGATGGAGAAAGAAATCCAGCAATCATGTTTGGCAACATGTCACCTGACATATGAATGCCACTATGAAAGTAAAATCACTCCTAATCAAAGAAGGGATTGAGATACATTACACATACAAAGTTTTACTTACTGAGTTTATGAAATTGCAGTTTTAAAGAAAACCTTTGTGGAATAATTCTCAGACAAGCCAGATAGTGTATTTTGCACACAAAAGAGATTGAGCTATACTGCCATTGCTAAACTCTCTGCAGCATCACTGTATTTTCAGCTTAACAGTCAACATTAGAAACTAACTTGTATTTTAACTGTTACTTACCAAAGATGATGTCATTCCCTATTTGAAGGAAAGAAAAGAAAACAGCAGTGAAGGCTATAACTGCTGAAAATCCCAAAATAATGAAAACTTTCATCTGCAAGAAAGAAGAGATAACAGTTGAAAATATATATACCTTCATCTTCTAATTATAAGCCAGACTATAAATAATTTTCTATATATGGCAAATTTTACTTTAAAATTAGATTTCCAGCCACATTCTGACTATGTTTTAGAAGTTCAAAGTAATTCACTTTCTCTTTTTCCCTTCCCTACTTATTACTTTTCTTTTACATTTTGAGAATCTTCTAGCACAACTATACATGTAACTATTTTATAACATAATATGTTCTCACAATATCTGCAGCACTTAGCCTATATATTAGAAATTCATCTATATTTTACCCCCATTCATTTTGAACTTCTCTGTGCACTACACTCATTTGGTTGTAAATTAGTGATTGCACATAAGATAATGAAATGGCCAACCTAATAACAATTACTCAGACCCTAATTTATGCTCCTATCCATAGGTAACTGTGGCATCAAAGCAGCACAGTTAATATGCTCACTCAGCTGGGGTGAGCTGCATTCTCCATTTCAATACTGAAACTCTGGCAGTTCTTACAGCCGTGCAAATATATAAACATTGCAAGAGGTATCATTTATCACATGCACTGTGTTGACTGCAGACTGAAAGATTTGAAATATTTTTAGCTCCATATCCTATCAAAATTTTTTTAAAAAAAGATCAAGTCTGAAAATTGTCTGAGAAAGTATACTGCCAATAGAAATTCAACATGAAAACATCCATTTACATTTCATGAATTAATATGATTAATTTTTTCTGGAAAATGGCAAGCAAAAATTTTATTGTCTGACCTTTTGTCTGCTGAGGAGATTGTCTTCCACAGTTCTGTACTTTATCGATGGCAGTAACTGTTCTGAATTATGAAAGCCAACTACTTTCCAGGGGCCCAGTTTATGCTATCAGCTTTATGCACTGGTACTCACTCAAGCTTTAACAGTGCAAGTTATTTCAAAATCTTTTTGGCTACAGTTATGTTCCCACAAAGCAGAAACTGACGTTAATACTTGACTTGTTTATTTTTTCCTGCTGAGAACCAAAATATAACTGTGTAGTCAGTTCTTACATCAGAATTATTTCCCTGAAAATGAGAAGGAAAATAAGTTCATATTAAATATATATGTGTATGTGTGTGTGTATATATATATATATAATTGCCATGTTATCGAGTAAAATAAACCACTTTTCATTAGTTTTTCTCTGTCTAAAAAATTTATTTGACAAAAAAGCAACTTTGTGACCAACTTTATGCATTCTATAATTTGTGCTTTACCAAAATAACCATTTGGAATTCAGATGTTAACCTCCAGGTTGCCCACCAAAATTTTTCCAGCGCTTCTTATTTAGTCTTTTTCTCTGAGCCTAGCTATTTTTCTTTAGTTACACTTTTCAGCCCTATTGCTTCTTTTAAAGTCAGTATTTTGACCTAAAGAATTAGTTTGGCTGGATGTTTTTTCTTTTTTTTTTTTCCCATTTTCCTATAGAGGCAGAGAGATCAAGATGAGATCTGGAATCAGTATTGAGGATTCCCTCATTTGCTCCTTGCTGGTCACGCCAGGGAGATCACAAGGTGGAGCCAAAGATCGGTGTTTTGGTCTCTGCCATAAGGGAGAAGGCGAGTGGGACGTGGGTAGCAGGGAGCATCCTGGAGCTTGGAGCTGACGTACATGATGGTGAAAGGGAAACCTAGGAGCCTGTGAACTGACTGGAGGACAAGCTCTAGGATGTTATTAAAGCAGTTAGGGAATATCATCCATAACCTGTTCACTGCAAAGATGAGTAGACATGGTTGAGGAGTAAGGACAGAGCAAAGGAAAACAGCCCTCTATTGGAAAAGTAGTTTTATGCTCCTCGGCTGGAGGATTTAAGTTTGCAGAGAGGAAGTCAAACTTGCAATACCTCTTTATCCTGTTCCAAATTGTAAATCTTTTAAGATGTTTCCTTACATTAGAAAGTATAAAGGAGATTGATTTCTTCTAAGGCACAGCAAAATATTGAGAAAAGCAGATCCATTCCAAACACCTAATAGAATAAAAACCTTGCACTATATCCTTTCATATACTTCACAAGTACTACAGTTTTAATTTCTGAGAGATGAGAGAGTTCCTTAAAGTGAAAAACAGGTTTGATTTTCTTTGCTGTTTCACAGTCAAAAATCAAAGCTTCCCAATTTAGTTCAAAAAGAGCATAACTACTTCAAGGTTTGTTTGAATGAGGATCTCAACATTTGCTCATTGGTTGCAGTTGAAGTATTTGTCAACAGTGGGCCTTAAATGGTTACATACAGTAAATTGGTCTTTGATTAAAAAATTGAATGGCAACATTTATTTTGTTTTTTTCTGAGTATGAATATTTAACTGCCCTCTGAGCCACAACCACAGTTTTAGTTAAAACCTGCGTGAAATCTTAATTACACTGGACTCACAGACAGGCAAAGCTGAATTCCTATTCTTATTGGAGCACATTCAGAATTCTTTTATAGAAAACTGATGAAAGAGAATTAAGAGGGTAAAAATTAGTTGCTCAAGAACACCCTTAATTTTTAAAATCCAAGATTTGAATATTGCCATTGAAAGGGCAGAAAATTTAGATAAATATCCTGCTGAATGTACCCTCTTTGTTCCAGATTTTCTGTTAGCTGTCCTTCTTAAGCAATTCTTCCTGCAGAGAGGGTGTCAGACCTTTCATGCCCAGTGAAACTGCACCGATCAGTGATGGTCTAAACATGGAGCACAAAACAGTATAAACCGATCTTTATGCTAAAGAAAACTCTTGAGAAAAGCAGCAATGAAACTTAACAATTAACCATATTTAAATTGTTAAGTTTAAAATTGACTTGTTCAGTTTGCTATATTCCCCAAATTTAAATCTGCCCATGAACACCAATGCTGTGTCTGTGTTCTTAAAAGTTAAAGACCTATAAAATAAATCTTTGAGTTGAGGATAAAAAGATAAATTTTGTTCAAGGAAATACCCCAAAGCAATAGAATTCCAGATTACTCACATATATGAATTCTGCAAACCTACTATGGTATTTATAAAATTTAGTTCATACTTAAAATATTATTCAACTGCAACTGATGTTTGATATAGGAAACAGATACAATTCTATAATCTCAAAAGAGCTTACATTTGCACTGTAACAGCCTGCAGCCCTGCCAGGTTCTCTAAGGCATCATCAGTTCTTACAAATATTGGATTAGCATGAGAGACCTCCAACACAAATCTGTGCTGCTGCAGGAGCAATTTTTGACAGCAGATTACAGAGTTTTGTAGCATTTATTGACAATCCTGGGGTCTAGCAAAGCATGAAGGACATCGTTAAGTGTTTCTAATCTCTGTTGGTTTTTAAAGTTCTAAAAACACACTTGCAAGAGAAGAGACAAAAAGTGCATTTAAACTGCACAATACTTCAACAGAAGCAATTTTTCTGAAGTTCCAGCTTAACTACATAGAAGCAACAGCAATAAGCCTCATTTTAATATGTTGAGCAAAATATCACAAGTCAAAAAAGGCAAGAGGGTGAAAGAAAAGTAGTCCTGTAGGAAAGATCAATTTAGCTGTGTTTCAATGATGTCATTACCTAAAGAGAGGAATAGCAAAAAAACCCCCTTTCTAATAAAATTAAATTGATTCCAGAAAAAAACTATGTACTTAAAGTAATCAGAAGTAGAGAAGACCTTGTAGAGATGTCTGTAAGACAAAAATGGAATGAAGAAGGTGAAGAGGCATAAATCATTCACAGTCTATTCCAGCAGAGAACTAAAGGTCACACAGGTTGAAAACAAAGAAAAAAGTATTGTTATTTAGACAACACAAAGCTATACCATGAAACAGCTTGTGTCTGGTAAAAAAATTCATGTAAATTCATAGAAATGTTTTCATAATTTCATGGAATAAAAATATATTAAGTCTTATGAGGTACAACATTTACAACAGGGACTCCTGAATCACAAATTAACTATGGCTGGAATTTTTCTTATCCTTTTTTTTTTAACAGGCTTCTCCCAGCATTAACTATTGTTTGGGTGGGTGTGTGGGTGTGTGTGGGGGTGTTAGTTTTCGGGGTTTTGTTTTGTTTTGTTGGTTTTTGTTTGTTTGGGGTTTTGTTGTCAAATAAAATAATATGATGCTAAATGACTCTTAGGGCTAGGTGGATGGCTGGGTCCAGAAGGTGTTGGTGAATAAATGCTGCCACATCCAGTTGATGACCAGTCACCAGTGGGGCTCTTCAGGGTTTAATATTGGGGCCAGTCCTTTATCAATTATTTGGACAAGGGGATTGAAGGCACCCTCAGTCAGTTTGTTGATCAAACTAATTTGGGTGCGAGTGTTGATCTGCTGGAGAGTGAAAAGGCTCTGCAGAGGGATCTGGATATGCTGGCTCAGAGATGGATTTGGTAATTACATACTAATTTTAGTGTATGATGCTGAAATCATGTTCTCAGATAAATTATTTTTCTCAGAAGCATGTGGAATGTAGCACTTATAGAATATGAGATTGTTTTGTTAAAATGTTGATTTAAACTCAAACTGATGCTTTATCTCATGCAAGCAAGCATTAAAAACTAGTTACAGGAAGAATCCCTCAGAGGTTTTGTTGTTATGGAGTAACCCAACTTGCAGAACAAAACTGTGTAAAGGTAAATTTAACTGCAGGGAAGAGCCCACTCAGTTTCTTGTGCCTGAGTTCATGCAAATCCTGTATATTACTGTTTGAAAACTCTGCCTTAACTAATGAGAAAATTGTGATTTATGTGAAAGGATGTGGAACAGATGAACAATTTTTAAGGTCTATAGAAGTCTGAAATTCAGTGGCTTGGATCACAAAAACTTTTCCTTTTGAAATGAGACAGAAAATTAATCTTTCATCTTCACAGAGCACTAGTTTCAGACCAAACCCAGACTCTTTCAGACAGATCATTTTAATTGCAAGCTTAATGGTGAACTTTCTGCCTTCTTCCAATGTGCAGCCTTCTTGCAGAGACCACTGCAATTTCATATGATGAAGTTTATGGCTTGGATTTGAGGATGGTCAGTAGATACAACATATCTCAGATAGTCATTAAGCTGATCAAATACTAACAAGACACGATCTTTTGTAACAGGAGAAAACAGAAATGGATTTAGCAAAACAAAAACAATGACCACATAATACAGTTTTGACATATGAATTTTAGTATTCAGCCTGCTGAGAATGAGGGTCTCAGGGTGGTTAGTGACAAATCCACAAAAGAATTTAAGATTCTAGAAGGGAAATTGGGAAGTGAAAGAAGTTACAGTGATTCATTATCATACTCAAAAGATGGCAGATGTTTCTGTCCTGCTGTTGTAGTGAAATATTTCCATGGTAGGAATCATGACAAATAGATGTCTTACTTTAGAACCTCTTTTGATAGTACTAGGATCTGGACCAATGCCTTTGACCTCCTGTCTCCCAGGACTAACTTACTGGGTAACTGCAGTCAGTGACAATGTTTGCATTTTGTATGCATCATTTGAAAGAAAAACAAGGTGGTGTAGTCAAAGCGCTCAAGAAAAGGAAGTGACATCTATAAAGGGAGAGGAACAGGGAATCATAACAGAGAGAGAATCTGCCCTGCAGATCAGCGTGAATGCTATATCATGAAGAATGTTCTATGGTAGTTTTGTGTTCTCAGCTGTTCTAACGAGCTGGGTCAGATATCTCAGTCGGATAGTAGTACAGTCCATTCTGAAGAGTGCCATTATCTCTCTGCACTGTCTGAAACCAAAAAGCCTGGTTTTTTTAGGCTATATACTATGCCCAAATGAGGCATTACAGATGGTTGTGATGTGGAAGCCCCTCTGTAGACACAAATACTGCAATAACTTGGAGAGCAGTGCTTGAATTCCTTCTCAAATTTAAATGCTTTTTGCTGTTCTGCTTTAGTGACCTGCCTGGTAGGTTACATCTTCCCAGGTATGGCGTAGACCTTCTAACTTTATTATTTAATTTTTAATTATTTGTTTTTATAAATTCAAAGACAAAGGCTATGGTAGATATTAATACAGTAAGAAATCATTCTGGAGTTGGCATTATCAGTTTGGAAAAATAGGTAGTAAAGGGAAACAAACAGCCAGTGATGTTTGATGATCTCAAGATGGCCACCAACTCATTAAATGAACTGTTCACTAGACACATCCTACATTATAAACACATTTTGTTAATTGAAAACCACATTTTAAATCTGATGAGTTACTCTTGAACTGTTTCATCCAAGTTCATATTCACTCAGGCAAATGAGTATTGCTTCCAAATTAATCTCCAAATTTCCATTAGTCTGTCACAAATCAGGAAGGTAAATGATCTGAAGAAGTTAAATGAAACATTCTTCATAAGGGCTGATATTAAGAGGTCACAAAGCACTACTCTCTGGAATATTTAGTGTTCAAGTGAGCCTTATGGTGGAGTAATAAAAACATTTTGGCTATTTGACGTCATGTCAAGGTTCCAAAAATCTTGAACAGTTGTTTTTAATGCCCTGATGGTTTTGAAGCATCCTGTAGCTAAAGTACATTTTAGAAAACTCTCAGACTGAGCAAACAGGAGATGCTACAGCTTTCTTATTTCTGTGTTAAAACATTCAGCTGCAAAAAGCACATAAGAATTAATAAGCATGCAGCATTAAACAGTAACAAAGGGCATGCATGAAACCTATCACATTTAAATGAGCATTAATAGGAATCAATACTATGTGAAAAATAAGCTGAGGTTACCAAATAAGTGAAGGAACAGGGAAGAGTATCTGCGTGTGTTTTTATGTACATACTAATTATATATATATATACATACTCACTCACACACACAGATAGGCACAACAAAAGAATATATTTTTTTATTGAAGTCTTCATACCTTAACTGAGGCAAAATTAATAACAGATAACATGATAGACTGACAAATAAAAAAAAATACAGTCAAATATAAAGTGGTGTCTTTGGAAATAAATTTTATAGATAATAAACATGTGATAAGAGAATCTGGAGAAACTGTGACTCAGGAGAAAGAAGAAGATATAAAAGAACCATTTAGTACTGATTCTCAACAGACTTTTCAAGTTACTGCTCTGGCAAGAGAAAATAATGTGCATCCCTGATATATAAAAGGAAAAAACCAAAAACAAACAAACAAACAAACAACAACAACAATAAAACAGCTAAAGAAGGACCCAGTGTCAACATTTGGAATTAGTAACTGTACTACAAGTTCATCACATCCACTTTTGAGATCTGCAGACTGTGAGTAAGCTTGAACAAAGTGAGGCTTAAAGGAGTGAAGGAGCTTAGTTTGACGCGAAAATGCTGGTTTGGCATTGTAAATGGTTGAGCATATACATTTAAAAAAACCCTGGCAATGAAATAAAATATAGCTCTTAAAAAACAAACGAACAAACAAACAAACAAAACAAAACAAAACAAAACAAAACAAAACAAAACAAAACAAAACCCACCCCAACAACAACAACCAAAAACCCACTACTTAAAAATTGAAAGTGGTTACAAGGGTGTGCAGTGAAGGAGAAAGAGAAGAAGGAAAGCCTTCTCCACAGGGTCTCGATCCCCCAGGCCTCCCTTACTTCAGGGCTCCTTCATACAATTCCCTTGGGTCCCAGCGTCCAGTAGCGTCACACCAGCTCTTTGGGAGGAGAACCAACCAAACTGACAGAAAGAACATCAGATTTGTGCCTCCCCCCTGCCTCCCCATCTTCTCATTACTCCTCCTGCAGACTGGTATGCAACACTTAGCTGCTGCCCTTCCCTGTGCTCCTGCCCAGCTTCCCAGCCCTGCTCTTCTGCAGGCAGCCGTGAGCTCTGCCTGGACATCCCCCATCCATGACCACCCGTCTGGATGCTTTTTCACACAGCAGTTTATTGCAGGGTATGTAGTAGTAGATAGGCATTTAATCATGGGTAATCTGGGATCAGTTCATTGCTCTAAACCAGCAAGATGTTTTGCATATAATTGTAGGCACCACAGTTAGAAAACCATCTATGTCATTTTTCCCTAACAATGTACCCTTCATTTCTTCAGGTATGTAGTTGAACCCTGATGCACAAGATAGCCCTTTCTAAAACAACAGAAAAAAAAAAAAATCTATGCACAATTCAGATCAATGGTATTTGACAGCAGAATTGTTTACCTTCTGTGAGGATCACAGTTCCCTTGAGAATTATTATATTTTGTGTTAATGAGGAATAAATACTTGAATGAAATGTCCTTTCATGGGAAGTGGCTTTTGTAGCTGTAGTACCCTGACAACATGTGCTCCCAAAAAGAGTTCTAACCTTATTTCATCAGACTGGTTAATGCTATCAAGATACTATAATGCACATTTTTTCAGGATTTTGATACCTGGTTCCTTTTTCTAGTTTTCAACAAAGTCATCACAAATTAAAGAATTTTTTATTCACAAGGCATGCATAGAAGACACGGATGCCTTTCTCTGGTACAAGGTACCAATGCCATATGGTGGAACTTGTGTATGAATACTAGAGTCCCTGAAATGGAACACTGCTTCTGCAGAGTGAAACACTACAGATTTCATCCATAGTACTGGAGATCTCCAAATCCAGATGAGCGCAGTTACACAGCCTGTAACAAAGAGCATCTGGCCTATGCTAATTCTTTAGCCATGCCTAGGGGCATTTCAGCACACTGTTGACTGGCCTGGGGAAAAATTATATCAGAGACAATTTTCACAAATTTACCTTAGGGGAATCCATAACCCAAGTCCCAACCATTTCCTAATACAGTTTAACTTACTAGTATTGGAGCCATGAAAAGGTCTTCACTAGAGAAACAACTTGGTTTATAAAAGGTGCTCTCTAATCAATTTTTCAAGGTGATTGAATGTGGCCACTATGGAAGACAGAAGCACATCAGACTCTTCACTGTGTGATATAATAGTCTCAGGCTCTCCTGATGACCACTCTGAAGGACAAGATGAACTTTCCAGAGCTCTAACAGGAGGACATGATTAATCAATTTGTTGTGGGTATCCATTCATAAATAAGAACACGCTGATGACAGAACCAGCAGAAGCTTTGTGACATGACAAATACAATGCAATTCTCTTGAAGGACCATGAATAAGTAATTGCTCCTCTCCCTGCAGAAATTATTAAGTAGGGTCTGAAGCTGAGTGTGTAACTCATACAGACATGTTTATAATCATATATAATTTTAAACCAAATAATATTATGACAACAGGTAGCTTTTTTAATATAAATAAATCAAGAAAATAATGATGCCCATACCCTCTTCCCCCAGAGGCACAGAGAGGTTAAGATCCTCACCTTTCTTTTTCAGTTGCTGCATCTGATAGCACACAAGAACCTGAATTTTCATTAATTAAAAGTCATCACATTTGCGTGCTTGTGCAAGAGAATAACTAGCCAGCAGCGCAACAGTGGCCCAAACAGCCTGTGACATTGCCTCAGGGCTCACTCCCAGAGATTGTTCTGACTCAAGCCTGTCTGTAACAGATGAGCGCAGTGGAGTGTCCCCAGTTAACAACTGCTTGGGCAGAGGGGAGATCTGTTCACAGACAGGGAAAAGCAGTAGGAAGGGAAGGAAAGAAAACTGCTGATGAGTGCAAATCTGGTATTTCATGGAGATTTGACCACAAAGCAGTGTTGACTGCTCTGAATTAATAGTCACCTCTTAATATCTAATCTGACACATACAGCAGTTTCATTTCCCCAGGCACTGAACATATCTGCCTCATTACAAAGATCACTTTTATGAAAGGTTGCATAAAAGTTGCTAAATACACCACTGACATTTTAACATTAGCTCAATATGCACAAAGATGCTAAATACTCCACTGCTATATCAACACTAGCTTAATATGACCAAAGTTTTTGCCATATAACAAGCATGTCTTAGGCAATATGATATACTTTAACTGTCAGAGACACAGATTAGCACAGGCTGGGAAAGGCAGAGGCAAGCAGGTTAGAACAAGGTACATGGTGGCAGAAAGAACAGGTAGATCCTTTAAAGGGGGAACACCAAAGAAAAAAAAATGGCAACAGCAATGGGCAGAAAAAGACATAACTTTCTTGGAATTCTGCCTGTGCCAGTCACAGTAATTATATGGCAGAACTAACCTGCCAGCAGCAAAGTTTGTTTTCTGTGCAACAGCCAGGCTGTGGTATACATAATTAGCAAGCAGATGGCTAGAGCCCCACAGGGACCATAGTTTGTGATGACTTTTGCACTCCACTGCTTGTGCCATAACATTCTTTTTAAAATAGTTCATGTGCCAGGTCTGGGTAATGGTTTAACAGATGTCTCATCTTGGCTGCAGGACAGCAGATGCAGGGATGTTTCTCTGAGAGACAGGAAGGAGTGTGTGTGAAGCTATAGATATTCCAGTTTGTACAACCTTGCACAGTGTATATATGCTCCTTAAGCCCTGAGAATGCCAGGGATATATAGATTCAGTGTGGGTATTCAAGAAGGAGAAGTTGCAGAAGACCGAGAACTCATCTCTTCACATAAGACCCCAACAATTTTTAGCTAATCTTATGCAGTGAACTGACTGGTTTGCTCAGTTTTGTGTACTGAAAACTTTGAATCTGAGATCTAGAGGCCAGATGCTCTTTTAGAAAATGCTGGAAGGCTGAAGAGACACAGGAACAAGGTGCCATAGTTACATGGGCTCTCTTACAGAAATGTGGAAGGTCCTCAATTAAAAATGTTATTAGTAACACCCTATGTCTAATATTATTTTTATATTTCATAATATTTTGTATTGATCAACTACAGCAGTCCTCAAGAATAAAATACTCAGAGAATTAAATAGGTAAGAATGAAATGACAAAGAACAAGAGGCTTTGGATATGCTTAGAAACAATACTTTTACAAAACTGAAGTTGTGGTCTGTCATTTAAACCTGCTTTATGAGTCAGTGTTACCTGACCCATGTGTGTAAGCTGTTAGGTTCCGGCAGCTTAGCTGTCTGTATCCTTAACAGACTGCTCTGACTTTGCTTTTCCTCACTTGTTTCTGTTGAAACCTTCAGTAACTTTCTCCTCTTTTCTTTCCAGCTGTATTTTACCTTCATCTCCTTTATTTCCTAAAGTTTCATCTTTCTGTGTTCCCCGCATTGGCCAAAGTTTTGGGATATAACTGTCTCATTCTTTCCTTAAAGTGAGTACACCTGATGTCTGAGTTGGATAAGAGCACAATTTGCAACAAAATAACTATGAAAACTGATAAGACTTAAATATTCTGGGCAAGAAATTAAAATATGAGACCATACCCTTTTAAGGTCCTTCTTTCCAGCTTTGTTCCATTTCCAGTAATTTTGAATAATTTTATGCTTGCAACAAGCTGTTCCACTTACCTGCATCACCAGGAAGTGTCTTACCTGACAATGCCTTTTCACCCAGATCTATTCAGAGTTTCCATCCTACTTCCTGCCCCTTCACCCCAGTAGCACACCTCCAAATGCTCAGTATTGATGTCTGAGAGGGAGCAGCCCTCTAATTCTCAACCAAAGGTAAAGGCATTGGTCAATTTTCCAGGCAAGGACACCCTCCCTACATCTCCTAGCTCTCCAGCCTTTACATCCCTCAGTGTCATCATGTATACCCCTCTGTCAGACCTCACATTTTATTTTCAGTTTCCAGCCTTTTACCATGCCACCACCCTCAATTTGCTCAGACTTTCTATCTCCATCTCTCCCTCCCTTCCCAGTTTTGCTTAATATTTGTCCTTACCCTAGTTCTTCTGTTGTGGGTCTCTTTTAATTGTCATTTAACCATTCTCTTGAATTCCATCACAATTTTGTATAGAACAAGGAGGGATTTACATCACTTAAAATCCCCTGTGCTGGGGAGGCAATAAGTATTTCATGCAATGGGAGTTTCACAGATGGCAGAGATACTGAACAAGTACTCTTAAGTCCTACTTGCTCTACTTTTGACACCATCAAGTAAAGTCCCCCCTTTGGATGCACAAAAGCTGCATCTGAATCATTAAACAACACTGGATATGAATAACAAAATCCACCTCTCAAAAGAGAGAAAATGAAAACAACCTCTTCTCTTTAGATACTTAAAAATTAACCCAAACTTTTCTCTGTCAGGTGCAATGCTGCTAGCGCCAGTTCATGGGCTGTAGTGCAGACTGAGTACGACCTAGTTTAATAAAAAGGAACTGTGAAGTACAGCTTCTTTCATTTGCATAAATCACTAATTTTTCTTATGATTTTTAATCATAAGAAAAGAATAAATGCTAATGCTTTAAAATTTGCCACTATCTTAACTTTTTTTTTTTCTGCAGTTGAAAAAGCCCACTTTTTCCCCCCAATAACTAGGGATTTTCTTTTCTTTTGAGCTACATACTGCAGAAAGTAGTTCAGCTCTGTCATTCCAAGCATGAAGTAGAACAAACTACCTGAAATAGTTAATTTAGTCCAAAGCAATTAGATGTATTGACATGAAAAGCACAATTTACTACCACAGGGAAGTGAAAAAGTCCAATATGTCATAGTAAAATGGACTTAAAGCTGCACATAAATGAGGTCTTCCTCACATCTCTGCATATTTCATTTTGGAACCAGAGCTCAGGATCACCCCCCCCAGATAACTGCCTGTCATGGGTTAACACAGCTTGTTTTTTAGTTAAAAATAAACAGTTCCCTGTCACTCTGTAAGGACCTGTTAATTTCCTGTGGAAAGGACAGGGACCTGTCAGAGACAAATTTTTAGATACGGATATATTGTTTAACCACTGAGGAACCTGAATGCAACTTTGTGAATACAGATATAAAGCTGAGACTCTGTCCAAGTCGGCCTTTTCTTCCTGGTCAGAGGAGCAGGTAACAATAACAACCCCTTCTGTTGTGGGAGAACTGGCCCTGGCCTGGCTGCGCCCCCGGGGCCGTGGTTGCCAGCAGGGAAGGGGAAACCATGGTTGTTAACATCCAGCTGGCTTTAAGGCCTGCCCCACACCACTGGCCCGGGCTGAGGTGGATGTCCCCCGGGCCCCAGGGAGCAGCTCTGAGCCAGGCCACCCCGGATGAGACCGAGGGGTGGAGGGGTGGGCATCCATCAGCCTATGTAACTACTGAGATCCTGGCAGCCGTTTCTGAGCGTCCCCCATCCCCGCGGCTCGGAAATCCTAGCGGCTGCTGCCCGGCAGAGATTACGTGACCACCGCAGGCCCTGGGCAAGATGTTAATTCTTTCCTAACACAGATGAAACTTGCGGAGCACTGATCCTTCTCTGAGTGAGAGGAAAGAGACAGAGTGAACCGTGGAGAGACACTGCGTGAGATGGAAGTCAGTGAAGAGAGAGAGTTAAGTCCTAAGTGGAAAAAAGGATTGAGGATTTGCCTTGTTTAGGCTGGACTTCTCTTATGAGGCCATGAAGAATGAACTAAAATTCCCCTGTAACATATAGAAAGCTTTTTTAGGGGGATCCAGAGATCTAGTTAGAGGGGTAGACTGATATAATGGAGATTTAATGGAGAATTTTGAACAGAGGAAGATAAAGTGATATGAAGCCCTTTGCTCCCAGGGTAACAAAGAGCTCTGTTCCATGAGATGAAGATGATTTTTGAGAGATAGAAGAAGAGAACCTTTGATTTATACTAGAAGAGGCATCCTTAAACAGTACCCTAAAGAAGCTGACAAGCTCATGCGTGCAGCTAGGGGAAAAGCTGCCAGATGGGAGGGATTTCACAGTTTGCAGAGGTTTTTTCTGGGCAGTGGCAGATTCGTGATAAGGGAGCAACCAGAGGACTGTTTTCTTGTGGCGATGTCTTCATGGGAGTTCTAAGAGAGACTCCTCTCCCTAAGAACTGATGAAAGATTATTTTTAAATGGTATAACTGACTGAAAATCACAGGTTTTGCTTCTTTATGTTGTCAGTGGGAAAGTGAAGAGTTTATGGGGAGGGAGGAGGGTTTTTGAAAGTTTCATTTTGATTCTCATTTTCTTCTTTTAGTGTGTATTAATACATCTTTCTTTATACCCTTCAAGTTTGAGCCTGCTTTGCTTTTCTCCCAGTCTTATATCACAGTAGAAAAGACACTCAAACCACTACAAAAATGGTTCACTGGCTGGGAAACCAAATTATTGAATGTGAAAACATTATACTGCCCTGCCTTCTGGGTGACCAAAGTTTGCACCTTCATCTGTGCTTACTTTCCCTCTCCAGCAAATCTGCCTTCTCCCCTCCATAGGGGCACAACCTCAGCAGGAGGCCAAAGAGTGCTGCTATTCACAGCAGCCTCCTGAGATAATAAAGGCAGCTATGATATCAGACTCAAGGGCTCAGGCACATGCAAACAGAAGCCGATGCTTCAGGAGTACACAGCCCCACAATGCCTGCCCTGTCCTTCCTGCCCTGTTGGTCCCCCCGGGCTGTATACCGAACTTGACCTCTGCAGGGACTGCTGGACTTAAAATGCCAGAATGTCACCCACAACACAGGTAGATACTCTCCTCTGCTGCCTCTTCTCAAAGGGTAGCCCTGCAAAGAGATGAGGGACAGTCAGGCATCTAAAAATTTGTCTGCTCTAGGAGCTCACTTGCTAAAAGAATATTTTCCCCTTGAAGCCAGTGCTGTAATCAATGGGCAGTTAAATGTTGGTGTTACTCTGCCTTTCCCCACCTGCCAGCACATACTTTAATAGAAATTGCAGCTGCCTGGGGAGACTACACTCTGAAAATGCACTGTAGCACCAAACCTTTTTGTGGACCAAGCAGCCTTCCTCCCAGCTGGCTTCTGCCTACATGTGACACATATAAGAATATGTGGGAAATTTGTAGTATTAAGGATATGCAAAGATTTATAGTCTCTATGGACAAAAGGCTTTTTCTGTGATTGCTTTTTCATTCTGTTCTTCCAGTTTAGTTGTCTGTCTTACTTCAGATTCAATTTTGTTATACTAGGATACCTCTGGATTGAAAGACTAAGTTAACACATTTCAGTCACCCCTCCTTTTAAAGACAGTTTTTAGGTTGTCTTTGATGACACTGCTATTGTCAGTATCTAAGATAGCAAGCTCAGCTCCATTACAAGCACACACTATTTTTCTTTTAGGTTTAAATGCAGGATTTATACTTTTCCTTCAGAATATAAATGCATTTTCTTCTTATAAGCTAGATATACTAGAAGACATTAAAAAAGAAAAATACCCTGTTTATAAAACTTTCCTTAAGTCTCTTTTTCCAAACATCTGCCTGGTAGAGGTGACTTGGTCCTGATGTGCCATATTTTTTCTCTGTTAGCAAAGCAAGGAACAAATCTAGAAGGAATCTTAGATTACAAATCTTAATTATGCCCAGCTTTAAAGGCTGCAGACATTTTGTTGTTTAGTACTTTTCAGTTCAGAATTTCAGCACTGATCTGTCACTGGAGCAAATGTATACTGTGGTCATTATCTCCTTCAGTAAATATCAGCTGGCTGCATTTAAATCAGGGAAAATTCCTTGCTATGTTTCCCTCTCTCCATACCTTGATTTCCATGGGCAAATTGGTCTGGATGACTGAAGGAAGTTGCTGTGGCAATGTCCTTTTTCTGGCTGATTACTAAAAGGACTGGGGGCTGTTCATGGGTCATACCTTGGCTTCCCCACAGCAACTCGATCAAGCCAACAATGACTTATTGCATGAAAAGGAAAATGTGACTAAGTCCTTTACTGTTCTAATTACAAACCCTTAATTTTAAAAACTAAGAAACCCACTAAAATTGCTGAAGATAAAATATAAAACTCAAATACCTTATATTTATTTCATAAATGAAAAAAAACCCCAACAAACACTAATGAGCAATAAATTCTTTATTCAAAAACATCTATACAAAATAACACTCTTGGAGATATACACTTACATTTTTAAAGTGCATCTCTTCATTGCTACAATATTTGATTTGCTAATTTACACTGTACATTCATAATTTATAAAAAAAATAATTGGTGAATATTTCTCCAGTTGGATGCTAATAACATTGACAGGGAGCACATATTCCATTGTAGAAATAATTTTTGAAGTGTGTACATATACAAACCATTCATAACGAGATTTAAAGACAATACTGTGACAATAGCAAGAGTATCACTACAAAGTGGAATTACAGTATACTGTACGATAATAGATTCTTGTTATAAAAGGTTATTTAAAAGTGCAAAATATATACACTCTGCCTTTATATTACTTCCTAGTTTAATTTTTACTACTTATTAAATCCCTTTCTGACTTCCTGAACAGATAAAATTACAGTAATTTTACACTATGCAAATCTATAATCATGCACATGTTGAGAGGCTGCATCTCCAATTAAAAAAAAGGAACAAAAGCAAAGCTGCACACACAAGAAAATGATGTGTTTCAGATGTCTTTTTTAATTTGCCAGCTGAAGCACATAAAATATGTAGTAAAATATATAACGAATACCATTTAGATGTGGAACATTATGAGTATGAAAAATTTTTGTTCATTTTATTTTGATCATTATTGGATTACGTGCAAGAAGTTCCCTATATTGAGATGATCACATATCAGTATAGAGAATGCTCATTTTGTTACATTGTAGCCCTCAGTACTACCTTCCTCCAAAAAGGAAAGAAACCTGCAATATGCAAAACCCCAACGCGCTTCAACAAACATTTAATTACTACATGGCAAAGATGAACAACGCTCAGTCTATGTGTCTATGTAGAATTTTGACACCTATTTAGGTTTGGCTCTTACTATGAACTGCTGAACTAATTTTCATTTTTAGGACAGATGTAGTGAACTGTCAGGAAACATTTAATAAGGTATAGTTACTGGCTGGAATAGAGTATACTAATTCAAATGTTATTCTTCAAAAAGAACTTCTGAGATCACGCTGTGTAAAGTTTTAAAACTGAAAATCTTGTGCCAATTACCTGCTGTAGATCACTTTTTCTCCCTGTTCCATAGACTGCAATATACTTGATTGTTCAAAACTTATATCAGTTACTGAAGAAAATATGATCTTTTCCTTTCAATAAAGATTTACATGGTATGAATAAGAACAAGTGGCAAGTAGGGGGGAATACCTGAGTATTATTGTCACCACTGACTAGTTAATCCCAAAACCCTGAGTTCTTAAGGAATTCTGCCAATGCCCACTGACTTTCAAAGGCATGTCTGGAAGTGTCTACATATCTTATTTCCTATAAAGCGTCTACATATCTTATTCTTCTTTGGGTTAATAAAAACATTGAAAGGAATATCTGAAATATAAACTTTCCCCCCCCCCGAACAACAGTAGCCAGGAGTCAGACTTATGCCACATTGAGAGTTACTGATCAGAATATGAACCACCTCTGGATATCATTGTCAATGATTCTCATACACTGGATTCTCATACACTGATTTCATTAAAAATCTCCATCACATATTCTTGCAAGTTTTCACCAAGAAGTGGCAATTGCCTTTCACTTTGCAAACAAGATTTCATGATGGAAGGGTGGAGAAGCAACAGCTGCATATTTCAAACTGATTATTTTGGGATGGAAATTCCCTCAGATGTACTGTGTGGCTCAGCTACTGATGGTGCTTGCCACGCACACTGGACAAACTGCGGTATTTAAGATAGTAATTCCTGGGAATATTAATACAAAAGTACATGTAGGAATACTCCTAATACCAATTTCAAGTAGCTTTCACTTCTTTTCACTTAGCACTTTCAGAAAGAATAAAGTAATTTCCATTTTTACAGCTAAGTACATCCCAAAAAACTTAAATTCCTTACTTTAAATCATAAGTGATTGTTATCTCTATCAACATAAGCCATTGGTCATATTTCTAGTGAAACAGGACTAATACTCAACTAATATACTACAAAATGTGCTCAAATAGTTAAATTAAAATTTACTTCCCCAATATAATTGCAAAAAGTTTCTTCTTCTCTTTTTTTTTTTTTTTTTTTTTTTAATTTGCTTTCCAGTGGATACAAAGATAAATACAGATCTGAGCATCTAACATCATATATTGTTATTAACTTTTTGTAAAAAAATCATGGCTTATATAAAAAATATTCAAATTTTTTCATGTAATGGAATAAAAAGAATGCAATGAACATGAATAATTAATCATTAATGTACACCTGATAATGCCATGTCAGTGTAAAAATTTGAAATAACTGACATTTTTTATTGTCAATATAGTACGCTATCAGAAAATTCCAAACAGGACTAAAACTCCTATCTCCATCTGCCTTTGAGAGATTTAAGAATTTCAAAACATTGGTTGCAGATAAGAAGTTTTGATTGAATTGCTTAAGAGAACACAAAATTTGATTTCCAGAGGCACTTGACCAGATATGAAAAGAACCCAGCCACTCAAGGATGCTCGGTGAAAAAATACAGTAAATGGGAGGAATACGTCTAGTGAACAGACGCCTGCCATGGGAACAGTGAATGCACAGGGATGACACAATAAAATTTTCAGTGACCACCAGTGATTTTACCTCTTGGAGAATGGAATTGCATCCTCTGAAAGAATATTTATAATTTTCTCCAAAAGGCGTAATTAGTATTATAATCTGAGAAACAGGGCAGTGAATTATACATTTGCATGCTTCAAGAAGAGGTACAGAAAGTACAAAATTACTCACAAGCACAAAAAGGAAATCAAAACCCGAAGATTTCACTTTCTCTGATAAGACCACTGTTCCATAACAATTAAGCAGTATTTCTGCTCTCACTGTGTAATTGTTGAATAATTCTCTTTTCCTGCTCTCCACATTTGTAACCATTTATGCTGCCTACTCTGGTCTGCATAACAGTTTCTCAGGACTCAGTGTATTCCCAAGCACCTGGTTATATGCTGTTCTAGTTGAGCTCATTAGTTTGCTTTTTAGGTTTGTTTGTTTTCTGTTCCTATCCCAAGTTTTTCATTTGAGAGAGTGCTTTTACAGTTTAAATATATTTTTCTCCATCACTGAATTGGAATTAAAAATTACTTCAAAGTATTTAAGTAGTGTACCTAACTGTTTATGAGCAGAGCATGTGGTCCTGCTCTTTATTTCAAACACTGCCACAGCTATGGCGTAAAGAAAATGATTCAACAGTAGTAAGGTAGCAGTGCATAAAAGGTGGTTAGAATCACAGATATGTGCTTTGCAGAGCTTTGTGTTCTACAGACAAGAGCCTTGTGAATGCAGCTCTCTCATTTACAAGATGGTTTTTATATAAGTTTTGCCTTTATGAATGTAAACACATATTGCATGACAACTACTCTTTTCTCAAAAAAAAAAAAAAAAAAATTGCGTTAATATTAAGTGTTTGAAACTAAATGAAAATCACTCCACTAGACTGGTCTCTATTTATCTAATTAAAATTAGCCCATTGTTGCCTTTACAAGGTGAACAAGAGACAACTGCATAAATTTTAGGCAGTGATTTAGCCCAGCTCTATGTCTTTGGCATGAACAGGCACCATTTAAAACAGTGGTGGGTGCTGTGATCATCATGGTGATGAAAAAGCTGAGGACACTCAGCTAAAATCATGGAATCATATGGAACCAAGGTGATCACGGAACACAAAGAGAAAGAGGATATTCAGGTACCACTCAGTGATTCACTTCATAACAGTGAACTTGCTTCTTCCCTGATCTGCAATATGGAATTTTTAATGAAAAAAGGGTATTTCTCTATTTCTGACTGGTTACCCCTAAAGCTCTGCTGTTATTAGAACAGAAGAACTTGGAAACATCTTTATAATCCAGGGCCTGTTTTCTGAAATGAAGTGTGGCGACAGGTAAACTCACAGGCTGAGAATTCCCCAAGTACTGGATCCTGGAGCTTCAAGTCTCTGCTGTCTGGACTTGGATGGATTGATTGCTGGTTGAGAGGTAGTGCCATATGCACAAGAGTTGCTCTGGGATGAATGGAAATCTACTTTGTTAATTCATACCAGCAAGTACTCTTCCAAATTCAGTTTATAATTAATGTTAGGGTATCAGAAAAACTTTTTTTTTCTGGAGGCAGAACAGTTCAACTAGGAAAAAAAGCCAACGACAAAAGTTAAGCATAGATGACCAAAACATGTACAAGAAAAAAAAATCAAATTAGTATATATCTCTCTATAAATATTTATCTTCCTTCTCCTTGTAACAGTTGAGAATCATACTTTTGTTTCACCCTGTGCATGTAGAAGGCGGGCAGAGGCCACATTTGATTGCTAGCACCTTTAAAGCACTTGTAATCCTATTTGACCAATTCATGGAGGCTTGGAGGAATGTTGAAATATTTAGGAACACCGTGTTAAATTAAAGGTTTTTTCCCCCCCTTTAAGATAGCTTTTAGAAACAAAGGAACCATTTGGATTGGAAAAGAATACCTGCCCCGTTTTTGTTTGTTTCAGTTTTGATTCAAGGAAGGAAAGTATATTTTTTCTAAGTCTAAACATAAAACTTCCTCACTTTCAAAAATCTGAGACATAATTTATATAAGAAATGGTGGCTCTTTGCTTTCTGACATAGCAGCACATGTGCAGGATGAAGGGCCTCCAGGAGTAAGTGGGGATGGCTCTGGATAATGACACAAATGAGTCAGGCATGCATCTAAAGAGAGAAACATTAAGCAATGATGCAGCTGAACAGGCAGATGCTCTGAACGACCTCTCACATTTGAAAATGTGACAATACTACAACTTAAAGTATGAATTTCCTACACTGCATAATTATGTTGTCATGAGTACAAAATAAATGGCTCATTTTGATATGATTAGAAATTCTTAAGAGTTTAAAAACATAAAGATGGATTTCAATAGACTTTTCAAGTACATCAAGGGTGCTTATTTTCTTCTGCTCTTAATGCAACTACTTGCTTGCTCTCACCACACTAAGAATATTTTGCAGAAATTTTTTTTGTATTTTTAATTTAATTTTAAACCCACCATTGAGGCACACTTCTAGTGGGGCTAATCTATTTGACCTGAGAAATCCAAGGATAGATTCACAGATACGCAACCATAGGTAATAAGGCTTTTACAGCTTAATGATGACTTCTACTCATCAACTGAGGCACAGCCATCATTTATATGCACACTCCCAGCTGGCTGCAGTTATTAACTGAAAAATGCTCAGTGAAGGTCTAGGAATTAAACGTGAGTGCCTAGTGTGAGTAGATTGTTGTACACACAGCAATTTTTATCTAGGGTGATCTAAATAATCACTTACAGATAATACTATTTCCCACTGCAAGATCTGCTCAGCAAGGGGGAAGTCAATTATGGAATTCTGTTTCTTGAGCTTCCTGTGAAGAAACCCCCAGGACATTTAACAGTTTGGATTCTCACTGTCCTCACTAACTAGAGTTCACAGAACTACAGTTTTATCAACACATAAGGAAGGTCTTGCTTGACCACCCTCATGTCGTCCTATGGCAAAGTGACTTGCTTAATTGTTGTGGATGTAGTCTATCTAGACTCCAGTGAAGTGTTTGATACCATCTCCCACAGCATTCTCTTAGAAAAATTGGCTGCTGGCAGCTTGGATGTGTAGGCTCTTCAAAGAGTAAAAACTGTCTGTCTGGGCCCTGAGAGCTATGGTGAATGGAGCTAAAATCCAGTTGGCAGCTTGTCACTAGTGGTGTTCCCCAGGGCTCAGTATTGGGGCTGGTCCTGTTTAACATCTTTATTGAAGACCTGAACATTGGGCTCCAGTGCACCCCCAGTAAATCTGTAGATGATACCAAGCTGGGTGGGAGGGAGCATTGATCTGATTGAGGAAGGCAGGAAGGCTCTACAGAGAGACCTGGACAGACTCCATCAGTGGGCTGAGGACAACTGCAGGAGGTTCAATAAGGTGAAGAGTCCAGCACTTGGGTCACAACAACCCCCTGCAGTGCTACAAGCTGGGGGACAAATGGCCTGAGAGCTGTTTAGCAGAAAGGGACTTAGAGGTGCCGGTAAACAGCTGGCTTAACATAAGCCAGCCTGTGCTTATGGCCAAAACGCCAATGGAATCCTGGCCTGTATCTGCAAAAGTGGGACGAGCAGGACCAGGTCAGCGATTGTCCCCTGTACTCAGCATTGGTACCTTGAGTACTGCATCCAGTTCTGGACCACTCACTTCACAAAGGACATTAAGGTACTGGAGTGTGTCCAGAGAAGGGCAACAAGGATTGTGAAAGGACTAGAGAATGTGTCCTGTGAGGAACAGCTGAGGGAGCTGGGTTTCATTAGTCTCCAGAAGATGAGGCTCAGGGGGGACCTCACTGCTCTGTACAACTCCCTGAAAGGAGGTTGCAGTGAGCTGGGGGTCAGTCTCTTCTTCTGTGCCTGCAGTGAGAGGACAAGAGGAAATGATCTTGAGACAGGTGAGATTCAGATTAGATATTAGGAAAAAATGTCACTGTTAGTGTGACCAGGCACTGGAATAGCTTGCCCAGGGAGGTGGTGGAGTCACCATCCCTGGAGTGTTTATAAGAGGCATCTGGACCTGGAGCTGGGTGATATGGTTTAGTGGTTACAGTGGCTTTATGATCTTGGGGATCTTTTCCAACCTTGATGACTCTATGACTCTACCTTACCCTGGTTAAAAGCTCTGTATCCTTATAGTGGGTGTTTAAAATACATCATCTCCTTGTTCTTTGTCACATGGAGGTTGTTCTCTGATGGAAAATCCTACAGTCTGCAGATTGCCAAGTAGGACACAGTGAATGCTGCTGGGTTATATTGTCAGGTGCTAGAGTTCAGCTTTTAAAGTCTGGTATATGACGCTTTAAAATGACAGGAACAAGAGGTCTGTCTACAGAAGAAATTTTCTGAAGAGCTGAATTAGTCGGGGAAATTCCTTCCTATGTATTTTTTACTGGTCCCTGGCTTTTCAAGATGATAAACAGGCAGACACAAAATGTCCACATGGCTTACAAAACATTTTAATATAATAAACCCCCACATGCCGGATGCCAAAATGTCCCCTCTTCCTTATAGAAATGTTCCTAGTTTTTGCAATGTTTAATGAAACACCCATTTCCTCAGTTGCAATTTTATCTGCAGTTCAAATAATTAAAGTAGAGCTGCACACAGTTCTGGCAGCTTCCAAATTCTGGTGTTAAACAATAGTGTACAGTAATTTGCCCATATAACTTGTGAGGTTATTTCACACAGTTTGAATTCTTAATCTTTTATTTTGGATGGCACATTTTCCAGCTACACAGACATAATTCTGGGTGTGTTTTGAATGTCAGAATTAAAAAGGAATGCGTGAAAAAGAAAAATAAGATGGAGCATGCAACCAGAATTTCCAAATATAACTTTCTTCTCATGTTTTGTCAAAAGAAAAAAAAAAGGAAAATAAAGAGGAAAAAATAACATCAATGAAGCAAATTGTTGGAGAACAACTACAGAGATATTTTTTCAGGTTAATAGAATTTTTTCAGTTTTTTTTTTTTTTTTGAAAGCACTGTGACAAATGAACATATAATCTTTCAGAAAAATGACCTTGATAAAGTGAAATTGGTATGATAAATCTAAGGGTAGTGTTTGTTGAAGATTAAAACCCATCAATAAAAATGAAGAAACTGATTAGCAAACATTAGGCAAAAAATGAGAATATATTGTGCATATTGAAAATAATTTTAAAAAATAACTCCTATACCTTACCTACCTGCCTGTATTGTTACAAAACAAAGTATCAGTCATGTCAAACTAGAACATTTTCTATGAAGGCAGAGGAGCTGAGCAAATCTTAGTGAAAAGAACCACTTGGTGACTGACCTTGAAATTTAAATAAAGAAAAGAAAACAAAAACCCAAACCCAAGAAACCTATGTATCTTTGTTAGATTAAGTAAAATCATGAGAGCATGCCATAGAAATGGATTTACTACCAATGAAAGGCACATATTGTTGAAGGCTGTATAATAATCAGCATGGCAAAGACCTACTATACTGCTGTGCATATTACAACATACCAGATAAAACTGAAGTATGGTAAAAGTTTTTCCAAAAAGAAAATCAGTAAAAGATCTTCATGATTAAAGCAGAGAAACCTTGTTTACATATTTTTCATATAAGCATTCAGAAACCGTCTTTTTAGGGATAATTTCCTGATTGCAATTGCAGATATTCTGCTACAGGATATAATACACTGAGTGAGAAACTTATTAAGAAATTAAAAGAAAATGAAAAAATATTGAGGTAATAGAAATGTGGCAACAAAAGGCACTAGAAGCACTTGGCTTTATAGAGTTAGGTTGACAAATATTGTAATGAAACAAAAGAATGTTAAGAGTAGTTTGAGATATTAGTAAAATTCTATAGTGCAAAAGAACACAACAAGCAAATAAACTCAGAGAGACTATTTGCAGGAGTGGGGAGACATGCACTCTGTGTAAGTGACCATGAACCCAGAACCTGATGCTGTCATAAGAGCATTTTTACCTACCGTATGGAGTGAGTTAGCTGAAATTCCACAGTGCCTAGGTCCAAAGGAAGGTAAAGGGCAAATTAAATGTAAGTTTGGCCATGAATCTGCTTACTTTTCCTTTCATCCTGCTATGAATATCCCAGTGATAGGAAGAAATAAACCTCTAATAATACTACAAATGCTGATAAAAATAATTCACTGGAATGAAGAACTGAATCCCAGAAATATCTGTGACATTCAACCCTGCAGTCATTTGGATGTTGCTGTTTCCTATTCTCTCTGGCTGCACACATTTCCTCTTTTGAATTCTAGGAAAGCACCAATATATCTCAAGCAGGATGGTGTGATATGTGCTAGTAACTGCTTTTGTGGAAGCCACTGTGCTTTTAGTTATAGGCAAATGAAGAAAACTCCTGCCCTTACTCCAAAGATTCTTCATTGTATTGAAAGTTATAGTACAAGGCAGAGGCAAATCATAGCACGTCTCTAAGATGTAGTGTGATAAATTTAAGAAGCAGCTTTTTCCAGTTCTATCCAGGAATAAAACACACTTTTGATTCAGTAAAGTACTTCTACTTTAAAACATGGGTAAAGTTTTATCCCTGAAACCAATTTTAATATTCATATTCACTCCAGCAGGGAATACTTGTCCGTCTTCTGTGCAAAAAGAAAACAATGAGCTGATTATGTACTCTGCTTATGGATGTTGCAGAGCAGTAATACAGCTCAGTTTGGAATGTTAATTGAACAAAGTGCTTAAAGACACAGTAGAATGTCTCTAATATTTTTTTATGAGTAGCTCTGTGTTCCAAGAGTCAGTGCATCCCCTGAGACATAGAACTCATCAATGAATTAATACAATTTCTACTGTCTTATTTTAGAAAAATCTTCTACTAAGCCCCAGGTAATAACTGCTAGCTGGAAAAACAGGCTAAGACCTTTTATTCCCTCCCCTCTGCCAGTTACGTGGGATGACAGAATTTTGATTTAAATTTGATTCAGTTCGGGATTGTTTTATTTTATTCTCATAATCCTGCAACATTGCTCATGATTGCTAATTTTTATTGTATCGGTACATAAATCTGATATTGAACCTAGCTATAGAAAATTGAGCTGTCAAAAATCTCTGTGGCAGTATAGCATGTTGATGGAGAAAGAAACCTTCTCAGAAAATTATTCAATCCACTGGTTTTAGGCATCTATTGCAGGAAGAAATAAAGCACTCATTGGATTTGCTGGTTTATATCTATTGGTTATGAGGTTGAGATCAGATGATTAACACAGACTGGACACCTAATTCTACATTAATTCATTAATAAGCATCAAGTATGACATTTCCATCATAGCTGAGAGACTTACAAAAACCAGTCAGTTAACATAGAAATATTACAGAAATAATGTTCCAAGAATAATTGGTAGTGAGGAAAGAAAAATAAAGTTCTTACATTTAACTTCCTTTCCCTGCTTGGCTGTCTTGCAATCCTAGAGATCTAGGCAGCTGAGATACTTCTACCACTCACACCTCTTGATGTTTAGACTTACATAATAGATCAAATCCTTGCACTGAAAAAAAGTCTGTGATCTGTCTAAACTAGAGGTTGGAATACCTGCATAAGTGCAACTTGTACAGGGTATCATGATGGCTGTTCCAAAAAACCCCAAAGATTTCAGCTTTCAGTCCAAATAGTTCTGATTTTGATTCTCTACTGAAAAGTCAGCAGTTTTTTCAGTCGGAATAAATCCTTTAAGAGAATTTGTAGGCACCTGTGCACTGAGGGAATATTAGAAAAGAAACTTTGTTCCTCTGTTTATTATTTAAAATCATATATCTTTGTTTCAGGCAAAATCCTGCGTAATTTACTGGGACTTAAAACAGCAGTGGATTTTGGATCACGTCCATGGAATTTGATAACTTCAAATTTCATAAAAATATTTTACTTAAGAATTTTTTGTGGTTGAACCATATTGGAATACATATTTGATTTCATCTTGCATGCTACACAAATCTGTTTTGCATTTAATAAATTTACTACAAGGTCTTCAGTTCACATAAGATAATTGCTTCTCTACATGCTTCAACACAAAAGTACCTAAAGATTTTCAAAGCATAGGTTAAAAAAACCCCAACATGATTACATGAGACATTTTACATTTTTTTCTTTGCAGTCTTTAACTTTTCAGCATACATAATGAATAGAAATTCAAAGTAGGAGAATTACACTGAAAGATGAATTTCTTGATGAAGGAAATTTCCAAAAATGAGTCGAATTAGTTCCTAGAGGTATTTTTAGCTTGCATACCTAAGTGAAGGAGTTTTTTAAGATTTCACAGTCTGTCTGTCTGTCCATTCCTCCCCTGCTTACATTTTTGTGGTGCTTTGTCCCATTTATCATGCACAGGAAAGAGGAACAGAAATCACCACTTTGCGCCTCATGAGAGAATGGAGAAAAGTGCTTTCTTCCTAACATTTACCCTCTGTGCTCTGAAAAAGCTTACTGAAGGACACAGAAAAACTATATTAAAAGAAAATCAACCACAGAAGTAAACGAAAAGAAGAAAAATTGCATTGCCATTATACACACCTCACTTTGAGCACCGTCACAGAGCAGATACCCAGGTGGGCAGGGAAGTGTTATAAAATAGTGACAGTATTTTGATAGAAGCATTTATGGAGATGTACTTTAAAAGAAATTCAGGCAGTTTTAAATTCTTCTTAGGCCACTACAAAAGATCAGACTATACATAAATGTTTTGTGGAAAACACATGCCTCACCTGAAGTTACTTATGAATTAATGTAGTTCAGATATAATACAGGATTTTAGATTAATGGTTGCAAAACTTGGCAGAGTTTAGTTTTCCTCCCCCAGAAAATTATTTTTTAAGCTTCAGGCCTACTGGCTCAAGGTTGAGAATAATTTTGAAATACTTTTTCTATGATCCTAACCTTAGAGGAATTCAGCCAGATTTCCACAACTTCAGCTTTGTATCAGCACAGCCTCAGCCTCCCAGGTTTTATGATTACAGGCAAAAATAAAACAAAATATTATAGGTTAGATTAGGTCATTGAAATGCTCTAGTAACATCTAAATTTATAACTAAAATTGTCAGGCCTTGTATTTTATCCCTCAGGCCAGCTGGCACAGCCTGGGCATGTTCCCTCTATTAAATGCTCTGGTGTTTTCAACAGGGTAGCACAACCAAGCCATGCACTGAGAAAAGAGCTTAGCTGACTTTAGCTTGATTGTGAATAAGATTTTTTCTGCAGATTTTAATTATGTTAGAGCAAAAAATGCCAGAAATTATATTAACAGATCATCAGTATGATTCAAGTCCATTGCCTAAGTCCAGGCTGTACCAATCCTTAATTTATATGTCACTGATGGATGTTGTTATAATTTAAATCAACAGTACTACCCATTTGCTCAATATCACGCTTGTAGGTGGGATTATTTTTAACCCAGTCTTGAGTTTAAATAAAGGCGTAAAGATAATTTGGACACACACACACAGAGACTGTCCTCTTTTTACTCACTTTTAATCACAATTTTGGGATGGGGCCCAATTTTATAACTATGTTTGTATGCTTCCTTCCCCAGCCTGCTGTTTATGGTGCTGCCTTAGCAAATGCTTGTCTTTTTCTACTTTGAATTCAATTCTGGTACATCTTTGTCTCCCTAGAAAAAAAAAAGGAAAACTATACACAAATACATAGTGAGGTAGTAGGACTAAAGCTTAATACATCACAAGTATGTAACAAAAAATATTAAAATTTGTTTTATGATCTCATTAGAAATTAAATATTTGACATCTGAAATACCTAAAACAGGTGTCCTCTAACTCAGTCTGCAATTCCTGACGGGTGACTGTGGAAGGTATCTACCAGCAGATTGATTTGTAAATCCTACTATATTCCTATTTTGAGGTGTTTAGTGAGCTGAAATATGGTGAAAATACTCAAAACTTTGACAGAGAAAAATATATGCATGAAATATGATCCACATTCTGAAGGCAATGACATGCTAATATGCTTTACTGACCATTAAAAATTTGACAAAGGAACATAAGCAGCTAAACAAATTGGGAGTGCAACATTTTCAAACATGAGGTAGATGACTAAGAAAAGCAAGGTGCTATAGAAGTCCCACACAGCCCACATAATAGCTGAGTAACTAGCAATCCATTAGCTTTTCCCTGGCTCTGGCAACTTCCTCAAAATCTGGCCCTTAGTCCCTGCCTTGAGACTGTTGCAGAATGTGAAGGAAAGGAAAAAGCAAGTAAGCTAATAGGGATCTTCAAGTTCCTCATAAAAGAAATGTTTGGAGAATTATATGTAAAATACAATGCTAAATTTCATGGGGTGAATTTATAAGAATTTTTTCTCTAATATTCCTTGAGATTGATTTGGTCATACAGAAGAAAACTACTGTCTTGCAAATACAGTAGCTCATCAAAAGACTAAAAGAATTTAGAAATTCCATTAAACAAATAACAAAATTACTTAAAATCAGCATGAGTTACTTCATATAAGAGATTTGAAAGTGCTAATGAAAAAAAGTGCAATATTCAACTGCTCTGGAAAAAAAAATCAGTAATACTCATTTTGAATTGCAGAACTTTTTATTGGGAGGAATGAAAAATTATTTAATAAATTAGGCCTAATTTATTTTAAGGTTTTATTACAGTATTTGGGGAGATATGTTAGTTTATTAATCACATGATTCTTAAAACATTAAGTGTAGATGTCTGACTGTAGTACCAGTTCAGTACTAGCTAGTACAGTTTTCTACTGTAACTACCATGTTAGCTACAGAAAAAGAGCTGTAACTCTTGTCTATGAAAAAATATTAGAAAAACAAAACTGAGTAAGTTCCATAATGCTTCATCCAACTGAAACCGTGATGCTTCTAAACCGTTCATGCTAGTAAACTGAATTGAGAATAGGCTGTAAGAAAGATATTCTAATGTTAATGCTGTAATTTTTGAATGTTAAAACCTCAGTAAATACAATGAGCTGAAAATAAAAAGGAAGGTTGAGAAGTATATTAAACCTTTTCAATAAATGAATGTTTGAGAAAGAAAAGTTTTTAAATTAATTTTTGTTTTAAAATTAATTAAAATTTATTTTTGTTTTAAAATTATTTTATTGAAATAAAGTTACTATAAAATTGAGATTGCATATGTTGAAAATACAATAATGGCTACAAAGATTTATTTTAAAATAATAAAAATTGTTGGGGAGGATGAAGCCAGAAAGCCCTATAAATATGACTGCTTAGATTCTGAGAATGTGAAACCTGTAAGTGAGATAGACTTGAAAGCAAGTTTTGATGTTTGAGAGTTACTGGATGTCTGGGAAAACAGTTATATGACCAGCTGAAGGTTACCTGCAGCCAGACCCAGAGGTCAAATGGAATGTTCTGTCTCACCCCCCAATGTATGGTTCATCCCACACCTGTACCCCTCCCCTGAAGTATCAGGTATCTGTAACCCCATTGGCACAAGGCTTGTTCCAGCCCACCTCGAGACCCCTTATCAGGGGGCTGCGAGGGTGGGTTGGTCTCTTTGCTCTTAGCTCCTACCCCTTTCCCTCTCTGCCTGGCACCCTTCCCCGAGGACTTTCCTCTCTTGGAATTTTCTCTCCCTATCTCTCCCTTCCCCCACCTCCCTAGGCCTTGCCACGAGCTGCAGCCTGGCAGCTCAGAGCAAGGCCTCATATACCTTACAATAAACCTCATCTTCTAAAACCGAACTTCAGAGATTTCTTGTCTACATTCATCCACACTGTCCTGGAGTCTATAGCAGCAAAGTAATTTCTACAAAAAATATTTATCACATTTGCTAAATATTTTTTTACCCGGAGTTAGCAGTCCTACTATGCCTCATTGCAAGCAACACCGGAAACTTAAAACAACACTGGAATTACAAGCAGAGTCTGCACTGTTCAAATTAATTTCTCTACGAATAACTTAGAAACAAGTAATCCTCCTGGCAGGATTAAATCACCTGCATTAGACACTTACTCTGTGCCCAAGCTTTAGGTGGACAGAAAAGTATCCGTTTGAAGTGCGTGCTCCACTGCAGTCTGCCGAGACAGCTTAAGACCTGAAGGAGAGAATTTAGGTGACTAAACTTAAGCACAGAGTTTATGTAAAAACACTCCTCACTTGAGACCTTTTAAGGCTCTAACCTCTTTTCCTTAGGATACAGTAACCTTAGGCTATAACTTTAGCAGGACACCTGACAAGACTCCTAAAATTTAGAGAGAACTTTGATGAATTCATTCCTTATCCACGGCATCTACTTAAGTTATCCTACGTGTTTGATTTTGATAGTTTTATTTTCTTGATGCTGCCTCAAAAGTACAAATGAAGAAACCCAAATCTTCTCTCACAAGAACTTGCAATATTTGGGGTGACTTACAGGGAATATGCCCTAAGACTAAAATATCTTCCTTTTAAATCTTTTTTTTCAATGGCAGGAAGCATTATCTGTGTGTTTAAGATTATGATTTCAGAAGAAAGGTTAGGCATATATCAAAAGTAAAACAATATTGTTTCCTCAGCAAGGACAAAATCCACTATACTTGAATATAAGTTAAGGTTAAAGCTACAGGAAAAAGAAAGGCAGATGTCCCCAAAATATTTGTTTTGTCATGTTCATCTTATTTTGGAAGCATGTTCCTCCAAATAAAAGCTGTTCCCAAGCATACAGAGCATTACATCAAAGGATGGTGTCAAGTCAATCTACAAATGAACAAATAAACAGGCCATGGAAGCTTTATTAAAAGATAAGAAAACCCTATGGCAATTTTCTTGAAACTAAGGGTCTGTAGTCAGGCTTCTCAGCTGAGTCTAAAGCTCTTCACAGCTGATCTGCCATGATGCTTAAATACACACTTAACATTACCTTGCACATTCACTGGGGCTACTGAGCATCTACTTAACTGTGCTCCTACATCTGAAATAGAGCATTTAGTGTTTTGCAAGAGCTAAAATCTCAGGCCTTGAAAGAACCCAACCAAAGAACTACAATTTTTCAAACATACAGAAGGAAGGTGAAAATTCAATTCCTACAGCAGTGTCTTCAATAATTAGTTATTTTCTACAGTGAAGATTGTAGTAATTGTCTGTATACCCAACACTTTTCAAAACAGCTTTATAGGCCAAATTTTGGATGTACACTTTTCAAATGTCACTCCACATTACTGTCTAATAAGGGGGAGAATGTATCATCATGAGGGCAGAAATCAAAATGACTCCAAAAATATTTCTGAATGAATATTCACTTAGAATTTTAGATTAATACTGAAGATGACAAACTGACAGTATTTTTTTAAGTCATAGATTCAAAATAATTATCAGATTGTGAAAACTCTTAACATTACAGATAACACAACTATAGGCTTCTTATAAAATCACGAAGTTGCAATATTGTGAATGAAATAACTACTTTTGTTAAGAAAATAATTTATTTTCCATAATCACAACATGTAATCTAGTATCAGTTACTGTACATATATTTTCTTGCAATACTCTGACTGTCTATGAATACTGGATCCACAGATGCCACTTTTGCTGCTATAAAGGAGTGAATACAGTGTAACACTGCCGTCAGATCCTGAAATTCAAGTTCCTAAAAGAAGTAAGAGAAAAAAAGGGAGAAAATTTGAATTCAATTTAGGTTTATAAACATTTTACATGAATACAGAGCAGACTAGTTAGAAAAAAATAATGGCCTTAATGAAAATTGAATTTGTATAGGAAACTGTAAAATTAAAATTGGTAAGAATAAAAACTGTATATCCATACCTTGTTCATGGGCAGTGCCAGGTGTCAATTTAGTTTTCACTCTGTGCTACTTTATTTTTCACGTTGTACTCAACTTGGACAATGAAATCAGTCAACTTGCAAGAACATTCAAATATTGCAACAGAATAATTCAGGCTGGAAAAGATCTTGAAGATCACTGAATCCAATTATTAACCCAGCACTGCCAAGTCTACCAGTAAACCATGCCACATTTACACTTGAAATATCTCCTGAGATGGTGACTCAACCACTTCCCCATGCAGCCTGTTCCAATGCTTGACAACCCTTTTGGTGAAGAAATTTTTCTTAATATCAAGTCTAATATCCTGGCACAAGCTGAGACCACTTCCTTTCATCCTATCATTTGTAACTTGTTTCAAGGCAGTTGTAGAGAGTGGTAAGACCTTCCCCGAGACTCCTTTTCTCCAGGTTAAAATCCCCAGCTCCTTCAGCCACTCCTCAAATGACATGCCCATTCAATCCTTCACCAACTCTGTTGCCTTTCTTGAAGTGAAGGGCCCAGAACCGGACACAGCACTCAAGGTATGCCCTCACCAGTACCAAGTACAGGGGATAATCACTGCCTTGGTCCCGCTGGCCACACTATTGCTGATTCAGGCCAGGATGCCATGAGCCTTCCTGGCCACCTGGGCACACTCTGGCTCATGTTCAGTTGCTGTCAACCAGCACCCCCAGGTCCTTTTCCTCTGGGCACCTTTCCAGCTACACTGCCCCCAGCCTGTAGCACCACAGGGGGTTTTTGTGACCCAAGGGCAGGGCTCAACACTTGGCCTTATTGAACATTATTAAAGTATTGGACAAATTAAGGCAGTATTAAGGAGGGCAGGCTGAGGAAATCACATCTTTTGTCAGCCTCTGAAGGAGAGATGAGAAGCCAGAGGCAGGGTGAAAGATAAGGTGAAGTCACACCACTCCTTAATGATAGAAACAAACATGGCTGGGTATGAAATTCATACACACTGATTCACAAAGAAAGAGAGAATTATTCCTAAACAGTTCTCAGATTTGTTTGACTTTTTACAACATATTCCATCTTCTGTGCACAATTTAACTTTCTTTTTCCCTATGAACCCAGACTAACAGAGTGATGGTCCAACACAATGATATGTAAATATAATATAATATAATATAATATAATATAATATAATATAATATAATATAATACAATTAATGTAATGTAATATAATATAATTAATGTAATGTAAAAAAACATGTTCAATTCAAGTAATACCACTATGCTCAAAGTCTGCAGCTGTTAAATATTTTGTGGGAACACCTGAGACAATTTTCAACAATCCACTGGCTATCTAGTTGTTTGTTGAGACACACTCCCTATGCTTGTTTTTAGGCAATAAGCAAAGCACTGGACTTCTGCTTTTTCTGTAACAGAAAACTTCACAGTGTGCTCTAAACAAAATTGACCCAATATATTTGGAATTCAAACTCTGCCAGAAAACCTCACCATCACATCATTTTGTTATCCAAGGCCAGGTATTTACTAGGCACAAGTCATCCTACTACTAAGAAATTGTTCACTAGTATTTGCGGGGCATGATTTTGAGACACTGTTTGGGGCACAACTGGGAAAATTTTGGGAATGGAGGGACCTGCAAGCACAGCCTCTTCAAGGAGAGTCCAGGGCTGCCCTGTGTTCACATACAGCATGTTCTAGGTGGGTCCAACTAATGCACTGCTGGGTACAGCTGAGCCCCACAGTGAGGCAGAGGTACATCAGGGTAAACAGTTGTAAGAAAGGGCAGAAAGTTTCTCAAAAAGGTAACAAGGCCAGTGAAGTAGGATGTGCTCCATGGCAGAGCAGGTAACACCCCTGAAGGAACTGAAACTGATGGAGAAGCCACAGTGGAGCAGAGGAAAGCGTAAATGTATTTAAGCCCATGTCATCTTTGTCATAAATTCTGGGGGCAAAAAGCTCCTGTTTTTTTCTATTTTAAATTACATTTAACTGAAATTTGAGGAGCAAATATGGGAGGAGGTTTCTTAGAATTAATTTTATTGACAGCAGATATTGACTTGAAATATTAATATAAATTAATATAAACCCTTCTAGAGAAAAACCCCTACAATGCCACTATTTAAATCTCCTTATCTAAGTTTTATAAAACTAAACTAATGTACACAGCCATGATTGTTATGAGATATGAGATATGAAATAATACAGGCCTCAATACATAAGTTTTGGCTCCATCAAATGTTTTACATCTACTGAAATTCCATCTTCAAAACCAAGAAATAAAAAAATATGACCATTTCAATTTATCTTAGATTTGCTCCAAAATCAACTGAAATCACCCACCAATTTCACCTTAGGTTCTGACACTCAACACAGTAACCAAACACAACCAAACAGAGAGAAGGGAGCCCTTTACAGAGTTCGCATTTCTCGACTCCGGCTTTATGCACTTCCAATATATAAATATTTATGGAGATAACCAAACAGAGGTAACCTAACACAGACTGTAGACAGGATTTCAGACTGCTCTAACAACATTATTTGGAGAGCTTTGGGTTTAGGAATGGGCAAAGACCAGAGTATCTCATCACTGTGAGTCAGTCTTTCCCAATGCCCCAACTGCAGATTCCTCTCTGTTTCCATCACAGTTCAGAGCATGGATCAAAGTGCAGTAACCCCTCCTCTGTATCTGAGAGAAGTAATCTAATCGGTTGTGAATAACCTTTTGAATACTAATATGCTCGTGTTTCTGTAAGATATAATCTACAGAGAGGTGGAAGACTAGCAGTAACACTAAACTTTATGTGACAACAACACTATTTTCTGCAGTTAATACTTCAATTCCCTCATTTTTGGATTATTTTGGATTATTTTAAAAGTTATCACAGAGCTGAAAAGCAAAATGTGTGACATATAAGCACTCCTCATGCAGTTTACCAGCTGGTCCACTCTTGTCTCTCACATCTTCACCATTTTATGTTAGGTTTGTGCAGGGATGAGCAATCCTCTGGGATCATAAACCAGGAGCAGAGCTCTGGAAATGTCTTGCAGACCTAAGTTAGATGCAGCCACCTATGGTGGCATCAGAAAAGTGGGGCTCATCTGAGGCCTCGTGCACCAGGACCTTCCAGAAATGAAGCTTATCACAGCAGTATTTGATTCAGAAGACCACTAATGGGGTAAGCATGTGGAGCTTTGTGTCTGAAGGATGTTTGATGCCTGTGCTGGCTGCCTTTGCAATCCTGCAGCCAGCTAGTCGGGCACGGATAATGAGGAATAGCCACACATATCTAAGGATCAGCTGGGATAGGAATTTGCTTGCGTGTAGGTTACAGCAGGGAAAGGGGAAGAGGACTGGGTGTTTGAAAATATGATTAGTAAAAGGTAATGATGGCCTTCTGACTTGGGGTAATGTAGAAGTTGCATAGTCTGAAGACTGGGACACAATAACTCTTTGCTATCTTGAATACAGTTTTATAGGTGAAAATTTAGCCTCTTTAGCTCTGGAATGTAATATGAATTCTTCCTAGAAAATAACTCTAATGACAATTCATTCAAACCAATACATTGGTCTGACAGTTTATTTTTTTTTTTTTGAGTAACATTTCTGTCTGTACTCAGTCAGCCAAATCAGTAACTCAGCATTTTATTTGTGCTTTACCATCTAACAGCACCATTATGTTTGCTTTCCTTATCTGAGTTTTTCTGCCTCTTTTTTTCTTTAATTGAGATTGTCAGTTTTTAAGGAGAATCTGTGCATGTCTAATATTTCAATAACCAAAGTTATTTCAGTTTACTGTATGTACTGTAACAAGTAGATTAAGTACAACAAAGGCACTAGAAGGAATACACTGAGAGAAGAACACAAAAGATTGGATTAAAGCAGTGGGAGGACAAGACTGCAAAACTTCCTGCTGGTACTGAAAATATAAAACATGAGCACACTGCACTGACCTCCTTCACTGTATGTGCATAGCCAAGGAAGAAAAATATATGCTCTTATTATCCACCCACTAGGAGAGGTAGCTTCATTACACATCATAAAGAGCTTGACAGGCCTGTTGCATTATTACCATGCACACAATTTTGTTGAGAACTTCTCAGAGCTGTTGAATCACTATTTGAACAAGACATGAGCCTGTATCACATAAAAGGCAAATAATGGAGATGCTGACAGATAGTGTTATTGTGCCCTGCACATTTCATGATTTTAAGGACATTGTTAAGTCCCAGTGCATGTTATTTGTTGACCAGAATAGAACTATTACCACTGTATTGTTCAAGACATGTTTTCCAATCAGACTGTGTTGGTTTTTTTCAGTTGTTCTGGTTTTTTGTGTGGGGTTTTTTTTTTGTTTCATTTTGTTTGTTTGGTTGGTTGGTTGGTTTTGGTTGTTGTTGTTGTTTTGTTTGTTTGTTTTTCCCCGGGTTAAAAGCCCGAACAGAGATACACATATTTTAGCTCCAGACAACACTGAAGTCAAAATGGAAACCAAAATTCTAAATTTGGTTCTGCATCTCAGCAAGTATAGCAGGTTGCCACATCATGGATATATGATGAAACTTCAATATGGCTCACATAGATGACAATGATTTCTTATCTTGCTTCAAAAAATATTTGATACTAAGTAAGATGAAAAGGGAAATGCTCAATTAAAATATGCTTGAGAAGAAAGTCTTAACTTCCAGATATACAGCTTTGTTTAGCAAAGGGAAATAAAGCATCAACACAACCTGGAAGTATTAATATTTTTTTTCTTTTTTAGAGCAACCTTGAAAATTTGGGTAAAGAATATCTATTATTATTAAGAGTACTTGTAATTTCTCAATACTAAAGGCAGGGTAGGTTCAGGGAATTACAGAAGTGGGAAACTATACAAAGTTTTAGGGATTATGAAAAACCTGAAGGAGAAACAACTGACAGGAGTCTTTTCCTTATTATCTCCTTTCAACAGAAAACTTTCTAAATGGAGGAATGTATTGTTCATCTAAAAGTAAAATGCACAGGAAGAACTTGGCTTAAAATTTAGAAGCCAAAATAGAAGAAGCAACATCACATCTAGCTAGCGAACAAGACACAAAACCAGAATCCCCAAATGTGATTTTTTTATCCCCAAGAATTCATAATAATATACAATTAGACATAGTCTGGAAAATTCTTTTGCAACCTTGACCCTCTGTTTTCTGCCAAGGGATCATAAGTCATCTGCATCAAGCTTTCTTTCGTGTATAGGGGCTCATTCACCTGGGAAAAATGCAACTTCTATTATTTGATAACATTTTTTATTCTCTTTATTGGCTGCATTTCACTGTACAGCACCATCTGGCCCTATGAAATCTCTTTCAGTGCAATAAACAGAGGAAAATACTGGATTGTACTATGGGTATTAGTGCTGGGCATTTTTCAGCCAACCTGTAACTCTCAAGTCTAAGAAATTATACCATTTAGGTGGTGGTATATATTATATACTTGATTACATATACCAGTAATCTAAAGTGGAGAGGCTGTACAGCAGTGTCCCAGTCTCATTTAATGTGAAATTCTAGTGGGTACATTGCTCTTTGCAGAGGCAGTTGTAAAAGGTGTAATCACTGAAATGCTGATAAATGCTCAGCTACTGAGTATCAGCCTTTCCTCTGGCCTTTAATGAGCTTTTTTTTTGGATCCTCCACCATTTACAACACATATGTACATTTAGGTACATAGATATTAAGAATTTTCTATGAACCAATAACTTATCAATTTCCATTTGATACTTTCAATGTACCTCACAAATCTTGTGAATTTTGCCAATTATGTTTTCATTAGAGCTATGTGAAAGAATAATTTTTAATATTTGAACAAATCTGTCTCCTGAACAAAATCTACTGCTAAAGTATCATAAGGACTCATTTATAATAATTTTTCAGAAAATCAAATTTTCATAAAAATGCTAAGATTTACAGTTTTTTTATCTAAAGACTGAAATCAGGTAAAACCAATGAAAACCAATCTAATTTGCACAATAATAATAATAAAAAAAATAAAATTTTAAAAATCAGATTGTTTACTGGGGAGGCTGTTAAGCCAGACAGTGTTAATACAAACATACTCCTCAGGAGAGAAGCCAGATAATAATATAAACATGCCCCCTTAAAAAGGGAGCAGTTAGACCAGACAGAATATAAACACAACCCCCTAAAGTAGAAGCCCTGGCAAAGAGCTCTCTATGTTACGGTGAAGAAATGTGCCAATCAGTTATACCGTATTGGTTCTCTTTTACCCCAGCCGATTGGTCCGTTTTGGATCCTCCCCCTGATTGGTCCCTTTCCCAATTCCTCTCCCCATTGGCCAAGTTGTGAAACCCCACCCCTAGCTACCCTATATAATCCCACTCGCCTGGCGCTCTCAGGCTCTTTCCTGCTCCAGACCTGTGGAATAAAGAAGCTTTCCTGGAGATCAGAAAGACCCTGTCTTGCTCTTACTCCTGCATCACCTGGGGTGGCAAATGCGGCTCTGCTGTTTAGGCAGCTCCTCAAAGAGCAAATCACTTTGCACTTGAGAGTGATGCACTGGAGAGAAAATCACTTTGCACCTAAGAGTGCACAAAGAGCTGAATCACTCTCTGCCTGAGAGTGCCTGTGCCTCCATCAATCTAGGGGGTCTTTGTAAAGACGCTTCTAGTGAGGAAGGTTGCGGCACCTTCACCACCCGACCGTGACAGTTTAACGCAACAGAAAGAGGAATGATGCAGTATTAAAGTAATAGAATTCCATTATAGACAATGGAATTGCAGCCCTTGGGTAATCACACAACAGGGACTATATAATGATTTAATGCACAGAGATACATAAAGCAGTTTATGCATGAGTACAATCTTCCTGTCTGACCTGGAAGAAGTAAGCTCTCTGCAACCGATGATCACTTATAAAATGAAGATAGTAGTCCCTTTCTGTCTTCAAGGACTACTGTGAGAAATGAAATGGCAATACCCTGCTACTAGACAAATTATTATATGTTGTACCTTTTGTAACAGATATTGTAATATCTTTTGCAGTAGAGCCAAGAGGCAACTCAGGTCAAGCTTGTCAATGAAATCCTGAATAATTTACCAATACAGATGTATAAAGGAAGATATATTGCATGTACTGTAACTTGATGATAAATAAGGAAGGTTATGGCCTTCTTCCTTACAATTTTTTAAACATTAGAAGGATAGGTAATAGATACATTTTGTCTATGGTCACTCTAGAAAAATATCACTTTATAAGTTACTTTAACCTTCCAAATCCAGGAAAGAGTATTTGAAACTTTCATAGGTCTTCAGATAATTTTCTGTTGTTTCACTGGCTTTTGTCAACCAAAATCCAGTTGAACCACACTCTTATATGTCATATCATACCAAAGTTCTCCTTCTTTTTAAAAGCACATAACTGAAAAACTGTCTATTTCTTTATTCAACAGCAAGCTTGGGATCAAATTTTATTTTATCTTTTTTAAATGCAGTTTTTAGAGATTCTATCTACTATAGGTTGACAGAATAACATCAGAGAATTTATCTTTTTGAGAGAGTAAAATGCCATCATAACACAACTTAATAACAGGTTTGGAGAAATAGCGCAAAAAGTCTATGGGTATTACGTTGCTTCAATGTAATCTATGGGTATAACATCAAATAAACTCCACTTATTGTGGAGCTTCTAAAGAATCAGCAAAAAAGGATAAGCTGTGATGTGTTCACCATATGCATGTCCCAGTAAATGGAATTTCTGATGCCTTGACAGTAATTTTATGTCATGTTTAACTAAATTGAAAAAGAGGATGTTGCTTACCTTAGTCTCAATTTGTTTGGTGTCTAGATTTTGAAAAAGCAGCTTTACTTTTGTTTTCCCATCATCTGATGAGCCTTTGAGCTGAGAAAATTTAAACCTCCATAGCACATTCTAAAGAAAAAGAAATTTGATTAAGGACTCTCCTACATGTTTTTACATAGAAGTATAGAATGATTATCAATATTTGTGTACTAAAATAAAGCAGTACAGCAGTAATGCAGTGCATGATAACAGGCTCTTTGCAGAGAAATTAAAATTAACAATTCTGTACCCTTTGTGAAAGCAAAAGATGCAATATTAAAATTCACTAATTAAACTATTTTGAAATTCTCTGATATGTGTTTCAATTGCCTACATAGCATAAACATGGCAAAAGCTTAATTCCATAAAGATCCATGAGGATCAGTTTCAGTATGAACACAGTTCCATGTCATAACTTGATCTTCCATATTTCAGCTGGGTCATTTGCATAATGTAGATAATTGTGACTTACACAGACATTGCAAAGCTAAACTTACTGAAGCGTGAAATGCGGCTTGAAGTTCTCAAAAAAGCTACAGAAATGCAAAAATATTATTATTATTGAATGTAGTCTCAGAAACCACAAAAATGTGTCCTACATTACATAATGGTTTGTAAAATATATGACTTCTAAGCTTCATGGTCTCCCACAGGTTTATGCATGGCATCTTACTAGTGTTGGCAAATTCTAGATATGACAGATGTGCTCTAATATTTATGGAGACATTTAGTAAAAACAAAAATTGGGAAATCATTCTTGAAATCAAGATAATTTTCGGTATTTATTCTAATGTTTTCTATTCATCACCTGAAAATGTATAATTACAAAAACCCACAAGGTAACAACTTGCACCCGGACTTCCTGCTGATGTTTCCTTTAATGCCTATAATCTTAATGAAAATTCTCTGCACATGTTGAAATGTGCTTCAGTGCCTGGACACTGCTGAAGAAGCACAATTTAAATACTTGGCAAGTTATTTCAAAAGCACACATGGAAAAAAGTTTGCTGTGTTCCATTTTCCAACAGGCCTCTTCTCAAAATATTTTTTTTTAAGTAGAGCAGTGCTACCACTGGTCTCAGAACCCTATTCTCAGTTTAAAATGAAATGTCCTATAAATAAAATCTATCTCCTGGCTCCCTGCAGACATAAATGTCACCACCTTCTTAGAGAGATAACAGATGAAGAAAAACTGAAGTATGCTATAGCACTGCAATGGTGCTAAACTTTACATTTACAAACAGATTTTAACTGGGTCCAGAGGGCCTAATTAGACCACCTGAAAAGTGTTCAAAGCTTAAATTAGTTTGGCTCAAAACAGGATAGATGAATGTTTGCTATGTAATATAACTGCCAAGGTGGAGATGAATCAAGAACTTAGAAACAATTTAGTAATAATAAGCATTGCTGGAGTCATCATCTCTCTCAACAGTTGACACCAAATGGGAAAGATGAGAAGTAGAGAGGACTGGAAGACAGAAGAAAATGCACACTTTGGGATCCCTTTATATTGGAAGAGCGGCTGGAAGCAAGGGATGGGGAAGATGAACCAACCAAGCCGATAAGAAAAAAAGAATCTCTACAATGAGATATAAAGCAGATGCAGGCTACAGAAGTATCTCAGTGATGGGCCCAAAAAAGATAAAAGCTGAATGAATTAAGCCCATAAAGAGCCTAGAATAGAATATGAAGGAAAAGAAACTGTTCTAGAAAATATCTTTAAAGATATATTTCTTGTGCTGGAGAGACGAGTGAGAATGTGGGAGAGAAAAAACCCTGCAGACGCCATGGTCAGTGAAGAAGGGGGAGGTGGTGCTGTTTCTGAAGGACTGCACCTGGTGGGAAGGACACACTGGAGCAGTTCATGAAGAGCTGCAGCCCGTGGGAAGGACTCATGCTAAATTCTGGAGGACTGTCTCCTGTGGAAGGGACACCATGCTGGAGCAGGAGAAGAGTGTGAGGAGTTCTCCTCCTGAGGAGGCAGGAGGGGCAGAGAACACATGTGGTGAACTGGCTACAGTACCCATTTCCAACCTGCCTGTGCTGCTGGAGGAGATAAATAAAATGGGGAAGCAGAGAGGGGTGGGGGGAAAGTGTTTTAAGATCTGTTTTTTATTTCTCATTAGCATACTCTGATTTGATTGGCAATAAATGAAAATAATTTGCCTGAGTGGAGTCTGTTTTGCCCCCAATGGTCACTGGTGAGTGACCTCTCCCTGCCTTCATCTTGACCCACAAGCCTTTTGTTGTTTTTCCTCTCATTTTCCCAACTCAGAAGGATGCCAGGGTCAATTCTGCACACTCCAAAGCAAAAATTCTTGTGCTTTTTATTTCAGAATTCGTAATAAGAAGGCCCTTTTAAAATTGCTTTTCCAAGTGTGAAAAAAGACTCTTTTTCAATGAGTACATGAGCTGGTTGCCCAAAATTTGAGATCCAGATTTAGAGTCACAGAATAGAGAGGGGACTGGCCCTTTTTTAAATAATTCTTTTTGAACACCTGCTGGGGTATAAGAGCATTCTTTGCATAAATAGAAAACCATAAGTTTTTCATTAACTCTAAGAAAAAATAGGTTCTTCAGTAAAAGTGCTATGTCCCTAATGAACTGTTAATTGCTTGATCACTTTAAGAATCTTTTTTGCATTGGTAGGAAATATTCTGAAATAGCTATGCATATGGGAAAACACAGTAAAGTTCAGGTGACAATTATGTGAAGTAAGATGAACTGCAGAAGTCACCCATTACTGACTCACTCAGGCTTAAGGATGCAGAGAACACCTCCATCTCTCACACAGATGAAGAAGAAATGCACTTGAGCTCTCCAGAATTTTTACCACTTAGTAATGGCATCAGTCTATCTGCTGTTATTCTATGTTTCTTCTTAGGTAAACAACGTTTCATCTAAATCCTCCTCATTATCAATACTGAAGGTAGGTACTGTGACACAAAGTCCTATTAATAGAGTAAGGTTATAATTTTAAAGGTGGGAGTACATGCAATCATTCTTCACAATTAAAAGAAACCCTTTCTATAGGCTAGAGAGATTACTTCTTACAGTTACCTTATGGTTACGTGCAAAATGTGTACAATTGTGCAAAAAGCAGGATTCCAGAATGCAGTATCACCCGAAGGAGAGAAGGCTATACAAAAGTATTTTCTGAAATTTTATCCTGCTTCATGAGATGCACACTTAATTAGTCTAAATTTTCATGCAATTTTGGTCATTGTTTCTTTGCACTAATATTTCAATAGATTTAAAAATTTGGGGCATTTTGGCCCCAAACTCACAAAATGCCAACATGCAAAAACTAGATCCTGCATCAATATTTCAAAATGCAGTGCCTTTCCTCTTTTTTCAGAATGACTGACTGAATTTTTAAAAAATAATTGAGAAGACAGACCTTCTGCTGTACAGTTCTATGAATGCAGAAACATTTTTTTTGTATAAATGTTTACTTCTACTGTCAAAAAAATGTAAAAATCCACTTAGAATAATATACATTAAAGGACCACTATACAGAAAATAGTAGCATTATAGACAGGGCTTGGAAGTTGGCATGTATCATTAACCATTCCCCATAGGCACTTTCTATACAGCCATTGTTTTGCAAGATAAGTGCATGTAATCTTTTAGATTCTGACTTTGAAAAACATTTGCCTTTATTCTATTTACTTTAGACATGACCTAAATTTCTTATGATGGAAGAATAATTAATACTATTTTATATCTCTGTCTTCAAAACAAATAGAATCAGGTGACATTTCATTTTTTTTTCATGACTTGTAATCTTTTATAAATATTGAAGTTTCTTCATTCTAACAAACCAAGTTCTCTGCTAAATATAACCTCCCTTTGTTTTTATTACTTGAAAAAGAAGTTACTTTTTTATATCTTTCTCCAAAATGCATCTTTACATGCTATACAAATACAATCACCCCTTTCAAGTCCCAAACTGGTTACATTTCAGAAGGGCTAAATAAATAATAGTACCTTATATTAGAGGAATAAATACTGGATATAAGCATAAAGAAAATGCAATAGATGATAACTTCAATAACTGTAAAAAATACAGAGTTATGCTTTCCTTTTCTTTTGCTCTTACCTTCGTTTTACTGTCAAAACAGGTAAATCCTAGAGCAAAGTCAACTGTGAAACACAGGGTATCCCCTTGCCAACTGCACATATAAGTTTTAGACTGAAAAAAAAAAGTATAATTTTTGAGAGGACAACCATCACTGTAAATTCTTTAATTAAAATAATATTTTATGCAGGTATTTTTGGCTGGGAAGACACTCACCTGACAGCACTGGTACTGCTTTATACTACTGTGTTTGAAACTGGTCAAAAACATCTGACTGTAAATCAGCGTCACATCTGTCAGCTAGACTTTAACTGAAGGCCTTTCACATTTCAAGTCACTCTTCTACAAAATTAATATATTCTTGAAAACCAACCCTTGCAAAACGCAACACAGAACAAACAAAGCCGAATCTGACTACTCTAAACTTTTGGAAAACTGCTTAGACCAGAGCTATTAATGACTTCTGATATCACTTCCAGCAAATGTGCAGGCAACAGTGCCTATATGTTTAATCATTGCAGTCTAATAGAAAAGCATTCGGTCTGTTTGACCTCTCCATCCGATTTAAACTTTGTAGAGAATCCTTCTATCTTACAACACCTTTCAATTTGGGTCTGGTGATGTGCCAGCACAGCACTATGTTAGTGTTAGTTAATGCTATTTAATATTAGTAAGCTATCACATCTTAGTTAGCACTGATACTTGATAGACACTGCTATCTATACATCAATTCCATGATAACCTTCAGATTAGAAAGGAAAAACGTCTGTTTTATTAACAAAACTCAGAAGTTCTGGTTAAACTTATGAATAAGCTTTACAGTAGAAAGTCAGTTAAGTCTTTCCAGGCATTTTTAAGGCTCACTAACTTAGGTTTATGACAGATTCTGAAAAGACATGAACAAGATTTGTTGTAGTATGGAGCAGCCTTATGACATTCATTGCTGACAAACAGTTACTAGCAAAAAGCCCACTGCCTTCAGCCTGAGTAGACATCAGATCCCGTCTCCAGTCTTTCCTTGCCACACCTTATCAGTCCTTTTTAAGATGATACCCTTGTGCCTTCTTAAATTTGGAATTTTTTTTGTTTCTTTCAAGGAAGTGTTACTTCACTGGCATTGGATATATCATGAATCTCAATGTTGCCTCATGCTTAGACATTTGTTTACACAAAATTTTTGTATCTGGATAGTTTCTTTTAATTAAAAAAAACCCCTTTTACGTACAAAAATGCTCTAGAGGAGACTGAAAGCATTAATAAAACTTGCTTAAAATGCAAACCATCATTTAAGTTGTTTTTTTAAAAATTTTTAGTATAGTCTAAAACTTTTGGATGATTGCAAAGGTTTTTTCACTCCAGTATTAACAAAAATAGTTAGTTATACTAAAGTAAGCATTTTTGAGTTACAGTTATGACATTTTAAAAAGGATTTTGAAAGGGCTAGGAGTAGTATCAGTTCATAAGTGCAGATTAGTATTATAATCATCTCCACAATAATGAAGATGTATAATATTTCTGAATAAATTAATTCGCTCATTGGTTGTCAAAGATCATATTATTTGGCATTTAAAAAGATTTCAGTGATTGATTTTCAATTAGAATGACATTTACATATCCTTACGTTTAATTCAGTAATTAAAAGGTGGCATTAAGCACCAGTCATAACTTATTCTCTATTATTTCCCAATTAAAAAGGTCATACTAGCTGAGCTCTGACTGAGCAAAGCAATTTTTAAAATGAATAAAATTAGATTCCCATAATGTGTAAGCATCTAATTGCTCAGCCATGAATGATGAATACTAAAATGAACTATGCACAAATAATGAGCTTGGAGTACATTAAAAATATTCAGTATTGGGAAATAAGGGAACCAGTTTGGAAATTATTCACAAATACCAGAGATAAACATAATATGTTTCATTTTCACTGTTACTAAAAATAGATACGTGTTTTGTACTTACAAAACAGACTCAGAGTTTTCTTTACAACATAATTAATTTGTATTTTGCCATATAAATTTAAAAGCCTGCTCATGGCACCTCCTCAGTAACTTTGAACAGGTTCTCTGAAAGTTCTAGAGTAAAGACCCTCATCTCAATTCATTAACACTAGAAAAGAGCCTTATTCCTTTCCATTTTTGCCTTTGGAATAAGATTCCCATACATTTGCAATTGTGATCACCCTTAGCTATCTAGAAAAATTGTTTACATGGAAAATTAAACATCAGAGGTCTAGGCTAAGCTGCCTTTAAGTGAATTTTGCAAAAAAAAAAAAAAAGCCCAAAAAGTAGTGCTGCATATTAGCCAACTTGCTAAGTCACAGTCTAAACAACAGAGAGAAGAAAAGGCCTCATAGTGCAATAACTAAGAAAATTGTACTATACAAACTAGATCAATCATAAAATCTGAGCCATGTAACAATCCATAGCATATTATATTTGTAATAACAGATAAATAAAAAAACTTTTACCTGTGTAAGGTCCAGGTATCAGTATCTCAATGCGTGTTCTTTTAACTCATGAAAAGATCATTCAGTTGATAATATCACTGTTCAAATAGCAAAAGAACAGTGTATCTGACTCATTTATGACAGAATTCCTCAAACAGACCTCCTGTCACTGATCAGAAGACTCTTGTCTATCTCTGGCCCTGGCACCTTTCCTGCAAGACCCTGAGGGCCTTAATACACTCACTCTCTTTCACATAGACAGAGATTTCCCAGAAATAATTCAGCTTTTAACTGTTTGGTGGTCAAGAAACAACCGTGCATAGCACTTAGTGCTGTGATCTAGTTAACAAGGTGGGCATCAGTCTGGTTGGACTTGATGCCACAGATCTTTCTCATCAGTTTTTACAAAAGGACAAGGAGAAGGGACAGTTTGCTTCAGTACTCTAAAAGAAAGACTGATGTAGACCTCTGTCTAACAGTAAGAGACATTACAAATATAAACAATGATGAGCCAATTAATTCCAAAACCAGCTTTTATAGTTGCGAGTTACTATGACTCTCAACCTCAGGGGAGAGAATGTGTTTGTAAACAGATCAGCTAACACAAAAAGAAGGGCTTTGAACTCAGTTTATAGGTGTTAGGTACCGAAGAAAAGAGGTGAGTAAACTCTCAAACTGGAAAATGAATACATGGAAAAAGACAAGAGGGACTTATTTCCACTCAGAGAGGAGAGCGCAAATATACCTCAGGTGTGTTAGAGAGCCTGAGGGACAAACAGAAAGAGGGACCACTTCACGGGAGTCACCATGCTGTGGTGAGGCCGAAGCACAAAGACTGGGTCAGTAGCAAGCACCACTGCAGCCCAGACACAGAGGTTTGGGGAAGTAAAGGCAAGGACAAGGAGGAACCCTCCTCTGCAGTTTCCTTCTGTGTGTTGGTGTCCTTGTCCACATTAAGCAGCAGAACAATGGCAGAAGGAAGCACACAGGCCCCCCGGATCAGAGAGGGCTTCTGATTTCTCCACCCACGTGGGTCCCCCATGTAGGGTAAAGCTGTAAGCACATTTGGTTTCTTCTGAGACTGGGCAGTTAAAATGCTTCTAAATAAATCATTACATGCAATAGATTATTTGCAATAGACTTTTGTTGCTGAGTTTATTGCAATGCTTTAGATGAAAAGCTTAAATTTGCCCAAGTTCTGCCACAGGCATTCAGTGTAGTATCTCCAAATTCTCTTTTGAAGACATGGAGTCTTTAATGTTAGTCTGATGTGGGATTGTATTCTGTCCAAGAAACGGGTTCAACTTGATTTTGTTTTCCAGTAAAATTCTTTAAAATCAAGATTAATAACAATAACTGTCAGGTGAGATAGCACATTCTGAGATCATCAACAAAGATTATTAGTAAAAAATACCATTTAACATCATTATTTAAGAATCAGGGCACCAACCTTTTCAGTCAGTACTCCTTTTCCTAAGTTCATGGCAAGTTTTCTAAGTCTCAAGTGAGACTCAGGGATGTTGCACATCTAAGTGTAACACAGAAAAACGACATAGTGTATATTCATTTCAAAGGAAATCATTTTTACAGCTCTAATGGTGTTGGTCCTAATATCTCATTAGATTTATAGTTTCAAAAATTCAGCTGATGATTGGCTACAGTGCAGTTAATTTTTGTCTTGAATGAAGGAAACCCTCATTTTGCTTTAACTACAGCACTGATATGCAATATATTCATCAATTTTGGACTCAGCCATGTTCTACTGAGCAGGAATTTTAGTGTTTTTAATCAGCCAAAATACAGAAATAATACCTACCTTCTAGTCTAAGTGAATATAAATTGGGCATGAACATTATTTTGCTTGTTTATTTTCCAAAAAGCAATTGGCAAGGCGGCAATACCATTACGCTTTCCTGCTTGAACTACATATTTTCCCCACCATGCTACCTACTTTATAGCTATAGATATACATTTGCTCTAAAATGAGCTGTACAGGTTTATTACATGTAAATGGGACACACAGACATTATTTCTCACTATACTCATGATATGGAATTTAACACACACTTTCTAAAATGAAATTATGACCAGACAGCACAGCATTTAGGCAGTAGCCATACCATGCAGTGCACATATTGCGTACTGTATCAACTTACTTACTTTAAGTTAAAATATGTTCTATGTGTGGAAATAATATGCCATTGACATAAAAAACTGCTAAAATCTTTCTGAAAATTTGCCTCTTCTTAGGAAAAGTATTTACATTAAAATTAAATTATGCTAAGAATCCAAAGAATATACTTTTGGAGTAGAAGACTGCAGCATTGCCAATTTGAACTGATAAAATTTTAGCATCTTCTGAATATCACTTCTACTTGTTTCTTTTTGTTTCTGAGACCAAATCCCTCCCCACATTGTATTTAATATTTTTCTTAATTTTTCTGTCAATGTCAGTAAAAACTGGGAGGAATTTTGTAGGACTTGTCAGAGGAACTTAAATGCCTGAAAGAGAGAAGGACCTAAATGATGTGTTCTTTTATTCTGCATTAGAAATAAAATAATGCACATTAGTTTTTAAGATACAGTGACAGGGAGAGAAAAAATTATACTAACAGCAGATGGCTTGGAACACACATTCTTGCATTAAGACTTCATACAGCAGCTTTTTACAAGCTTTTACATCATACAGGAGTGACAGGAGCAAGGTGTCTTAACACATCCAATGTATTTAGAAAAACACAGAGTTTGGTAAAAACCTTAATATGGGACTAGATATGTTAAAAAAAAAAAAAAAAAAGTCTTCATGAAAATTCTACTTTTAGCATTAAAAAAATCCAAGCAGAATGTGAAAATTAATATAAGAGCAACCAGAGTTATGGTTGTACTGAGAAATACATATCAGCCCACACATAGAGAGCATACTAGAAGGCAAAATTAAACCCCTGAACACAGCCTGCAAAACCTTCAAGAGTCTTTTTGCATAGAATTACTTGTGCTAAACAGAAATGCTTTCTAAACTCTTTGAACAGCAGAATCACTGAATTAAAAATGCAGATGCTTTGGCTTTCTCATATTAAAAAAAAAGGTATTTTCACATAAAATATTGTATATATAATCCCTTTTTTTTTTTTTTTAAACAAAATGTTCAGAACATGTTTATAAAGTATACCGAAAGCATTGTCACTCTGAATTCACATTATATATGAGAAAATGAAGCAACAATGAAATCTGTCATTCATCAAAAGCATGAATTTTCAGTAATTTCATCTAGAACAAACTCCCAAAGCTCAGGTATTTTCCTGTTCCAGATATCAGTAAAAAAGGATCAGTGAAATAATTTCAGTGAGAGTGATCAAATGAATATCACCTTCACTTAAAAACTGTGGTAGATCCACTTAGTTGCCCACACCTTTAAGGAATTTTTCATATCACAATTAAAAGTATGCTGAACTTTGATAATTACGGATAGATACAAATAAAACCACTTCACTGAAACAAACCTGATCTGATTAAAAATCTTGTATATGCCTTCAAGATCTGCTGTTGCTGCAGCCAAAGAAATTACATTTTAAGATCCTAAAACGACTCTTTTTTTGCATACCTTGCTGGTATCAGTATGAAAAGTGCATTCTCTTATAAAAGATGGCACTGTAATTGGATGATTTCAAGACGACATTATAGTTTGTTTTTTTTTTTTTTTAAACATTTATGCACCTTTGTGGTTGAGCATATATGTATCCAAGAGACACTCTGGCAGTAAAAATAAGATTTTTCAAAGGACTCAAATGATGGCCCATTATATTTTTACTGAATTTCAAAGAAACCTTCTACTTATTTCAGTAGAAGTGAGACTAGCTCAGTGCTTTAGAAAATAATACCTAGATTTTAGACACCCACGTTTTAAATGCTGGCTTTCTCAGCATACTGCTTGACTAGAAACTTTTCCCTTTAGGTCATCTATTGAAATAACTGATCTATTATTAATTTTTAATTTGTAATGCTCATGACATTATAGAGGTTAACTGCAAAAACGGTTTGCTTAGTAGAGAACTCATTGGAAAGATTGTCTTTTCAGAAACTTTCGGCATAGGCATTAAATCACCATTCAGATATTAGGAATACATGTACATGTGGGATGAAGTGAAATTTACTCCACAGGGAATTGTGTTCCTGTTGGAAGACTGATGTGAACTTGTAGGTTCAGCTATTACTTGGCAAGACAGATAATGTCATCAGGTCCAACCTGGTCTTGGACTCCTTCAGGGCTGGGACATCCACAGCATGGATGGGCAACCTGTTCAGTACCTCACCACCCTCCTGTACAGAATTTATTCCTAACATGTAATCTAAATCCGCACTCCTTCAATTTAAAGCCATTCCTACTTGTTCTATCACTATGTGCTTGTGAAGAAGTCCCTCACCAGCTCTCCTGTGATTTCTTCTTCATTCAACTCTATAAGATCCACAGGAAAATAATAACAAAACTAAATTCCCATGACATAATTTATATCTGAATATTTGAATTTATAAATAAACATATGTAATATACATAATATAAAATTCTTTCTATATAAATAAATGCAATTTTAAGAATATCTTCTATTTTCAGAAATAATGATCAATGTTTTCTATTAATCATGTTTAACATACAGAATACAGAAACAAGTTTGAGTCCAATAGCCTTGTAAATTGGTACATTCCCTTGCTGTTTTAAAAATTCTAATAAATGCATTGCTTGATTTTCATCTGTAATGTAAACAGTTGAATTATTAATAATTATTGAAAATGTATTTACTATTAATCTGTAGGGTTCTCAGAACCTTTCTTTGTGTTAGAGAATGATGGGGTTTTTGCATCAGTGTGAAAATGAATTAGAATCTAACACTGTTTCTAAAGGTGACCAGCTAAATTGGAAGTGCAATAAGTTTTCTGTGCATAATGAAAACAATCTAAAACTTAATTGTGTAATTAAACTGAGTGCTTCTTGCAACAAACTGGTGAATATCTTTTAATGACACTATAAATCTAACCTAATCTAAATGCTTTTTAATATCTCACCTGAATATAAGGAGAATATTTGCTTAAATGTTTGTCTCAGCAATTAGTTCTAAAATTAGCATATGGTGGTATTTCCATTCTTAAAGGAATGGAAAAGTTTCATATAACTCTGTTTCACATATGCTTTCCAATCATTACATCATCATCATCATCATCATCATCATCATCATAGCACTGCCAACTGTATTTAATATTTTTGTAATTCGATACATTATTTGCAACTCACAAGGCATATGCTGTGATCAACCAATCACATTTTATTCAACCTCTCAGGTCACTATGAAGAATTAATAGAATCATAAATATCCAATAGCGGATCATAGAAATGACACGATATTAAGATTGCCTAATTTCTGCTAAGTTTTGTCTATTTAAATGGATTTCTTTTGGCTCAGAGGGTGGTTTAGACTACTATTTCTGCAGCACCACATAATTCCCAAAGATGCCCAGAACCAATGAATGTGTTTGTTTTGATGGCAGAGTTAGAGACAGCCAAAGTTCTTAGCATCTCAGGAGTCAGGCAGTTGTAAGAGTTAAGATGTGATAGGTGAGTGGAAAGATAACTAATCTCTGACCAAGTTCCAGGGGACACAGTCTCTAAAATCTATTCTGATTACATCTAACTTGAGTTGTAGTAATATCAATTCAAAATGCCACTAAAGAATGATTAGAAAACACATTTTGTACAATATTGCATGAAGAAAATACAGGAACTGAACTTCTTACAGGCTGTCTGGATATGAATATCACAAACCTTTCTGTTTCATCTAAATCCAAAATCTTCAATTGAATTTGAACTATTCACGCTAAAAAAGTAGTTTCAGATGGGGCTAATTCCATGCAGCTTGACTCCCATACACTGGGAATGCAAGGAATCCATAACCCTGACCAGCACACATCACTAGTTATATTCTTAGTAACTTGTTGAACACTCAACTTTAGCAAATATAAAGGCATGTTGCTAAAATATGCATTGAAGTTCAGTTAAAAAAAAATAAATTAGAAGCCATTTGAACATCTATGTAAGGGAATTTCTCTGTCTAGCTCTCAATTTTGAAATAATGAAGAATTTATAGTTATCTCCAGTGGACAAAATAAATGCCTAACTAAATTAATTTTGGCTCTTTCTTGAGCTGCTCAAGATGTGGGAACAAGTTATCCACTAATTTGGTGAAAATATGAAGTCTTGAAATCTTAGTGCAATTTTATGTAGTACTTTCTTTTTGATCTTTCATCATTATATGGTTTTATATACCATAGAAGCAAGCATGTGATTTAAAATATAAACACCGCTTTTCATGTTATGAACCAATTATTGCTTGTGACTGGTTAGTAAGTAGCATGTATACATACAGTCACTATTACACTGTTACTTTATTCAATATAGTCAACTGAATGCTTTTAAAGAGAAAATTATGAGAAAAAATACTGGCTTCCTCGAAAGGTTATTGAGGTCAGTTGGAAAGAACTTAATCACTTCTGTATGTCTTAAATTAGTTGTAGTGAACTCTTTCAGACTATTTTTAATAAAGATATGCATCTAAAATTAAGTAACAATCTAGAGCAAACAGTTGCAGTTCTTGTAACAAAGAGGTCACACAGATTATTTCCTGAGCTGCGAAGGAAGGATGAGAGGGAAGAATTACATGGAGAAGTTTTATAAAGAAAACTTTAAACCCATAAATCTTTACTAGAAAACCAAGAAGTGAAACTCAAAACCTGTCAACAGTATTCTGAAAGGATTTTTACAATGAACAATATATGTTTAATGGAAAGAAACTTCATTTTCTTAGATTAAAATATTATGAATACATTAGAAGTTAATTCAAACTGATTAACTAGCAAAATCTATGAAAAGGTATTACAAAGAAATTAAAAAGATGGATAGAAGAGAGGATACCAAAAAGTAGCCAGGACCAGACATTTAATGAAAAACAGTCCCATCGAGGAAAAAGACATAGACATATAAAGATGAAGAAGAAAGGTTATTGAGTTAACCACTTCTTCAAAATAGTTACTTGATTTTTTGGTTGATTGCTTGGTTTTAGTCATCAATAACATAATTGCAGATTCTTTCCGTATTTCATACAGATCAGCCTGAAGAACACACAGTGTATAGGGGGAAATGTTAAAGTGGAACAGCAAGATGGTGAACTAAGCCTTGCATAAGATATATCACTCTCATGTCTGTCATCTTTTTTAAGCATGGAAGACTCAAGGTCACAGAGGAAAACAGTGACTAGCTGGAATAATATGTAAAAACAATTAATTGTTGCTTACAAAACAAAACATAATTATCAATTGCACTTATCTATTATTTCATTTTTAGGAAATTTCATCATGGTGTTTTAGCAGCACAATATTTGTAGAAAGAAAATTAAAAGTTTAATGTGAGAATCCTATAGTAATGAAGCTCCAGGTCTATGTGAACAATTATTCCCATTATTTTTGCTTTATCCAGGAATAGACATAATCTGTCTGAGAGCAATTCTGAGTCACAATGATTCTGAGTCATATATGCAGCATCAAGAATATTACTATAGAGAATGGTCTGGTGTTAACTCCTAGGAAAATAAAGACGTTAAACATTTGTACAAAACCATAAAACATCCACAGAATATGGGCTTTACGTTAACTGATTTTAAGAGGGAAAACACAGGATAATTGCATTATAAATTTACAGTCATTATAAAATGGTTTTGAATTCCAATAATGTTAAGTAAAATAATTTGCAACATTCATTAATCTTCATTTGTTTACTTTGTTTGCTTGCTTTGTTTACTTTGACTTTATTTGTCATGTAAATTCTTCACATGAGGACAATGTATCATTCCAGGAACATGAATTTTACTGCTAAAACTTCTCTCTACATTCATATCCTCAACTTGGGGGAAAAAAAAAAAAAATTCAAAGGTTTATTTCTCTGTCAATGTCAGTCACTGAATTATGGAACAAAACAGAAAGAAATTAACTAGAAGTATGTACCTTTAAGCATGGAAAATAATGAGGCAGCAAAACTTCTTGATTATTCTGTTATAATTGAATGGAATACAGCCTATTTTAATTCACGGAATAATTCACATTAACTCAAACATTTTTTTTGTCCATGCAACACAAAGAGTTTCAATACAGTAGGTTATTCAGGTGTATGAGGATTGGAAAGAACTTGCAGCATCTTCATCACTTACTGCACTACGACAATCACAGATGGCAGTATGAAGGGAAAACTTTATTTTGCGTTAGAATTGCTAGTGAGGAGAGTATGTAACCATGTCTTATCACTATATACCAACTGAAGGTACTTTAGAGACACTGTGGTAGATGATTATCCCACTGCATGATTTCTTTCAGTCTTCTGAGAATTCTTTCACTTGTAGAGCAGATCCCTCTCCTCTGTCTTCTTACAGCCATCAAACAAAGCTTACATGTACAAGGTTTCAAGATGAAAAAACTGTTGGTCCAATTTTTCTACAGCTGACTATAAAATATATTACTTTCACTCTTTCCTCTGTCCACTACCAGATACTATTCCAATATTCTCCTCCATCCTCCTTCTGAACAGAACTGATCCAAATCATCCCTTTGATATGTTTCTGCATTAATTTAATAATCATATCCAAGACTCAGATGAGTCAATGTAATTTCCTCTGGAAAAAATAATCTGAGGCAAGGGAAGAATACTGATTGAGAAATTTAACAAAAGACAACTTTGAAAAAATGTGGAATAGTATCCTATGCTACTGACAAGTCCAGCCTGAAGGGTCAAAGAATTAGTAAGCACTCTGGAAAATGTGCTAGTCTCTTATTTTTGGAGATTTTCTACACCATAAAAATCTTGAAAAAAAACCAGAAGAAAAATTACCTAGTGTGAGCATCATTTATTCATCTTGCACAGTTTAGGATGTTCCAGGTGAGACGAACATTCTTGCTGGGATTTGTTGAAGATGATTTAACTTCAAGATATGACTGAGGGGATTTCATTGCAATGCTTACTTTTATTACCAGCCTCACAGAAATACTTTTTAACAGCACTTTTTCTCTCTTTCAATTGCCTTTCTGCCTTACTTCTACTGCATTTTTATCACTCCCATCTATCCAAGTTATGCCATCAGTAACTACAGTAGTTTTCTAGGAAAAAAATACATGTACTTCTAGTACACGGATTCAACATCTGTTGGTTTGTTATCATTGTCTACAAATAGATTAATTTCACCAGAGTCACTGAATTTCAGGGTTTCTTGGTATACTTTTTGTAAACAATTGCACCTTGAAATAGGGCTTTAACATAGCTGAAAGGGGAACATTATTGTGAGGGGTGGTTTTTCCTGCTTTATTGCATTCTTTCTGTCATCTACTGCTGCTACCATTTTCAAAGGAAATGTAAAAAAAAATCACATAGCACGGGCAGATAAAATTCAAAAGGACCACTGCACCATAGCTTTTCTTTTCATAAACTGTGTAAGGACAGAATCTTCTCAAAAATACAGCTCTTATTATAGAAACGCAAAATACAAAGGCTATGTACAAGATAAGGTTTACAAAAACTCACAGGCAAGATCCTAACTACATTCACAGTAAACAGGGTCAAGCCTCATTTAAATAATAATGGCTGAAATGCCACAATGCAATCCAAGAGCTGCCATGAATCTTGCCCAATAAAAAATAATTTCCAAAATTCTCCAAAAGAAAGAACATTTACAGAAGGACATACCAGTGACAAGCTTGAATTTTCTGCATACTGGAATGCCAGTTCTTTTTCTATGACTTGAAATTTTCTATGTAATATTAAACTGAACCTCATTCATGCCATTCTTGACACCATTCTGAAAAAAAAGGCACTCACAACATCATTTATACTTTGAAGGAAGAAAGAAAATAATGCAGTCAAAAGATTTTTGACTGTTGGAGAATGACCACAGTACTCTGAACTCTACTGACATAGTGGTTTACAGTGAATTTGGATGTATCCAACTATGTGCCGGAAAATTAAGACATAGGAAAACACATACTGAGACTTGAGCACTGTAATCAGGATTTTATTTGAGTTACTTTCCTGGAGGTTTCAGATACATTAAACCACAGCTGCAGGAAATTTAATGTCTTTTGTGTGGAATGAGTCTAGATGGCTTTTTGATTCAAATGACAGAAGATCATTCCACAAGCAAAGAATCATTCCTTAATTCTAAGGATGTAAAGGAAAAGAAAGTTTTGAGGTTTAACAATAAATATTCAGAAATTTAATTAGATAAAAAGCCAGCTAATCTCCAGCTTGTTATATTTAATTGTAATTATATGTTATCTAGCTTTTATATGGATAATAAATACAAGGATTGAATGGTTGTTCAAACAATTGTATCATAATTTCTTGAAGAGTTAATGTGAGAAAATACTTTATGCATATTAAATATGCATTATTAATGCCTCCCTGATGCCCAAGAAGTTTTCAGAGAATCCAATTATTTCCTGAAGAATTGTATTCCTTCTAAGAAGTTCAGGATTAGGAACTGTTACAAAGTCTTTTTGTTCCTTCATCACTCTAAAGAGACAAACACAAGAGTTCTAAGTGCCTTGTTAGGACCCAGAAGCCTGGTTAGAATCCCAGAGACTTGGAAATTTAGATGGAATCCTGCTCCTTGCAAGTCGTGTTAATACAATAATGTGATCCAGTGTTCTAAGTATTTAAATTGTCTTTAGGAGGTCGACAGGGCACTGCAAACCCAGCATACCAAATCAAGTTTGCATTTCTGTTAAACTTCTAAAATATATTTTTAATCAGAGAAGGCCTATAGTCTAAATGCATACACTCCCATAACATTCATCCAGTTCACTTGAGAGTATGAGTCTAGATTTACTAGCCAGCAGAAAGTGATAATCTGCTGTTTAATTTTGAGAATTCAGGAACTTCTTTTCACTTTTATACTGTCTTAAAACTCACTTTTATACTGTCTTCAAACTCTTCCAATGTTAACAAGGACAATCCCAATTCACAATTAACAATGTATGAGCAAAATATTTCTTCTTTGAATACAGAAGCATTATGTAAAACACACCTTAAGTGAGAGGAAAATTAGCTTTCTGGAAGAAAATGTTCAAGTTGGACGAAATAAATTCCTGAAGCTTTTATAGCAGTAAAAATGTATTAATTTCCAGTTTTCAATAATCAAGGTGAACTTACAAACTACTGCTTTCAATTTTCAATGCTCATTGACAGTTATTACACAGTCATTGACAGAAAAATATTGATGTGATGAAGCTTTCAGAAGTCTTCAGTGTATTAAATGTACTCAGATCCTTTGTCATGGAGGACATAAATTGGATGCAATTATTAAACATACAAAGAATTTAAACTCTTGTTATACTTATTTTACTGATTAAATGATTTAAATTGTTCACTACTTACCCCTGTTCTTTGAACTTCCAAGAAAATTGCTCTTTGAAATGATTTCTCCCACACTGCCAATTCACTGCCCAGCTCTACATTGAAATAATGGCTCTTGCCCTGTCCAACCATAACACTGAAACAATACGGCCTCTGGTCTTCAAGATCAAAGTCCTGGTGAATACCTAAATACAAGTTTGCTTGTAGCCAGCAATCGTCAGCAAGCCAGAGCTGAAAAACATGTTTCAGTACGTCATTTTTCATCTGGCAAAATCAAGCAATTGAACCAACAGTGTCTTCGGCAAGTGATGAGTACTTGGATATAGTCTGGTGTTACGTCAATGATTATGCTGAAGAAATGTTCTAGGCGTTAAGTAATCATGTCAAGGGCAGCTTCTCTCTTTGCTTCTTATTTCTTTATCCCCTATCTTTTAATCCAAGCTACTACTACACTTCCAAAATACTGTCAAAATTACCTAAACAATACATATGTAATTTAAAATATGTTTGTACCAGTATATTGTTTACAGTGAAACAAAAAGGAAATCCCTGAATGTTTCAATACATTCCAGGAGCTGTGTACCAGCTCTACAGGAGACTATAATTACTCCATTCTACTTGGGTTCCAATATGCTAAACCCCAAGGAATGCAGTAATTTATCAAGTATCCCTGGGCTAATTCTGGAAATGACAACATGAGCATGTCTTCTGATAGCTATCAATGCTGTTCTGTAACTACAAAGAGACTGAAGGAAGATCCTGCCATCAACTTCAAGAAAAAAAAGAGAAACTTCACATTAAACTTTCACAATAAAAAATTTACCTGGAATAGAATGTTTTGTAAATGTAAACAAATTAATACAAGAAACTTCCCTAATATTTCAAGACTTCATTGGTTAACATAAATATATAGGAAAAGAAAACTAAATTAAAAAGCTACTACCTACACAACTAATTACTTTCACAGCATTAATTTCCAAATTACATGTATTTTTATTTTTCTATTTATCAAATAGGACCCTTCCCTATCCCCATTTCTCTATGATATCATGAGGCAGAAAAGAATGAAACTCCAAAATAATTAGCCATGTTTCGTGGGGCATCTTGGGAGCAGCACATATTGCCACCAGGATACACAGCACTGGGTTGTTAAAATTCGCCCTGCAGCTACCTGAGGAGAGAGCAGACTTGATAAAGGTCATTATTTTACAACATTCCTTTGCACTGTTGAAAAGAAGTTGAACAAAATTCCTGCATATATTCTGCTGTTCAGCAGCCATGGAGTGACAGGTACTACATCTGCTTCAAGATTCAGAGCCGCATATCCTGGCTTGTAGACTACTATGTTAGGGGGTTTTTTGTTTGTTTTTGTTTTTTTAATTTGCATGTAAAAATAACAGGCAATAAAAGAAAATAAAAGACAAGTGACTTTAAAAATGTACAGGATTACAGTAAAAGTTTGAATTATGAGGCAAACTATAAGAATAAACACATATGATGCAAGACATTACATTTAAAATCATCTGGTTGTTACCACCAAATGACCAGAAATATGCAAGGGAATATTATATATATGAATTTTAATTCATGTATTTGTGTATTTATATGTATGTATACATACACCCAAATCTAAAATATATTAAACATTCTGATTTAAAATTTAAGTTCCATGTTGGATTCTTATTTTCCATGTTTAATTCTGAGATCATAATAAATATAGATGAGAAGCTTACAATTGGGTGTGTAACAAGAACACTTTTTAAAATCTATCTTTCATGAGAAGGTACAATAACACACTCTCCCATAGTTTTGCACTAGTTCTAACCAACTTCTGAAAATCCTTAAGAACACCCTTCCCACATGGTAGCTTTTACAACATAACTCTGTCATATGTAATGCAGAAAACTTAATCTCTTACAATTTTTGTATTTTTTCTGTTTGCCTCATTGTCATTTATAACAAAGAATCAACAGATAAGAGGTTAAGGAGATCAATTTGAGCTTTTGCACTTTAGCTTACGTATTCATGAAGATTAGCAATTAAGAATTCATTTGTTAAAATGTCAAGAACATTAAAGAATTGAATCTTGGGTAGTTTATTTCCCCACTTCTTTTTCTTTATGAAAAAGTACTGTGGAAGTTGCTCTAAGGACAGAATATCCTTGTATCCTTGAAATAACCATAATATTCCAGGAAGAATGGAGTTCTAGCCATAGCTCTTATAGAAGAAAAACCAAAACCCAAACCATGCCAAAATCTTTTTAAAAGGCTTAATATGTATATATTTCATTGGTGTCTGACTTGTATATGAGCCAAAAGTAAAATTATAAAAAATATGAAGGAGACTAAATAAATGATCTGTGACAGAACATTTACTTTTTGTTGGTATCTTAGTGATGGGCAGGACCTGAATTTGCCCATATGTTCCCAGCTGGAGACATGATCACTCAAAACTAATGCCATGCCTACAGGAATATGGCTCTTCTCCTGTGCTGCTGGAGCTGAGCTCTCTAGTCCTGAGCTCCAGGACTCCTGTTTTCCTGGAATGGCAGTGCCAAAACACTTCCTTCTCATATCCTGAATAACTGTTGCATCAGAAAAAACCCCAAAAAACCAACCAACCAACCAACAAACCAAAAAAAAAAAAAAAAAAAAAAAAAACAAAAAAACCACACACACAACCAAAAAAAAAAAAAAAAAAAAAAAAACCACAAAAAACCCAACAAATAAAAAACCCCTACAACACAAAAAAACCTGTACACCCCAAACTGAACCCAAGCCCTTAAATGTTTCTGATTCAGTGCAGGATTCATTACATGTAATAGCAAAAACCTGCCTTTTCCATGACATCAGTGCATGGTCAAAGGACAAACAGCAGAGAAGGGCAGCAGCTGGTGAGAACTAAGGATGAGCTTTAATTTTTCATTGAAACAGTACAACATCTGTAAAGATGAATTTATTTTTCTGAAAATATTTTTACTGTACTAGACAAATAGGCTCTCATAGTAGCCTTATCTCACCTGCAAAGGTTTTGTTTGGGTTGGAGAACAAAATTAATCTATCTAATGCAATTCATGAGAAAATATATTCTATAAGTCAATTATTTACACAAAGTGCGAAGATTTTGCCCCAAATCTTTGATCAGGACAAGCTAGAGAGAAAACATGACTGTATCTAGTTGGGGGAAGAAAATTAGTTCTTTGGGACACAAACCTAACATGTTGCCCTTTGCAAAGAAAAACACACTACAATACATGATACAACAATCAATACATATGATACAACAAGGACATAATTTTATATTTTAATTACTACGATGAAAATATGTTTATACAGATCAAGAATTACAGTAACAGCATTTTTCGTCATGTTTGCTTGAAAATCTGATCCACTAGGAAAAAACCAATATCATTATGCTTAGCCGTATGTCTCACTGATATTTCATACAGTGCTAATACTGAAAACTTTCTTCAATAAGAAAGCATTTCAGTAACTTGCTCGCTTGGAGCTTAACCCACTTTCCATATTTTCTTATACTTTCACAGCTAATGCACTAGCAATTGCAAATAGTTTTTCATAACAACAGATGAACTATATGAATGCTAGTTATTCCTAGTTCAGATTAACTTGAGTTTATCATCAATAGGAAAAGGTGAACTTTCTTTACTAAATAAAATTATTGGAACCATTAGGAAACCCACCTTGTGAATTTTAAATAGAACCTCACAGAGGTTATAGATTTTTTCAGCTCGTACCCAGTCTAGTGTGCTTACCTATAATTAAAAAAAAAAAAAAAAATCAACACACAATTTGAAAATCATGTTCAGATGAAGAAAACTAAAAAGGTTTCACCCATCATTAGTCTACTGGATCCTTTAAATACAGGCACATTACAATGTTTAATATCTAGCATTTAGAAAAGCCTGTCAAATAGTAGTACATTTTTACAGAAACACGAATAAAAGGTGTTAAATAATTTCATTTTTTCTTTTCCCAGTATGATGGAAACCTCTTTGTAATCTCTGTGGTTAGTTACACAAGCATTTTTATTTCTCAAGATGTCAACACAGACAACTCAGTCTCAAATACAGAGTCATTCAGCTTCATGTCTCAATACTAAAAAAATCTTACAACCAACAGATCAAGATGTATTCCTAAATTCAGTTCTGAGTTTACATGCACTAGGGAGTCAATAACTCAATATTTAGTCTAAAAACAGAAAAGGACTATGTGACTGCAATATTTAAAATCAGGAATCATATCAACTGTGTGCTCAATAATATGAAAATACTTTTTTTTTTTTCCCCTTTGGTTTCATTACTGAATCCTGTTGACATGCCAGGCTGTTAAAATCTGACAGCAAGAATGATGTTTGAAGTTTTTACCAAAATTCTACTTAATGATAGAAAGTGATAATCTGTTTTCTTTTAAAAACAGTACCTAGCCTACATAGTTCAAGAAAAAAAATAAAAAAGAGCTCACACACAGGAAAAATTCAATAGGAATAAATTATATATATATATATAATTTTTTTTTTTTTTGGCCTATATGTTTTAGAACAAAATCCTAGCTCTTGGGGAATGCACAGGAATGGCTGCATAGATAAATGAAGGATTTGACTAGGTTGTAATTCTTTTTGGCATATGGAAATAAGTATTTTGGTAACTTTAATAGTAACTTGGATAATTAAAAATTCTAAGGCTGATACAGCTTTGTCCCCCACCCAAAATGAAGAAAGCAGAAAAAATAAATCAAAACTATTAACATAAAGAAAAACTTGTTTTCAAACATCTGGTTTATGTGGATGAAACCTAACTAGAAAAAACTATGAAATTCAGTAAGAGATTCTTTTCCTCTGTGTTCACTGTAGCACGTAATTCACCTTTTAAAAAATTTAGGATTGTTCCTCATGATTTACTTGGAAATATCAACATGTTTTTGTTCTTTTAAAATTTATTTTAATGTTTAATTTTCAAGTCTCTAAATTCTAAGCTGTTAAACAGAATTGTAATATCTTGATGAGAATCCAAACAACTACAACACTTCCAGACCTCTGATGGGACTTCTGTTGGTTATGAAATGTTACTTCAGAGTCCTTTAGAGAAGTAATGTGAATTTGGTGTTAATTTCTTTTTAATCCTAACAACCTGAATTAATTCTTAATAATCTAGCCTTCTCTCCATTTCTCTTAGGTTTAGATTAGTTTTTTTAGGTGATTAAATTTAGATATTATAAATCACCTACTGAAATGGGACTGAAGAACCATAGAAGTTCTAGCATTATATCTTTTCCGGATATAGAGGGACTCACATTCTAGGATTCTCCATTTCATAATTTCTATATCTTAACAATCTAATGGCAAACATCACTTGAATACAATAAATGCACTAGAATATGTACAACGGGTCACACACTTTGTTTTACTATGAGCAATATCTCAAAAGTAAAAGCTCAGAACATTACATAAAGTTAATTTTAAAATTGCATGATAAAAGCACACAGTACTACTTAAAATTTTTCAAATTTAAATCTATTGTCAGCTGGTTTAGAAAAGAAATTTAAAGAAATTTTAGGCATTAACTTGTCCTCCCATCACTTTAAAAAGGTAGCAATTTTTAAAGACATGCCTTTCTATTTTTCAGATTTCCATTTCTATTTTTCTTCTTGTAAGTCCATTCAATCTTTTACTTGAGTTTTGTAATTTAATTATTGTACAAATAAAAAATAACCAAGGTTTTGAAACAACTGAAACAGAAGACTTATAAAGCTAATTCATAAAGAAATATACATTTAAACAGGCTCACAATAGAGTAAGTACTGCTGGTCTCTGCTTAATCTGATTTTCAGGGAAATATTTTGTACTTTGATGGCTGTTTTGAAAAGAAAATAATTAAATAATACATGTTTTGCCCCATACTGTTGATCCTCCAAAGGGATATTTATGTTTCTTGCAAAATAAGGTTTATAGTAGAATGGGGGCTAGTTAGTTCATTATTTGATCTTGAGTTTCTCAAAGGGAAAGGATCTTTTCTATCTCAGTGAGACAGCAGGAAAACCCTTTATTGCTGTGACTAGACATAGAAGCATAAGCACTGATTCATCTGCTGATTATGAAACTGACTTTAGTGACATGGGCTATGACCTGAAAGCTGTTGAGATATGAATGGACTTTCATTTGCTCATATAACTTGTTTTGATTCCTGAAGATTAATTTTAACTGTTGGAGTTCTTTGCACTATTAATGATGGATGAAGGTGACACTGCTGTGCCATTAAATTCACTCTGAATACTTCAGACTTCTTCCCATTATTCCATGCACCTCTTTCATCTTTTGATGCTGTGTAACCTCATATGACTTTTTCAGCAGAGGCAGGCAGTGACAGTAACAACTGCTGGCACCTAGATAAGTCAAGGTTTTCTTTACCTGTGTATGTCAGAGTAAGGTTACCAATGCACAGAGTGAAACAGTCTGAACACCACTGTGTGCAAGGTGCTCAGAACACAAATGACATGTTGAGAAGAATTTTAAGGAGGAAATATAAATATATTATAAAGGAATACTAGAATCTAAACAGACAGCTGACATTATGTATAATTTTATCAGAACTATCATAGTATGTCTAAGTTTAAAATATTACTGTTAGAAACTTCTCTACTTTAAAAAAACCCACAAATAATTATATACTCCCAGTCAAGGAGAAAAGCTGGAAATAAACAGGGAAGTTAATGAAAATTGCAATATTCTTCATTTGATTTAAAGAATGTTCCAGTTTATTGCAGGTTATCCATCATCACACATGTAATAACTGGGTAATAAGTAACTAAGATAAATGAGATACTCAAGTATATTTCTTAAGCAATAAAATAATTTTTCTCATTATTTCCCCTTGGAATTGTTTCTGCAGGTATTTTATACATTGCAATTTCTTGCAATTTCTTTTTCCTGAAGCATTTGACAAAACATTTCAAACAGCTATATTCAGAATAGATTAATTAATGAGACATGCTTGCATTCATATGAATTTAATTCAGACAGTTTCAGAAATGGTGTCAAAATATATTAGTTTCCATTAGCGTTCAGAAAGCTTCTATTTTAATTCATATTTGTCTACTATATGAATTTATGACCAAAAGGCGATAGATGTTGTTATATTATTGACAGACCAACTCCTTAGCTAACCCAGTGCAGTATGTATTGAATACTTGCTTCTGTAGACATTTAGCTTATTAATCCTTTCAGGAACATTGCAAAACTAAGACATTTGTAAACTCACAGGTAACACTGTGCTAATCAGAAAGATAATAAAACCAGAGTTACAAAAAATAAGAACCTGAAATTACAATCCTAGTCTCTAATGAGAGACTGAAATAGGTACATAGAATTACAGAAGTCCAAGTGTTGCAGAAATACTTTTTGCTTTAGCATGAGTTTCTGCAATCTTCTCATGGTTTAAAAACAGGCATTACAGTGGAGTTCTGAAAATAAACAAAGTGGCAAAATCTAGCTTTACATAGACCAAGTGATCTCAGCATCACTTCAAACTCATATTCTAATATGTGTGTTAATCATTGGCTTTTCTTTAAAAAGTTATTATTTAAAATAGAGAGAAAACAAACTAATTTTGACACACACACACACACGTTAAACAATTAGCTCATGAAGTTACTCTCTAGAATATAGCTCTGCAATTATAAAATAGACATAAAAGACTTTCATGCCTGCTCAGAGATCGCCACTAAATAAAGAAGTATGGGTGAATTAAGAGAATCATACTTCAAAACTCACTAAAATCAAATTAACATAATATACTCTTGGACTTTCTCTGAACACAGAATCTGATTCCAGAAGACTCCAGAGCCCCCCTAAAATATTAAAAATATTTGAATAAATTTAAAACATTAAAAAATCCAACAGTAATGTCCCCTAGCCCATATTCCATAAAAACATTAAACTAATTTCTGGAAATTTTCAAAGCTATAAAAAATAGTTTCATTTTGAATGACAATTTACAATACTTTTTTGCTCAATTTCTTCTGGTATATCAATTTACAACTTTTCCAATATCTGAAAATTGACAGGAATTTTATAGATACTTTTAGAATGTAATGAAGTACTGTTTGTATATTAAAATTCACACAAGAATAACTTATTTTGGTTCAGTGGTGGTTTTCAGATATACAGCTTTCAGAAATGAGTCACACTTCTAATACAGTAGTCAGTAAATGAAATCTGTAAATTTTTTAAATACAATCAGATACGCCACTTCAGGGATGAAAAAGACTGTTAATCACACCATTCTTGATATTTACTTCTGTGGTGAAGCCTCTACATTTCTAGAATCACCATCTGAGATATTGTAGAAATAGTGTATAAATAGAATGTTACTTGTCAGACTGATTTCTTTCATAGTGTAGTATCCACATTTTCTCCACAATTTTTTTTTTTTTCTCATAGATAACTACATTTTCCATTATTATGAAAATTAGCAGCTGTATTTACATTCACATCATCTTTTGAACACAATGAAATAGAAAAAGAGTGGAAATTTTACTACATGCTTTTACAGACAGTTGTAAAATTATGGATAAAGACAATTGTAGAACTTACAGGTCATCTACTCTGTGCACACTATATTGATACACTGTTATACCACATTGATTCAGAATACAAACAGCAATAGCATCATCTCTGAAATAAAACATGTTAAAGGTCAAGCAAGATGAAACATTTGTATTTTTGTGATTGAAAAATCTACTCCCCCCTCCTGCCCCCCACTTAGGATAGTAAAACCCCCAAACCTCAGCAGGAGCAATGGTAAGAGTAGTTGCATCAAATATCTCTAAAAACAGTGAAAGAGCTGTATGCGCAATTCTGCATGGGGACCTGTGTTTCCAGGTACAGAGCTGGGACACGTGACACAGAACCAGTGCCATGGGAGCGCTCCGGGGTCTGGCAGGGCAGGGTGCCTGCAGTGGACTGACCTTGTCACACAGCCAAACACCCACCCACACAGCCCCTCACTAACTCCCACCCCCCTGCTATGGGATGGGAGAGACAATAGGAAGAGCAAAACTGAGAATATGCATGGAGCAAGAAGAGGACAGTTTAATAAGTGATGGAAAGGGAAAGAAATCAATTAATGCAAAGGTGATTCCACACTGCTCACCCCAAGCAGACCAATGCCCAGCCAGCCTCCAAGCAATGGCTACTTTTGAAGACCAAATCCCCACTTTTCATTACTGAGCATGATGTTTCGTGGTATGTGAAATCCCTTTTGGTCTATTTAAATCAGCTGTCCTGGCCGTGTCCCCCGCAGCCTGCACCAGCCCCAGGCTGTTTGCTGGGTGAGCAGTGAGAATGGAAAGGCTGCACCAGCCCAAACCACCATTTGGTGTTAGCTCTGCTTTAGCCCCATGTAGGAAACCACTGCCACACGGGCTGCTAGGAAGCAATGACCTCCATCCCAGCAAGGCCCAGTACATATCCCAGCCAGGAGCAGGGCAGCCATGGGCACTGGGGCAGCCCCAGCTCTGGGCACCAGCCATCTCCCTGGGAGCAGGGATGGGCTGAGGCTGGGCCTGGACATGGGCCCCTGGGCAGCCCTGGCTTGTGGGGCAATGTCTGGGCAGGGCAGGGCTGCGGAGCCTGAGACTGGCCCAGCTGCTCTGCAGGGCTGCTCCACAGGGCTGCACCAGGATTGTGGAGCGGGCCACCATCAACAAAAGCCAGGGCTGGAGGTGCCCTCAGGAGACTGATAGTCAGCTTCAAAGTGTGGATCCAGGTTTGAAGTCTCTAGAAAGAAGGTTGCTGGAAACTGCTAATTTGGTGTTAATTTTTGGGAGCTTTTCCCCTGATGAAAGACACTTGGGGAATGTCAAAAGAGCAAGAAAACTGGTCAACAAGTTTTATGTTTATAAACTCTCAGAGTTACTGGTGCATCATAGTATTGAGGTGACAACACCTTGATCAAAGGGATCTCCTTTATGAAAGCCAGGGTTCCTACAAAAAAATTTTTAAGAGCATAACAGATTGTGTCAAGTAATTTATACTATACCATCCCCACTTGTCTGTTCTTAGTAGAGTGATGGAAATGGTAAATGGAGTAGTTTATCCGAAATTAGTATTGTATAGATGTATAATTTCAATTATACCAATAATGCATCTTAGAAACAGGTCTGAAGACAATAATTAAAATTTATAGAGGAAAACCATTCATGTAGTGTGTTATTTGTTAATATTTCTGCATAGTTTTTGCATTTTAATTGGAATTAAGTGATTTAATCAAATTTTAGTTCTTTTGCTTAACATATGAAACCCCCAATTTTTAGAGGGGGAAAGCCCCTGCTTTTCCTAGATATGTTGTCTTATTTTAAAAAGAATACTATTAGCCATTTTAGAATGTTTGAAGTTAATTGGAATCATTGGATTATTAATTTCAGTCTAGAGAGGGAGAAATTTTACTTACTGCATTTCATTGAGGTTCATAAATAACTTTTGAAAGTATGTATTTCCCAAAAGTACTGAAGAGAGTACACATATAAAGGAACTGATTTTCTTTGGATCAGCAGACAAAATTGGGAGACTGAGCAGTTTCTGGGCAATACTGTAAGCAAGTTGTAAAATTGAAATTGTATTCTAAGTCCACATTTTATTCTTTTATCATTTGTTTAAGACAAAGGCTTTCTGGAGAAAAAAGAAAGGATTAAATATTACCATGTGGCAAGTATGGATAATTTTTAAAACAGTTTAGAATTCTACAGCTCATTTCCATTTCACCCTTCTAAATTAATTTTTAGAAAAATATTAGATAAGGCAGCTGTTGTGAAAGAGAATTCATGTTATGAGGTATACAAATTATCAAAGCAAGACTTGTTCAAACTGTACACTTAGCACTTCAATCCCTTGCTTGTGTGAAAAATCCACAAGTATTTATGGATGGTTTATTTAATGATGCATCTTATCTTTCAGAAAGCAGAGTAATTACCAGCTCATTACATCTACAAAATACCTTAGAATAAATAAGGGAAGAAATATTAAGCCTAACCAACCAAAATAAAATCTGACCTTGATAACTTCAAAAACCAAAACATCCCATAAGGAATTCTTTACACTATCCAGATACAGCAAGTTTTTCAGAGGACCTTGAGAGAGGCTAAATATCTACAGTTTATTTAAATTCAGTGGCATCTGTGGCTTTAACTTACATTGAAATCACAGCCTAAAACTTCACTTGATAAAGGAAAACAAACCCAGACGTAACAAACAGGTTTCCATTTACAATGAAACTGACATAAAAATATCAATTTTTTTACCGGTGGAGTGCTGAAAATGTAGAAGGATGAACCCTTCAGGGCCAGAAACTTGAATTTGTAGAGCTGAGATGAATCAGTTCCTTCAAGTCTCTCATTTACCCACCCCATATGTATGACCTGTAAAAGAAAATAATTGAAAATTAAAGTTCTCTTTCTCAGTGGATCGTAAGAGTGGTTTTAGTAGAACAGTATGCATCAGCTACTTCATATTTGCTTTCCAACCATCTCCATATTCTTGAAGTGTACAGTATCATGCTAGCGTGTCAGAAGTCCTTGAAGAGACTCAAACTTGTAGTACCGGTAGTCTGAATCTTATCTGAAATAACCTCTGTTTTAAAAGCCACCTACACAGGTCAAAGCAGACTCTCATTTGAACCAGAAGAAAACTTACATGTACTGAAGTAGTTCAGCAGTTTATAAAAACCATAATACCTTTTCTATAGCAGTGCCAAAACTTGGACATACTGACATTTTTATTACATGTACCTCTAAACAAATACCTCTAAACAAATCACTAGATTTATTTGAAATCAAACCGCTTTCACCAGGCTCACGTTTGCAACTGTTAAAAAAGTCTTTGTCACACTTATTGTCTTTCAGAGTTTACAGTTTTTTCCATATACACTTTATCACATTTATGTTTTCAAAGAATTAGATGTCAAATTCAATGTTAGCAGTGTCACAACATGTGCTTTTATTTTCCAGATAAATTAATGCTAAGAATAAATGGAATGAAGAAGTAAAATTGCATGCTTACCTTTTGAGGTAAATACAAATTTATAAAGGAATTCCATAAATAATAATGCCATAGTGTGGTAGCAGAATATCATGAATGTCTTTACTGAAAAATAACAAACCAAAAAACATTCCAGGCCCCATTTTGCATATATTAAGGGAAATATATTGCTCTTGAAATAGGTACTTAAATCTAGAGTGAATCACCAGTCTGAATGAACAAGTATTGCTGAGTAGCTTGCTCATTTTCAACTACGGCTACACATACAGACAGTAATGAGTTACACGAGGAAGAAGTGCCAAAGCACTAGCTAATAGTACAGATGAACATCCATACTTATATTATGAAAACCTCACAAATAGTTTTCTAATGTTGGTATTTGATGTATCAGTTATGTCTTTTGTCAATCAATTTATCAATAAATGAAAAATAAATCAGTATGTTGAGCCAGACAATCCTTCTCCATACTGTTCTACTGACCTCCGGCACTAACATTTTAAGGAAATCTAAGAAACAGCAAAATAAATACAGTAGTCCTTCAAGTTCTTGATTTGCTATTCTGTAAATTGAATAACTCTCACCAAAACAGTTTTTCTACAGTAGTCAGCAATAGGGTAGAAACAGGTTGTTCAGACACCGCATTACTTTAAAAAAATATACAATTTTATTGTTGATACTTTATTACAATGATATTATATATTCAGTTTATCAGGGTCTTAATATCAAATAATACAGACAAAAAGAATGATATCCAATATAATTTTAGGAGTTTTACTTTCTTTCTACATATCTTATTGACTGCTTTATTTAATGGCCCTTTAGATTTCAGAAATGGAGAGAGAATAATTCAGTTCAACAAAATCTGTATGGAACAAAAGCAAACAAATGTTTGTACTCAATAACAAGCTGTCTATGGTTTACTGGGTTACTGAGATTTTAACTGGATCTTAGTACATGGGTGGGAATGTTAGTCTGGGATAAAAAAAATCTTCCTTTTGTTTGACTGAAACCTGCCATTTGAAGTTTTCAGGAACTACAAACTGTCTCTTCTCAGCACTGCTTTCATTACCATTTGAAAATTACCTATACATCATTGATATTATTAAGTTTCTAACATGTTCTAATACACTTTCCAAAAATACCTGTAAGAAGAAAATGAGCAATGACACTCATTACAAGGAGATAAAACAAGTCACTAACAAAATGTAATCCAATCATAGCAGATAAATGAAAGTTCTTATTTGCACTTACTGTTTTCCTACAGCATTAAAGCAGCTAGATGCTGCAATGGCTAGAAATTTAACATATTAAATTTAATAAAGAAGTCAGTACATTTTGTATATAGTGCTTTTAGTTAAATACTTATGGAAAGTAAATGATGCAAAATGCTCAGGAGGGAATTGAAGAAAGAAAGTCAAGTGGATCTCTGTGTCAGAACAGACTGATACACTTATGAAATTAAAAAGGGATAAGAATCTACAAGAGATGCCAGACTGACCTGCACGTTAAGAATGGTGTCATACTATGAGGCACAATGGAACTACAACAAATTAAGAAAGCAAAGAGAAGTACATCTTGAGGCACCTTAAATAAATTTTAGGGTCTTTTCCAAAACAAGTTACCACTTGGTAATGGTATGGCATATTTTGAAGAGAACAGCTATTGGGGGCAGGACTGGGATGGGGGGAAAACAGTCCTAACACATATATAAGTTTAACTAAAAAATAAAAATAAAAAAAATAAGTTTGAAATGCTGTAAGTTTTGATGTATTACATTACAGGTTTCCATTGCATCAGTTGCATTTGGTTATGTCTGAATGGCTACCATTCAAAATGAAATGTTCTAGACAGCAAAGTATAGAGGACCCTAGAAATCATGACGCTCAAGTGTTTTATATGCTTTAGTTCAAGAATTAAATTTATAACTCCAAGCTGGGCACAGTGTCAACACCACAAATAGTAACATATTTGCACTATGCTGAAGGGAACTATAAAGACAGGTGTGTATCTGAATTCATATGTCTTCCCAGGCATTGTCTGCCTGGGCAAAATTTAGATTGCAAGTAGTTTTGGGTAGCAATAATAGTTTCAACTCTTTGTTTTCTTGTTTGAACAGGTAAATTGGACCTGATGTCTCTCACCTTTACTCATTACAGTCTTCTTGTTCAAGTTAGGATCCAAAGAACAAAACTCTCTCTTGAAGGTAGCTACCACCAGTAAGTTGCCTTACTGGTTATGCATTCTGATATTATAGCAGATCAATAGCACAATTCATATCCTTCACAACTTTTTCTTCTTCCTTTTTTTTTTTTTTTTTTCCGATGCTTGGTTTGTATTTTAGCAATATTACAACAATAACAATTGGAAAAATAAAGAAGAAACCATTTCGAACTATAGAAGTTTATCTCACAGAGCATATTTAACCCACAGCGTTGAACATTAGCTGACCAGAGGTTAAAAAGTTTAGTGTTTTTAAGTGCTACTTCTTCTGTTAGAGTAAGTTCTTTCAATGAAAGATCTTAGGTGCCAGAAAAAGTTTCTGAAGCAAATCAAGGCATTTAGTCATGCTCCCTTTCTACAGGTGTAAGTTGTAAAATTATAGTCTTCAAGAACCTAACTTTTCCAGACTAACCATTAGGATAAAGTAATTTTATTGCTATATATTATATTTTTAAAAACATTTTCCTTTGTTTTGAGGAAAAAAAAAAAAAAAAAAAAAAAAGAAGAGGAAGAGAAAGAGAAAGAAAGAAAAAATGGTCTTTCCAGAGTAGGTGGAGGGTTTCTTGTATGCTGAAGGATGAAGCCAGGCAAACATGTTCATGGCATGCCTGCAGCAGCAGTTCCGCTATGAGGAACAATGAGAAAACCCTTAATATTTTAAAAGTTTCTTATTGGGAATCATGATCTTATAATTACCAAACACAGGGTAGAAAAGAAGCTTCTGAAAAACTTAGTACCCTACTCACTCCAAAATGCAGTAGCCATTATACCTGTTTAATGTTCTCAGGACCACTGCTAGTGGAGGCTTCCTATTTTCTCTCTCAACAATCTACTCTAGCAGTTGATTTCTCATGTCAAGCCTAAATCAGTCTTCCTGTAATCACAATTAAAGACTTTTTTTTGCCCTATCCAGTAAAGATTCAGATGATTTTCACCTTAGAGTGGAAGAATTAAAAAAGCTTACTCAGTTCACAAATGGAGCAAATAATCCACGAACAAGGATATATAGCTTGTGTGGCATCATTCTTTACCGCTTTTCACAACTTATTCTCTGAGCACAAAGTTATCATTATCAAACATTTCTTTCATACTTCTGTATTTCTTTTAACCTGTCTACGGAGGCCACAGAAAACCTCTGGTCAATACCTTTTCAGAAACCTAGTGCACAAAATGAGAGGCAGTATTCCTCTCAGTAACAGTAACACTTAGCGTGCCTTGCAGTGGCTGGCTTAGGTACAACCCACAATGCCTGCCTTTCTCAAAAGCCACCAAGCAGACATGGTTGTTCTGGCATGCTGGTAGGCAGCCAGCCTACCAGTTGTTAAACTGGCAAGGCAACAGCATGAGAAAGTGCTGTATATTGCTCATGATGTGAAGGGAGGAGTTGGCTGGTAGCTGAAGCCAACAAGGGGTTAAACACCAATAAGGGGGTAAACCAGAAGGTGAAAAACACTAAAAGAAAGTGAAAAATGGATGAAGAGTGCCAAAAGATAATGAAAAAGGGGACTGACTTACAGACAGCTGGGGTGGTATCACAGATTAAGGTTGAAATAACCAAATAAGCATGTAAAATTTGGAAAAAAATAAGGGCAGTAAAGGGTAGGTGAATTCCTTATTTGGGCAGAGAAAAAGGGGAACAAAGGAATATAAGGTAAACCAAAGTGTTGCATCATGTGGCAACAGCGATGGTGTCCAGGGAGGTTACAAGCACCGGCAGGGAAACAGACAAGTCTCTGTTGTAAGCATGAGAATCCATTTATTCCCCCCTACCCCGGACCAGGGAGGGGGTGAGAGCGAAGAGGGATGAAGACAAAGAGGATGAGCAGAGGCAGGCTCATGGTTTTTATCAGGTATTCTAGGGGAGGAGTATTAGGTTCTGCTCAAAAGGGGGGAGATCAGATTTCAGCCTTCTCAAAACAGGACTCCACACCAAAGGAATGCAAGTATTTTGGTCTCTGTTGGTCAACCCTGTATCTGATTAAAACACGCTGATGTAATAATAAATAATGATAATAAACCATAGTAATAAGTCTTAAAAATGAACCTGTTGTTTTTCACATTATCTCTATCTGACTGGCTTATGGAGATAGGGGCATCTCTGAGTTCTAGTAAGACAGTGGTGGATGAACCAAACCTTTCTAAAAGAATTTACCACCCCAGATAACCATCAGGCATTTTCCAGTAATAACCTCTTCAGTTTTTTCCAGTCTTTTAAATATACTTAATTATTTTTGCATATATTCTGTGTCTTAATTGGCTTCAACCCTGGTTTTCAGACTCATTCTTCAATATGGCAAGATCATTCTTTTGTTTAACAAGGTGTTTTACAGCTTAATGTCTGCAAAATTAGCGGGCTTATGTGGTGGTGCAAGAATTGTTTTATCAAGTTCTTAAGTAATTTTGTAAGTTTTATAAGAAGTTTTATGTTATGGTTCATTCCACTGTGCCCCCATTTTCTGTAACGGCTCCTCCCCTATGAGTTTGCTATATAACAAGTTGTTTCATGTCAATCATCCCACCCCTCCCACCCGTCCTTGTCAATCCCCTCTCCCCCCCACTCTGGGGCATCCTGTCTGTCACTTCGGGACCCCTCCCTAGACTTGGGAAAGTCCCAGGAGGGGCATCGTGTGATAGGCTGGTGCCTGGGAAATCCCCTTTTCCCCTCTTGTGAGTGGTCCCATGTTTAAAAGTGGACACCCCCTGTTATCCCCCCAAATTCCCTGATTTGCTGACCTGTTGTTGCCACCCCTTAATCCTCCCCCGTTTATAAGTTTGGGGAGGGAAATTCAAAGGGCTCTCTCTGGGCAGTTTGAAGAGTGGCGGAGCTCCCGCTGCTCGGACCTTGATAAACCATCATTACACCTGCCTAGTAGAGAGTCGCTCTTTTGTCCACCGCTGCAGTCACGACGCAATCAGGGCCAGCCACCAGTGGGGAGCCGAGACCCACAGGAAGAGGTTGCTCGCCTGCTTGCAACCCCGACTGAAACGCTTTGGCCGCTGTGCAGATCTGAGCCAGCCAGTGGTCAGCGCCTGCCAGGCGTGGAAGGACACAGCCACCGGCTTACTTTTGCTAACATACCATAAAGGCAGTATTCAAGGGAACTAGATCCACGTCAGACCTCTTCAGCACTTCTAGTCAAATTTCCATGTCAGTTTTCAAATTGAACCATCTCTATCTAATATTGGATTACCCAACAAATCCATATAATACTTGTTTAAAATATTTTCATGTCAGAAGTTGCCAAAAACCTTGCTGGAATCAAGATATACTGTAGCAAGCTCCTGTCACACAGGATATGTTACATGTTCACAAGAGAAAACTAGATTGGTTGTCATGATTTGTTACTGACAAATCTTCAGGGCAGTCCTTAGTCATCTTTCTGCTCCACACAGGTATTTTGTTTATTTATTTCAAATTTCTTTAAAGGATTAAAGTCAAATTGACTAGTCTCTAATTATACAACTTCTCTTTCTTTATTCAATTAGCAACCATAATGTTTGCCCCCTTCCTATTGTTTAGATATGCCATTTGGCAGACACAAATCCCCTGAAACAATCATGATAAAAGTTTAAGTGTTAAAAACATAAAAAAACTATCCAGCAAACAAACCAGAAAGAATTGCAAGGGTTTTTTTTTTTTTTGTTTTTTTTTTTTTTATCTGTACGGAGAGAGAATTGGCTCATTTACTTTCACAAAAATAAAAATCAATCCAGCAGTATATATTTTTGGAAAATTGAGCCCCAAATCTAATAAAGAATCAAGTGCTTTCAAATCTCTGGAGTATTACAAGAAATTATATCAAGCAAAATCAAAAGTTACAATGCTTAGATGCTGTCTTTAATCATTGACACAGGTTACACTGGAACTTAGAACCAGAGGTTCAGCAATGCTACTTATTAAATACCTTTCCAATATGTGTAATCCCTGAGTATTTCTTAAAATCTTGTAGTCCTTGAGTTGGAGTAACTAGCATGACTTGTCCTGGTATAACTAGAACACACCAAGCTATTTCCACAGACAGTCTGGGATTTTGTCTTTGGTGGTAATAATTTCCAATAGGCAGTTTAAATGCAAACACCCTGCTTTGGTGGGAAAAAGGAATTTAAAATTGTGGAAGTAGGTGGACCAATTAATTTCATGTCCTGGTACTGTTTATTTTAATGGTATAAACATATTGATAATGACCACAACTTCTACTACCTTGCCTAATACCTTTAACTTTGGATCATAGACGCTGGGAAAAGATAAAGAATCAGAGAATCACAGAATATTCTGAGTTGAAAGGGATCCACAAGAATCATCAAAGTCTAAATTATGGCCCTGCACAGGCCAAGAATCACACTATGTTTGTTTGACATCTTTTGGCAAAGAGACCCATAAATAAAGCTGGTTTATACCCAAGAACCAATATCAGTCCTTTCCCATTTTCTTTATTTAAATGCATACAGAATTAATTATGTTCCGGAGATTCAGTTTGCAGTAAAACCAGTCAGAGGCAATATAGAAGACAAAGAAGAAAGCCAGGTTTAACAAAGTAATTTTTTTTTTGTTTTACATTCTTGATAACCCTGAATCCTAGGTTTTTAATGTCTTGTGAAAAACAGAATTTGAATGAAACATATCCACATCTAACCTTCTCCCTTTATGAAAGGTTAAGCTGGACTCTAAAAGCAATGAAGAAAACTCAGTGCAGGCAACACAGTAATGAAACTCTAAGGACCTGTTTAATTCTTCAGGAATGTCTATTCTCAAAAGGAAAGATAAATTTGCAGCTATCACCAGTTTTACTTCAAGACAGTTCTTCAAGTGACCTTCAATTTCTTAAGGTTATCCTTTCTCTAAATTTTAAATCAATTGCCTTAATAAGAGCTATTCAGGTCGGTACAAACATTATGTAACTGACACTAATAGGCTCCATTAATCTAGGCCAGAAAAAGTCCTCTTCTGCTTTCAGTTACCATTGTCAAGTTTTATATGGTGCCTTTGTGATATATATATCTGAGAATTCACATTTTGATTGCTTTTAAAGCAAACTTTCACAGGACAGTTGTTCACAATTGCTGTGTTTTCTAGTTTTGTTTACTTGATCTGCCCAAATTCTCTCTTTTTTTTTTTTTCCTCCCTTTTTGGCAGAGAACAAGACAACGTTAGTTGCTGTCAGTTGTACCTTAAATTTTCAGCTTCTGAAAATAAGGTCCTGATTATCCTTTTTTTCATACTTGGAATGGAAAAAGTGGGCTAGATTTGTATTGCCTAACTTTAGGCACCTACTTTAGATAGTAGCTGAGGCAAGCCAAGACAGCAAAAGTGGCTCCTTTAAAGGATGATTTAAAGCACTGATACCAAGTTTCACATTTGAACAGCTCTCTGGAACAGAATAAGTTTCTGCACTGATTATTTAGGCAGTTTATGGAGACTAGCCTGTTTATTTAGGAAATCAAATTATGTATCTAGTGATATGTATAGTTGTATGACTGTCCCCAAAATTTTTTGAAAATTGAGGTCTCCTTTTTTAACTGAACTCATTATGTCTGCCCAAACTGATAAAGAAAGAACTTTGAATAGTTACTAAAGTACTTGCAGTAGACAGTTCATCCAACAAAACTTACCCAAATCAAATAGCTTTTCCCCTGGCATTCATAATTACCTGTTTTTCATATTGGTTTAATGAATAATTAAAAGCCATGGCAAAGAGAGTAATTAAAGCACAGAATTATAGAACAGTTGGGTTGGAAGGGAGCTTTAAGTGTAACAGAGGTCAACCCCACTGCAAAAAGCAGGCACATCTTCAACTAGATCAGATTGTTCAGAGCTCCACTAACTTCACCTTGAATGTTTCCAGGGATGGGGCATGCACCACCTCTCTGAGAAATCTTTCCCAGTGCTTTACCACCCTTAATGTAAGAAAAAAATTTTCCTTATGGCTAAACTAAATCAACATTCTTTCATTTTAAAATTAGTACCTCTTGTCCTATTACAATATGTTCTAAAAGTTTGTCTCAGTCATTCTTATGAGCCCCTTTAGATATTGAAAGTCTGCAATAAGGTCACCCTGGAGCCCTCCGTTCTCCAGGCTGAACAGTCCCAGCTCCCCCAGTATATCTCCTCACAGAAGTGGTGTTCCATCCCTCTGATTATCATTGTGGGTCCCCTCTGGATCTTTCAGAGATGGTCCATGTACTTATTTTGGGAGCCCCAGGGCTGGATGCAGAGATAGAGGGGTCTCACAAGAGTAGAGTATAGGGGCAGAATCACCTGCCCTGACCTGCTGGCCACTCTACTTTTGATGGACACAGGACACAGTTGGCTTTCTGTTCCCCAAGTCCTCCCTGCCCTTCAAGTGCCTTATCACAACTGCAAGGAGGATCTGTTCCTTGATCTTACCAGGAACATGGATGAGCTGACAGGTTGGTAGTTCCTGGGTTCCTCCTTTCTATCTGTTTTAAAAATGGGTGCAATGTTTCCTTTCTACTTCTCATCAGGGGCTCTACCTGACTTCTATAACTTTCCAAGCATCATATAGAATGACTTGGCAACTACATCAGCCAATTCTCTTGCGACTCTGGGATGCATCTCATCAGGTCCCATAGACTTAAGCATGTTCAGGTTCCTGAAGAAGTTCCTGATCTTTTCTTACTGTGAGAGGGATTTTGCTCTCCCATCACCGATCTTGCAATGCATCCACTAGTAAATTTTAGAACTGATGGGTATATGCAAGCTCGACAAATTTTCCAACAATGTAATCACACAAATTAAGAAAAAAATTGGATAATATAATGGAAATCTTACCTGGTCAGAGGGAGAACAGCATTTATTTGCCATTTTCATCTACAAAAAAGAGATGAAAGAACGCATAAAGTTATTAATATGCTGAAGAGTTTCTGTGATGCAATTATCATTGACTGACTTAGTTATTGAATACTATATTAATACTTCCAAATTATATTTGTAAGAAATTTTATCATTCAGTGCTTAAATACTAGATTTTTACTATTATAGTGAATTTGCAAAACCAAGGACTTGAAAGACAAAAGCCTTTTATCAGAGTTTTCCTTAAATACCTCATTAAGATAATGCATTTATGAATTAAACTTTGCCAGTGTGAGTGAAAATACTATAGTATACTGTAGATGTCTCACTTAGGTCTCAATTTAACAGCTGCTTAAGCAGATTCTTAAATAACGTCTATGGCAGTTATAGTTTGTACAGATGAGTGGTGGACAAATATTGTCTTATACAGCACAGAAGTACTTCTTTAAAGTGTAACATTTTTTGACATTTAATTTTATTCAGTGTAGATAAGTATTTAGAAATATATTAGAGTGGAAAATCAGACTTCCCTACATGCTAGGAGTAAGCTGAAAACTGTCCTAGAGTTGATGAGTACTTCTAAAGGACCTTGTTAAAAAGCCTGTTTTATTAGAAACTGAATGCTTGTGATCGAAGACCAAAACCTTACACCTATGCACTGGGAAAACTACAATTGCCATAGGAAACGAGCAGAGGAAATCCAGGGCTATTTCCTGTATCCTGGGCATACCAGATTTGTAAGATGAAATCTGTGGATGTAACTCAGTTAACATGGTGATGCCATTGACTGCTGTTGTGGGTTGACTGTCCAGTAGCTGAGCACCCACATAACTGCTCATTCCCTTCTCCCTACCAGTAGGAAGAGTGAAAGAATAGGAAAAACAAAAGCAAGAAAACTTCTGAGTCAAGATGAACAGAGCTTAAGTGGAAGAAACAAGAAAAAATCAAGGGATATAAATGCAATCATTCTTAGTCTCCCACAAGCAGGCTCCAAGCCAACAGTCATCTTGGAAGACAAAACCACACCTCCTTTCTCCACTATGCCATTTCAATGGCTGAGCACAACGGTGTGGAGTATCTCTTTGCCCACATTCAGTGAGCTGTTCCGTCTGTGTCCCTTCCTAATTCCTTTTTCCATCCTTTGCTGAGGTGGGTGGGGTGTGTCAGAGTGAGAAAAAGTCAAAGCCTTCATCCTGTGCAAGCACTGTTCAGCACCAATCATAACATTGGTGTGTATATTAGTGCTGTTCTAGCCACAAATCCAAAACACAGCACTTGCTGCTATGAAGAAAGCTACCCCCATCCCAGCTACACTCCGTACACCTGTATGAGCCAACAGACCTTGTGTTATGGTAATGACTCAGGCCTCAGGATGTGTCATGATTTATACACACACACACACTTGCACCTAACAGATGACATAAACAAGTTGTTCTCCTCCACAGAGCGAAGTATCTATGATTATAAACAGAATAACCTTATGACAACAGGAGTCTTGACTGTATGGACAGAGGGTGATAGAAATGCTCAGGGCTGTAGGTGCCTTCTAGTCAGTCCTAACCCATCATGGGCCATCAGGGTTTCTTCTCACTCACTTTTGCAGCCCTTTGGAATTGAATTGTGCAGTTAAACGGTGACAGGTGCGCTGGTGGGTCAGACAGCTGGGAGTGACTGAGGGCCTGAGGTAGAGGTGGACAAGCTGCCTCAGGCATCTGCCTGGCTGTCACCTTGGGCTGTGTGTTGGGACATCCTGCCAGCCTCTTGGAATGGCCCCACCAGCAACCTGCTACCCTAGAGGAGGAGCAGGGACTACCACAACAGCGGCCGGTCACAGGCTGCAGGTGCTGGCACCCACAGCTTAGAACAGGCAGGGAGCAACAACGAGGATGGAACTACATTTCAGCTGCTGAGCAGAGGCACCCCAGCAAGGCTCCTAGCAGTCATGGACATAGGTGTGCCTTCCTCAGCCTTGCACAACTGCAAGACTGTGCTGTGCCCAAGCTGGCCTGGAGCACTGGCTGGGAGAAGAGATGGCTCGGCTTCTTGGTGCCCACGGGGGCCTCATCAGCTGGAACAAACCAGCTAGGATTCAAGATCCTCACTCTGGAACCCGGTTAAAACAAATTGGTGACATGCCCAATGTTGCAGAAGGAAGCAGTCACCAGTCTGATTTGGTGGTGGGCTTAATCCTGCTAGAACAGTTTGCATGACAGTGAAAAGATGCCTGGAATAATTCAGTGTCAGTAGAAATGCTGATACACCCTGCCCATTAATCAGATCCAACCTTTCTCCTGTGACTCAGACACAAATACATACAGAAACTATACAAAATCCATTTTATACACAAAGATAATATTTCCTTTCAAGTGTGTCCAAAACCATACTCAATAATAAGATTACTATGGCACAAACAAGGGCAAGTAAATGGGTTCAGATGTGCCTGAAAAAAAGTGTGTCAGACTGGCCATGCAGGTTTTCTGCCCCAGGCAGGTAGAATATTGTGAAGAGCCTCCTCATAACCAGCTCAGCTTCCCATTGGTAAGGGTAATAGGGAAGAATGCTTTAGATTCCAAGCTGTTCACTGCACAGACCACTCGTTCTCTATTCAAAGCAGGATGGCTGCAGCCCTGATGTAGCCGTGGGGGGAGGAAAAGATCTGCTTCTATATCATATTACATCCCAGTGTGACAGGGCTGAGAAGTACGAACTCTTCATCTCACCTGGCACCACACGTGCCCTTCACATGTCTCCACAGCAGGTGCAGACAGACAGGAATACAAATGGGATAAATTTACCTTGCTGGCAGCGCATGAACTCTCAACACTGCAGTATAGAATGCGAGCTGGACACAGCAGGGGAACTAAAATGAAAAACCTGGGTCTCCAAAGACTACAAGCAACTTGGAAAAGGAACTATTAAGCAAATAGCAATTCCTATACTCTGTTCTAAATGGATGCATACAGGGCAGGAGCTGAAATACTTCAGAACCATTTACCTAAATCTAAATACCTCCCAGGCAGGTATTTATTTCACATATAATATACCTTTTTCCTCTTTCAAGAAAACAGTGATAGTGAAGGATCTTGACAGGAACCTGTTTTTTTTCCTAGCTATATTAGTATCCTATGTGACTGTTTACTGCTTGACTAAGTTCAGGGGATGTGGGTCCTATCCTTACTGACTTCCCTTTACAACCTCTACAGCCTGACCTGTGGTGCTTTCAGCTGGGAATTCTGCATTTAAAATGACAAAATGTAGCAGTAAATTAATATGTGTTCTCACCCTGGGAATAGAATTGTTTGTATAAGCATTGAGGCAGTCAAATTTGTATACTGCTTCCTACAGACATGGATTTTGTTTCCATCTACATTTACCTCACATTCTGCTGTGTAAGGAAAGCAAGACCTTCTCAATCTTCTGTCTTGTTTTAAATTAATATTTAAAGCTCGTATTTCATAAGTCTCTCCCTATTACAACAGAAATTTCACACAACTGCAATACAGAATATCACCCAGATATATGTTTACATGTAGAAGGTTTATGACATATACACATACAGACTATATACAAAAAAGCTGTCATGGTCATATCAAATGTGATCTGGATTAATAACCCTACTTTAATATCAAATTTTAAGTTTCTACCATCCTCCAATAAAACTGCTGTAATGATTTATAAAAATCATAAATAATGTTTAAAGAAGCTCAAGCACATCATAACTTGTTCTCTGATCTGCTTATGACCTACTCATTTATTTACAATTTTTTTTAAAAAAGGAACACTACTAGAGTATACTGGAAAAAAACACAAAACCTTGAGAAAGCTTTAAATGTAAGAAACAGATCTCTAAATGAATTGACAGCATTACCTTTATGTGCTTCTACTGATTATGACTAAAGTTATGTTCAGTGTTATATTTTAAAAAAGAGAGAAAACCTGCATTTATCTGATAGTTGTCAATCCAAAGAGTGAAAAACAGAGAGAGAAATCTAAATTATCCCAAAGACCTTTCCCCTAAAATATTGTAGCTACCACAGCATTGTCACTTCAGCCTACAAAGAACCCTTCAGCTGAAGAAATTAAGAACAGGAGCAGTGAGAAGCATCTCACTATATGAGTTAATGCAGATTAACCCGTTTCCTGTGGTTCTTATTTTATCATGGAAGACTCACTGCCAGTTTCTGTTACCTCTCTTCCCTCAGTTTCTTCAACTGCACCTCCTTCTGCAAGAAAAGAGGTGAAGAAATGAATCTGAGGTGCTGTATTTATTTCTGCCAAAAGTAAATGTAAAAAGCTTTGAGAACACTGAAAATGAGGGTTAAATCACAAAGGAAGATGACAGAGTAATTTCATGCTGGTAGGTAAGTATGTGAAAAAACAGAAACGAACAGAGAGATGAATAACTTGGGGCAAGGGTCCTCAGAAATAAAAGTAAATGCATGTAAAAGCTGACTGTAACTAGGAGATTTTCTGAGCTAAGCATACAAAGCATGTATCAGCAATGAGGGCTGAAAAGACACCCTTACATTTTTCTCCACATTGCAGCATTCCCTGTGCTCCTCTGTCATCTAAGAACTACGTCCTGGCTGGTACCGGAATAATTATTTCTCATCTACCAAGTAAGACTCAAAATATGCTAATGTACAGGGGCAGCACTCCTATGAAGTGACAATTTCTCACACCTTCACTGTTGAAAGATGACTCCTCCTATACCCTTGATCCCCAGAGAGCTTGCCTTTGTATAGAAGTTAGATGTTTCAGTACTTCAAAAGTGTAGTCTGAAATTAGCAGAAGTGTCACATTGTGGCAGAGCTATTTTTGCACTACCTACACTAGGACTGTCTCCTGGCATCAGCAGGAGATCTGACAAAGAGCTGCTGAACATGACTGTAATAGGGTAAAATTTAAAAATGAAGCATATGAGGGTAAAGTGATGCAGAAAAGATTGGGTGCACTGTATGAAAACAATTAATCCTTATTAGGGGCTTTTCAAGAACTAAAATTCTAAAAGAAATTATTCCAAATGTCATGCAAATATGTAGGACAAAAAGTGTATATGAGTAACACAAATAGGCACAATTTAAGTAAGAATGACTAATGTGAGAAAATTTGCCAAAGTACATGAAGGTTGCTGGTACATGAAACATTTTGTTTTGTACATGAAACAAGTACCAGCAAAACAAAATGTAAAAATGTGCAGAAGTAAAACATGAATAATTGTAATTTTTGCTTAAAAACCTAGTAATATCTCAGGTAAGAATGCCCACATTATGCCAACAGTGTTAGCAAAAAAAGTCCATTGTGACCATGTATCTAGTAATTAATTTCCATACTGAGATGATGGCGTGGGACAGAATAGGAAATCAATAGTTTAACTATTTAGAGAAACAACTGAACTTCGAGTCATCAAGTACTCACAAAAATACCCCAAAATCAGACAAAGAACTCTGAAACAATTTCTGAACGAGTAGCGATCATCTTCAGTCTTGGAGAATGGGGAAACACGTTACAGAAGTGGAGAAGTGCAGAAACAGGAAGAAGCTCTGAAGGAATTACAGATTCATTCCCTAATGTCAGTGTTAGAAGTATGACAAGAAAAGACACATTTTTTTAATGATAAGACTAACCTAACAAAAAGGATTCCAAATGGACTTCCAAGAAGCCTAATTTAAAGGCCCTGTCCTAAGCACTGTGGACAGTGATCTGTTTTCCAGCTGCCCAGATGCAGAGAGTTGTCCAGCCTTCTGCTGCACTCCAGCCTCTCAATCCTCATCTTAAAAGTAGTTTACAACAAAAGGGATTCTCACTGACTACTGCATCTCCCGCTTATGACAATCAATAATTAAATAAATGCTCTGACCAGACCTTTCCAGTTGTACCACAGGCTGCACACCTGACAAAACCTGTAAAGCTGCTGACTAAGCAAAAAGGTTCACATGCTTCTCATATGAGTTGCATAGAATTTACTTTGTAGCTCACTAAGAATACAAAACATGGACATTGATCATGTTGTTTCCCAGGCCTTTCCTGGGAATAGCCAGTAATATGAACACCAGATAAACTACTTTGTTGACAGAATTCACTATTAATAGGTAGTGGAAAAGACTAAGAAAGTACTCCATTTATAATAAAATATTGCTGCCAACAGGCTGCAGCACAAGTGAAGATACTGTATGAGGACAGAGTTCCTGCACACAGTCCTCTTAAAAAAACAGACTAGCACCTTACGACTAACAAAAGCTGCCTTCATTTATTTTTATTCTTATTCACTTATATCCTTGGAGTGGCTTTTATTCAATGAATTTTTCTAGAAAGAAAAAAAAAAAAAAGCTTAATAACTATGAATTGGAATTGCTTGAGAAATATTACCATACACTTTCTTAGAATTATCAAAAAATCATACCCGCTAGATTACGTGAGTCATGAAATAGTATTTAAAAAGAATGCATCATAAGCAAAAATGTCTGATTTTGACAAAGAGATTGCTTAAGCAATTTGAATGATTTAAAATAATTAATGGAATAAATGAACTATTATGATCAAATGTGATTAATGTAGCTTTTGAAGACTAGGTATCATGGGTTGGCATAGTTTTATTTTCTAGTTACAGAGAAATGCGGAATGTGTTTCCCTGACAGGACCTTAGAATTGCTTTGGGGGGGGCGTGGGGAGGAGGAAGAGGAGGAGGACAGGACAGGGACTTATCAGAAAGCTAGCCAAGATATTGGCAGCTAATTTAACCAATGAAGATGCCAATGCGACTTTGGAAAGGACATTTAAAACTCTCATCTCAAGCAGATTGCTCCTTTTCTGTGGAGTTGTCTATGATGTAATATCGTGGGCAGCCGGGGGGCCCAGGTCGGGCCTCGCTGCCCTCTGGGCGGCTGGGCCGGGCCCGGCCGGGCCTCCGGGAGCTGCTGCCCGCATGGGAGCGGCCTGAGTTGAGCCCTTTTCTCCTGGCTGCCGGTGGGAAGAGAAAAAAGAACAGCTCAGCAATGCCACGTGTTTACAGCTTTGTGGCAGCTCTGAGCCGGGCTGCCCCGGATGAGACCAAGGGGTGGAAGAGAGGACTTCCACTGGTTTCTCCTGTTGGCACAGCTTTGCATTTCTACAGCCCTGCAGCCCGGAGCAGGGAGCACATGGCCCCCACAGGCATGGGCGGATTTAACTCTTTCCTAGCAACATGAAACTCCTAAAGCACAACCCTTCCCTGAGAGAGAAGAAGTGGATATTTTTAACCAGACTTCTCTGGGGTAAACTGTGGAGAAACGGACTGTTCTTTGTAGCATCTTAGTGTAGGTAGGGAGAATGCCAATTCTAATCAAAACTGAGGACTGATGTGATTGAGATTTAATTAAGGACTTTAAAGCTCCCGCTTCTTGGTTAAAAGGAGGTCTCTGCCTTTGAGACAAAGATGATTTTAGACTAGAAGTATTCGTAAACAGTACCCCTGATACACTGAGAGGCCTTGCTGATAGAACATCGGAGTCTGCGAAAAAAACTCCATGCAGTTGCAGATGTGTGACATTGGGAGTCACTGAACTATTTTGTCTGGTGGCAAACGTCTCCATGAAACCCTAGAGAGACTCTTCTCCTAAAGCAATGAATGATTATGTTTAAATAGTGAAACTGACTGAAAATCGCAAGTTGTCTCTTTTTATGTTGTTTTATAAGAAAGTTAATAGTTTGTAGAGGGAGGGAAGAGTGTTTTGAAGTTTCATTCTGTTTTGGTTTGGGTTTTCTTTTCCCCAACTTTTTTTTTTTTTTTTTTTTTTTTAATTCTTTTAGTGTGCGTTAATAAAACTATTTTGTTCATTTTTAAGCTTCAGCCTGCTTTGCTTTTTCTCCTAATCTCTCTCCCTCAGAAAAAAGAATAAACACCAAATTTAGCAAACAGAATTTGGCGAACATAAAACCACTACATTAATTGTTGTTTCGGCCCAGTTACATTAAATTAAAATCATTACACTATGAAAAAGAAATTAAATTTTAAGTCTGTTTTAACCAACAGGTTTTAAGATTTATGTTGAAATGTAATGCAAATTCTACACAATAGAATCTGGAGACCTAAGCAACAGTTTGTTTAGAGCACCAAGGACAAATATAAGTCAGGCTACTAAATCATAATTTATGAATTAAGTTACAGACTCTACACATGTAGAGAAAAAAAATATTAAAACCTGCACAGGCAATTCTTTCAGGGATAGCTGTGCTACTTTATTTTCATCACTGAATTCTATAATTTCTTAAAGACAAATTTATTTTTTAAATTGTACATTATTAAGTTTCCTATTTAGCTTTATGGTTAATTCTATAATTATCAATATTTTTAGCTGCTCTTTGTTGGAATAATAAATGCACTGTCCAAAGAGTAATTTTATATTTCTCTGGGGATTAGTTAATACTTCTACTTAAAAAGGCAGTCATTACTTTTTGATTTACAGGAGTAACTTAAAATAGCATGAGTATCTAGGAATTCTAGGAATTCTAGGAATTGAGATGGAATAATGTGACCTTAAATAAATCAACTCTCAGATAACTTAGAGATGTTAAATTATGGTCTCCAGTAAGCCTCAGTAAGTCATACTTCACTACCTACAGAATTTTCATATGCTTGTTTCAAAATCAACAAATGCTAATTTCAACCACAGTTTAACTACAAAAATGTAAAAATGAAATGTTTGGTCACATCTAAAGCTCTGTGAAATAACCACTATGGATAAATATTTTGCCCTAAAAATCTTTAAAATGATAAACATCAGCTGATTTTCTACTGGCTTCCATTCCATGCCAACACTGCAAGCCTTGAAAACTTCTTGATACTTTTGATCAGGCAACCTGCTTTTTCCTTTCTCCTTTTCCTCCCCATACACTAGCATTTTATATATTGTACTTAAAGGTGAATTGTTATTTACCCTTTGAAAACTAGAAATAGTTTTACAATAGCATAAACGAGAAAATATGCAGAAAGTAACATACATTTTGAAGTGTCAAATCACTGATGTTAGTTGACATTGCTCTCAGCCAGTCAGCACTCTCCTGGGCTGTATAAAACTGAAGTATCCCAGTACTAACTCCATCGAGTGCCAGCACTTCAAATGCATTAGATCTGCAGTAAGAAGAAATATATCCGTAAAGGAAGATATGTCAGTTTTCTGAAACTGCCCAATAATCATCAGTGTTCAAGTGATTTTTAAGCCTTTTTACAAGTTTTTGAGTGTTTAATTTACCAATCAATAGAAAGGCAACAAAACCAAGGATAATAGGGCAGTACCAAGAGCAACAGATACAATAAGTACTTTCTCTGTACCAATATATACATGTGCTGATGATAATTTACTTTCCCTGAGTATATTATGTTCATAAGTATTGAACTTAGTGTAGTCAGGAAATATACATTGGGCCTTTCTGGGAAAAAAAACCCTGAAAAAAAAAAGTGTTTTTTTAAACCAAAATACCAATTTTTTTTTAAATTGAATTTTGGCTTAATTTACTAGGAATGTATGAAGATTCAAAGCACTGTCTTCCCTAGCTTTCATTTCTTGGATTCCTAAATTTTTCTAGGCAACATTTAAAGCAATGCTTACTTCAAGCACTTTTATGTCATAGGAATTTGAAAAACATTCTTAGAAGTTTCTTCACAACATTTCCTTAAATAGTCTTCTCAAAACAGCATTGGCATAGGCTAATGGGCAATTGTATTTTATAACTTTTAATGAAACTTTTATATGCTTATAGCAACTTTGTTCTGCAAATACCAATGCTTTCCTTTCCTTACTATCTGCAGTAAGTTAGGCACTGTATATGTACCTCTGAAATCCCCTGCATCTGAATGCTGGTGGGATATGCTTTTTTAACTCTTAAGATTATCCAATAGGAACAACAAAATCTCATTAAATAGCATTATGGAAGTACACTGGTCTAAATTTTTAAAAAGTGACATGCAATAATTGCAGTAACTAAACTTCAGAAAGATATCCAGATTATTTAAATGCCTATGATTGCCAGGAGAATTAGATTTTTGTTTTATACTATTGTGAAAGACAATTATAATGATCTCAATGATTGCGCATATGTTAGTTTTGTGTATAATATGGAGAATATCACTTCTACCTTCTACATTTGTAAATTAGATATTTATATTTATCAGATATATTGCTCCATTTCTGGTACCAACCTTGAAGAAAACCAACTACTGATTCTGAATACTGCTCTATGAAGTTGCTGAGTCTTCCTGGAGTTCTCTGATCTAAGGTGAAGACCTCTACTGCTTAATCGATGATGTACATCAACTTTCAAAATGACATAAAGTTAATGGGCAGTTATTAATTTCTGACTTATCAAAAAAGTTATTAACCTAATCTTTGTCATTTGTAGGGAGTTTGATGGTGAACATGAATACTGAACTCTACATACTTGCCAGAAAAGGTAATATAACTTACCCATTATACACAATATAAATAAGACTAAGTATCTGAATCGATATATATGAGATGCTTTTTTTTTAAAGGAGTTATAAAGCATTATATCTGCTGCTTGCAAAAATTAACATGCTTGGCCTGAAGACTTAGATGTGTATCAGCTGATTGCCCACTTTTCTTTCATGACTGAATAATCACGGTAACTACTAAAACTTGATAACAATGGCACAATTCTCTGTCACTTTCATTTCAGTAATCTCTTGCCTCTTCAGAAAGAAAGAAAAGATTTTAAAAAAAAATCCTTTTATTGCCTTCAAGTAAACTGAGTAAAATAATCACCTCCCAAGCATAGTGTTCTTTTTACCTAAGGTTCTGACAGAGATCCCAACAGTGCTGTAATGAAATGACTTATGGTATGATCTCTTCAACACCCCACTGAGACAGTGAGAATCTGTCAGCCCTTATGCATTGATTGCCTGGAAACAGACTTAATTTAATGGTGTGAGGAGAATCCATTCACCATGCTCACCCTAGATATCCAATTCCAATATCAAAGCTAAGATGCTAGGGTCCTTACACAGCAAGAGGACTGTCAGAGCATTTAGGGGAGCCAAGCAATATATATGTTCTCCATGGAACCACAGGGTACCTACATACCAACAGCTTCAGCAGACACCAAAGATCTTAATTCCTTATCCCAGTGGCACAAAGTTACGTAAGTGGCTGATGAAAGACCACAGAAGGGAACTCCTCAGCTAACAATTTATGCAACCAAAATGGGCAATCAAAATTTAAAAAGAAAACCTTTTATTATAAAAAATACCAAATATTTTATCATTTGAAACATGATGCTGGTGAGAGAATGAATTACACTAAAACTCCTGTAGTTCTTTATCTTATTAAAATATGATGATCAATTACAGACAGTTAATAATATTCAGTATTCATCTAGAGATCTAACACTTCGCTAACAAGATACGTGCACAGAATCAAATGGGGTGCGAGGGATCCTGCAAGTCCTCTAGTCCAGCCTCCTCACTAACTTTCTTAATATACAAATCTTTTCCACAGGAAGACCAAAACTGGACACAGAGGGAGCTACCTCAGGTGTTGCCTCAGGAATGCAAGTAGATGAGAACAACCATTTCCCTTGACTTGTTGACTATGCTATTGCTAACACAGCCCCTTATATGGGACTTCAGCACTGACTTCAGCTGACTCCTGCTCTGTGGGGAGTCTGCCAAAATCCCCAAGCCCTTCCTGCAGAGCTAGTTCCCTTGCTCCAGCACACTGACACTAAGACATCCTTTCCCAGAGTTCAGACAAATTCAAGGCTTCTGATGTGCCAGTGGAGATCACTGGGCACACAAGACTGAGACCTTTGGGGCACTGCTGTCCCCACAGTGCTGACTTGGCAGAAAGGTGGTTTTACCAGAAAGCAGTTCAGTCTAAATGACATGGGATAAAAAACAGCCAGGGCTTTTCAAAATTTACATATGCTATTCATGAAGTGACTGGGAGTAATACAATGGTTTTGCCCTGAATCTTAATAAATTTTACTATGATTATTTCTTGCTTTTAGTTACAAAAATTTCTCTCTGAAGATCCCATAATATACTGATATTGTTCCATGTACGAGACTGTGTTCTGAAAAGCATAGTGTACACAAGGCTACCAGTGAAAACAGATATCCAAAGTAAAAATAAAAGCTTAAAAAAATAAATCCTACGGCTATTGTTTTAAATGAAACAATCAAAGCAAGCACCAAGATGGCACTGGAATTCACAGGAAAACAAATCCTACAGGCTTAAATGACATGCATTTCTCTCTGCCCTTTACTCAAAACAGAGAAAAGAAAAAATGAGACACAACAAAGCATCTATTCCTGTTAGGCGTCAAGAAGGAGCTTTCCATTTAATACGAAATATTAAGTTTGAAAGGTTTCAAGATGCTATAAAGTTGCTGTAGGGTTTTTATTTTCTTTATTGATTTGGATTTTTTGGCTTTGTTGTTTTTTTTGTTTTCAGGGTTTTTTTTCCTGAGGCCTTAAGAGAATTTTAAAAAACAGACTGAGGAAATTGCTACATCTTCTACTACTGCAGTTATTCTACTGACTGCTGCAACTAGAACAAGAAATTAATATTTGTACTTACTAAATACTAGGAATTTGTGTTGCACTGCAATCACATTTCTTACTTTGAGATTTGTCTCCCTGTCTGCAACTTGGTTTCTTTCAAGCATTTTGCTAAGCAGCATGAGGCATTGTTTTCCATACTCATGTCTTTCTATCTCACTTTCATGGTGAAATGATGAATAGATCTGCATATGGCATTTATTTCTTGCAATAAAATAAACACTACCTTTGTGAGTATGGCAGTCAGAATAACAGGTCAGCATTGGTAAACTTTAGATTCTCTTCTTGAAATTGGCACCTTTAAACAAACACTATTAATAAATATTTAAGGAGATTTTTCCACATAAGCAGTTTGCTACTATAGGGGTGTTAAATCCAAAGACTTTTCTAAGATAGAAAGTATTTTCAGTGCCAGTTGAAATGGGAAAAGCTGAATTTTTCCTTTACTGGAGGCTAAGAATTCCAGCATAGCATGTTTTTAGATTTTTTAGTATCTGTGGCATGTGAAACCATGTCTCTTAGACTTATATAGGTATTTTATGATACAGATATTTCTACAAAAATCTAGATGTAGGTTTGACAGCATCTTTATCTTTACTACCATGCTGATACAGACAGACAGATTTGATCAGCTTTGCCTTTTCCCAGGTCCTGAATCAGTATTCCCTCCTGTTTGTATGATTTTTTGATGTTTGAGTTAGTTTTTATTGCTTTTGTTACATTTTCTTGTGGCTTGTTTATATTACTACGGCCCTCTTGCTAGAATGTTTACTTAAACTGAAGTTTTAAGAACTATGGGTAGATCTGAGTGGAAATTCTCCAAAAAGAAGAACGTGAATTACATAATCTCTTTCAAATGTCATATTAGAAGTAATGGGATTTTATATTGTAAATGTCACAGAACCTCATATCTTACAAAATGTTTAAATGTGCACATATAACTGGCCTGTTAACAGAAAATACATAGCTCAGAAGATATCAGAGCATTTAAATTAAACTTGGATTGTATTGCATGTTTGTGGTTTTTGGGGGAACATTTTGCTTCCAATATTGTAACTTTTATTTTCATTACAGTTACAGCAACCAAATAAGAACTGAAGTTACAAAGGCATTTATGCTTCTACAGATATATTCTAACTGATGTGCCAGAAAACTGTGAGGAAGCTCATTCAGATTTTGTAACTCAGTGAGATTGTGCTTAATTCCTAGATGTTTTTCAAAACGGTTTATTCAATTTCTTAGTTTTCAATTTATTTACCTAATTAAAGGCATTTTCTTAACTTACTGAAATGATAAATGGAAAATACCATTCTTCAGGAAGGATCTGTTAAGAAACCAGTGAACACATTAAAAAAAAAAAAAAAATACACAATACTTTGGAGTAATTGCAATGGTCAGAATACGAAGAAATAGAAAATAACATCTAAACCTAATTAGGTTGTTTTGTAATTGGCATCATAGATACATAGGCACATAGCTACTGGGCCCAAATTGCTTTCATTCCACTCACTATTTCAGTCTTCCATATCCTAAATAAACATTTTTTCTTCGGTCTCTAAACTCATAATGTTCATGACGTTATAGCTATTGTACCTTTATGCAAAGCTCCAGTCAATACGCTCTGTAAGAATTATTATACATTACTATCAGTATCAGCTGTAAGGACCAAAAATACTCATCTGCATTTTACCAAATAACAATTCCATAACAAAAAGGAAATACTACCGTGCATGAGCTACTCCACCTTCTAAAAGACGACCTATGTGTACTTTTCTATCTTAAAAGAACACCCCATCCCAAGCTATAATATGAACCACAAATTCCTTTGAGTGAGAAAAACTTACTGATATTATTTCTCTGTTAAACTTACATCACATTTATTGACCAATTCAATTCTCAACAGTAAAAAAAAAATGTTTCCATTGCCAGCTAACAATTAAGAGTATTCACATCAAGAGCATTTTCACTATGTTTTTATTCTCTTACTTCTTACAGAGAAAAATTACATTGATGGATTGGTGAGAAGTCTAGAATAATAGAAACAGTAATGCTATATAATAAAGGTAATAAAAAATATTGAATTGCTAAGTAATCAAAAAGACTAATAAACATGCTGCATATATAAATATATTCAGTTAGACTCCAATCATATCAACAATGTGAAATACACTAATTCAAGTTGATTTCAGTAGTTAATGCAATGTTTAATCTTCCACTGGGAACAGGAATGACATCTACTACCTTTATCTTTCCTTTAAAATATTCTGAGGAAATTTTTTTTTGCTTTTGTTTTGTGGTACTGATAAACATATTTGACATGCCCAGTGTGCAGTATTTTCAGCCATTCCTTTACATGGAAGGAAAATATCTATCCCATTCTCTCGTGTTTCTGTTAATACATATGGTGTTAAGAGAATTTAAAATACATGGAAAAAATATTCTTGTGTCATTAAGTCACAGTCTATCGACTTCCAGTGAAAAATACAATAAAAAGTCAAGTGAAATGAAAAGGCAAAGGCAACTCCTTTCTCTTCACATGAACAATAAATAAGAATCAAAGAGATACATGTGCTTTTGTCCATCTCGTGACACAAGAGTATGCTGAAAGTATGTCTTTTTTCTTTTGGCAAAGCTACCAGAGAACTCAGCTGAAGTACAGAATAATTTAAACTGCACAGTTTAGCCACAAAGGAAATAATATTACCTAATCTGATTAGAATGGACCAAATTTGATCTAAGGCACACCAGAAGTATGCTACAATCTAACAGACAACTCTATCTAAGGCATTTCTAATTAAAAAAATTATTTCCAGTAAAATGCTGACATGACATACGTTGTAATATTTTGTATTTTTTTTTTTTTAAATAAAGGCACAGAAAGAGGGCCTTTAGTAAATATCTGACTCTTATGAGAGACAAGTTTTTTCTTGTTCTAAGGTTTTTCACACCACCAGAAAAAGAATGTTGAAAATATGAACCAATCTTGAATATCAGGGAGAAGTAAAGTGAATGAGGTCACACTGACAGATGGCAGTTTACCACATCAGAACAGCAAGAGTAGTTGTATTCACAGGTATTATACGTAGGCTAAACAATACTACATATTTTTAAATATCAGGGTATACTAACAAAAGTATGGTAAGTTCTGCCATAGCCAACTGCAAGAATTCCACCGGTGAAAAAGATGTTTTTACATCAAGGAAATGAAGGATTGAAGAAAGCAGAATGTGCATTTCCTGTGAGTGGATAGCTGATCTTTTAATAACCTTTCAAATGCCATAAAATTTAGCATAGTTAAAAAGTTATGTTGCCAATGGACTATAGATAATTTTTTGATAGAAAGAATTGTATAGACCTCTGTGAATTTAATTCAGGTAGGAAGTAGGGAAAAAGACCATTCATACAGCTCATCTAGCTAAGGAGCAGGCACACAGCTGTGTATGTGACACTATAGATGATAGTTCCAATACTCCAACAACACTGACTTAAAAAGTAATCTGGCTGTACCAACACCAGAGCACCTTCGCAACTGGAGTAACTTAGTGGATAATACATAACAAAGCATTGCAACAAAGCACAGCTATGAAAAGAACGTGCAGGAGACAAAAAGTTACAAGTATGACAGACTCATGGACCCATACAATACAGGAAAAACAGGCATGCTGTCAACCCATATATGCAAATAGGCTCCAAGTAAATATTCAGGGTATGGTAAAATTAGGAAATTGGTCAAAAAGATTTGGAATCCATTCAGAGGAATGAATTCAGACTCACTCCAATGGCTTTAGACTGATGGCTGCAATGTAAAAGGGAACAGAGATGGTTGAAAGCAGGATTTTTACCTAGACTGATCAGAGGCTTTATTTCATGCAAAACAGATATCTGATTTTAGAGAGCAAGACAAATATTAGACACTATGCATATATGAACATGGGGAAATGCAAAAAAAGGATACCAGTAATTGGATAATAGCAAAACCACATACATATATTTCACAGTATATGGTAAGAGCAGTCTGGTGTCCCTCAGGCAAAAAACAAACACCTAGAGTAAGAATATGGGGAACACCTCATCCACAGTTAACCTCAAGGCACTATCCCTTTAATGCTCATATATCTGTTTTTGTTGGTTCACCAAAACAAATAAGGAGCACTTTAGAAGTAAGGAATCATGGGATGCCAGTAGGCTTTATAGAATTATTTCACCTTCCTTCAGAGTGTTTATCACAATAACAAAAAACCCCACTAGTAATTAAGGAGTTGAATATATACTAAATAGATATGGGAGTGAGATACATCACAAGAGAATATGTCTCTCTCTCCAAGACTAAAACTGAAAGCACTAAGTTCCTCAAATCTTACAAGAAAAATATATCTGTGATGGGTTGATCTTGGGCCAGCAGCCAAGCATCCACACTGCCATTCACTCTCCCAGACCTCTCCAAAGGCACAGTAGAGAGAATACAAAGAACAAAAAACCTCATGAACTGAAATAAAGGTAGTTTAGTAACCAAATGGAAGAGGGAGAGAACACAACGAACTAAATTACAACAGAAGAAGTGATGCAAAGGCAACCACTCACTATCTCTCACAAGCAGAATAATGTCCTGTCAGTCTCTGAGAAGTGGCTTGCTCTCCCCAAGCCTCTCTGCTAAGTATTTGATTTATTTATTTTATTTTATTATGCTGGGCAAAGATATTACACAGCATGGAATATCCCCTTGGTCAATTTGGGTCACTGGTCCTGCTTGCACCTCCTCTCAACTCCTTGCCTACCCTGGGCCTACTTACTATGTAGAAGCAGACCAAGAAAAAGAGAAAGCCTTGATGGTGTGCAAGCCCTGGTCATCAAAAAACCAAAATACTGATGTGCTATTAATATTGCTTTAGTCACAAACCAAAACACAGCACCATACGGTGCTACCATACGGACTACTATAAAGAAGATAAGCTCCATCTCAGCCAGACCCACTACAGTATCTGAAGGTGTTTTACTTCAAAGAATTCTCAAAATGCACACGCTACTTTTGGGGAACTGGAATCCCTTAGAAATTCTCCATCTAATGTGTAAAGTGCACAGCACAGTGGTGAAAGTGCTTCAAACTGAACTGACTGGTAACTGAAGTCAGAGGTTTAAATGTTCTGTCCTCTTCCGTTTATCCTTTAGATTCTAGAACACTGATGATAAGTTGATGCCTACATGTGAACACTGAGATTTGTTTACTTAATTCACCTAATGTATAAGCCTTGAATGTTTGGAGGTCTGTGACAGATTGGACAAGGCTGGACAGCATAAACTTGTTGGTTGAACTAGGGAGGAAGAAAGTGAATGAGACACTAAGTGAAAGAGAATTAAGAGTTCAAACAAACTAACTTCTGTGGAATAAGCTAAAATTTTTCTGGACAGTTTTTTATTATTCCCCTGTGATTCTTTAACACAAAGTCTGGGAGAGCAGCCGCCAACTGCCTTTGATGATGAATAGCTGTAAGTTAAAGCATCATATCTGTCCTACTAGAAAAATAATGCTTTTCAGGTTACTTTTAGGAAAGAGGTAAAATTCTGGCATATATCAAGAAAGGTATTCATATGAATTTCTGGTACCACCTCATAGCAGGTGATCTGTATATTGATTCTTCAATAGAGATTCCAATTATATCTTTAATATATATTAAAGGTGAAAAAAATAGGACAACCCATAAAGACTGCAAAAAATGACAGCGAATGAACTCCTATTATGATACATACAGAGAACTGTGGACTGCTTGGCCTACAACTATTGGTAGATTTGAGGCAGTTGTACCACAGAATGGTTTGCAGAAAAAGCTTATGTATGCTGCAATGTGTTAAACTTTCTCAAGCATATTATTTATTGAAGCTTTATTAAACTTCACTTTTGCTCTCATATTTCCTGAAGCCCAGTAAAATAGCTTCTGACATCCTATTCCACAATTACTTTATGAATAATTAGTTATGTTTCTGAGATGCAAAAAAATTCTATGATCAAAACTACAATATTTCGGACCATGTACTTTGCCAAAATCTCATCAATATGAGTTTCTATATGGCAATGATACAGACAAAGCTATATTACATGATAGCTCAGGCATGATGATTATGCACTGGGTTATCATTTATAATGGAAAAGGAGAGTTAATTTACAATATTAGAATTGGGGAATATAGAAGTATCCTACTATCAATACAAAAGGAAATGTAGTAGCTTCAAAATAATTCACATAAAACCAGGACAAACTTTTGTACTAGCTGCTGATGCTACCTGAATTTCCAAGATACAACAGATTACAGAAAAATATTTGTAGGCACTTTACCTTATCTTTGATCATCACCATGCATACCATTAATCTTAGGAGATGATAAACAGTAGAGTTTTTATAAGAAGAATTTCCTATCTCCACTCAATTCTTATAAAACAAATAATCTACAGCAAAATACTATGTACAGCTAACTAACCCTTTTAGATTACAAACCTTAATTTATCTGTTCCGGTTTTGTACCTTGAGATTCGAGCCATCGACAGAGGAACTGATAAGGTGTCTAGCCAGCGCTTCTCGTATTTTGGTTCATTAGCTATGGGTGAAGAAGGTGAAGAGGGAGCCTGTGCAGAATAAATGAGAAACAGTAGGAGAGCTTATAAAACAATATAGTGAAAAACCCATGAATATGCATCTCTAGCTCTGTTTGTCTCAGAAGTGAATAATCATCATAATTAAAGTATTCAAGAAACTCAGGATGGGGTACAGAAATGAAAACCCATATGCTACCATCTTGATATTTTGCTCTTGATGCAACTTCAGTATTGCTTTAACATTAAACATATGTAATTTTTTGTAACTATTAAAAACTGATACTAGAAAAGAAAAAGTTTATCATAAATGCCATGATTTTTTTCTAAATGCAACATAATATAAAATTGTAGTTTAAATTAATTTGTTCTGTACAACTCTTCTGTGCTTCCATCATCAGAGAAAAGGATAAATAATATCCTAATTAAATACTACACTAGAAAATTTATCTGTGCATTGTGACTTTTAGCTATTACATCATTTAACAGCAGATTTAAAATTGTGATTCCTGTGCTATCATACTATAGATGGATGACTTTTGAAATTTTATCTTTGAAGTCTTCCTTCAAATGCCTCTAGTAGAAAGGCAAGAGTTGAGCATATCACTCTTTTATAAAGACAGCAGTAAAATTTACACAAAGGTGGCTGAGAAATATTCACAGATGTACATATTTAGGTCAAAGTTAGGCATTTGTGCTGTTTCTGAACCAAAATTTTTTATCCCGCACTGTGCAAAGAACTTTCCAGCAGAGAACAGAGTTGAAAGTTAGTTATTTTTCTATGAGCAATAAATAAGCACTGAGTGGTATTTATGAAAGCAAAGAAACAACAGAATGACTCAAATCCAGGTCTGTTCTGCCCAGGTGTTATAAAGCCGTAAAACTTACTCAAAATAAGAAACATTCTGGGAATTGTCTTTTTCTTGCTCATAAGGATTTAGGATTACTTTTCCCCCTAAAGCTCCTTCTTACAGTCAACAAAGACTAATCTTTCTATTTACTTCTTTAAATAAATCAAAATAGTGAGCTTCACATTCAAACAGTATGACTGAGACTTAATGACTGAAGTACAATTCCCTAGTAAATGAAAACTTTGTAATGAAATTACTGGAGTTGGTAACACTAAGGAGTGTTTTAGGCAGCAATCTTTTTGGGGACAGGAATTTCATTTAGAGTATTTGTTATACCTAGAACCATACAGCTTTCATTTGACAGAGATGTCCTAGTGTTTTTGCAGTATGAGTATTTCATAATCAAGTCCACAGACTAATTTTGTTTTATAAAATTAGACAAAAGGCTAAGCTGTCTTTAAAATCTAGAATAAATTTATCAGTGTCACAATGAAGAATCTGACACATATTACAGAATTCTGCACAAACTAAAATAATTGACAGAACCCCAGGCAATCTGAAATTGAAAAGGATTAACATAATCTAACATTGTCTGGAAACCAAAACGTCTAGGAATAAAATGTAGATTATTGCAGTCAAATATAAATACTTGATTATGATCACTGAATTTAAATCCAAGAATGAGAAAATAAAGGAACATAAAAATTCCTGCAACAACATAATCTATTGTTCCCACCCTCTAAACTCTCAAGATGCAGAAAACATCTAGACAATTCATTTAAATTAAAATAAAAATCTATCTTTTTCTTATGAACTATTAGCTGTACTTCTTTTATCAGGTTATTGAACAATAGTCTCTAATATTCTAGGTATTTTAAGAGCATTTGGCAGCAAAAAAAATGAGTAGGTCATGCAGCCAATTTAATGTTTTCATTTGAGTTTCTTACACTTCAGTCAAATGCTTCAGTAAGGTATCAGTGTAAAGAAAAAGTATCTCAATGTCAGTAAAAGTTAGAATTTTAGAAAATATACACCACAGCTATTAATTAGGGTAATGAATTGAAGGGGGAAAAATGGCCAACATCACTTGGCCAAAAATCTAGTAACCCTAAAGCTATGAAACTGCAGCATAGAAATATTCACATCAAAATGCTAAACTGTTAAAACTGCTGTAAATTCCTAAAGCAAATGGGTCTTCCCCAGACAATTTCAAAGATTTGATATTTGAAAAATACACTAGAAGGAGTAGTTTGTGTTTTTTTTCCCACAGTTCCAAACTACTTATATCTGCTGAAACTCTACCGCATGATCCGAACATTAATGGAAGAATAGCAAAAGGATACCAAGGGGTCAAGCTAGTCTAAGTTTCAAATATGTATTTCTTATGAAGCCATATTCTACTAACCAGTTTATGGTAGAGCATGAAGTTGGAATTACCCCTGTCCATCTTCTTAAGGACAACCAGGGCATACATGTAAGACTGTTGCATAGAAACAAAATACTATCATAGGACCAGCAGCTCATTTTGTTTTATTTAACCTATAATCTATTAACAATTCAGTCTGAGATTCCTTCATATATACTCTTCAAAATGCACAGATAAAAAGAAGAAACTGAGGAGGAAGCAAGCAAAAAACCAAACCAAACAAACAAACAAAAACAAAAAAAACCAACAAAAAAACCCCAACAAAAACAAACACACAAAAAACCAAACCAAAACAAAAATACCCCCCCACACAAAGACCCCTAAAAACAAAACAAACAAACAAAAAGAGAAAGAGCTGTGAAAGAAGTTCATTACACTGAATGAGAGATAAAAGAACTGCTAAAAATTATAAATAAATGTATAGCAGTGCACATGTGCACATGAAGAAAAATATTATAAACTTCCCCCAAACTGTAATGGGATATGAACAGGTGATTACCAGTCAAAATTTAGATCTTGAAATTTAGATGTTGAACAGAATTGTTTTTGAACAATTAGGCTACAAAGATTCATTGGTCTGGAAAAGAAACTGCTGAGGGAATTGCATGAGCGAGGTATGTAAAAACGTAAATAAGAGAGAAAGGGGTTAAGAAGCAGTGGTTCACTTGCCATTTTCACATAAGAAGCAGGGATATTGATTAGAAGTAAAAGACAGTAGGATTAAAAGAGAGAATGAATATGTTAGTCTGTATAACAAACTGGTTCAGGAAGCACCTACATCACAAATTACAGGAGGTGCAGGATAAATATTCCCTAGAAATTATTTCCTCTGTTCTTGCATTCTCTTGAGAGCATCTGCTGGGAACAAGCTTTTTGGATGGATGGTTCTTTGGTCAGACCCAGTGTAGTGAGCTGGCTGACCTTCAAGGCACTTCACTAAACAGCTGCTGCTACTCATCTTGAAAACTTTGCATCATTCCTCCACAACACTAAAATAGAGATTATCTCCATAATCACAGCTTTTATGCTCTCAGTCATTTTATACCTTCAGTTTTCTGCTTGAGGTTACCAACGATGTTGCCAATTAATGCCAATTTGCTTGTAACACCTGTCCATTAAGAAATGGATTGAACACAAAAATCTCATTTTTGATAGAACAGTGAACAAGAATCAAGTTTTAATGATGCATAATCACCACCTACCTGGGACAGCTGTGTACTGCTGACCTGGAGGGTCTCACTCTGCATCCCTTTAACAGTCACTGACCTATGAATGACACTATAGGCAAGTGCTTTAGTGCTTTCTTAAACAACTCATTATCGTGCAACCAAAATATCTTCCAAGAAGTAGAATAAGTCCAGAATGTCCTCCACTAATGGGGAGATGCAATCAGACATGTCTCTATAATTAATTTTCTTCTAAGAACATAGGAAGGAAGGGAAAAGATCCCAGCTGGCTGGGACTCAATTTTTCATCTTTTTGTGATGTATAATTTGCAGAGTTTGGGAAACTCAGTTATTTTACATTCCTTTTAAACTGACATTGATTTTAATCACTCCAAGAAAAATATCATGTCATCAGAAGAAAATCTTTCTGAACCCTCTCTAGTAATTTAATTTCCAATAAATGCTAGAGCCCTACCTTGAAAGCAGCCACAGTGATTTTAGGTTGATACAGTTTTTTATCAAACATAGGCTTCAGGAAGGCTGAAACTGGATTAAGTCACTTGGAATCAGAAATACTCAGGGTTATATTACTCAGCATGATTAAGCTTGGTTTTAAATGTATTTCTAATCTCATATTACAGTGTCTGCTTTGCAGAAAGGCAAATGATGCCCCATCTTTGGAAGTATCCACAGCCTGGCTGGATGGGGCTTCGACCAGCAACCATCCTGAGTGCCATCATGTGGCACATGCAGGACAACCAGCTGATCAGGTACAGCCAGGATGGGTTTAGGAACGGCAGGTCCTGCTTGATCAACCTGATCTTTTTTACAAGACCGAGTGGATGAGGGAAAGGCTGTGCATGTTATCTACCTGAACTTGAGTAAAGTTTTTGTCACTGCCTCTCACAGCATTCTTTCAGAAAAGGTGGCAGCTCACGGCTTGGGTAGGTATGCCCATCACTGGGTAAAAACCGGCTTGATGGCCAGGCCCAGAGAGTGCTGGTGAATAGAGTTACATCCAGCTGGGAGCCAGTCACAACTTGAGACCCCCAGAGCTCAGTATTTGGGCCAGTCCTGTTTAAAATCTTTATTGGTGATCTGGAGGAGACGATCACTGTCAGTCAATTTGCAGAGGACACCAAGCAGGGTGGCAGTGTTGATCTGCTGGAGGATAGAAGGATCTGCAGAGGGATCTGGACAGACTTTCTCCACTGTATGAGGTTCAACAAGGCCAAATGCCAGGTTGTCCATGTGGGTCACAATGATCCCCTGCATTGCCACAGGTGGGGGGGAGAATCACTGGAAAGGTGGAAAATGACCAGGGTGTGCCCAGGTGGCTAAGATGACCAATGGCTGGAGAAAAGGCAGCTCTAGGGGCCCCTTTTCGCTCCCTACAACTACCTGAAAGGAGGGTGTAGCCAAGTAGGGATTGGCCTCTTCACTCAAATAACAAGTGACAGAACAAGAAGAAATTGCCTCAGTTGCACCAGGAGAAGTTTAGGTTGAATATTAGGGAAAACTTCTTCTCAGAAAGGGTTGTCAAGCATTGGAACAGGCTTAAATCGTTGAGTCACTGTCCTTGGAGATATTCAAAAGATATGTAAACAGGACACCTAGGCAGGTGCTCGTTCAGCCATTCTTGGTTAAGCTCAGATTAGATTTGATGATCTCAGAGGTCTTTTCTAACCTAAATGTGTTTATGGTTATACCATTTTGTAAAATAAGAATCAAGTGTGATATCCATTAGAAAAAAATATAACCTTTTACTGATAATCTGGAATTTATTAATTCTCAGCTTTAGAGGATTTAATATTTCAAAGTGCATCATTAAAGCCTTGATCCTGTTCTGTAAATACATATTTCTACAAAGCACATGTAAGAGGTATGACTAATCTTGATTACTGTCTTTGTTGACACTGGTTCAAAAAGAGATGATGATGCTATTGTTTATTTCTCAAAGTAATTTTTACTGTTGCCATTCTAGAGAGCATTGCTGAGAATTACTGAAAAGAAAATAAAATATCTCTCTTCAAAATATGCATATGAAAATGGTAGCAATATTAATATATTTGATATTTATATATTGATATATTTTCCTGGTAAAAACAACTCTTTGGCTTAAATTATAGAAACATAAAACCATAGAGCATCTCAAGTTGAAAGAGATCCATAAGGATCAGTGAACCCAAGTCCCTGTTCCTCACAGGATTACTTAAAATTAATCATGTGACTAAGTGTCTTGAAGACATGCCTTAAACTCTGAACTGCTAAAATAGCTACATTGCCTTAAGCAATAACTGAAAACATTGGCGATTAAGTTTCAGTGGATTTCATGAAAATATCTTAGATTAGAAAATACTAGCTTTTGTGCATCTTTTTGATGCTAACTGGAATGTTCTGTGCCAAAGCTCCATTACTAAAAATGTTTCAGCGTGCTCAAGGAAAAAAAAAAAAAAAAGCCTTCAATATAACATGCTTTTCAGACAGCTTTGACTTAGACTTATTCTGAAAAAAGATAATTAGAGTTACATAATTTCTTGCTAAAACACCCAGCAACATTCAACTCAGAGTGAATTGGATGTGCTCTCCCTACAGTTTTTAGTCCGGTCTGTGAGTGAAATGTATGTATATATACATTTACAGGTAGGTTGATTTTCAGTACATCAGTGAACTGATCTGACCTATGTATGGCTAAGCATTTGCTAATACTTACTTATTACAGGGACAGACAGAAAGCAGGGGCTTTATATTTATTGGAGAAGAAAACATGAATGCTACATTTTTCAGTAAAAGAATCTCACATTAGCTTGCTTTAATTGTTGAACAACAAAAATACCAAATCTTTAGCCAGGAGTAGAGGCATGAATAAAACTCTTGTGATGCCCAGCCAGCAAAATAAATTATGGTGATACCTACTGTAAACAGGAGTCAGAGCTTTCAAGTTGTCTCAGAATTTAGAGAGAATTAATTATGGTATCAAAATACCTGTGCACTCCTTTGATGCAGCATGAATTCAGAAGAGGGTCTGTATTTATTTATTTTTAATGGAATTCTTAGATGCAGGTGCACAATTCTGTGACAGTTTTAAGAAAAGAGTAATTATCTGGTAAAGTATGCATCACTGAATCATTTAATAGATAAAGGCTTCTATAGAGGAAACATGCTCTTTCAGGTGAAGTAACAATTTGGACTTGTAATATGATGTCATACAAGCTCACTGAAAGCAGCACCTTTTCATTACACATCTCTATCTACAATATTTTAATTGACAGACATTTAATTAAATGGGAGGAAGGTGAAAAAGCATGTGAAAAACTCCTCTCCTATCACAGAAAAGGAACACTTAATTCTAATGTTGCATCAGATACATGCTTTTGAAACATAATGATTGCTCTGTAAGACATTTAATTCTTTTTATTTAATACATGAGTTTGCAGACACTGAGCACCTATATATGGTGCTTACCTAGAGCCTGTAATACAGTACATGTTAGGGCCTTACACTGCCTTATTCACTGCAATAGCTATGCATTTAAACCAATTGGATTACTATTCTACAGTGTGAGGAACACATTTAAACCCTTTCAATTATATAAATTTCTCTAAAGGTGATTTACAGTGGAAATATTAATGAATATTTCATTACATCTGTGCTGCTAGGTGCTAATACATTATTTTTAATGTTTTTTAATGAACCAATAGTGTACAAGCCTGAGTAAGATATTTTTAGAGAATACATATGGACTATTTGTCAGAATCATGCACCTTTTTCTTTAATTTGTTTCCCTTGAGCTAGTATGTAATTGGTTTCTGAGTAACCTCAACAACCTTGCCTGGAACACCTTTCCAGATATAGTCTTCCTTTGGGGGTAGGGGACAGGAGCCAGAGTAGGTTATATTAAATCTCAGCACAAAAAGTAGAAAGTAATTATGACTCTTAAAAAACTACAATAGTAGTTAGAAATCAAATCCCAACAGTAAATGTACACAAGGAAAAGATACAGTGTTGAAATCATTACAGTTTTACACTATAAATTCAAGTGTACTCAAACTTCAGCTATTAGACACAACTTTTGGCAGCCTTTTGTATTCCCAAACGCAGCATGCTGTCCTTGCTTAGAAAAATTAGCTCAAGGATAGGGAAACGCTTTGAACAGTCTGCACACCCCTTAGGATAAATCAGAGCCTTGACCCTTGCTTCTCTCTCTGAGATCAGTGTCAATTTGTTGCCAGAGCTTGTGGAAAAACACTGGATGCAACCTAGCGGGAGAATTTGTTACCTCAATTTTACTCTCAGTTTTCTCTATAAGCCATGTACTCATGTACCTGAACTGTCAGGGTTCATCTATGCTAACATCAAATTTAGAAACATTTTTCTTTTTGCTATTGCTGTTGCAAACTCAAAATTAGACAATTGATAAGAACTGTAAAAAACAATGTATTCACATGCAAGGGCTGAAGAACTAAAACCACATACCTAACAAACTGCGAAACTTCTCTGCAGAAGAAATGATCAACCTGAACAATCAAATGTTAAATACTAGAAGAAATAACTCTGTTGAAAAGATGAGCAGTAATCCTTTCAGCAGAGCAATAAAAGTATTAATAAAATAAATTACTAAAAGTAAAGGATAAGACTTTTAAAGATACCTTTTATTCACTTCATTAATGTCATAGTGAAAGTCCCAATCAGCTCTAATCCCAATTAGAAAAACACAGCAATTCTGTACAGCTAAACAAACATTTCAGTCCAAAAGACTTTCCTTACAATTCTGTTGTAGTGGAGTAGGAAGGTGTTATTTAATTTTTTTTTCCAGCTTCCATTGATGTGATTTCCAAGAGGTATAATCAGAAACAGAAAAATGTGGATTATTTTTCACTGAGGTGGAAAAGGGATAGTCACTTCATATTTTGTTAATTGAGAAAAACTTACTTGCAGTGTGTTTATCTCATTTCATAGAGGTCTTCAACACAGCAGCACTCCAAACTATTTAAGTGCAGATAGTTATGTTCATATGTTTTACCTTTCCCTTCAGTAAAAATAGGAAGACATGACAGTAACCACTGTGTACCTCTAAGTGAGATATTTTTTGTACGTATGACATTAATCATTTCATGAATTTACATTGGCAAATAATACACTGTGAACTGAAAATCAATTCAGTTACCTCTTTTTCATACTCCACGAGAAGATCATGGATTTTCAGATCAAGAGTTGGCAGAGGCATTCAGTATCACATGTGAAATCATTCTAATAGAAAAGGTACTGAATTGAAATCCTGAAGCTTATATTCCTAAAGCATGCTACAGAATGACAAAAACTGAAGAATAAAATAAACTTTAAGAATGATCAGTAGTGTGTTTGTACTAAAATGGAAGACACTACAGAAATATTCAAAAAAGCAAAAGTATTGAAGCTTTCATACGTAGGGCACCCATTCAATCTCAATTCAGTGTTCTGGTCATACATTCCCCTAAACCATCCATCAGAATGATTTTACTCTCAAAACAAGCATGTCCACATCCCTGTCTTGAATTGTCTTCCTTTTTGCTGTTTAGTGTTAGGGATGGAATTGCATCATTCTCTCACTCTGGAACTAGAACTGCCATAGACATTAAAAGTGTAGCATTCTACTGGTCCCATCAAGAGCTGAGCATTTGTACTTTTTTGTCTTTTGATGATGAAGTAGGCAATGTCTTTTCTAAACAAACAAACCTGTTTAATTTAGCAGATGAAAAAAAGGCATCAAGGAAAAAATATTTTAAAGCAATTTAGAAAAATGTGCCTGTGTTCATCTAACCAACTAAACTTAACATACACTACCAAATTGAAATTAAGAATTCTTAAATTACATGAACACACAGAAAATACCAATTTACTCTGGTCTCACTTCACTTGTTAGAAGATCACTTTTAGACAATTCCAGGAAACTGGAATCTTAAACAAATGAAAACCTAGTATATCCTGCCTTTGTATCACAGCAGCCCTCTCCTTAGAGGATAGAAATGAGCCAAAACACAGACTTCTTTTTTATCACAGCATGAAAACAGGTTTATTCCTCTATATAGTTTAGCCATCCTGACTTCAACTATTCACTGACTCTGGCTTCAGCAAGCTCCTACTGCACATTTCCCTTGCAGCCTCCGACTGCTGTTATTTACTGCTAAACTATGACTGCATGAATTAGTTTGCAGACTCTGACTGCAGGCTTTTACCTAGCCAGACTGTGACTACAGGTCCCAACAACAGGCTCTAACTGCAGACCCAGACTAACCTCATAGCAGTGATTCTCTCCCCAGGATCCCTTCTTCATGCTCCTATCATCCCCTCTTCCTCAAAGTTCCTGTTCCTTCATGATCCTCCTTGGCAGCTAAACCACTCCCTTTTATGACACTTATCTTTATTGGCTATAGCTGTGACTCATCAGGGGCAAGGATGTATTGGGTAATGGCTGTAACTTATCAGGGGTAAGGTCACTTGTATTCCCTTCTCCTACACCATTGCACTGCAACTCTCATGTTATCCCATGGTGTCTTAAACAGTAATTTGTTTTACTTACAGTATATTTTTTCCATCACTAATTTCTCCAGGGACCTAGCCTGGATCTCTAGGATATTTGGACATTTAGTAGGATATCTCTACAGCACATTGTTTTAGAGGTAGAACTCTCCAGGTAAGCAATCTGTACTCAGTAGCCTTGAGACCACTTCCCTTGTATGTTTCATGTTCCCCCCTGGAAGTTTACATTGAGTTCAATAAATCACTTATAAAGTACAAATGAATGTAACTGTCACTGTCAATCCCTATAGCATTTGTCACAGGGTCCAAGCTGAAAATAAATAGGCATGAAGAGAGCACTTCAGCTCATGTCTCTGGGTTTCAGAGAATTCCGTTAAAGTGCTGTACTGCAAACTGCTCTGATGTAAGTTGTACATAAAACCTGAAGATGGTATCACATCACATACAACAGATGCTTCACAGCAGAGATGACAGAGACAAGTTTTATTAAAGAGGCAAGAACAGCACCAGAACTGAAAATGATACAATCATATTAGGCAGAAAGAGCTTGCTGCTATGATGGCTAAACTACTGCCTCTATTATACAAGCCAGCTGTAGTGCATCGGTATTGTTTTTCAGAAGACATCCAAAATGACAGCTTGGTAAAACTGTCGTAACAGTAACTCCTTAGCTCTCATTCCTGTCCTTTACATGCTGTGCTTTTTGGAGTAGAATTTCCACTTATAAATACAGGTGCATTGTCTATTATAGCATGGCCCTGAGTGTGGTTAGGAAGGTAAACTGCAACATAAACTCACAAGATGCAGTGTTCAAAGTGAGTCAGATCTCCCCTACCAGGGTGAAGTAAAAAAGGGATTCAAATATCATTAGCCTTACTAGGCAATAGCATTACAGGAAGTGTCAGTTATGCTTTTACTTTACCATAAATCTGAAAATATTTAATTGAATTAAATAAAAGTGCTCACTGGATGGTAGTTGAATCACATTCATAATGACTTTTCAAGATATGATCACAGCTCAGTTACACTCACAGCTTAGTTCGGGAAAAGTTTGACCATACAGCATATCATCTCAAAATCCAGTCAATCCTGCTCAAAATACTTAGAGCCTTGCTTTTGAATTTCACAATAAGATTCTAGCAATTTTTCATTTAGTTTTCTGTGAAGGGAGATCATTACATTTATGATCTATGATGTAGATTGTCCTGTTTATTACACTTCTAGGTCACAGTGTCTGTTGTATACACAGCTCTCCAAGTGAGTTTATGTCAGGCTTCAGAAAAATTAAGTGGTGTATAAAATCAACCTAGTACCTTACTAATAAACCTTTTTTGTTTTCTGTTTTTTGTTTATATTGCAAGCTTATACCCAATATTTTGTGTGCTATCTTGGCAGCTAACTCTAAATTACTCTGTTACAATTCTACAGGACTCTAGCCATTTATTTATATTTTTATAATGCAAGAAGTTCAAAGTGTGCAATTCCCAAAGTAGTCATAATGATTATTAGAAATTATCACAACACACTCATTCTAGCATTTAGCAGGCACTAATTTACTATAATGTGCTAATGCAATCACTGGCCATAGCCCTTTTCTTATAAAGCAAGCTCTTTGCAGAAAAGGACTTTCTTTGCCTGCAGAGAACCTGGTAGACAGATGTTGTAGACTGCTGGACCCTGCAGCTTGGATTCTTTAGTAAGACAACAGTACAAGGCAGTTAAAGTTAATAATCATCTGGATAACTGCAAACATATAAACATCAAACCTTTTGTATCTATGAGCAGTTTGTATACCAAACACTAAGGTACAGGCCTCAGCACAGAAAAGCATATTTCTATTTGGTTTTTTTTTACCTATGGTACATAATGCCTTTCTATTATAATAAACAAATATATTTTTAGCAGATGAAAACAAGCTTTAAGGAGTAGTACAGAGAGACAGTGCTCTAGGAAGTGCAAAGCTTGAGAGAAGTAGAATCAGCATCAGATAATGATACCACGGTCTGAGAAGAAAAGTAAAAACAGAGGAGAAGCCTTTTGTCCATTCCAGCGAGCATTCTTTCTGTATAATTTAATATCCAACAGAAAGACTAGAGCTGAGATTTGTTAAGTGTCAAATAGGTTTTAAGCATGAAGGTCCACATCCTTGTACAGCTAGTATTTACATCTTCCATCTTCATTACTAAAAGGACAGCACTGTTGCTTACTAAGGCATCCTGTCTTCTTTGCTGACTATCATTTTTCCTGGAGAAAGGAACTTCTTTTCTTTTCCCACAATGCTGCAATTAATTTAATCACAGTTGTTCACTGCAGAAAAGAGAACTGAATATCTTCTGGGTTAAAGAAAGAGACATTTTCTCCCTTTTCTATTTCTTTCTCTTTTTGTCCCTATCTTTCTTATTTAAAAAGTTTGCTTCAAGAATTCAACTCCACAATATTTTCTTAATTCCACATGCATTTTAGCATCTCTAGCTGGATTAAATTCAACAGTATAATGTTACAATTCAACAAAGTATGACAAAATTTCACATGAATTCACGTCTAAATAATGATTAAATCTTACTGTGTTCACTCTTCCAAGCTTCTCAGCTGTCTCAGAGTAAAAACCTAACAGTTCAGGGCCATGCGTTGAGGACTTTGTAAGTACAAAATTTTACAGCATAAGCACTTAAAAATCAATCAAAGGAAACAACAAGAAGAACAAAACTAGGGTGGTCTTACTCTAGCATTTTGAAGCTCAAAACGGGAAAATAACTTACAGAGCTTACATCCCCCATACTTTAATTATTCATTTGCGTACCGTGTTAGTTGAGTTTCCATTTAAATGTAAGCCACTGTCAAAGAGAGGTGATGAAGTTCCACTGCTGTGATCACTGGATGGTCCAGGAGAACCTGGAAATCAGATCAAGAAAAATAACTGCTGATGTTAAAATATATATGTATATATCAGACAATATTTATTCCAGCTGTAAAGCACAGGAAGATTTTTTAATATAATTCACCAAACCAAGACAGAAATACTACTTGTATTTTGAAAGACAGATGATTAAATATCCATATAGTATACTGAATCCTAGGAAGAAAAAAGTTATCTAGAAGTCATCTGAGAGGGGCTGTGCTTAACTGTTTGCAGGATTAAGCCTTTTTTTCACTGAGAATGAGATATTCAAAACTAAGTAACAAGTTCAGTTACACAAAAGGCATTTAATAATTTAAAGACAAATTTTCTATCAAGACTTGGAATTCTCACCTTAGAGTATAACCATGTACTGCAGCTATATAAACAAAGATAATAGGAAGTTCTCAGGCAAAGGCTAACTGGACATGTACATACACTTTATTATTGGATATATCTTTTTCTTAAAATACAATTATTTTTAAGAAAGATGCTCCTTCTCAAATTCAGAAATTGAAAGCAAACAATCACCCTGAACTGCTGATACTATGTCAATATACAGTTACACAGTTATAGTCTTTAAAATATCTCTCCTTTCAGCAGTTATGCATCTTGATCTTTAGTAGTTAAAAGTGACTCCAGGAAAGCTTAAAATTTTGGAACATATAATAATGGAAACAGCACAGAGTCACATTATTGTGCAATTTCTGCTTAAATGTAAGATGTTAACAAACAGCACTAATGATAAACAATTACTGTCAGCACTTGGTCTTATCAATAATGCACATAAAATCAATTGCACAGCACTATATCCATCATCACTGAAAACTCATTTATCCATCTGAAGAATTCATCTGAAATTGCCTGTAAATTATCTCACATTAATAAGTCTGTCAAGTCTAACAACACACAAGTCAAAAAGACATTCTTAGTCATATATTTTTGTATGTATCTTTTCCATATATCTCAAAGATTTAGCAAAATGGAGCTTAATTCAAGTAAAACCATTTTCTGCATTAGAGACCTGCCAGTTCAATGCTGAGGTCTCAGAATTATAGCCTGAATTCTGGAGTTTCAGCATGTTTTTGTTTGCAGTCCTTTCTGTACAGTATTAGGTCATGTCAGCAGAAGGAGTCATTATGCTTTGCTCCTATGGGTCTAAACCAAGCATTGACTCTAGTAACTGCATTTTGTAGTTCCAATATATGTACAACAGCCACAAAAATTTATCTTCATAGTCGCAGACAACTACAACTTGACGGAACAGAAGAAAATTTTAAATTTTTTTAATTAAGAAAAAGAAAAACCCAAAGCCCCAAAAACTTGGCATTAAATTCTCCACTGAAGAGTCTGCCTGCTGGGAAATCTGACTGTCTCCAGCAGCAGACAACTATCACAGGTTCATGAATCAATCAGATTCTGAAAGTGGAATTATCCCACCTATTCAGCAATTTCAGCATATCAAAAGACATGAGTTCAGGTATTCACAAATCTTTAAATCCAAGATTTACCATAACACAGAATACTACATTAGAATAATTGACCATTTTTAAGCAGAAAAAACTTACATCCATCACACGGAAAAGCTAGGAATAAAAGGTTAAGAAAGAAATTTCCCTCCTTTCACAGTGCCCCAGCAGATTCATTTTTCAGCGGCTTTCTCCCATTTTTTGTGTATTCCTAGCTACACAGCCTATCTCAGGCCATGCCACCTCCATCACTTGACTGCAAACTATTTCATAAGTCTTTTAGTTTCTTCTCTGCTGTTTCTGCCTCACTTACTCATGGACTACTCCTTCAGGACCTCATTAAGCATTTTAGAAGTTGCCACTGCAAATGCTCAGCTACCTTCACGGACAGTGCAGTGCTGTCGTTTCTCCAAGGAACCCTGTTTGCCTTCCCACATGGCAGCCCTAGGGCAATCAAGGCTGTTCCTCCCTGTTCTTAGAACAAAACACAATATGATCATATACTACCGGCTACTGCAGCCCTTGCCTAAGTAGATGAGACTCCAAATCGAGTGCAAGGTACCAGTCCAAACTCTGGAACATTACTTCGAGAAAGATTATCAAAATGTTTATGTTAAACAAAACATCCGTGAGGCGTAACTCCACATTCCATAGCCATAATCACAGAAATCACTGAATATTCCAAGTTAGAAGGGACTCACAAGGATCTTTGAGTCTAACTCAAAGTGAATGGCCCGTAAGGGGAACAAACCCACAACCTTGGTGTTATTAGCACCATGCTCTGACCAGCTGAGCTACAGCATCCTGCTGATGCTAGATAAGAGGCATTTGCTACGTTGTGAAGTTTCCAGCAATCATTACTGCCTTGATGTGTGATCCCATCCAAATCATAGACAATGGGCCTAAGAGAAATGCAAACCTACCCTATGATAGGCATCACCCGTTTAAGTTGCTTATTCTCAGCTTTTGGCATTCTTGTTCATTTGCGGAAGCTGGGTGAGCAAGGATCCTGTGGGAGGGGAAAAGATCTCTGCCTGATCTTTACCTGAGCAATAGCTGAGTATGTTCAGAGGAAAACAAACAAACAAACAAACAAACAAACAAACAAACAACTCATCACATACCCTGTGAAATAAGAAGGGGTCAGAGAGACATAGAGATGGCAAGGTTATAAATCTGCAGTTCACAGAGGAGACTGAGATGCCCCTGTGGGTAGCACAAAAAAAACAGGCAGGACTTCAAGGTGTGGGAAATAAACTTTGTAAGGATCACAGATGATTTTGGAGAGCCAGCAGTAACCCAGGAAGTCACCAAGTTAGCTGACATTAAACCTAATGCAAGAATTCATTTGCAGGTACAGGTAGGAGTTGTTTATAAATCCTTTCATAATACTTTTGACAAAATGAATGAGATTTTTCAATTAAAGATATTAGGTATTTTACTACTTATTTTAATAAAGACTAGATTTTGTTTTTAACTTTAAAAGCCTTGTACTTTCCAGACCTAGAAAAGTCTCTATTAAAGTTCTGGACAACTCAATAGTTCCATCAACAGGAGGTGGTTTATTTCAGTCATGAATTACACTAAATCACTAAATCACAAACAACCCTCAAAACACACAACAGCAGAGCAATGTGCAGCCAACAGTCAGCAAGACTTTATTATTAACAACAATTTGTCTTATGACTGACACTGCTGAATGATACTGGAGACCTCTTGTACATAAGTAAAAACTTGTATCTTGAACTTGCTGATTATGGCATAGGCTATCCCCAAAAGACAAAAAGTCCATTACAGAACAACCACAAAATTAAAGTCAAAGAAAACACTCCTGGTTTTTAATTACACTGTAAGCTTTGCAAATATTCTAATCATTAGGTATAACTATCAAATAGAAAAAAATATTTGAAAAGTCTGTTTTACCAGAAAGTGTCCTGAGGAGTTTTCCTAGCAGCAATGAATCTTACTTAAATGGGTTTTACATGCTCAGCTTAACTCTGGGATGGGTAATGAACTGAGATCCAGAGAATCCTTAAAGACAATACCCGGAGTTGATGCCATAATTATTCTGTAACAGGCTAACAAATAGCCTCATAGTCAATTTTAACTTTCTGACCCAGCTCAAAAATCCAAAATTCCTCCTCTTGGTTTCAAGAAAGACAAATCTATCTTCTCTCTAGCTGACAGAGACCTTAGAGAAAGCCACAGCCATGGGATGAGGAATCATCGTGCCACAGAGCTACGCAACCCAATGAAGCAGAACTTACTGGCCCATAACAATTCTGATCCAGCCCTGATAGTTTTTCGAGAAATTATGATTTGCCCTATGCAAAATTCTGCCAAACATTCTACAATACTTTATAAAATTGCTGATCAAAGAAATAACTAGCAGAGAATATTTTTTTGAATTATTTCACTTACTATTATGGACAGTCTTTTAATAGTCTAGTAAGTACTAAGTATTCTGGAGAGCTGTGAAAGAGACGAGGATCAATACTGGCATATCACCTTTGATTGCAGCCGCCTCCAAACACAGAAACAAGCAGTCCTTGTCTCATCCTTAAGTGATACTTAATCAGTACCCATGAATAAACCCATGCCAAGTTCTGTATTTTCAGTTTGCAATAATGAAGGAGTAAAACAGATAGAAAAATATAACTAGAACTGTAGGTAGATATTTCCATGTTGCAACATCTTGTGCTTTTGCCATGACATGAGATGGTGTAGGGAAGGGAGACGGATGAGAAGGAGGCAAGGGAGGCAGATGCTGTTCCTGATGATGTGCTCATAGTGATGATATGGGTTAATGGGAAGAGACAGTATGATTGTGCAGTTGAAGTGAACATACTAGAGCACTAAAAATGCCAGCACAGCAGCTGGTCTGATCAAATGCTGGAAGGTAGGGAACAAAGTGCCCAAGTCTTCTGGGATGCTAGAAGAGGCCAAGATACTTCAGAAGTATGCACATGTGCACTTAAATCCTACCTGCAGTGTGATCGGGAAATCTTTTTATTGCATAATGGAACTGCTACTTAGCTTTTTATATGTGTCATTGATGCTTTAAGACTGGAATTCCCTTTTGTGGCATGGACTTGAGAAAAGCTCTTCTTGAAATGGGGTGTTATTCTTTGTAACTCCATGACTATTCTCTGTAACTCCAGTTTATTTATTGTCTTAAATCAGAACTATTTTCCATAATCTTATCCACCTTATTTGCTTATTTTCTCACCACAAGAATGAATATTTATAGCAAGCCATTTACCAAAGATCGCTTGACTCACAGACCTTGGTTTCAGCCTCTATTGGGTGGCTACACAGAACATTCTAGAGAGGCGCATGTAAGCTCTTTTGGAGGTCCAGGTTCAGCTCAGGAGAAGGGTAATTTCTCAAGTTTCTTACATGTGTGATCATACCTAGCAAGTTGTTGGTTTGTGGGGTTTTTTTTGTTTGTTTTGTTTTGTTTTGTTTTGTTTTGTTTTGAGCATGTGGTATAAGGCTGCAATCAGGCATAGGACTCTGCAAGGTAGTATAATGCTTGACCAAAAATTTCCTCATGCTCTGCATAAAGGAATTAAGTCCAATAAACTGCCCAAAATATGCAGAACTGCCCAAAATATGCAGTTCGTACACAAGATATCTCATTTCAGAAACACTGCTGTGCTCCTTGATAGTCTGATAGCTTTTCTAAAATGGCACTGTCTTTTCTATTCCAGAAAAGGTTTTCTTTGAGCAATAGTAATCAGGGGCAGACCCCAAATACTGCTAGCTGGTCACACTGAGAGGGGAGATGGCCTCACTGATGATCACTGCTTTCTCTTTCCAGAAACAGCATTTTATGGAAGCAGTGCCATGATCTCAGCCTCCTAGACAGGAATGCTGCAGTATCTCCAGGTGAGAAAGCCAAGTTCCCCATGATGTACAAAGAGGGCACCAATATTCCTGGACCTATGTGAACTACTGTGAAGGTGGCAGCCAGTTTATGTAGAGCGTGTGCTAGTCTTAGTGGGAAGTGTTTATCGAGCGGGATGTCTCCAGAAGTGGGAAATGGGTGGGGCTGCCCTGCGCCAGACACAGACAGTTCCAGCTTGATCCCACATTACCACGGAGCTGGTAGCACCACTGGGAAACTATTTAACAAAGGGTAAAATGCAGAAGAACAGACGTAATAGTAAGGAAAAGAGTGACACAATAATCAAATGAACCTCAAGATCAGTGAAGAAGGTGATGGGAAATCTATTTGTCTTTGTTTCTCATTGCTTGAATTTATTTTAATAGGCAAGACATTTATTTAAGTTTCCCCATATTGCCTCTGCTTTGGCCATGATGGTAGTTAACAGCTAATCTCTTTTGACCTAAGGGCTTTTCTGTTCTATTTTCCCACCATGCTGTGTTTGAGAACAGGGAGTGAGAGAGTGTCTGAGTGGAAGTTTGGCCCTTAGCTAAGGTTAATCAATGACAGGCAATACAGTTCAAGTATGTGATGTCAGTCTATATGATGAGATACAAGTTCTAGTAGGACTGTAATAGTCAGAAATTAATATGTCCAACAACACAGACACTACTGGTAAGGTGCTGTCAGTTTGCTAAAATCATGTTTAAGCTTGGACACAGTCATCCAAGGCATTGTCAACACAATTTTAGAGTTGTCTGATGATCTAGTAGGAAAAGTTGGAAGACCAAACCTGAAGATTCATTATAAAGAACATTGACAATATATTTTCAAATGAAAATGATAAACAGTAAGCACTGAAAGAAACACTTTAGCATGAAATGTATAGTTCAGCTTAGTAGAGGCCTGTCAAGATGGCTTTTGACAGGTATAAAAATCTAGATTAAAGGATTTCTTCTAATGAAAAGACCTAAACTATGACACCTATGAGTGTTGAAATTAGGAAAAACCAAGTACATGGTTGAACCCAACTTAAATAAATAAAATCTAAATGTATCCAAAGAACGAGACACATTTCCAAACTTTTTGCTTATTTTGGAGAGAAAATAATCTGTTGAAATAAATTGGTGTAAAATTATTTAATCTAGTTAAATAAACTGATTTATTTACACTTTTCTACTTGCAATGCTGATCACAACTGTGCAATTTGAATATTTTATCTGCTAACCCAGAGGCCCAAACTTCCCTGATCTGTATTGTTTATCCACTTTTTAGTATTGCTACTGTTAAACTACTCAATTGTCTCAACACACTTCTGCTGACAAAAGCAAACAAAAAAGCGAAGTAATTTATGAAATATATCACTAATGTTATCCATTTGTTTGGTAAGTGTCCTCAAAGTACCTTTCAGTGTAAATGCATATTCAAATGTTTGCAAACACTATTTTATTGTATTCAAGCAAAGCTTCAGTTGAAAAACTTCCAGCTGTCACCCATGGCTGTTTTGCATTTCAGTAATTTTTTCCAGTTTTATTTTTAATGAATTATGTGATGTGTCTCTCTCTCTTCCAGAGCCCCGGCTTTGTTTTTGCCTCAGCTAGCTTGAGAGAGAAACCACAGCTGGAAGGATTTTTTCCTCAGGGCTTTAAAGATCCCAGAGGCCGCAAACCTTTTCCTTTAGAGAGAACAGGTCCTGGTCGATGGCAAAAGGAAAGAGTCTGCCCTTGGTCCGGGGGGAATCACGGCTTTATTCTGGGGTCCTGCCCCCACAGTGTCCAGAGCTCAGTCCAGTCCCCATCCCTATCCCTGTCCCTGTCCCAAGAGCCCAGAGAGAGCGATCCACATGCTTTCCTTGCTTTTACCCAGGGGGGATGGACCTAGAGGCAGGGACAAGCCACTACCCAGTCAGGGATAAGGTGGGAGTAGAACAGAGTTGGATTACATTCCAGTGTGGGAGGATGGGAGGGGAGAAGGAGCAGGGACAAACCTCTTGATACATTTTCCAGGGGAACAGGGGGTACAGAAGAAACCATTTCAAAACCCAATATAAAAATGAAATACAATATAAACCCAAATAATGCACAACAACAATTATACATAAGCGGCAAGGCAATATGCATTTGATTCTTATATGTTAAACAGTAAAGTAGACAGACAACTTTCTATTTCTTCCTATAGAGCACTCAGAGATTGAATTTCTATTTTTGTCACTGTCAGCTTATTACAAGAATATTACAAAGAGGAAAACAAATGACTCCTATTCACTAATTTTCTCTTACCTAATGGGAGCTTTAAAAATGATGGAGCTTCCCTGAGGTATTGAACTGTGATGGTAACTTCATCGCCAGCATTTCGCAGTAGGTGCACCTGTCAGTGTGAAAAACAACAACTACTTTAAACTAAAGAACCATCATTACTTACACTGAGATAAACATTCCTGTTGATCTGTAACAAACTCAGTGTAAGTATTTCTGACTTAGTATGTTGAATAGCTTGAGGATCAAGCCACACCAACAACAGAAAAGAGTAGGCAAGACCAGTGGATCAATGTGAATAAATAATTTGCTGGTCAACCTGAAAACCAGTTGGTATTACATACCAACTGAACACAACTTCCACTAACTGAATTTATACAACTGACATAGGGTAGCAGGGAAATATGTGTTTATTTAGAAATAAGACATAATTTTGTCTGCATACAAACAGAAAAACACGTGGAAATATATTAATACATCATACACATCTTGATATTAAGTATTTGGGTTGATTGCTTTCGGTAACAAATTAAGCACACTTTTCTGTTTCAAATATAGTCTCTAGTTTTGTGTCCTTATTGTCTGTAAGCACTTGTTAACCAAAAGGGAACACACACACACAGAGACGTTTTAAAGCATCAGAATTCACTTTGAGGCATAGCACACCACCACATAAAGTGTTATTTTAAATGCTGAACTATAAATAATATCTCTGATGGAATTCAGTTCCTACTGCAGTGCAGAGGTATTCCCCAGTTTCTTATCCATGACTCACAGGAAACAGGTATTGTATTTGATTTGCATGTGACCTGTACACACAGGGTCTGCATATCCCTGATCCAGTTTGTCAGAAATGGATCCTACAGCTTGTGGCCTCTAATCTGCGCACAACCAGAGCATTCATCCACCAAGGAGAAAGGTAACTAACTGCAGCAAACTGACTTATATAGATGCATTTAATGGTTTAAGGTACTGGGAGGAAGCTGGTGGTTTTGTTGTTCCTGGCCACTGTTTTAACACATTGCCATATTGGCCACCAACATGAGATGCAGGATTACATCAAACATTTTAAGTTTTCCACTTGCGTACCTAAAATAATGCTTACACCAGAGACTGATGTTTTCACTTACATGAAAGTAAGTATGTCTGATGGAATCTAAGAATATTTTTTCTTTTTTTTTTTTTTTTTTCTTCTGCCCCCCATCCCCCCAGCTCCATCTGCTTTTAAATTATTTACTATGAAAAATACAACAGCCAGTGCTACCTACTCAACCCCAGAAATCTGAGTGTTGCACTTTTGTAGAAAACTGACTGTAAGAGAACCTGAGGTCTCATTGTTGGGAAAAACATGGTGGAGAAAAATAATACAATCACTGATTTTTGACTAAACCATTTGAAGATGGTCACAACAGGAGCAAACAAGAATGACAGTGTAGCAAACTTTGCATGTTTCTTCAAAGTCATACATAAGTGTGTTAGGGCAGCAAAGCAAACCAGTGTCTCTTAAACCCTAAGGTGCAAGAAAACTATGGTCTCCTGAAATCCTCTGCCCCTTATTTCCTGCAGGAAATTTCATATTTCCTAGTTTAGACATTGCTTATTACTCAATAAACACAAAGACGACTGGTAGCTTTGCTAGTCTCACTCTACTGTTACAAAGATAGGGCCCCCAATATATTCGCTTCCAAATTAAAAATGTCAGAGAGTGTCAGGGCAGGGAGAAGTCACAGTTGGCAAAAAATACAAGATCCTGTTACCAAGTGCTGCTGTACTTGTAATACTATTTTACTTTTCATTGCATGGTAAATCTATTAAAAATGCCAACTTTGGTTCACAATCAGTACAGAAAAAAGAGTGTTTTGAAAAATTAAATAGAAAATTTCAAAACCAACAAATTTTAAACATAGTCATGATAATGTCCTGATATATCTAATGGGAAGAAATATAAACCAAATAAAATTCATACTGAGAACCCACTTTTTTTATTCACAATTGCCTTTTCAAATAAGCAAAAAAAGTGATGTACTTTAATTTTAGCTTTGGAATAACAAGAAAGAATTTTAATTTCTGAAATTAAAAATAGACCTTTCGCAAACAGAGGAACAACTATGTTTCCTCTTAATTAAGCAAATAATGCTTGCACACAAACATTTATATTTGTCAAGTGATGAGAGGGGACAGCATGACAGACATATTGCCTAATGTACTTTTGGAAGACAGTCAAATTTGATGAAGTTAAATACAAAAACTATTGGAATGAAACTAAACAGTAGACTAGAAACCGTTTCAATCTATGAGATTTCATTTTTTATTTCAAATTATATTTTGAGAAGGAAATAACTCTAATATTAATTATTTGGTTTAAAATTTCTGAGCATCAGTACTACTTTAAAAGATATTCACACTCTCTGTCACACTCCCATATCATACTCTCCTAAATCTGCTTAGTATTCTTTGGGTAGTGCCTGAAGAGGTCAGAGTGTTGAACCACACACATTCTAACAAAACTCAATCAATGTTAGTGATCACAAGAAGGTCTTAACAGTCAGAAGGTCACTAAAAAATGCACTGCTCTGTGATGCTGAAGCTTTTGCAAAAGTCCACTAAGTCCAAAAAAGAAAAATCCAGTACCTTTGGAGTGATATTCACTGTTACACTGTTGTAATAATAATATAAAATGAGGATTGCAAAAGTTAGTGGGTTTTGGTGGTTTTTTAAAAAAATTATGATTAAATGCATTTAGTACACCTAATTCTGTGTGTGTGTTTATGCACTTACTTGTGTTCATATATATATATAAAAAGGAAAAAAGGGCTGCAGCTGAAATGTTGCTTTTCATGCTAACTCCAGTTTGCAGGTTTTGCATGTCTCTGAGTGCATTTATCAATCTAGGGTTTGTTATACTTCTCTTTCTCACATGCATTTTTCAAGAACAGAACAGAGATAATGTTACAAATATTATATAGGATATATAATAGGATATTAAAATATATATAAGTAGGATGTATCTCAACTAACTACAGTAAAGAGTCTGCAGAGAAAAATATGACTCATATTTTAGGAAAATCTAATGACCTTTGTCGTCTCATTTTTACTGTCAACACACAATTTAGGGAAATGCTATATACTTCTAAGCAGACAAGCCAATGGCACAATGCATAGCTGCTGTCCATTCTTTTAAAATTCTGGTTCCTTGTGTTTACTGTGATTTCTTCTAAATCTTCAAACATGCCTGAACATTAATTTTCACACTGCTCAGAGATTTAGACAAGGTTTTGTCTAAAGGCTGTTTGAAGCAGGTTCTGTCTTATTAAGAACAGCAATTAAAATTGGAAAAGTGAATGTTTTTGATGAATGAATTTACCCACATGGCCCTTTAGCCAATATCTATTCTGAGTGTGGAAGTCAAATTATTTCACTTTGGCCATTTAAAAGATTCAACTTAAAGTATTTGCTAATAGATTTTCTAGAAATCAGTAAAGATGTTATGATACAAAGAAATCCTCATCCACAGATATGTATTTCTACATATGATGGATGAGATGATGATGGATGATAACCTTACACTTTAAACATATGAAGTTAGATGAAGTTAATCTTATCTTGCATGTATTGAAGAATATCTAAGTACCTAACTCAGACTAAAAGTCTGAAGCAAAGATTCTGAAGTAGAAGGAAGTGAATAACCTGATGAATGCCTGAGCTTGAGGTACAAGCATTTCACAAACAAAACACTTGAAAGTCACCTGAAGTGCAAGTCTTGGATTTGATAAGTATCTGGATGGAAAGTTATGTACAAGCCTGCAAGAGAGCAGGCAAACAACCGAGATATAGTAAAATATATGAAGAATTAGACCATAACACATAATAGTAAAAAAAAACCCTAACCAACCAATGAAATTTAGAGAACTAAAAAATTTGAAAAATTCTTCAGTCTTCAGAAAGAACAATAACTATTTAACACTTAAAATGCCTCCTAGGCAAAAGTATACTTGGAGGCACTTCAGGAAACTTGGCAGTTTCAACTCAAAGCATAAGAACAGGGCTAAAAAATCTGGTATTGTACTTATATGTTTATGAGTAAGCTAGGAAGATGTGTGAACAGACACCTTGCAGTACAAGTAGACTTTAAAATAACAATTGACACAAAATGTATTTAAAAATACTTTTTAAAATTAAAATTGATTGCAATTCATATTGGAAGACCATGAAGCAGAACTAAGCTAGTTCAAGAAACAATGATTTCTTGATACTTGTCTCTTTTCCAGTGGTCAAATATGGAGTGGTTTCAAAGAAATACTTTTGATTCTTCTCTTCCTTTACTTTGCACTATTCAGTGAGCAATGATCTCTTTCAAAATGCTTAGCTGGATAATACAAAGCTAGCATTTGTGTCTGAACAATTTATACAAATTTACCAGGAAAAATGACAGTCAATGCAGCTTATGGAAATTTTCACAGATTTAAACTAAATAGTAACTTCTCTTAGTTTACTCAACTTTCACTTTTTCTCCAATTTCTGCCTATAAATACAGAAAAAGACATTTTTACAGACAGCTTTAGTATCAATTTAAACAAATAATACTAGACATTATGGACAAAAAAAAGGAATTATTTTTTTTTCATTATTGTGTACATGACTTTTTCTATTTAATTACACACTCTAGTGTGTATTTAGCATTGTGTAAACAATTCTTGCAAAAACTATCCAGAATATGAAAGACACTGTTACATACTGTGCTTTGGAAAATAAATTTTGAGTCAACTCAGCTGTTCCCTGAAGCAATTACAGTTTAAATAAATTTGCTTAAGGATAATTATTACCTGAAGCATGAAGACCCATTCCTGAGATAGTAACATTTCCATTTTCAAAAAATCCCAAGAATATCAGAGCATTATGGGGACTTCTCTCTGGAAATGCAGGTCGGTCTCAACTGTGATCAGTGCGTTATAAATAAAAAGGGTTCAAAGCCACAGAACTCAAAAGCAAAGAACAAGCAGTATGTTTTATTCCTTATCTACTGTTATGCATTACTTGTAAAAAGAAAGTATTGTCTCAGGTATCAAAAACTCCCAACAGATACACATATCTGACTACATGTAACTAGAAATGCATATGTTAAAGTGGAATCAGTATTCACAGAATTGCAAACATTTCTGTCCTAAATGCAGTCCTTTTCAAGCAAAGAAATTGGAACATCCAACCCTGCAGGTTCATATCTAGAAATCTTTTGTAGATGATAGTCAAGTGGTTGAGTTTGTACAAACTCAAATGAGTACAGATTGAGCTAAAAAGACTAAATGCAGGTTTTCATGTAGCCATTACTTTCCAATTTTCTTTGTTTGCTTGTATCTGTAACATAACTGCATAGCTCTCAGAAACAGATTTTATCTGACCTGAAGTTTCTGAGGAGAGAGGTATCAGCCAAAACCCCCTGCCATTATGTAATGGCAATGGTATAAAATTATGATGAAGGTAACTTCAGCTGAAGGATGGGCAATATTTAATGAAGGCTGTCTTATGCTACCAAATGTAAAAAACCAAACCAGAAGGTTTTGGAGTTGTCAAACCCAGCAGGTCATATGCTGCATTCTCTGATTTAGAAATTGTTAACAATTTGGACATTTCTTCTTTTTCTCACAACACAACAAACTTTTCCACAATGATCCCCTTGATTTAGGTCTTCTAGGCTAATCTAAACTTAATACAGGATTAAAGATAGGAAGCATCATGAAGTGCTTTTGTTGCCTACACATTAACTGCTGAAGTACAACCCAGAAGACCCATGGAGTAATCAGTTCAATGGAGTGCCCTGCAGTTTGAATCAGCCATAGAATTTATTTATAATCACTCATATATTCATCCTTTCAGACTTAAAGGACTGGGGCACCTAGAAAACAAAAACATTTCTCCTTTACTCAACTCTTTACAGCATGTAGATGAACATAAAAGCATAAAAGGAATGCCTATGGATAAAGTTCAGCACTATTTCATAGTAGTAACACCTCTCTATGCTAGCCCTTAATGCTTCTGTTTCCCCAGTTCCGCAGACATGGAAGTGCTACTATCACCATAAACCAGCAAATCATCTGCAATATTCAGCACACATCAGAGAGAAATCTTTTTTAGGCAAAGTCTCATACCTGAAATTTCTGCGTACTGTCTCAGGACCATAGTCCACGATGCCTTGTAATTTTGGTACTGTATAGACTAATATTTATTCAGCACAGATCACCATAAAGCATGTTATTTTATTCAATACTAAAAATTTCCTGTACTGGGAAAACACCATGCTATTTGATACGGGGAATATCATTCAAATCCCATTGTCATGTTACAATCTTCTGACTTAATTTCTCTTCCCTCAGAATACTGATTACAGTTAGAGCCATACCTGTTTAAATACAGGGCTATACTTTTTCTATTAGACTTTTTGATGCTTAATATCATATCACACACACAAAAAAAACCCCCCAACACAACCCTTTGATTTCCTAATCCAGTCCTTTAATACTTTTGACCCAATGTGCTAGCTTATTTGCCATTTGAAGTGTATGAATACACTCCTGCTCTATGAGTCTTTTGTCTGCTCTCTACAATAAGGAAAAAGAGAAGGTGCTATTATTCATCCTCCACTCAGCAGCTGAACAAATGAGCCTGAAATATTAGTGATACCTATAAGATCTATTCACTTATGTAGATCACACTCCCATTAAGCCAATAACTTTTTGAAGAGAAATAATACTTACGTACAACTTATACTGTGAATTTCTTGTGATCAGCAAGTTTTTTTCCTTTCAGTTTCTCAGTCACAGTTAAAGGGGACACAGAAACTTAAAATCTGAGCCAAAAATGGGTGCTAGGCTGTCTGTGTCTCAAGAAAGAGTCTATTACCAAATTTTAAGTGCCTTGGATGATGGCGAGACCCATTGTTCAAAGAAACAGCTGAAAAATTTACTCTCTGGTTGTTTTCTCAGTTTCCACATGTATCATTAGAGCAAATAAGCTTCCCAGAATTTTGGGAGGCTATAACGAAAAAAATAGTTGAATCTGGCTCTTCTAATAATAAAGAAGATGCCAATTTTGCTTTTTATTGCTTAAAAATTAAGTTTGCATTGCAAAAGCAAAATGAAAAGGGAAAAAAGCCAGTTCTTTGTGGATTTTCCCTAGTTTGTACCTTTTCAGGCAGTCTGAGTGCTCAAACCTCCTGTCTCAGTGCTTCCCAGGTGGGGGGAGTCACAAGATGGAGGGGATTCCTTTATCCAAAATGGCCAAAGCCATGTGCTCCTGAGCCATGGAGTCTCTCCTTTGTCTGTCCGTCCTTCCCGCAATCCCTTCTTCTCCCCAGACCCCTCCTTCCCTTCAGTGCTGCCCTCAGCACTGCCCTCTCCTCTGACTCTGCCCCCTACCCTCAAACTTCGCCCTCCGACTCCTCCCCATGTGACTCAAGCCTCCAGCCCCTCCCTGTCCCTGGTTCCCACGGTTTCCCTGCCCACAGTCCCAGTTCCCATGCCCCGGAGCGAGGGGCGGGGGGGAGCCAGGAACCTGGAAGCGATCCCAGCTTTTCTGCTACCCCTTTCACATATCAGCAATCAAAAAGAGGGGGTGCTGTCCACAGTAACTGGGACCCCTTCCCCCAACAAACGATTCAGGGTTTATGCAATGCTCAGGCCAAATTTTGATATGAAAGAAAATACTTTTGCAACCATTTAAAAACAAATTTAGCAAGGAATACTACAGTTCCCTTTGACCTCCAAAAAGATTTACTTCCGGAGCTTTGACAAAATCCTGAAATGGCTGTTGATAATAAGAATCTGCCAATTCATTTAGCAGCCCAGCCCAATAAGTCTTTCCAACCTTACAGTAAAATAAAGCAGCTTCCATCAGAACCTTTGATAACATTTGTGGAGCGATTAACCCGAGCTGTCGAGTTACAGGTTAAGAATAAGGGAACCCAGGAACAGGTCCTGGAGGAGATGGCTCTGGCTGATGCAAACGAATAGTGCAAGGCAGCCATCCTCAGCCTGTCCATAGAACCAGCTCCAACTTTACATGACATGCTCCAGGTGTGTGCCAGGAAGATTCCCTTCATAACAGCTCATCAAAACCACAATTCCAGAGTCAAGCCACCACAAAAAGTTGCTGCTGCAGACACCGTGCCTCCTGTACCTGTGCCACGGCCACCACCCAAGAGAGGAATGTGTTTCCTGTGCGATCAGGCTGGACATTGGGTATCTCAATGCCCTTTAAAGAAGCAATTTCTGGACTTTTGGGACAATGGGGGTGGGAGGTCTCAAAGGTTCAAAGGGAATTTTTCAAAAAAAATAGAAAATGTAAACCTTAAACTGAATAATCCTGCTTTAACCAGTTCTGCCTTTCAGCAAAAGTCACTGGATATGATAGTAAAGGATCCAGCGACCAGAGGAACAGAAAGTCCTCATGATCAGGTCACCTGGGGTCGTGGGTACGCCTATGTGTCCACTGCCCCAGGTCTCCAGCGAATGCCAGCTGAGTGGGTGAAACTTTTCATCCCTAAAACTACAAAGCCACCTGCAGAGGCCCCACAAGTGGCCAGTGCTGCCTGGAGGAGGAGAAAGCGCCAAACCTTCTCCTTCTAATTACCATTATTCCTTAACAGTGTTCTTCTAAACAGTTTGTTTGCACTAAAGGTCATTTTTCTTCTGCAACTTTAAACATACTCAAGGTCCGAACTCTGACCATCTCCCACGAACCGAGCCTTCCTCTTTCTTAATTAATAAGAAAAGGGGAAATGTTGTAATGCATTAATTGGGTTTATATTGTGTTTCATCAGATTTGTAATCACGTGGTTTGTCCTTGCTCAGCTGTAACCCAACCCTGTTCCCCTCCCACTTTATCCCTGATTGGATGGTGTCTTGTCCCTGCCTCCTGGGGAAAAAGCCCAGATATGGGCAGGTCTTGCTCTCTCTGGCACCGGTGAGCCACCAGGGAGATCTCCAGCCAAGCAGGGCAGGACTCGAGAATAAAAGCTCTTATATCCCACCCAGTGAAAGAGAGCAGACTCTTCCTTTTGCCGTCGGTGGTTGTCTAGTCTCAAACCTCCACCTATATCCCCCCCATCCTCCCCACTGATTTACCCACACATAGCTTACACCCCTTTGTTCTTATTCCAAGCCCCTTTTTTGTTCACATATTTAACCTACCTCTATGGTACTCAGTTGTGTACAGGTGGGAGGAGGAGGAGATGGAAGAAAGCGTCCCAGTATTTATGACTAAAGCGGCTGGTATAATGTCTCATAAATCCTTTGTACATCTTTCAACATTTATTAATGAAATAAATAGAAATTTAAAAGGGTTAAAAGAACCACCTTAAAAAAAAAAATAAAATTTAAATATCTTACCTCCTTGTACCCTTAGTCATTACTTAAAATTGTAGCTGACCAGTCACACTCTGTTGTGCTTTACCTAAGTGCTACATTTTGTGTCCACAGCTTAACAGAGATTTCAATTCTTCCTAGAGCTCCTTTGTGTGAGGTACCTGGATTCTTCCATCGGTTTAATTATAGTCATTCTGCTTTTGTGCTTAGAGATTATGCACATTGTAAATGCTCGTAATGCCTGTGTATTTGCACAGGGAATGAAGTTCCTGTGAAATGATGGAGATAAAATAGTAGTGCTGAACTACTTAATTGTGAATACATCCTTAACATATTTAGGGCTTGAAATAAAGTTGGTTTGCACAATTACAAAAGTTGTGTAATATTTTGAGGTGTACATTTTACACAGGTACATATGTTACTCAATTTTTAAAAAATCTCTGAAATTTTGTTATCTCTTACAAAAGCAGAGTAAAGGTGCAAATGAATGCAATTTTAAATGGAAAATCATGTTTTAAAGCATAGGAATTTATCATTTGCATGTGAAAGACATTGGAGACCAAAAGCGTCCTATAACTTGTTTCCTAGTGAGAAATATTGCCAGATGCATTCAGTGAGGAAATAATCACACTTAGAGCATCTGGAAACAATGAGGATGAATTGTACATTCCACAAAATTTAAAAGTTATACTATAATTTGATGATTTTATGTAGCTTTATTTTTATGCAGTTCTGGGATACAGAATACTTATGACAAATTATCACCTGGAGAAATTAAGTTAAAAATAGGTTTCAACCAAGCAAGGTGAAAATCATTTAATTATTTGTCTCACTGTCATGATAACTCCTCTTCTGCTGTGACTAAATCTCCATGAAAGTAGCTCAAGAAATTCTATAGAAAAACTTAACTTGAAAGAAAACTATGTTCAGCAAACAGCACATATTAGCGTTCTTGCTATTGATGTTTATTTCTGCCCACCTATATAGCAGCAGCAAATTTTCTGAAGTACACAGTAAGTCTTAATGAAAGTGACTACACTAAACTCATTAATAAATGCTGCTCAATAAAGGAGTTTGTTCACTTCACCCAGTTCCTGCCTCAGGTTTGATGCATGCAGCTCTCCTGCAGATATACATTCAGCATTAACAGGTATTTGCTGTCCACATAATAGATGACTAAAACATTCTTTTAGAACTGACTGAGGCAATGACATAGGAACACTGAGAATGATTACCAAACTAAAGTTAAGAAAGTAAAATCTTCTTGATAACTTTTCTTTGGGGTGCGTGTAGTCCTATAAATATATTACAACACATTAAATAAATATAAACCTCATTTTTTTTTCATGTTTAAAGAGCTTCCCAAGGAAAACCAATTTATAGAAATGATGCAGTTTCTTGAACAGCTGTGTGACAAAGTGCATTTCTTGAAAGTAATCTACAAACGGTTCCTAATCTATATGTTCACTTTGGCTGATCCCAAATACAAATCTCCTAATAATAAAGAGAGCAAGCTGTCAGTCTGAGATAATTTCAGCAAGCTCCATGTCAATAATACTTCTAGGTAATGGATTCTAACCATTTTGTTTCTTTTCACATGTCTTTGTGTAACTGGAGTCACTCTCTTAGTCTGGAGCACAACAAAATGTTATGCCACTCAAGATATACTTACTCCATGCCCCAAATTGTCCATTTAAGGAAAATTATAACAGCACCATATTGGGAAGACAATATGTGTAATCAAAAACTAGTGAAACTTTCTTAGGCAGAAACTAGTCATAGAAAAATTAATATGTAAAACCCTCTAAATTTATTTTAGAATATCAAATGACAATATAGGTCAGTGTTGGAAAATAGCTAGAGCGAGAAAAGTACAAGATGCTAAAGGTTTTGGCTTAAACTCTAAACAGAAATCATTTACTATAATCTAAACAATCTAAGGAAAAAAAAAAAAAAAAAAAAAAGCAATCTAAACAATCTAAAAGCAAACTCTGGGAATTACCGAGAAGATGGGAGAGCCATGCAGTTGAAGAAAGGAATCAAATGGTTTCATGACATGTAGAGGAATGACACAATCTTCACATGATGTGAGAAAAACTCAGTTACTATTTCTTCTGGATCTGGTAGAATTACCCTTTCAATATTAAGGGAAGATTTCTTCTATGCTGAGAAAACAAAAAAATTGCAGTACAAAAGACGACTATTCAAATAAATCTTGCAGAGCCTTGCTAAAAGTTCTGTGAAGTTTCATCTTGTCACCATTAAGACAGACCTCCAAGAAATGAAATATACACAGTTTGTCTACATAGAAAAATATTATTTTTTCCCTCATTTAAGTGGTCAAGCTCTCATTTTATACTTGCCATACTTGAATTACACTGTTCATTTTTACTTAACATCTTTTCTGTTGGGTGAAAAAGGATGTTCAAGCCAAAAAACTTACCACAGGAAAAAATGCAGAAATTCAAGGAATAATTTGAAGTTAATAGTCTTGGATCTGAAGTATGTGTAGGTCTGTAAGGGGATCTATACATGTTAGTGTAGCAACTACCTGGGTAATCTGGCTGAACAAAAAATTCCTTGAACTTTGGTCTGTATTGTTTACTATTTCTAGCAGTAATCTCATGTTTCTAAAACTTCTGTGTAAAACAAATAAAAACTTTATTTTTCATTTCTCTAAATGTCATAAGGTTGTTGCCTCAAATATTAATGAATTGCATATTCAAGTATTAACTTGTAGTTTAACTAACACAGCACTGCAATTTTCACATTGAAAATATATATCTTAATTTGTTTGAAGATTAACTATTTTAATAACAGCATAAATCTATAAAATCTACTCATTAATATGAGTATAGATATTACTACAGTAATATGTATAAGTAAAATTTGTAAATAAAAATATTTTTGCTACTTCTCAAGCATCTGACAAGATACTTCATAATTATTTTTATGATTTTATTTTATTAATCCATCACTCTAGCTCTATGTCTTTTATTATTTTATTAATTTTGATATATTTGTTGAGTAGTTAACCATTATTTGCCTATTCTAGCTATGTATTCTCCAATAATTCTTCTATTTGATATCTTTTTTCTGATATTATATGAATAAAATTCATAATCTGTATTCCACCATTTGGAACTGAATTCCAGAAAACCATGCAGAGAACTTAAATTCCAAAATAGCTAACATAGAATGGATGATGGATTAAAGGACAAGTGAAAATAAAATCTCAGTATCTCAAAGAAGATAAGCAATTTTCGGGTTTCATCCTTGTATCTCAATTAATCAGCCCAATGAAGAACACACAAGTTCATCACTGCCAGCCAGACATGCCAATGACATATTAAATAGCATTACAGTAAACATTTGAAGTACTAAATATTTTGAAAAAAATAATTACTATTTACTAAAAACTGTTCAAATTCTGAAAATCTAAAATAATTCCCACTGAATGTATTATCAGTTTTAATAGATATTTATTCAGCAATGTCCTACTGTGAGAATATTTGTAAATAAAAATAAACAAATATTTCCAAGTACTTTCCTGGATCAATGAGCAAAATTTCAAAGAGATTAACATTTGTGTGGAAAACTAAAAATGTGTGAAACATACTAATTTAGTATAAAATACATGAATAAGATATAGTAATAAAAAAATTATGCGAAACACTGAATTTTGCGTAACTAAACTCTCTCCTACATTTTCTATTTAATGGAAATAATCAGTTGATTAAGACTTGAAATAAGATTAATATCATACATACTTACATTTTAACTAATCATAGACTTTGTTAAAAACAGTCTACATGAGATTATTTAGTACCCTGTCCAATTCCCCTTTGAAAGGCAACAGTGATGGGTTTTCATCACATCCACAATTTGCTCGTGGTGGAAACAAACAGGTACTTCTAGTGCATTTCAGCAGAGGGCAGTGCTTACCTCAGGGACTCACAAAAATATTTCCCAATCTTATTTTCCTCTTTCACTCAGAACAGGGAGAGAACAGTACTCAGACTCACATCACAAAATGCCAAGATGTGTATTCAGCCCTGTGATTATCAGGTGAAGGTGCTCAGAGGGCTGGAGCCCCTCTCCTGTGATGCCAGGCTGTGGGAGTTGGAGTTGTTCAGCCTGGAGAAAACTCAGGGGAGACCTTCCAGAGCCTAAAGGGGGTCTGGAAGAGAGTTGAGGTGTTACCCTGGTTTTTCTGAGTTTCTTTGTTAGCCTTTTGATTTTCATAAATGGAGTCAGATCTTTTAGTTACTGTAGAATATTAGAGCAGTTTTTCTACCTTTCCCACAGAAGTAATATAAACAAATCCTTTGTTTTTCATTCTCTGTCTTTTGTTTGCATATTTCTAACCTGAAAACAATTGTAACGGACAATTCGTCTGGCCACTGAGGCTGAGGGGTGGAAACCCCAAAAAGCCAATCTTCTGCTAGACCCACAAATGTATAAAAAGTAAAAGAATAAACAAAGGGGCTCTCTTCTCTCCGCTCTTTCAGCTGGAAGCTGGATCAGAAGAACCTCTGTGAAAATCTCTTGTCTGCGTGTGATTTCTTTGTGTGTCTCAGTGACATTGAGGAGGGACTTTTTACAAGAGAATGTAGTGATGGGACAAGGGAGAATAGTTTTAAACTCAAGAAGGGGAGGTTCAAATTAGATATTGGGAAGAAATTCTTTACTGTGAAGGTGGTGAGGCACTGGAGCATGTTGCCAGAGAAACTGAGGATGCCCCATTCCTGAAGTGTTCAAGGCCAGGTTGGATGGGGCATTGAGCAACCTGGTCTAGTGGAAGATGTCCCTGCCCATGGCAGGGGTCTTGGAAGTAGATGATCTCCAAGGTCCCTTCCAAACATGCGATTTTATGATTCTGTGGTTCTATGAATCTAAAAAGTTCTGTTGAATCAGAAAAGTGTCACCCTGTGTTCCATTTCCTTTCACAGTTTATTGTGAATATCTTGGAAATTGAAGTCTCAGCCAGAAGAACACCAAAGTGGTACTTTTACACCTTTGTGAGCTTCAACCAAAATTCTCTTTATCTTTAATTCCCTCTTTCTCACTGCTCAGGAGATCTGACTGCTCCTTTCATGTTATGCACAGTGACAACCTGATTAGCCACCAGGGAAAGAAAATTAAATTCCCTCTCTGATATACCATACAGAACCTATATTAATCTCTGAATTAACATTTTCTGCATTCATATTGTATTACCTACTACAAGAGCAGAATTTTTCTTGGCACTGATTCTGAATTATTTATTTTATCCATACTCTTAGCCAGAACTAATGTGTGGTAGTAGCAGCTTGAATAATTGTGGAGAAAAACAAGTTCTAGTACCAGAAGTGAAAAACAGGAGAGCCAGTTTGTTGTAAATTGTGGCTGACAGAGTAGCTAATTGTTTGGCTTGTTGAGAAGTAATCACCATTTAACACTGCTGAAGTTCAGGGTCAAGAAACAAAACTACCTATTTGGTACAATCAGGACCAGCTAACTACGTAAACATCTCAGGAGGGAAGAGGGTAGGTAGCAGATAGAACAAACTGGACTCCTTTCCCAAAGTTCTCAGATTTTGTAGCCTTCTCTCCCGTGTATTAACCCTAGTGGGTTTTAAGTCTTTAACACCTGTGAGCCATTCTGACATACAATTACACTTAAGCTTGAGTTTTGTAAAATAAAGGTTTTCTGAGTTTGTGCCAACTGAGTGCACTTCCTCACATCCTGTAAGGGTGAACCAGCAGGCATTCTAAAATGGCAGAAAGTAAGAACAAACAGGGAAAAATTCTGAACAGCGAGGAATGCCATTGGGAAACAAACAGAATAAAAACAGGAAGAAAATTTTTGAAAACATTTATTAAGAGTTACAATTTTAAAAAGAAAATAATCAAACTAAAACAAGACAAAAACCCAACCAAACAAAGAAAAACAGTTCAACACCAAAAAAAGTAAAAAACATATTTGCTTCTGCCCCTTAATGGCTTGTCACTATAGTTGGACTGGTGGAGTAATTCCAAATCTCTACCTTTGCCAGCAGCAGCACTTGTAGCAGTCTGTGGTGGGTTGACTCCCATTCCCCCCCATTGGTAGGGTGAGAGAGAATAGGAACAACAAAGGAGGAAAACCTTTATGATACAGTTTCTCAATGAAGACAATTTAGTAACTTAAATAAAGACAAAGGTAAAAAAACCCAAAACAAATTATGCAAAGGAATTCAGTCACAACCTCCTGATACCCATCCAGTCTCTGAGCAATGGCTGCTTCCTCCAGAAAACGCTCCCCACAAATTTTACTGCTGTGCATGATGTTATATGGTATGGTCAGTTCAGATCGGCTTTCCTGGCTGTATTCCCTTCCAGCTTCTGGGCTGCTCTCAGCTCTCAGAGGGGAAAAACTGAGGAAAAGTGTGTGGAGGTGCGAGAACTGTTTTATTAGGTTTTTATAAGAAGTTTATGTTATGGTTCATTTCACTGTACCCCCAGTTCTGTTACCCTTTTATGTTTTCTGTATAATAAGGTGTTTTGTGTCAGTCCTCCCACCCCTCACCTGACTTGGACCATCCCCTCTGTCCCCCCTCGCTCTGGGGCAGCCTGTCTGTCACTTCGACCCCTCCCAAGGTTGCGAAACCATTCGGGGAGGGCTTCAGGTGATAGGTCCCCTGGGGCGGAATTCCTATGGCCCTTGATTGTAGTGGTCAGAGGCTTGGGGGTGGGCACACCTTGTTACCCCCTGAATCCCCTGATTTGTTGTCTTGTTGTAACCTCCCTTGAACCCCTCCCCCAGTTATAAGGTGGAGGAGGGAGATTCAAACTCTCTCGCTCTCTCGCTCTCTGGCCTCTCTGGCCTGAGGTTTGGACCAGCTCTAGGACTCCCACAGCTCGGCCTAAATAAACATCTTTTAATGTGCTAAACTGAGAGCCATCCTTTTCTTCTTACTGCCGCTGCTGTCACGACACTATTTAGTCCAGCTGCTGCTGAGAAGCCGAGCCAGCAGGTAAAAATAACCTGTGTGCCGATCCGAACTGGGAACATCTTGTAGCTGTGCTGACCAGAGCTAGCCGGAGGCCGGCGTCCGCCCGGTGCGGGGACAGACACAGCAACAAGAAAAGTGAAACATTGATGGCCTACAAGCACTGCTCAACAATAACAGACACACTGGCATGTTACTAATGTTGTTTTAGTCATGAACAAAAGTACACCATACTGGCTGCTACAAAGAGAGCTAACGTAGTCTCAGCCTAGACCCAGTACACAGTCCCTTGGATCACACATTCATCACCTGGACTCATGAGTTTGCAAAAGAGGCCTCCTGCATCCAGAATGCAAGCAGCAAGGAATGTCTTCAAACTGTACTGCAGGATGGTGTTTCAGGAGTCCCGCTTTGAAGTAGATGACTGAGTAGATAAGAGACCATGGTGCCAGATGCATACAAAGAATTACTCAATAACCATTGACAGGCTTAACTTTAAGTACATTGCATTATGTTAACAAAGTTGTGTAAACTTGAACCCAGAGTGGATTAAGAATACCCTCTTTGATCAGGGTCTTTTGAACAGAAGTTCTGGAGCACCCCTCTTTTAACCTGAGTGACATTTAGAAAACAGGCCATCCTTTACAGAGAGAGAAGATGTAGGTATGATTTTCTAAAAGTCAGATGAGCCATCCTTAACATACTGCTTTCTGGACAACTACCCATGATCACTATATTACTAGCTTAATATATTGTAACAAGCTTTATATGTTATATACCTTCTCCAGTGGGGTTTCTGGTACCCAAACCTTTTTTAAAGCATTTCCTTCAAATTGAAACTCCACCATATTCAAATAAAGAGGACTTTATCTCAACCACTATTTCAAAAAAATGCAAAGACATGATTTTGGTAAAAGAAGAAATAATAAATCTTCCATTCTCTCAGGAGCTTTGGCAACAGCCCACTTCATTTCATAGAACCAACTCTTCCCTCTACTGCCTGACACATTCTTTTAACCCCATTCTGAATATAGTAACAGGCTTTGGTATTAGCAATTTTCCTCAATGCTTTAACTGAATTCCCATGCACAGGGCAAGGAACAGCCCTATGCATTTCTCTCTCATTCCTCATCTCTGTTGTGTTACACTGACAGTTCTGGAGCACTTCTTGATTTTTACAAACAATCCTTAAGGGAAGTAACTTACCATTTTGTGAGGAGTAACTTTCTGGAAGTTTAAATTTTTTTCTGTGCAATAATACAAGCAGCAGGACGGCAGTTCACCAATACACAATAGATCTAACTATGCTTTACTGCGTCTGTCTGTCAGAGAGTCAGCTTGATGGTATTAATCAACACCAAGAAAAGGACTGCAGGATCATGCAGCTGCACTTTATCTTGGCCTAGAGAGATCACCTTCAAGTAATAAAAGCCAGTTTAGTTGCTTTGCCCATGTAATTTCTGCCTTGCTGATAAGACTGTGAAAGCCCATGTCATTTATGGTTGCTACAGATGCTATTCTGAGATACTGTTTTCAGTGAATCAACTGATAACTGCCAATAAACAGGCAACAGGGGGTAACAATTTTTATCTGTATGGCCTTGTACTGCAGACCGAAAAGCACTGCACATCGAGTGAACGTGAACTGCTTTGTCCTCATACAGTCAGTCTGATAAATGAAACAAATCAGTAAAACAATAAGTTATTTTGTTTCTGGTTAGACCAAACATTGTAGTAAATTGTATTTCAAGATGGAATTAAATAACTGGAAAAGTTTTATAAATCAAGAATATTACAAATCTGATGATAGCACTGTCTTTAAAGTAAAAAGGAGTAAATTCATTTGAAACAAGACCAGAGACAGAGCAGTTTGGACATAAAGATATTCTGTATACCAACAAAAAATCAAAGCGGAATGACTTACCACTTCTTCATGGGTAGCACTTTCTACATTTATACCATTAACCTAAAAACAGATACCATAAGGAGAAAATTATTTGTACTGTGAAGATAGTTACTGAAATAAAAGCAAGCATGAAACAAATGTCTGTGGATAAAAGTGAACGTTTACTGACCTGTATTATTGCATCTCCTATAAATAACATTCCTGTCTGTTCAGCTGTGGGATTACAGAAGGAGTAGATTTTAATTGATAGTAGTACTAAAAAAAATGCTATATTCTCTTCCAGCAATTGGTTTATCACACTCTTTGTAATCCTCATTTGAAACTGATTCATTTGTGAAAATACCAATGGCACAGCAATCAGTATTAATCCAAAAAAGGTAATAGATTCCTAACAAATTAAGAGAGCTACCTTCCAAGCATAAAGAACTTGTTTAGTATGGAATACAAATGGCAAGTCTCACTAATGAAGGATTTCATTAAATTATGTGGAAAATGTGATTCACACTTTTCATTATTGTTCCACAAAAGGGAAACAGGAGTTTCTGAAACTACTTAGCAATTCCTTTCCCCCTGAGCAAATTTACAGGGACTACTATAATTAAAGAGGTTATGACTAGAAATTAATACAATTCTTTAACATGGAGTCTGAGTTAATTTTGTTACTAAGAACAACACTATTTTGGTCTACAATTTGCATGTTTCCTGCCTTACAGTGTTAATGGGAATACTGTAATGAAACTTCAAACAACTCACCATAGATAGAAACAATGACATTTTTGAGGTCTATTCTCTAATTTTTATTTTTTTTTTTTAATTTGAGGATTTATATCTCATGAAATGCATTAATTAATTCAAAAACTAAGCCTCACAACTTGAGGCTTAGAAGAATGCCATCAATGTTAACGAAGGCAGTAGTATGAGAAAAGAAAATAGAAGTAAAAAAGAAAGAAAAGACTGCCTAGTGTTCTTATTTCTGCAATTTAGCTGTTGCTACTACAAATGTACCTTTGTTATAAAATAGCACTTTTTAAAAAGAGAAAATTTTCATCACTCTTTTGGCAGATAAAAGATTATATTCATTAGTCAATACTAAGGAAATAAATCACTATTTATTTTAAAAATCATGTTACAAGCTGCGTTGGAGGTCTTTACCCCACTTCTCACCCTACTTTGTATTTAAAAATATGCATATAGTTTGTAATAGCTGGTATAGAAAAGACATCTACATACAGAAATTTAATGGAATTAAAGCAGTTCAAAACTGTGACAAAGAATTCTATAGTTGTCTGTTCTGGGTACTTACACAGGTAGAGGTGCTGAACATTAGCTTGGGCATCTCAATACTAAATTTCTAGTTGAGATGTTAATAATACATACACCAATAGTGAAAAAATGTGAACAATTTTTAATTGAGTGCTTATGTTAGGGCCATTGGGGTGTTTTTAAAAAAGTGGAAGCATCCTTGAACTGGAGATAGAAGGAAGAGGGTGAGTTTGAAATTCCAGCTGTGGCAAAGCAGAAAAGGATGAACTCAAGAATGCATGCTTTGTCCACCGTGTCTGATTGACTCAAGTGAGTGGAGAAATTTAAAGTATGTTTGTATCAGCAAGCTGCCATGGTTTAACCTCAGCTGGTAACTATTTACCATGCAGCCACTTGCTCAAACCTCCTTTCCAAACACATTCTTCTACCCCATGCCAGACCTCAGGGATAGGGAGAAGCCTTGAAAAAATAAACAACCAAAAAACCTCATGGGTTGAGATAAGAACAGTTTAATAATTGAAGTAGACTATAATAATAGTAATGGAAAGGAGACAGTGTGTGATAAAACCCAAGAGAAACAAGTGATGCACAAAACAATTCCTCATCCCCTGCTGACTGATGCCCAGTCCATCCCTGCAGCAACTGGCAGCTCCCAGTCAATTCCCCATAGCATATATTCCAAGGATGATGTTCTATGGTATGGAATATTTCTCAGCTATGGGCTGTTTTTTTGGCCTGTTCAGGTCACCTCTCCTGGCCATGCTCGCTTCCAGCTTCTTGTGCACCTGTGTGTGGGCAGAGCATGGGACAGTGAAAAAAAATACTTGATTTAGGGAAAGCACTATTTACCTACAACTATGAACCCTTCCCCGGGACTGTTGACTGCCAGGACAACAAAGACCCAAAGACCCATTGCTCATTCCACAGGGGTTATGAATACTACAATATCCCCAGCCACCTCATGTATGTTAGCCAATAAAGTTTATAGTTTAAGAGCACAAAGCAATTATATCCTGCCTGCAGAGTCTCTAAAACCAATCAAGGCTGTCCACATAAGTAAATGAGAGAAGGAGCATTATTTGGTCAATACCAAGCACTCTAGAACTGAAACAAGCACAGCATTGGGACAATCAGAGAATTTTCTCTAGAACTGCATTATGCTGGATACTAAACCAATAAGCTGGAAACCTGCTGCTGCCATCATGGCTATGCTTTCATGTGTGTGATGACAGACTTTGGCTTTAACCAATGGTCTATAATTTAAAATCAATGGTGATTACTAAAAAGTACATTTTCCATAAATCAAACTGTAGAGGGTGTGTCAATACAATGCAGAATTTACAATACCGTTCAGAAATATATTAGAAATAAAGTGAAAAACTATTTGGAGACAAGAAGTCTGTCCTGTTTCTCTAAGGCTTATTTTAAGCCTTAAGACAAGACATCTATTATTGTTTTCATGAAATCACATTCTCTCTACATGACAAAAAGATTAAGTAAAATCTTCCACACTATGTGAAAATTTCTCCTACTGGCAACATCCTCCTATACAAAGGTGCTTATGAAAGGCTGCTCTAAAATAGTCGCTATGTGTAAAATGAAGCAGTACTAAAACCAAAATACTTCAAAAAGCACTTTGGGCTGCCACGGAGCATATAACCTTGTTCACTGAAAAAATAAATGCAACTTTTTCAAAATCCAGTTTGCCTCTTGAAGTTTTACTTGAAATAATATTTTCATTGAACACGTCCAGAAAAAAGACTAAAAATAAGCACAAAGTACTGACAAGCAGAGACATACCAGGTTGTAAACGAAAATGAGGCATGTGTCACAATAAATAGCACAACATCACCTTTGCTCTTCATCTTAATTATCTTTAAGGAGGTTTAATGCTAATTAAATGCTGTACATTGATTAAATTCAAAAGTAATACTGAATGAAGGAAAGCAGGATGAAAACCTAAAAGGGCTTATGCTAAAGTAATGGTAGAAAATAATAATTAAAAACCCCTAAAATCTTATTTTTGAGAATATTAGATTTGAAAAACTTTCCCAGATGTAAATGATCCATCATCCTAATCTATTAAAAAAAAAAAAACACAAAAAACAACCCCCCCCAAAACAAAAAAAAAAACAAAAAAAAAACCAAACCAAAACAAACAAACCACCAAAACACCAAAAAACCCCCCACCTTGGACAGAAACATACGCTATTAAAAATTCTTTTGCACTCTGTGAGAAGGGAAAACAACCAGTAATTCTAGCTTTGTTTTTCTTACTTTTCCTATCCACTAGGGCTGAAGAAATGCTGTATCAAATTTTCCAAAATTTCCAAGGTAGTGAAATAGTAAATTTACTGAACAGAGTCTCTGGAACTAGATAATTGATGCACATCTCTATGCAGATTTGAGTCTGTAGGTAATCTGATGTCTTTATATTTTTCAAATTTTTCATAGTACATATTTTCACACAATTTTTGTTGAATTCCTAAATCACACAAGAAACATACAAAGTACTACTTGTGAGCTTACAGTGAGCTGCACTGACTTCATGGACCTCTCAATCCACAAGTTTAACAATAAATTTATGCATAAGTATTGAACAGCATGAAGAAAATCTAAAGGAATAGCAAAGAAACTGGATGAAATGAAAAGATTGGAAAAATTACTATTGAGGATGCAAAAGACAACTTCAGCATATCCAGATGTGTTTTTCCTCTCCTCTTCCATGAATTGGACATGACTACACTCATGACTAAAGATACAACTGCTGCAAGGAAGACCTTTAATCTGTGATTTAAAACATAACTATATTAACTCAATTATTGACAGACATTGGACCTTAAATATATTCTTACAAGGTTGCATAGAAAAAAATTCCTGAATAAGAGATCAAAATACCTTGCTTCTACTTGTTGAGTGATCTCCAACAGCTCATTAAGATATTCCTCCTATTAAGACGTACTGCCTTTCACGGCCTGTCTAGTCTTGAGAAGGCAACAGTTAAAAAAGGAATCCAAAATGTTAAGAATGTTCTTCCATGCCTTCTGAAAATAAGTTCAAAGATGGAGGCATAGGTCCATGAGAAAGAACAGTGAGTATGCTTACTTCATATATCATTACCTTTCTAATAATAAAGAAAAATAACACTGTCAAAGATAACAAAAGATTGATAGAAAATAAGATGAATGCTAAAAAGAAAAAACCTGAAGTTTATAAGTGATATTAGGAAATAATGTCCAAAAATTAAACACCACCCGGCTTCAACTACCTTATATTCTAATGAAGCCTTATATTCTAATGAGGCTAAATGTTCAAAGACAGCCTTGCATTCAGTCCTTACCTTCATTAGCACATGGTGTAACAAATTTTTGACCCATTCTGTCTTCCTTATAAACCTAAATACCTCTACTTGTGCTTAACTTATTCTTAATATTGAGCTTGCTAGCTCAGTGGAATGAACCTCCAAGCCTGATGAAACTAAGGTGAATACAGCTGTAGGGATCAATATGATGTGTAGTAAACATCAGCTGTGGACACAACCACGCTGTGCAACTTGGTGCAATGTCACGTTATGCCCAGCAGCTTCTCCAGACTAAGCTGGGTTACCGTGCTTGTACCCTTTTGGTGACTGGAGTCAAAACCAAGACCCAGAAATATACCCATGGTATCACATACAGTTTCACACCAAACTGTCTTTGTTTGCCATGTAAGTGAAACTGTTAAAAGCCCGCATCAAACTGATGCCATGTCCTCCAGATGGTCCTGAATGCAGGCAACCAGGATGTGTTATTTGGACACAGTTTGTGTTAGCAGAGCACATGGTGTTAAGCCAAGAATGTTTCAGTTGCTGAATGTCTGGAGTTCATTCCAGTCCTGCCAGGGTATACAGCAGCAGTTAGAAATGGACTTAACATAAAACAAGATTTTTCAACACAGCAGAATGTGAGTTATGAGTCAACTTTTGATACAGAAGGTGGGAAATTGCATTCAAAATAAGATTTTATTAATTTTGGCTCTTAAGGGAGAATTTTTTTGAAACTGGCACAATGCAGACTAACAATTGGGTTTTATTTAATTTTATTTACCGATTTTCATCATGCCTCATGAGCTGAACCCACTGCTCTGTTTCATCATTGCTGCTTGTCTGACTCCACACATTACATGAGCTATGAGCAGAACTTGCAGCAGTAGTCAGATTACTGCAGAAGGTCTCACAAAATGAAAAGTTGCATGAGATGAAAATGTGATTGCTAACTGGATAATTCTGCAACATAAAATAGTACTGTTTAAACAACCAGAATATCCAATATTATACACAGTAAATCACTTGTATATAAGAGGATGTTAGATTTCAAAACCCATTCATTTTTACAACCTCCACCATCTAGATTCCACAAATTTATAAAGAATCTTTAGTAATCAAAAATGGAAATACACAGAGAAAGATGTAAACATATAAAAGCTTGTACACTTTAACCACATACAGTATCTGAAGATTCTTTGAAGTATTTTTAATTGATCTGATGGATTCACTGTACAACAAGTAAACCTGACTGACATGATTCCTTTCCAAGTTCAGGACATTATGTTACTTAGCTCTAAGGATAGGACTCTACATTTATTTGACTGTAAGCCTACAGCAGTATTTGTCCTAAATAAATTGTTAATACTATTATAGCACATATATAAAAATATTACGCACCTAGAAACTAACAGCAAATCACCAATCAATGTACAACAAACACAATGTACTGTATCTTAAGCCACTTTCAAAAGGAAAACAGAAGAAAAACAATACTGCATTAAATTACATTAAAAAAAAAAGAACTCAAACCAGCCTGAATCAGGCTTATAGAACATTACTGAGAAGTTTCATCGATAATTCTTTTCATAATCTGGGAGATTATCAGCAATGTTGCTAATACGCTGAGTCAACTGATGATTTGATATATGGGTAGGAAAAAATCCTGGGTTTTGAAGTGAAATAATTTCCTACGGGATGAAAATTCCTCTGTGGCTAATTATATCTTATATATATATATCTTATATCTAATTATATCTTATATATCTATAACTATATATATATAAAGTATATATATATATACTTTATTCTTGAGTTAATAACTCTACATTGTTTTTTTAAAGTTTGCATTTACTTTTCCTCATTCTGTCTGGCACAGAACTTTTTTTCCTCTGCAATTGCCTTTAGCAAAAGGTCTGGAGGTAGGAAAAGAAAATGTAACCTTTGCTAGAATGGAAGACAGAATCAATAGAAAAAAAATGTAAAAGGCCAAACTTGGTGATGAGTCATTGTGATTAGCAAAACTTATTCTAATATTGTTAAGAATGACGTGTTCAGGACGTGTTTGTGTGATATAAATATGTGATTTGCAATACACTGGACATCAATCTCCAGCACTGGGTGACCAATTAATCTTGTACTTCAGAAATATAAAGTTATGTTTCTGTGTGTGTTTCAGTGAACTTGTTCAGGAAAGGAATTATGTAGAATAACTTCATTTGAAACTTATAAACACAGTGATCACAGCTGAGAGGTCAAAACTGTAAGAACAGTATTTATATGCACTGCTGCTACAGATTTGCTTCTGTTGAATAATGAAATGAAATCCTATTGAAATGTTCATCCTATTTCAAAAACTGAAGCACAAATGCTGTCACCTGATGCTTAGGTTAGTACCAACAAAACCACTTATCCGATGTTTGGAAAAAAAATTAAACAGTACAAAAATGGACAACTAATTACTTTATTTAAATAATCTAATAATCTAATAATCTAATTTTAGATTTAGAGATCTAAAAAAGAAGCAACTCTTTTATTCTACTATTATGCTTCTACCTTTGGAACTAAAAAATAATACTATATCCAAACAAAGTAAGGTTGGAAACATGATTTTATAGTGTTGTCATATAAAAGGCACTAAATTTCATGAAAAGCATCACAAATTATTTGAGAAAATTAGCTCTTCAGTTATTAAGGAGAATTTTACTCATGTACATTCAAGCATTTTACTCAAGTACAGAAAACAGTAAAATGTCTGATAAGAAATTGGGGGTTTCATCAGGTAAATTATTTATTTTCTAACATTACTGCACAACAAAGCCTTTTTTATTTTTTAAAGTTCAGTATATTTGCTTGAAGCAGCAACCAATCTCACTGCTTAACTAAAAGCCACTCTTAAAGCCAACCGATCAGTTTCACTGTTATTAGTAGATTGTGTAATGAAAGTCCATTGGTGATTTATCTAAATCATGAATATGCAGATTTTCAGTCCAAAACTTAGTTTTAGATAAATCTGTACTGGTCTCATCTTTCTGTCAGTTATAACACTTCCTCTCATTTTATTAAACTTTTTGCAGATTAGTCTTTTATGTAAATACATCTGTATTTCGGTATACATATCTCTGTATCAATACAGATATATTATATAAATGGAGAGGGAATGCACATATTTGTAGAACACTTCTTATTTTCCCTTAAATAATATTACTAGATTGTTTTCTCTTGCATTAAAACCCTAGAATCTAAACCCAGAAATATGGCCTCAATGTCACCTGTGATATACATTTAAGATGTTCTCTTACTTAATTTCCAGTTATATATGACACTAGAAGAGTAACACTGTGAATCGATCTGAGAAAGATGGCATGAGGAGTGATTTTTAAATTTGAAGTAAAAAGATGACCCCATAAAAATTATTGTTGCATTTGTTACTCTACAAGTAAACACAGATAAAGAAAAACTACTCACAATGTACAAACCTCTGAATGTAAGTATTCTATATACAAACTCACTACTAACCTTGGCTGAAAGTACCATGCCCTAAGAGAGCAGGACGTAGCTTTTTTTGTTGGTGACGAATTTCCTGAATTACTTACTTCCCTTAGATCTGATGCTTATATTAATTTATTATTATTATTTTCATGCACATTTTCTTGGTATTGTTTATTATACTAGATATCTGATGAAATCAGGTATTCAAGTAAAAAAGGGACCCACTGATGAAAATGCAGAGGAGAAAAATCAGCACAGTTTGCGACCTAGTAAAGCTGAGTCTAAACATGGTGTCAAGCAAATGTGCTTAATCTCGATTACAGCAAAACAGGAAAAGAGCCTGATGAGTTCAAAAGATCATGTCAGTGGCTTTGAGACCTTTAAGGAGCAGGACATGCACTGAGAATCACAGTCTTTGTCTTTTTTTGAAGGAAAGGTTACATGGAATGGATAGATTTATACTAGGGAAGAGAGAAAACACATAGAAGCTTTGGAAGACAACAAGTCTTAATATTGTAAAAGAATGCCTCAAAGAAAAGAACAAACTTATCCCATGTCCACATCCACCAGAGAAGAGAAAATTACTTTGCTTTTGATCATCTAAGATCCTTAATTCATGTTGCAAGGCACTTCCCACCTACATGAAACTTTTCCTCACTAAACAGCCCCTTTGTTTTCCAGACCCGTTCTCCAACTTGCCAAGTTCAGTTTCAGGTCTGAAAAAGTCTCCCAAAGGATCCTTTTGCCAGGTAAATGTCAATGTAATACTTAAATGGGATAGACTATACTGATTTAGATGTTGTGTTATCTTCACCATAATAAACATTACAAATCACTCGCTGCAGGCTCCTAGGCACAGTTAATTATACTGTATAGCAGTGAACTACTGTGTGGGGAAAAAAAAAATTGGTTTGTACTTTTTCTATCCTCTGCATTATAAAAGTTAAGTGCATCAATAGCTTTCCTCTGCCAAACTTATGTTTTTGCAAGTAACTTTAAATATTTTGTTTGTAACATAACTGTCTTACTGAAGTAAAAATGGATTCCTGAAACTATTAATAACTACAGTACTATATAAGCAAACAGCATAAGTTACCTGCTTGGTCTTTGAATATTTTTGATATGACGACAGGCACTTTGTGCTCAGCACCACCCTGTAAGAGAAACATATTAACCATGAGAGCTCAAGACTGAAGTGGTCATACTGAAATTTAAAAGAAGAAAAGAGAAGTTACCCATACCTTTATGCTCAAGCCCAAGCCACCAACTGGTTGTCTACGAAGTGTAACAGTTCTGTGCTTTAAAAAATTGTAGAAAAAAAATTTAGGTGAAAATACAATATTTGAATGAGCATAAAAGATGTTCCTATGCTCTCATATAATTTAAAGAGAAATATTCTTAAAGGTAGTCTAGAATCTGAGTGATCAGTATCATTCATCATTGCTTTATAGGCACTAAATTCCTTATCACAGAGAGCAGAACTTGCAAGTTGTGTATTTAGACTTTAGTATGCTTTTCTATCTCTGATACTCTTCCTGAATATAAAATTTTGCATGCTTTTCCTTTGACAAGCAAAAACTATAGGAAGACCTCATGTCACCCTGGTTTTTCTGAGTTTTCTTAACGCTTTCTGATTGTTCATAAGGTGGAGTCAGTCTCTTTAGCTTTTGTACAGTATTAGGTGCAGTTTTCCCTTTTTTTTCTCACACATGTAACATAAACAAACCCTTTGTTTTTCATTCCCTGTCCTTTGTTTGCATATTTCTAACCTGAAAACAATTGTAACTGACAGTTGGTCAGGCCATTCAGCTGGGAGGTGATAACTCCAGAAGCCAATCCATAACCAGACCCACAAACGTATAAAGAGTAAGAAACAAACAGGCAGAGAGGCTCTTGGCCTTGGTTCGGCCTTGGGCTCTCTCTCGAGAAGCAACTCTGCCCTGCAAATCTCTTGTCTCCATGTGCTTGCTTTGCATGCCACAATCACCTCAAATGTGTGCATTTTCATAGCTATCATGTATGCATATTTGTTTTAATTTTTCAACCAAAAATACCAATGTTTCTAGTCTGCATCTTCTGATCTCTATGTCATTTTTTTGCAGCATATGCTGAAAAATTTTGGTGATAGTATGCTTGAAATGTTTAATGTTTTCCATTTCAGATTTAAGTGTATAAGGAAGATAAACCTTTGTCAATATTTTTCTAGAGAAACCTATCACATGTTTAACAGTACACTGAATTTGACATTTCAAGAATGTGTAACACATTGTGCCTGACAACATAATAATAGCAGTTCATCTGTTGACAATAATTATACAGTTGATGGGAACTTTTTTGGAACATGCTGAACAGTAGCAGATAGAATGCCATCTTTGCAGTAATTCCCGAACATATAAGATTTTTTTTTTTCTTTTTCTGTGCATTAGAAATGATATATAAGATTACTCCTATATGTATACTTTCTGTCTGGGTGTTTTACAATTTCATTATTTGATTATGTGATTCAGATAAATATAAATTTTTATTTCAGTAGTCAAGAACATAATCTTACAATAACAATAACAAGTTATTTTAATATAAATAGCTCTTTTTTTGTAACACTCATCATGCTATACATATGTTCATATTGACTCAGGGGAAAGTGAAACAAAAATCTGGAATTTCAGTTTCCTTTTAGGTAGATAAAAATAATCCATATGGTGTGGTGGTGCAGTACTGTTTTATTAGGTTTTTATAAGAAGTTTATGTTAAGGTTCATTTCACTGTATCCCCAATTCTGTATCCCTTTTGTGTTGTCTGTATAATAAGGTGTTTTGCGTCAGTCCTCCCACTCCTCACCTGACTTGTAACATCCCCTCTGCCCCAACCCCCCTCTCTGGGGCAGCTGTCTATCACTTTGAGGGGCCCTCCCAGGTTGCGAAATCTCAGGGAGAGGGCTTCAGGTGATAGGTCCCCCGGGGGGAATTCCTTTAGCTCTGGATTTTAGTGGTCTGAGGCTTGGGGGTGGGCACACCTTGTTACCCCCTGAATCCCCTGATTTGTTGTCTTGTTGTATCCTCCCTGGAACCCCTCCCCCGCTTATAAGGGGTAGGAGGGAGGAAAAAAACTCTCTCAGCTCTCAGCCGCTCATCTGGGAGCTCTGAGCCTCTCTGCTCCTCAGCTCTTGAGCTAATAAACATCTTTTAACCTGCTAAGCTGAGAGCCAGCCTTTTCTCTTCTGCTGCTATGGGCTGTCACGACACAATTGGGTCCAGCTGCTAAGCCGAGAAGCCGAAACGAACTGGGACCTTCTGTGGCTGTGTTGACTCGAGCTAGCCGGAGGTCATCTCCCGCCCGGTGCGGGACGTAACCAGACAAAATATGGTAAAAAAAAATTAAGAATCATTTCATACGATTTTCAATTTTCAAAATTGCTTCTGCTCCCATGAATACTGTACTACATTAGTCTATGCTAAAAATGGAAAACTGCTGCATTATGAACATGGTACCTGACATATCAAAAAGTTTGTATGATTCAATTTCAGCTGATATAATTCAGTTTCTTTGAAATCTGTGCTGGTACAATTTTTTTTATAAATTTTTTCTTCACTTGGAACGGCATTAAAACTTTTGATCAAAATTATCACGCTCACTGACAAAGTTCAGATCTGATCTGAATCAGAATACATCCCTAACTTTGAATTCAGTGACTCATTCCCAAGAGCTGCTTTCCAGGAACTAATGGCTGTCTGCTTACTTAATTCTTGTTTTACTCCACCTCTACTTACACCTTGAAAATATATTATCCTAATATATCCCATCATGAGGACATGACAGAATAAATATTTGCACATTTGCTTTAGCATGATTATACAACAAATAGAAAGCTGTTACATGGATAGCTTTACCTGTTTTACAAAAAAGACAAGTAAGGTACTATTATTGGCATCTGATACCTTCAAATAGAGCTCACATGCATTTTTATATGATTGATAGGTAGCCCTATGAAGCAAACTACTTGCATAACATTGATATAATCTTGCTATTTCTATTTTAATATTTCATAGCATCTTATTACAGATATTAAAATATTTCTATTAAAAGAAGACATTAAACTAGTACTTAAATGATTCTTACATAACAGCTTAGTAAAGACTATGTTTAAAAAATGCAAAACCTTTCTTCTTTCCAAGATGTTCAAATTGCAAAGTAGAATGCTAAAAGCTGAGCATGATTAAGTATCTTGATCAAGATCATTTACACAAATTTATTTCAATTCTATGATCATATATAATTTACTATGACTAAAAAGCATAACTTTCTTGCCCTGTTTGGCTTTTCTAAGGAAACATTAACAGTTGTTGTCGGCTCAGGAGACTTTAGGTTTGAATCAGTCCTGAATTTGTCATGCAAGGACAAAACTTCATGACTATGAAATTTGGACTGAAAACTTTGGAAATAACTATAAAAGAAAATACTACTCCAAAACATCTTGCCAAAACATCTTGCCAAAACTGAACTGCAATATTTGTGGGGAAATAAACAAACCTGTCTTTTTGTGACATTAATGTCATGCACATATGCAGCTGAACAGTCCAACATACTTATTTCACTTTTTGTTTGCCTGCAGGCAAGATACAATTTTTCTTTCCAGACGAATTTATTTATGGTTTTAGAGCAAAGTGAGACAGACATTTGTATCAGTGTTAAAAAAAAATAAGTGTTATAGTGCACTGTGTAATTTTAATTTCATTATAGGCAAGGAAAACTCTTTAGACAGTCTTACTAATTATCATTCTGAACAGTAAAGCTGAATTTTTTTTTAATTAAACTTTTTTGCTTTTTGACTAGCATTTTGTTTTGTTTTGTTCAATAGTATCTACAGTTTCTTGAAACTCTTTGTTCTCATGGGTTCCAAAGCACTCCGTGTGTACTCTATAACAATCACTCATTACAGGTGTGCTACCAAGCAGAAGCAATTATGTAGCCCCCATGGCACAACAGCCTGTTTTGTTTCCTGTTTCTAGGAGATTAGAGGACAAAGTACTACCCCATATAAAACTTCAGGATGCATTTGAATAGACAATAAATAATAAAGTAAGACAGTAAGTAATAAAACTGTAATTGGCAGGATACCAATATGAAATATTCCTATCTTTTTGAGACCTTCTATTGTTGCAAGCTGTCAGCTGGTGAGGCAGAAAATTTCAGGAACTCCAAGAATGATGCCAGACAGGGAATATATTGAAAAGCAGATACAACAGAAAATTTTAACCATATAAGATGCAGAAACCATTCAAAAGAACACTATGTCAACAACTGTACAGAGAAGAGACTACTTGGTAACAGGTGCAGTGCTGCTTATGACAGTGAAAATGAATAATACAGCTGAAAAAAAATCTGTACTTTTATTAGTTGCAAACTGAATGACACTTTCAAAGGTAAAGGGGAGAACTATATGATCAAATATTCATATTTTAGGTATGAGATAGCTCTACACAGAAGACTTATTAGATTCTGTTAAAAAACTGAATAGCTTAATAGAAAATTTTATATCTGGGAAGTTCTATTATGTCTTTGTATTTGTTCATATGAAGTGGAGCTTAATGGGCAACATGAGAAGACAACTGCAGTGCTTATTTCTGTTGCTGTATTTTAGGAAGATTTTATATCCACCTGCCAATGCCTACCTAATATGTCATTATTGCCATTATAACCATTATTGTTAACACCTTTATTTGTAGTAAAGGATCTCTCATTAGAAAGAAGTATTCCATCTATCTATCTATCTATCTATCTATCTATCTATCTATCTATCCATCCATCCATCCATCTATCTGCCTATCTATCCATCTACCTTAATAATGTACTATGGGGATTTCAGAAGGCAATTCTGCTTGAAGCACTCCAAAATCATTGATATAAAGAGAAGTTATTGAAAAAAAGATTCTGTATGTACAATATTTTACTTTTCTGTTCCAGTTTGCATGAAAATATTAATGAATACATATATTATTTCCAAGCATCAAACTGAAGTACATAGCAGAAAAGGCTGGAGCCCTTGACACGGACCCTGTTCTTCAGGTTTTGTAGAAACTGTTCTAAGAAACAAGCCCATTCACAATGGCTAGTACTGGTTGGAAGAGACAGATTACCAATGCTTTAATTTAGTTCTTTTCCCTTCTATTTATCAGTAAGACTACTGTAATGACCCTACCAGTGTTCTCCTGATCTGCCCTCTCTCCACAGCAAGGAGGTCAAGTGGGGAACCCCTGTGCTAACTTGTGTCCTGTGTGGGCATCTTTCCTGCTGCAGGACCTGGATGCTGACAGCATTAAATTTGGAGAAATAGCTCTCTTAGGGTAGGACCATAGTTAGGAGCTGGGCAGAGCTGCCAAGGTCACACCTCCTCATGTTCCCAATAACGGCCTTGGGACTGACCACTGCCCCAGTGTGATGGTGTTGCTTCCTCTCTATCTTTTGGCTTCACTGGCCAATAGCATCACAGGGTGAAATTCCTGGTACCAACTCCACATGTTAGCCTGAGTCTGTGCCCATGGGCTAAGAGTAGTTGGGTTAAGCTCTGCAATTATCGAGGGGTGCTATGTGCCTCATACTACTTCAGATATTGGCAAAAATGGGTCAACCAGAACCAGTAATGTTTGTAACAATGGCCACACCAACAAATCGTATGGAATGAAGGGGCCAATAACAGGCTCAGTATCATGACACATCATCAAAATTACCAATTAAGACAAAAATTACAGACGCAAGTAGACTGGTCACCTTTATTTAACCCAGAAAAGGAACAAGTATAAATTATATGTCTTTGATAAAAAGCCATGACTAAATGTGCCTTGGTACCTGAGCCTATCTAGTCGCCACATTCAAACCACAACAGACTATCGCCTTAAAAGATACAAGACTAGTCCTTGAACATAAAAAGGGGATAAACAGGAAGATAGGAAAAAGTGAACAAAGAGAACAAATAAATAATTTCTGCATTGTTTACAGGATTTTTTAAAATAAATTTATTCCTACTTCTAATTTGCATCTAGTATTTACTGGAAGGAGTATTCTCAGAAGTTCTCCTTACTTGTTGAATGTAAGATGTCAAATCAACTACAGATACTACATGGCAGGTTTGCAATAGAAAAAAGAACAAAAAAACCCCAGTTTTCTACCCAGGGCCTTGGGAAAAAGCAAAACAAACAAAAAAAATGCAACAATAAGACTTAAAAGAGAAGCCTGTAATCTGTCCTAGATGGATGCAAGGGAAGAAACAGTCTGATACCTGAAGAGGTAAGAAGACAGTTTGTCCTGATTTCATCTGGTATAGAGTTAGCTTTTTTTCTTAGAACTTAACATATCAGCCATATATTTCTTTTCTTAGCAACCCTTGAAGGTACCACATGGAATGACTAAAGGTACCACAAGATGACTAAAGAAACAGATCTTGTAAGAATGTGAAAGCCAGTAAAATGTATCACAAAAGGCAGACATTCTGCTGGTTGTTGCACGCCCCAAAAGAAGAAAAGAGGATGTGGTGAACAAGGATATGTTGAAATTCTTCAGAAAATTTTCTCCTCAAGATGAGGAGTTCCTATGATGGGGGTTTTCGCAGCTCACACCCTCCACCTCTCCACACCTCGAGCTTCCTCAGCCAATTTTTCAACATGTATTTAGCATTTTTTAAAATAGATATTTCCACTTCCACTCATACAACCCTCACCTCGCACTCATTGGCAGCAACATTCCACCTACGCTATGGCTGCAGGTTGCCATGCACCTGCTGGCTGACTGTGCCAGGATGTCTACCCACACCCTCCTCTACCACAGATGGCTGGTGCATATAGAAGAGATAACCCAGAGGCTAAAAGGCCCAGCAAAGGGTCATCTCTGGCACCAAAACAGCTCAGACCTCAGCTAAGAATCAACATCTTAGTCTGGAGAGCAGATGTAGGAAGAGATAAAAGAAATATTCTTGACTAAGAGACACTTTTACAAACTATAAAAGACACACAAGTTATCACAGAGGCAGAAGCCTCTTATACCCTAAAGTGTTTGAGACTTCTTCCCGGAGCTGGGAAACAAACCCATGGTTACTTCCCTCTGGGGACTGAGGGAAAGGATCTCAGTGTGTGCCCCACCAACAATTGGATGGTAAGATCCATTGATCCATTGAATCCTAAGTTATATTATTTCTTCGCTAGCTGTAACAATAATAGGTACCTTTAACCTGGCGCTGCATATATCTACTAGTAGATTCTCTCTTTATCCTTATTCTTGTGCAGTATTAGTTTGTTTTAAGTTTATGTCTGTTACTTTTTTGTCTACTAAATAAATAATTCATTCAATAATAGATCAAATCAGCCATTATTAAAGAGCTTGCAAACGAGAGTAGGTATTGAGGTGCTGGCTGCCTCAATAAAGCTACTGCCTGCTGCCAGAGGCCTGGGCAAAAGGCAAGGACTTATCTAACCCCCCACATCCCTTCGTAACATGGACTTTCCTTGTAGAAATATGGATTTAAAAGTACAGTAGGGGCTGCTCTTGCAAAATTATTTCCAGATGGAATTCAAAAGAAACACCATACTAAAGGAGAGTGTGTATGTGCAGCACGCTAACAAGAGATGGTGCTGGATTATGGTTAACCACTAAGTCTAACAAGGTATCTACGTGACAAGGCTAGAACCACACAGCCTTATGAGAATATGATATATATTATATATCATGCAGCACACCAGATGAACTGCAATGTCAACACCTAGGACTGGAAAAGATTCTTTCTATCAGTGTATGGCAGTCAGGATCTAAGAATACTTGACTTGAAGCCAGAAAGAACTGAATTTTGATTGCTGTTTCCTTACTCATTCTTGTTACTACTTATGTATGTCCTGACTCTTATGTAAATCTTAAAAAATGAGTGCAGCATGAGGAAAATGCAAATGTCACACATCGATAGTCTAACTGAACACGCCATGCATTTCCACAAGTGCTTAATACTGTCTTCTCAGGGAACTGTAACCATAAGCATCTTAAAATTAACCAGGTAAACAACCAAAGAATGCTTTGAAAAATAATGAAGCAGCTTTTCTTTAAAACTACAGTGGAGGTAGAGTCTGAATTTAAGCACTTTATTACAAGTAGGATTTGCTATACTGTTGGTTATAATGTCTGGTTTCCAGGAAAACCTTTTTGTTCATGGGCGTCTTTATAAACTTTAGTTACAAGTCTGGATCATTTTGAATAGCCTTCTATATTCTTAGAAACACTTGTATTGTTAAAAAAGACAGTGTAACTCATTAAATGGAAAAAAAATTATTGAGACAATGTAAATGTAAATCAAGAAAACTTCGAGAAAGAGAGGGAAACACAAATTAGTCCTCCGTGATAACACATGATAACTTAATCTCCAATTCCATGAAGTAAAGGCAAGATGTAGGAACAGGTAGACAAAAATCAAAGTATTATTTTGAATGGGAGAGTTTTGAAGCTTAAATTCTTGCACTGCACTGGTTCTCACCTTTTCCTAAAAGGACAGGAAGAATGCAGTACAAATTGACTGAGGCATGTCAGTTGCTGTTCAGCTTTGTATAAAATCAAAAGCAGATCTTTTCTTGTGCTAATAAAGACCCAGGACATCTGCAGATTAAATATAATAACATTTTTATCAGTTTATATTATTATCTTATTATAAATGTTACATTATCTTATTACCATTTATAAAAGTTGGTGAGTTTTTTGTTTGTTTGTGTGGGGGTTTTGTGGGCTATTTTAGGGTTTTTTTGAGAGGAAAGTGGATTTTTTGGTAAATTTCTGTGGAGTTTTTAGATGAAAATGAAGTCACTTATTTCATTTACAAAGCTAACCAAGCTAAGGGAGGATTATACAACAGAAAACCAAAAGCAAAACAACAAAAATCCCCAAATAATTGCTCTCATAGGTGTACAAAGAAAAAGCATTAGAGGCAACAGTCACAACTCGCAACAAAGGCAATTCCTACTGAGCACAACAATAGGAAAAACTTCATACGGTTAAGCATCAAGAGCTGCCCAGAGAGCTGGAGGTATTCTAAACATGAATGGACAAAGCCCTCAGTAACTTGGAAGCTATCACCACTTTCAGCAGTGGGTTGAATATGATAACCTCCAGAGATCCCTTTCAAAATAACTTATTACATGATCTGTTCTAGTTAAAATGACTGACAAAGCCCACGGTGTTTTATTCCTCTGAAGGAATGAGACTGTGTCTGAATGAAACACAGTCTCAGTATGACTTCAGAATAATCCTCAGGTGCTCCTCCACTGAGTTGTCAAATACTCAGTTTGGGACAGGAGCCTTTTTGGCAAGTGGTGTGAAAAGTCCCCAGACTCTTCTCAGATACAAATTATATCAATGCAGATCATCTACAAATATGGATTTCCAGAGTTACTAATAACATATATATGGGGCCTGTGTCAAGATATGATAATACTTTTTCCATTAAAAATTAGCTGATTACTTTCAATTCAAAAGGCATCCTGTAACAACATATTATAGCTAAATCCTGCCAGAATACAGCTTTTCTCTGAATAATGCCAATCTGCATTCAAATTTGCGCAGCATTTCACAGGCTGACTATAGTGAAGATGAACAACAGAGGTTGAATCCATCAATGTCCCAAATATTGATACTGGAAAGCCTCATGCTTCCATCACAGTCAGATGGTTTTCTCCTAACTGTTAATAGTTTTAAACTGATACAAGGCCTCTCACAATGTCTAAGCTACAATTTACAAGTCCTGATACTGTCATAGATTTATTGAAATTTCAATTAAAGGACACATATATTTATGTATATGTGTGGCTTATCAAAGTTGTGATGCCTTTCTTTTATCTTGTTGGTATGAGTACTCACTCTCAGCTGGACTCTTTCCACATTTCAGGAAGAGATTTTTTTCAGGGATATTCAGTGTCCTTTGCATTTCTCTGTTCAATTTATCAGTCTTTCTCTTAAGTTACTTATTCTTTCTATCTTTAATAATAAAGGGTTTTTGTCAGGCTGAGAAATACTCATATTTATTTTGAGATGTGAACTTCTAACTGTTCTCAGAGAGGCAGCAAGACAATCGTATGATCTGTCATAATAAAGTTCCGAAGGAATTACTTGATAGCTATCTTCTAAGTATCTAGGTCAGCTTTCCAGAGCATGAAAAACAAATAACAAATGGTTAAATAATGTATTTTCTCTATACAAGTGATCTTAGTTTCAAAAGTAAGACTCTGAATAATTCCCTTGATGCTTCAAAAAAGATTAGGAAAAAATAAAAAAAAAAGACAGAAATTGTTCATTATTAGCTTAAAAAAACCCAAAAAACCAAAAAAACAAAACAAAACAAAACAAAAAACAAAAAACAAAAAAAACACCCCCCCAAAAAAACCCCCACACCACACCAGCAATGGTAGAACAGTCACTGGGCAAACTGCAATATTAGCAGTTCTTGAGACAGAAATTTCCTTGGGTTTAAAAATAAAAAAAAACAAAACAACAAAACTTTTAGATTTTTTTGCAGATATGTTCCCTAGAGGTTTTCTAAAGTAACATTCTTCTGTGTCCTTATTAGTGTCTGAGTTATAAAAGGAAAAATCCATAGAAATCTCATCAGGGATTTATACAGTATTTTCAGACACTGTTTCTATTTTTTTAATCAACAAAACAACTAATCTTGCTGCTTTTCTTCCTTATTCACCCACTTTGTTTCATTCTAAGACACAGCTTGTGAAGCTGGAACATTGAGTATCCAGCATGCAAAGGTTTTTGTTATCCTAATTCTATCAGACTCGAATAAGCCTCTGAGGAGTCCTCTTCCAATCAAGTTACCCTCCACCTGCATTCAAAACCTCTTCGCCTGACCCCTGACCAATTCAGAGACAATTCAGCTCTGTGAGAAGGACCAATTTTGATAAAAAACCCCAGATGGATTTCTGTTAAAAATAAAATACAAAATAAAAGAAAGAAAATGCTTATGAAAAGAGGAGAGGCATAAAACTGTTGACTGTCAACAGGAGAAGGATAAAGTAATATACATGGATGAAAAACAAAGAATATCAAGGATGAGGTACTGTATGTAAGATATTAATTTTATCAGGTAAAGTGAGAAAGAGGCAAAGTACAATAGTACCTCAATGAAGTAAAAAGTTTAAAAATTAATGCCTTTCTATTTCTCCTTTAACTACAATTGATCTCTCCCTGTCTGTCATACAATTAATTTATGTCTGTTAGTATGGTTAAACTTAAAATCTGGGGGGAAAATATCTTTCGATAAAAATACTTGGCAATTAGAGAAACTGTCTATTTATTTTCGATTCACCATTTCTGTCAATACTTTTGTGCTTGGATTCTTTGAGCGTGCACCAATTCAGAGAATCACAGAATGAGTCACAGAATGAGTTTGGAAGGAGCCACAGTGGAGCATCTGGTCCAACCGCCCTACTCAAGTAGGGTCATCCTAGAGCACATGGCACAGGATTGTGTCCATACTGTTCTTGAATATCTCCAACAGAAGGAGACTCCACAGCCTCTGGGCAATCTGTTCCAGTGCTTGGTTACCTGCCTATGAGGATACTGTGAGAGACAGCATCAAAAGCCTTACTAAAGTTGAAGTTCAGCTGTTATCCATACAGGTAGCTGTTTCATCACAGTGGGCAACTCCACCACTGTGACTGATGCACCCATACATTCTCCTTTAAAATCTGAACACCTCAAACATGACACCGAGTCATGAAGACTTGCTTAGAACATTAGAATTTGACAAGTCTGAAGATCTGAAATGTGCCTTATTGGAATAATTACATGTTTAGCACATAAATATAAATTACATAAATATTTATAAATAATTATATACAATTATAAATGTAATATAATATAAAAATGCGCCACAAAATGTTACTTCCCTAATTAGCTCCAAATCCAGAAGGATTTTTAGAGATAATTAAAAGCAGCTTGTCTACCATGAAAAAATTGAGTACCAAAAAAACCCAAAAAAACCAACAACAAAAAAACCCAGCTGATTTTACATTATTTTTTCTATATACACCCTGAATTTCAAAATTCAAGGTGTAGACAGAAAAACATGTTTTTCTCTCATTACTCTCTCATGCAAGTTGAAGATTGCAAGAAGAAGTGAAATGGGCTGAACTGTCATTAAATTACAAGCCAGGTATAAAATTTCTCATCAAAGGTGAAGCTTTCCCAATGCTTAAATGTAGCACTTAAATGAATGGCAGATTACAAAATGTAAAACAGGAATAGACCTAGATTATGGTAGTAAAAGGTATTTTATAGTAAGAGTCTTTTATCCTTCAGTATAATCTCTATTGCTGAAAGTCCAACTCATCACAGTAGCTCTAGTGATCACTGATGTCTTTGCCAGTTCTCAGTGTAGCATTCAGAAGTACACCAGACTAACAGAGTTAAATATGAACAGCTGCAAATCCTGTCCTCAGCATTCCTCAGGATTAATGAACCTGTCAGTAAAAGGGAGCCTGTCAGTAAAAGGGAGCCTGCAACTCCCAAATGCTGTCCCATGTGAGTGGCTGGAGAAAAAAAAAGTATTACCACAAGTAGAAACAAAACTTTTGTTTTCAATAATTTTCCATTCCAGTATCTCACCTAAGAGAAAAAGTCATTCTACACCCAGTTTTTTTTCTATTCCCATATATTTCAGGTGAGTACAAAAAGAAGGCAGAAGTTATTTCTATTTTTGTTGCAAATAGACTAGTTTGATGAATGTCCATGTGTGAAATAAAGATTAACTACGAGTACCTGAAAATGAAAAAGTAGAGAGAAAGGAGAATAAATCAGTAAGACAATGTGATCATTTATGACTGCTATAGCATTGACTTTCAGGTCACAATTTTCTATTAATATTTTGAATCATATAGAACAGAGATGAAAACTATTCTCTTTACCCACTTGAAATATAAAGCATTTATCTCTGGAATTTCTGTCATGTAACTGTAATTGTAAAACTTACCAAACTCAGTGCTAGTGAGCTACCAGCTATTTCAGCCTGATTTCAAATTCTGCTTTTGAGCTCCTATGTACTAGAAATTTATACAAGGTAAAAAACCCCAGTGTTTATCTCCACGTTACACTCAATTTGTGTTCATATTAAATGCTAGTTGTCCAGAACTAGCTGTTGTTTTTATTGTTCAAATTATAGTGAAGAAAAAGTGAATATGGCCATGAAGACAGTCTAATCCATTTTTCTCATTAGTTTGTCAACAGAATCCTGTGAGGACTGCAGATAACACTTTCAGAAAGGGACCTTGGGGAGATCTTGTGAGGGACACAGAAAAACAGATAAGACCCTTAAAATTTAGTTTTCAGAGTCTTCAGTGAGAAAAATTAGGGAAAATAAGGATAATGTTAACAATATTTTCCAGGAAGCGGCAGCTCAGCAGGACTGCCCACTTATTTCTCAATAGTATGAGGTAGGAAAGATCCCTTCTGAATGGGTGTCACGCCTAGAGTCACATAATACTTTGCAACTCTAACCTAAATTACCATCTGAATTATACTTGAAATTCACTTACTTTTAGACACTAACATTACATCTACAACCAAGAAAAACTGTCTTTCTTTGCCACAGTCCCGGGAATCACTTCTTTCTAGGCTCTACCTATTACTGTGATCACTAGTGGTGATATACAACCAAGGAACTTGGACTCATTTTGTATGCAGTGGCTGCATATCCCAGCTACGCCTCCTCTGCAAGGTCTATCACTTTCCTAAATTTGTTTCAAAATTCAATTCCTTAAATATTATCAAAGCTTGTCTCCCTGCCCTTCCATCAGGAAGTACTATTTAGGGTACCCATGAAATGTAAAAGGCATCAAAATCAACCCAAAACTTGATACTAAAAGGAAGGGGCAGTCTTGGGTTGTTCGGGCTGGGTTTTTGTACTGCTTTAGGCTGGAGTTTGAGAATGTTGGGTGGGGGGTGTCCTGCTGTATTTTAGGTTTTGATCAATACATACACAGGTTTGATACAGTATTTTCTCAGATGCAACTAGCTTGTGTTGATTCAAACAAGAAAAATCTAGGACTATGTAGGATAGAATTTTGATTCTTTTTCTATGAGATTCATACACAAGGAATTTAAACACCACTGAGTCCATAGCAATCATCTATAATAATATGCACAGACACTATATACTGAAGTCTCATTATATTTTACTATGACTCTTGCAGCTAGTTTGCATACAATTTATCAGTATTACCAGCAATGCCTGGTAAAAAAAAAAAGAAAGCTGTACTTTTTCATACTTCTTGGTGAAGCAGAAAGTATATGCAAAGCTGATGAATAAGGCTTATACTTATCTCAGCAAACCAACCAGAAGTGGACATGCCTTTCACTGATCAACCTTTTAAAACATTTTAAAGAGCAAGTCATGTTCCACAGAATTCCATGGAAAAGTACATAATGTTTTGAATTGCTAGAAGCTATTTCAAATTACTTTATCTGTGATATTAAACAATTTATACAAATACTTACTGCAGCAGGAATGAAATACTTACATATTATAGAGGCAGACTTTCTAACGTACATATACACACACAGACACAGATTATATGCTTTTTTGCTTATAATTCTTAGCAGAGTACCACAAACCCAGTCGATGTCCTAAAGTGCCAGATTTTAAGTTTACATAACACATGCAATACAGCAAGCAGACAGAAACACTCTCCCTTGGACCCCTCTGAGTAGGTTACCATGAATTGTGCACTCTAAGAAACACCAACAAAGTGCATGAAATTGATTTTACTCAGTTAAATTAAGTATATGTATTCTAAATTCAAAAGTATATGTATTCTGAATTCAAGAACACTGTTTCACTGTTTATATGAGGAAATGAAATACATTACTTAGGAATGTTGATAACCTAGACACCCTTGCTGCACTGCTTATGCAAAATGCCACCAGTTTATCTAGTGACATTACCAAATGGTCACATGGAAGATTCCTCTATAGCTTAGAGGCACCACAGGCTTTGAAAATGCAACATAACTGAATTTTGGTTAAAAAAAAGCACCATATACGTGCTGGCACTGATTAAGCTCCATCTGTGCCTGAAAGAGAATTACAGTGGAATAAGTGCCAGTCAAGTGTTCTCTCAGTCAGCTCAAATGCCCTTGAAGAGACATCCTGTGTGATACACAAATGAAGAAATCTGTGGTGTATCAGTTTAGTTTTTAAATGCTTTCACTGGGAAATAGTTTTTCCTTTTCTCCCTTAGTTTAATGTCCCAGCAATATTTGGTGGAAGAATGCTTTAATTTTGGTATTTACAGATGTTTTTGCTTCTTTTAAGATTATAAATACCATAATAAAGTATGTATATCACTGGTCAAAAATTGCAGTTTTTACACTTATGAATGTAGGTAAGCACAGAAGACCCAGCAACTGATAATTACTTGTATTTCCATTACCCAGTAAAATCTCTTGCACTCCAATACAATAAGGTGACTTCTGCAGAAGACACTAAAGTGCACAGTCAAAAGCACAGAGATATAGAAGCACTTACATTTGCACTGTGATCACTTCCACTAACACAGACGACATCTTGTTTTTGAATTGTTAATACCTCTTTTGTAAGCTTCAGTCGGATGTCATAAGCATTTTCAGATACTTCATCATATAGCAATGCAATACCAGTTTTAGTCTGTAAATAAAAAAGGCATACACAAAAATTTAAGAATATGAACATTTCATAATGGTGAATAACAAGCTCTATCCCATTCAATAAATAAAAAGCATAAAAAGCATTATTTACAGAAAGCGGGAAACTGGTCAGCTTTTCAGTCTTCAGATTGATTTGGCATAAAAAGCCTCTTTACTGGAAAATACAAGCTAAGTGGTCTTTGAAGTAGACATTAATATGCAAAGAGTAAAAAAGAAAATTACACAAATTTCTCCATTGTACTCTTCCACAAAGAAGCACTGCCAATTAGCAATGTCCTATTTGACTTTATTTATACAAAGACTTATGAAAATGTATTAGAAACAGACAGGTATGTTTAAATGTATATGAACACATTTTCTAATTTTGGCAAGAAGTGGGGAAGTGAAATATTGTTCCTGTCTTAAAAATGTTCATTCCACTCTGTCAGAATAAAACTGTACCCTTCATAAATGTTGCCATTAAGATACAGAGTTCTGTTATAGCAGTAAACTATGTTTTCACATTATAAAACACATAATCAAACCCAATTGTTACAGAAGTTATATTGTTTAGGATAAGATGAACATACATTTCTTAAGTCACATCATCACTGGACAAATAACTAGTAAACTCCATAGGACACCCAACTATTTGGTAAAAACAATGTTTTCTCCATAAGTAGTAGAAAGGAAACTTTTTTTTTTTTATTATTTCTGGTTTATTCATCTAAATTTCCCTCTAAAATTCAGTCAGATATTTCCTTAAACAAAAAACTGCGGTATTAAAACTGCTTACAGCTATTTTTTAAAATATGCAGACAAATGAAATCTCAGATCTTTACATTCACTGCACAGAATAAGAAAAACACCTGTTCTGAAATGAGTGTTCATATTTAAAAGTACTTTATTAATTTATAATGTATATTAATTTGTTTATTAATTTATAATGTATATTACAGCATCATCACAGCACTGCGCATTATGCAAGTGAAGAAAAATCAAGCATGATTTAAGTTTTAGCTGGAGTATTTGTTTTTAAAAGAAGATTTAATATAGAGTTGTTAATCTATGTTTTCTTAAATGGTAGACTGTATAAAAGACAGAGTAATGGAATTAAAGAAGAAACATGTCCTGTGTACTGAATGAAAACTTGAGAGATTTTAAAATAGAATTAAACATGAAAACATGAGCCTCATAATATTTCCATTTCTATAAAATTAGGGAGAAAGGTCTCTGGTGATTATCAATGAAACCTTTCGGTCTTTAAAAACAGGATCAGTGTAAGCTTAAGGCACTTAAATTTGGTGTAGCTCTGTGCTGCAACTGAGTGTTAAAACCTCCCTTATAGCAGAAATAGCAAATGCAGCCTAGACAACAACTAAATTTATTCTGAATTATATACAGAGCAGTTGTTCAGGTGAATTGTTCATGTAGTTGGGCTATCCCTAGGCACAAAGCAATTGTCCCCATGTATGTCACTTCTGCCACTTAAGACACTGAGATATACTAAGACCTCTGAGCATGTAAAGCTGACATAGGCTTTTTAGGATACCCAGGTCATTTTCCAGCTGGAGGCATGATCAGATTTCCATGTTTATAATGAGATACAAACATTGGTCATGTCAGTAGACATCCACATGTAGATACTTTCAACTTGTAAGGGATGTCATTAAGGGTTTACACTGCAGAAATCACAGAACAGCCAGTGTTTGGAGGGTCCTTAAAGATCATCTACTTCCAACATCATGGAAGAACACCTCCCACTAAACCAGATTGCTCAGAGCCCTGTCCAACCTGGCCTTGAGCACTTCCAGGAACGGGACATTTACAACTTCTCTGAGCAACCTGTTCCAGTGCCTCACTACACTCACAGGGAACAACATCTTTCTAATATGTAACTTAAACCCATGCTCTTTCAGTTTAAAGCTATTCTACCCTGTCCCATTACTACATACCCTCTCCAGCTTTCTTGAAGGTGCTCTTTAGATACTGGCAAGCTGCTCTAAGGTCTTCCTGGAGCCTTCTCTTTCCCTGATTGAATTCAATTCTCAGCCTGTTTTTGTAAGAGACACCCAGGTGTTTAGAACCTGTCTGGGCAGCAGTGAGCAACAGCCACCTCTGAAGCATGATTCTATCTGATCTCTTTTATACATCTGTCTAGAAGGGAACATGTGAGTCACAGCGGTCTACTTTGAGTTATAAGGTAAATATATATAACAGCTCAAATATAAGCATCTAATTGTGGGCAGAGAAATCTATTCAGTATTTGCTAGGTATGTCTAAGGGAAAGAAAGTTCAGTCCTGGTATAAAGCCTTAATCATTCTCACTTGTTTGGAATCCAGCATCTCTTTATTTTTCCAAGATTTTGGGTCTTTTCACATTGTCAGCATGCAACATTGATAAGACAGAAAAATGTCTTATCAATACATTTTTGTGAATGACAACATATGAAACCTATGCCAGTACCATCTGCCTAAAAGCCATGCTGCCAGCAGGAAGTATTTCCAAACAGTAGAACTACAGCCTTGAAAAAACACTGTGCCTGAATTTTACTGCTGTTCAGATGTTGTGCATCACTGTCCCACCTGGACTGGTGACCACAGTTACTTTTGCTGTGTACCAGAGAATGCTTTACAGAAACACTGGAAGAACATAGCTCTGGAGCATTCTTTATACAGCTCACACACAGAACAATTCTCTGGCTAGAAATTGTTACATATGTGTAGTGGTTTAGGGCAAATTTTGGGAGGAAACCTCCAAATGGGGTCTCTGTAGAAAAGCAAATTAAAGCAGCCCCTCCCCCTACTAGTTTAGGAAAAGATTACCTTCAAAAAAAAGTGGGGAAAACTGTTTATTTAACAAGCAAAGTGCTTACAAGCATAAAAATTTAATAATATTAAAATAAAACCTCTTGCTGTTCTGAAGAGGCAGCAAATTCATAAAGTCCTTGTTGTGGGGCGTATCTTGGCTCACTCAGTCTCTTACTAATCCCTCCTGAGCTGTAAAATGCAGCATCCCAGCCCTGGTGGGCCACAGGTGTGAGCTCCTGGTGTTTTTCTGGGTTTTCAGTCCAGAGCAGGCTGATCCAAGGAAAAGCCACTATACAGGGAAATTCTCTGCCTCAGCTAGCTAAAAAACTAACTAAAAGCAAAAGAGAGCTCTCTCCATACTGTCCGTGCTGCAGACAACGCAGTCTGTGTGAAGAGAGAAATGCAGGAAATCAAGTGCAGTTTCTGAAAACAAACCGTGCACTTCTTCTCTCCCCCTTCGCTCTCAGAACCAGTCATAAAGGTGCAGAACTATCCAGCATAGAAAAATAGATGATTGGGGATACAAGCATAATAAAGTCACCCTAGGACAATATGTTTAGAAGAAACACAATGAAAAAAGCTCTAAACTGTCATTTGTAACAGATGATCAGGTAATAAATGAAATATGCAGACTGACCTATTAAATAGTTTAGCATTTTCCATCACACTATTTCAACTGAAGTCCAACTGAAGCTCACCTAGTACTGTTAAAATACAACACCTACATACCTACTACATGAACTCCTGAAGTGATCCAAGATGAGGCACAGCAATACCTTATTTGCTTTCAGAATCAATAAGGTTAATCTGGCATTCTCTCAGCCTTTCAAGTCAGCTTTTTTTAGACCATTATAAATGGCTTTGAATCAAAGTTCAGCATATTCCCTTGTTCTCTCTTTGTGTTAAAGAGATGGCACACATAACTCTAGTGGGAAAAACCAAGTCCACACAAGGGTTTCTTCAAACAAGGACCTTTAAAATAGAACTTAGTCTTTGCATGTATATCTCACATTTAACTAGCTGTATTCATCTCAATTGCTCATTTAAAAACTGTTTATACATTAGCCATTCTAGGTAACTGATATCAAAAGCTGAGAACTGAAAAGTCAAAATGATATAGCATTGTTAGAGATCATACGCTTTGTAATAAAAAGCATGCAGAAAGTTCATAGGGAGTTTCATCTCAATAGGATTTCAGTGCTTACACTGAGAGGTAGGGAAATACAAATTTAAATTCACTTGGGCAGAAGAAGAAATTAAATGTTGATTTTCATATCTCTGACAGTTTTCTAGGCATTGGCTTCAGAAGGAGGAGTGTATGGGTGTTATGTGCATGTTCACTATATGGTGGGAGGAAGAGTAAAGAAGATCAGTAGTACAAGCATCACAGTAGCTGTGACTTTTAAGAAAGCATAGACACTGCTCTGTCTTTGAAAAAAAGAAAAAAAACCTGAAACCTACTTTCTCAAACCAGCTTAAAAACTGTCAATACCACAGAAAACATTCCTCTCTAGAGGGAGAAAGAATGGCAGATGAATCCTTTTATCAGTTTTATTGTTGGCTACTTAAGAAGGTCCCTAGCCAGAGTACTTGCTTTAAAGCACTCCCTGTTCAGCATAATGTTTTGGGACCCTACTCAAAGTAACATGACTCTTTCAATATGCTGTATCTGCAGTCTAAAGCTCACAGCTACAAATTATGTTTCAAGGTAGGCATCTCTACAACAGTCTTCAGTCTTACTGGTATAAAATACTTGTCTTCACTGCTGTGAGCTTTATTCTAAAACAGCTTGCAAAAAAAAAAAAAAAACAAAAAAAAAACAAAAAAACCCCACAACAAACAAAACAACGACCCTCTGCATTGAGTTACATTGGTTCTCCAGCAGAAAACACCATTTTCAGATCTTAGTCCTTAATAAATACATCCATAGCTTCAAGGGCACACCAGTTCAATTTTTATCTCCTAAAATTCATTCATAAATGAGCTTTATTCATAAATAAAATTCTTTAAGCACTATATTTGAACATTTTTTCCCACTGAAATGCCACATTATATTTCCAGATTAATATTTATCAGCAACACTTATACCTCACAGATCTAGAGAAAATTCTCTAATACAATTTCATTTCTTAAAATGAAATTAAGTCTGGTGAAATTACATATCTGTGGCATACTTGTGGTTGGAACACCTGCTGAGGACACACAACAACCTGAGTCACTGATTTTTATCCTACATCATTTAAGATTAAGAAGAAACAGAATTTAGGCAGCCCTACATACTTCCCTGAGCACTGTTACAGCAGGCTCACATCTACTCTCTCTGTCACAACTGGTTTGATGTTTTCTACACCACATTTCCTATCATGATCAAAAGAAAAAGATACTTTCTCTGAGAAATTCAAATGTACAGTATCTTTGACTAATATAAAAAGATTTTAAATGGGATGAAATATAAAGGGGAAAAAAGTGCAAGGTATTAAACTATAGGAAGAACAGTCATCTGTATGGAGGAAGAAAAGCTATTCTTCACCATTTATTAAAGAATGGAAACAGGCATGTAGCTCTGAGGATTGGCAGAAAAATAAGGGTATCAATATTTTGTTATTGCAATAAAGGCAAACATATGCTTCCTTCACATTCTTTCCCACTGATTTGTTTTTTTCTCAATCTTACAAGACAGTACCTAAAAGTGCAAATAAAACTACAGTTCTTTAGTTGGGTAGTAGAGAATGTTCCTTAAACACTGCTGAGTGTAAGGGAGTAAATTTCATGCCCATGAAGTAATCCATCACCAGTGTTTCATTTAATACATCTTAGTATATTGTTTCCTTTTATACAGTATTATGTCAGTGTTGTTTCATGGCTACACTCCATCAAAGAGGTAATGAGCTGAAAAGGGTCATGAGAGAAACAAACAAACAAACAAACAAATCAGAAGTGGTCAGAGATCTGTAAAATAGGTTGTGTAAGTAATTCAAGATAAATTCAGGTTATTTCATTTCAAGACTGCATATACAAGAACATAGTGACAGTTTTAAGTACTTCAAAATCTATTACAAATAGAGCAATCAGGAAAGAAAATAATTCAGAAATCTCCTCCTCTGAATACATTCCAGTTATGAAGAAGTGGAAGCCCTTGAAGAGATTGCTTGGATAAATTATGAATATCCATGGCTAAGGGATTCTGAAAGAAAATTGAACAAACTTCTGCCCAAATGGTATCAGTAATCCTCTCACAGGGAAAAATCCCAGAAAAAAAAAAAAAAAATCTCCTTTAGATCTCTTTCACACTAATATTCAAAATTATGTGACTTCTTGCATATAAACAAACTTCTGAATCCAAGAGAAAACCTGACTGGCTTTACAAGGACACCTGGACTGAACAACAACTGCCATAGGATGGGTGAAAAATAACTAATAAAGCCTGAAGAAGTTTATCACTTAGGAGTTTTGATAACGGATGAGTGACATTTACAACAAACTTTGTAAATACTCATAATTTTCATAGTACCAAATCTGAAAGATAAATGTACCCTAAAATGTGCCCATGACTTTCATGATTAAAAGGTAATTCCAGGCCGTAATGGTTTTAATTTAATAAAACCGGGCGGAAAGACTAATTAATGTAGGGGTTTTAGTATTAATTTTTTGTTGGAGGGAGAGATTAGGAGAAAAACAAAGCAGGCTTAAGCTTAAAAATGAACAAAAAATAGTTTTATTAACATATATTAAAAGAATGAGGAGGAAAGAAAAAAAAAAGAGAAAAAGAAAACAAACTAAAACAGAATGATACATTAAAACACACTTCTTTCCTCTTGCAAACTATTAACTTTCTTATTGAACAGCACAGAAAGACACAACCTTGGATTTTCAGTCAGTTTCACTTTTTAGACATAACCACTCATTACTTTAGGAGAAGAGTCTTTCTAAGATCTTTTTATGAAGACATTTGCCACAAGACAAAATAGTCCAGTGCTCTCATTGTTACACCTTCTGCTGCCGCCCGGAGTTTTCGCAGACTGTGATGTTCTATCTGCAGAGCTTCTCAGTGTATTTGGGGTATTATTTACGAATACTTCTTCTGATCTAAAATCATCTTTTGTCTCAAAGGCTGAGACCTCTTTTTTGACCCAAGAGCAGCGGCTTCAAAGTTCCTAAATAAATCTCAATTACATCAGTCCTTAACTTTGATTAATATAGCATTCTACCCAAATAATACTAAGATGCTGCAAAGAACAGTTCATTTCTTCATAATTTACCTTAGAAAAGTCCGATTAAAAATGTCCACTTCTTCAATCCTATTCCATTATTATTAGTTCTTTTACTTCTCACCTAACTGACTTCATTCGGTGTCTGTTCTACGTACCCTTATGTTTTCTTTCTTCTTTCTCTCAAAGAAGAATTGTGCTTTAAAAGTTCCATGTTGCTAGAAAAGGGTTAAATCCGCTCAGGCTTGCAAAAGGCCACATGCAAGCGCTGAGGCTGCAGGAGCTGAAGAAAATGCAAAGCTGTGTTGATGGAGGAAGATGGTAGATGTCCTGTTTTCCACCCCTCAGTCTTATCCAAGGTGGCTCAGCTCAGAGTGGTTATGGAGCTGCAGGCTTTCTTTCTCTGCTGCCAGCGGCGATTAAGCTGGGCCATGGTTTGGCCCCTTCTGCTGCGGTCTGAGCACATGGCCCCGCACTGCCGAGCTGTAGCCACCCTTCTTCCCTGCCAGCCAAGCAGGGGAAGAAGTTTAGCCGACCGAGGCCCTCCCTGTGTGGGCAGCGGCCCTCAGAAGCCCGCCCGGCCCGGCCTGGCCGCCCAGAGAGGCAGCAGGGGCCGACTTGGGCCTGGCCCGGCCCAACCATGATGTCACCTCATGGCAGATCCCCGAAGCGAGATGTCCAGCAGTTAGTTTTTAAATGTCCCCTCCAAAGTCACATCGCCATTTCCCATTGGTTAACTTAGCTGCCAATATTCCAGCCAGCTTTTTGATAGGTCCTTGTTCTCCTCCCCAAACCACTCCACGGTTAGGGCAGGGAAAAAAATATCTCGAATTTTCTATAACTAGAAAACAAAATTGTGCCAACCCATGATACAGGCTTAAGGGGCCTTGAGTAAGAACACAAATACACACTATTCAATGGACCAACATGGGACAAATGGATAAGGCAATAGATAGTGAGAGCGGTAACACATCTGTGGAACACAGAGAATCGATGATTCCATTAGCATCACAAACACACAAAGAATCATTCAGTAAAACTAGAAGCAGACAGAAATAAATTATAACTTGCTGAAAACAGTCATACGGAGCTCCCTTAGAGAATATGTTTTTTCCTGTAACTACATATGTAGTTGCCCTTATTATCAGCTTTACCTTGCCACGACTTTTATATCTAATGACACAGTTTCACAAATGCAGAAACAAAAACACTTAACCTCAGTACTCCTTCCTTTAAGAAATTCTGACTATAATGATAGTGAAGCCATTAAGCAGACTATTTGGAGAATAGGTTATGGTTCCTCGATACTATGAGGGTGAGGGGTTCTATGAACAAGTCGGAAGAAGCATCTTGAAAAATGTAGTGGATTTGTCCCATATCTCAGAAGAGTAGTTCAAGACCCCTATATTAGGAGAGACAACATCATTTTACCATCACATGTAGGAGATGATCTGCAAAGGTATGAAGCCCAGCCTCAAAGCAAGGCTACTCTGTGACCAGCCTGGCTGAAAGCCTCTAAGGATGGAGGCTGTTCCCCACTGTTGAGCAACCATCACTACTGCTTGACTGTCCTCATGAGGAAAGGCTTTTCATTGTGTCTTGTCACTGTAGGACATGAAAGAAAGACGAAAGACTCCAAGTATTTCAGAAGCCAAAGAGTATAGAAGGCTTTATTGTCTAACTCTTATCACCTTTTATAAGGTGTTCCAATACAGATTTAACGTGATTGGTGACTAGGAACGACACCTCTCTAATCCCATTGGTGAAACTAGAGAAACAGCAAAACACCACCTGGAGAAGGATTGTTTTGGGAAAGGATAGTTGTTTTGCCAAGATTGTTTTGAGAAGAGGTTTTCTTGAGAACTTTTCCCTTGGGAAAGAGTTAGCACTGCTAGCAGGCTAAAATCTCTTCAGACTTAGAAATGTCAGGCCCACAGTGTCCCATTTCAAGCTCTGCTTACTGTCTCCTGTCTACTCAGACACCACTAAAAAGAGCCTGGTTCTATCTTGATCTCCTCATTGATATAGAAAACCTGCATTTAGGTGCAGATGAAACTGTCTCCAGGCTGAACAAACCCAGCTCCTTCACAGGGAAAGTGCTTCCAGGCCCAGTCAACTTGGTGGCTCCCCAGCAAACTTCCTCTGTGTTATCAATGTCTTTTTTGTACTGGGGGGAATCTAAAATGCATACAGTATTCTACAGCACTGGGTAGAGAAGGACAAACCCTTCCCTTGATCTCCTAATTGTGCTCCTCCTAATACAGCTCAGGATAATGTTCACTTCTCTGCTGCTAGCTCACTACCCATCACAACCCCCCAAGACTCTTCATATGAGCTGCTCCCCAGACAGGCAGGCCTCAGTCTGTATCACTGCCAGGGCCTCTTCGTTCCCAGGAGCAGGATGTGGCACTTGTTGGATTTTTATGAATTTAGTTCATTAATTTCTTGAATTTCTTGGCAGTCTGTTTGTTAGCCTGCCTAGGTGTCTGTCAATGGTATACTGACTGCACCCTCCAGTTTGGTGTAATCAGAAAACCAAGCCCACTGTGCCCTCTTCCAGGTCACTGACAAAAATGTTAAAGAAGATGGGTCACAGGATAGACATCTGAGGAACATCACTTGCCACAGGAATCCAGACAGAGGATAACCACTACCCCTAGTATGAGCATCAAAGCAGTTGTCCACCCATGCATCTAGATGGAGGTTATGGCAACAAAGTAGCAAACAAACATTTATTTCCTTAACACTAAAATACTACTAATACCAATAACAATGTTAATAACAAAACTGATTCTTTGTCTTAAGATATAAATGCATAAAAATAAGTTATTTTTTAAAAAATCAGGAAAAAATCATCATGCTTATTGCCACTATAGATAAAAATGTCAGAAGATGATACAGAAAATATCTGGATGAGAGCAGTATCAAGTATCTTTCTGCTCCACTACTGCCCTCTCACAGCAGTATCCAATTCCTATGGACAGAAGGATGCAGCAATGCCCTTATATTTACTAGGCCCAGCAGTCCTGCCCACCCCATCTCAGAGTCCAGGACAAAGGCCAGGACACACCCATGGTCATAGCAGGAGCCAGAACCTCCCTTTCACACTCTCCACATGAAGCCCCACATACTGTCCACCAGAAGCTGCTTCTGCCTCCCTTCCCAAAGGAGAACCCCTGCAGCTGGGAAACACCACCAACACCAGCACTGCTGCTGCTGATGAAAACTGTGGCTGCTGCAGTGGTCCAGCCCTTACACTACTGCTCATGTCTGAAGGGAAATATTTTGAAGTAGCTTGAAGGGAAATATTTCAAATTAAGATAAAACCAAATTAAATCTGAATTTCATTCCAGTTGGAAAGAAACACTGTCAATGTTAATTTTTAACACTGAACTATTTTTAGTATCACAAAATCAACAACCCCCCCCACTTTTTAAATTAGAATAATATACAATATGCTCATCTAAGAGCTACCCAACTTTTATGATATACTTGGAAGATACACAGCTTCTTTCAGCTCCTATCCAAAATAAGCACACCCACAAGACAAATGCACATGAAATTACTGGGGAAAAAAACCAAAAAACAAAACAAAACCCAACCAACACAACTGCTTTCTAGCCTCAGTAAAAAGCTAGTAAGACTACTTATGTTTGTCATATCATTTTTTGAGACTGATATTGGATCATGCATTTTTATTAAAGCTGTAACTCAATTTCACAATTTCATAATGTTCACAATTGTTCTCAGTGAAGAAAACCACAAATTTCTGATAACTCCTTTCACAAAGGTGATTCACATTCACAAAAAAGCCAATGGAATATTATCTGATGGACACAATTGATTCTCATGTAAGTCAATTATGACTAATACTGAATTAAAATGTACTGTAAATTTTAAATGCACTCTCTGATAAGAATCAGCATCAGAAATAAAGAGGATCAAAACTAGACATTTAGGAAACCTTTGAGTGAATATTTTCCAAAAGCACTGATTACATCTGAAATATGCTCCTTCAATAGTACTGTTTTGATAAAGATTTTTTTTAATCTGCATTTAATAATAACAGTATTATGGATTAACATTTCAATATACACAGCTGTAAAAGGTGTATTAGCATTACAAGTTTTTACAAGATTTTAACTTCAGCATGACAATATCACTTTCTAACAGCTCAGAACATTTTTTCCTAAATTTTTGAGGGCGATACTCAAGGTAACAGAAGTTGGAAAAGATGCTCTCGATATACAAAATTTAAAAGTCTATTTTGTTGCTTACATCACAACCTATTCAATAGTCAAAAATAGCCTTAGGAATACATATCTGTTAATGACATTAGCCTTGCAAGAAAAATGATTAACAGCTGTCTCACAATATCTGTGATCTTAATCAGGAAGCACTAGTATCTAGTTTAATTACTGCAAGCTCAGTACATCATGAGCTAATTAGATATGATTGATTGTTGTCATTCTCATGCACCTCTCAAAGCATCAGACATAAATATTTGAAGTCTGTATTGCACATTTGAAAAATGAACTTCCAGAATGTCATGTCAAAATAAAAACTGCCTTTTTAAAAACTCTTAACAAATGCTAATAGAGACACATAGTTAAATATTCTAATAGAAAGTCTAACCCAGAAAATTGCCAAGGCTCAAACTATTAGGAAAATTGCCTAGTTTTATTTTGATTTAGATAGTATCTTTAAGTAAATGGATTAAGAATATAAAATCTCAGAATATAAAGATGCTCCTATGCTTATAGCAGTTTCCTACCAGTCCAACAAGAAAGCATAAATTTCACACTTCGAACTAAACCACTTAGCACTAGCTGGTAAAACCCTGTGGCAGTGCAAGAATTGTTTTATCAAGCTTTATAAGAAGTTTTATGTTATGGTTCATTCCACTGTGCCCCCAGTTCTGTAACGGTTCCTCCCCTTTGAGTTTTCTGTATAAAAAGTTGTTTCATGTCAATCATCCCATCCCCCCTCTTATCCTTGTCAATCCCCTCTCCCCCTGGCTCGGAGGCATCCTGTCTGTCACCTCAGGACCCCTCCCCAGGCTCAGGAAATTCCCAGAGGGGTGTCGAGTGATAGGCTGATGCCCGGGAAATCCCCTTCTTCCCTTTGGTGAGTGGTCCAAGGTCTAGAAGTGGACACCCCCTGCTATCCTCCCGAATTCCCTGATTTGCTAACCTGTTACTGCCACCTTTGAATCCTCCCCCACTTATAAGTTCGGGGAGGGAAATTCAAACACGCTCTCTGGCTGGGCAGGTGGACGAGTGGCATAGCTCCCGCCGTTCGGACCTGAATAAACCATCTTTAAACCTGCTTAGCTGAAAGCCGACCTTTTATCCACCGCTGCCGTCACGAAGCAATTTAGGTCAGCTGCCGGTGGGAAGCGGAGTCCCTCAGGAAAAGGTTGCCAGCTTGCAACTGGGGACCGAAACGCTTTGGCCGCTGTGCAGATCTGAGCCAGCTGGTGGCCCGCACCTGCCCGGCGTGGAGGGGCACAGCCACAAAACCCCACAACATTCCCTTCGGAGATTATTTAAGAAACAGATTATCAGAAAATTAATGTGATTATTTCTATTGCTGATACCACAAATATTACCCTAGTGGGGCGTCAGCTGTTTAATAAATATTTCTGTCATTATATCAAAAGACAAACAAAAACTAAGCATAATAAAAACACCTCACCTATTTTCTTAACCTACAATAGCCAAGTAAGAGCAATATAAAGGCACCACTTTTTTATTTTTTTTATTAGAATACCAGATTTTGATTAATCCTGCTCCTGCTCTCCTTCCCCTTTTGACTGATACAGGTCCACCACATTCATTCTTTTTCAAACTTTTGCATAAAATTGTTGGTAGGGTTGGGGTTTTTTTGTTTTTGTTTTTTTTTTTTGTTTGCTTTTTTTTTGTTTGTTTTGTTTTGTTTTGTTTTTCTGTCCTATTAAACCTATTAAGCGGTTGTGTTACTCTGCCAAAACCAAGAAGAAAGCCATATCTAACTGCTTAATTTCTGAATAAGGTGGAAAAGAAACTGGGTCTAGCTAGGAAAAAAGTACTAAAGCTTTCTGCAGAAGACAAAAACAAGGCAAAAAAACAAAAGAACAACAGGAAAAAAATAATAAATAACCAGTTTCAAGATTTTAAGCAGTTATCCTTCAGAAACTGGAAGTATATAAAGAAAATAGCACAGAAAACCTAGGAATGATGAAGGATTTTTGCAATACCCATTAATTAAATAAAAACTGCAGGTAATTTAAGTATTGAAAATTCAATGATTTATTTGAATTCAGACTTCAGACAAAGATTTCTTAAGATGAAGAATGTGTTTTCTAAACCACTTTTCAAAAGCAAGAAAACATGTGGAGATAAAACAAGTATCTCCACAAGTGGAGATACAGATTCAGCTCTCATTAAAAAAAAAACCCAAACCAAACAAAACCCCCATGGTCTGGGATGAATGAATGTTTGCCCAGAATTAAAAGAAACTCCTATTTTTAAAGCATATACAGGCTAATCTCATTAGCAAAAAGATCAGTACTAAGAAAAAAAAAATCTGGAACTGATGCTAAATCTGATTCTGGCAGCTGCATATAAAACTTGTTTCATATCTTTCTCAACCTCAATAATTTGCTGATTGACAACCAGTAAATGCAACTGACTGATCCACAGGCCCTGTAACTATTTGACTTAAGCCAATGGAAGTGCATTTACACATTTGGATGCATGTATCAGAGAACGAAAATAAAACTAGGAAAGGAAATTAGGTAGGAAACAATCAAACATTTCTAAGTAAAAAGGATTCTTTGAGAAAGAGCTGGATATTTTAAGGGTTTTGATAAAATGTTGTCAAAAATCTGTATTTCTGAATAATAAATGTGCAGCAGAATTTAATTTTATCAATCATCATCTCTCCAATGTCATCTGTCCCTTGATACTGTTAGTCACAGAGCACTGGACTGACACTGTACTTGACTGACACCACATGGAAAGTCTCATCCCCACAGACTGGAGGTAAAGCTGATCTGGATCATCCACTGCAGACCATGGCAAAGGTCACTGAATGAGCTCTGACTGGACTCGTAGGGGGAGCAGGAAACTGAGGGAGAGGAGCATCAGCTTCTCTGAGCACGTTGCAACAGCAGCGACTTAGGAAAGGAGAGCTCCTGCATAAAGTTAGCAGCAATCATTGCTTAGCAAGGCAGAGCATTAAATAGAAGTCAGTTGGCAAAGTGACATCAGAAATTTTAACCCAAGGACTTCAGGAAATCTTATGATAACCCTCCTGTCCCAGAAAGGTATTCACCAGAACAATGCAAACTATTGTATTGTGAGAAACTACAATCTATCACTGAGAAACAGCAGGAGAAAAGGATCAGACTGAGGGGATTTATTTTAGTTTCAAAATATGGAACCAAAGAACTAAAACAGACTCAAAACCAGCCAAACCCCTGACAGTTAAAGGAAAAGAAAGCAGAAATTTTAATTGTTCCTTTCCAGACAACATCAACAGCATCATGAAGTCGTACCAGTACCATCGCAGAACTACTGCCAGGTTATCCTAGCGGTATTTGAAAGAGGAAAGGCAGAAGGAAGTAAAGTCCATGAATGCACAAGTATTTTGGTGACGAGACACTGAGAATACAAATTCCTTTTTGTGTATATTTGAAGCATACTTACGAAAGGCCTGTGTTCAGAAAGGGTACATGACCTTAAATACACTATCAACAGTTTCACAGTTTGTCTTGGTTTGAAAAGACAGGTGTCTGCTAAGGAGAGGCAGGCCTCTCCAGGAAATGAGGAATTTAAATCCTTCCCTCCGTGTTATTCTAATTTGGAAGATTAAAAAAAAAAAAACTTTTTAGTCAGAACTATGGGGAAAAGGAACAACAGTCCTTTACTAGTAAATATAACAGGACAGACAAAAAAACAACAGCAATTATAATAATAGTAAAACAGAACTAAGAACCCTGAGGGCAAACGGTGGAAGTTCCAGCGCTGATGGCTGGAAGCTGGGCGCGGTGGACTGTCCTCGGCAGGTAGGGGGGTGTGTCCTGGCAGGCAAGGTGGGCAGTGCCGGAGATGCCGCAGCGGCGGGACCCAGTCTCACCCAAAATCCAGCAGGACAGCGAAGAAAACTCCGAATTCTTGGGCGCTCCAACAGATGGTAGAATTCCCAGGACCAGACTCCTCTGTTAACCGTGGACTCCAGGCAGCTAGCAGTCCCCCGATCTGTGCTCCCTGGAAAAACTGCCAGCTGTGAGACCACCACCCTCAGCTCTCCCCACGAGCTTTCTCCCTCCCCCAAAACTAAGTGATCAGCTTCTTTTGTCCAAGTTAAGCACTCTATAACTACTAGCATTTAGTCTCCTAGCAACTTGGGGGATGGGAAATTCTACAGGAAACTTAACCCTCAACACAGTTTTATGCAAGTATACAAGTCAAATTTACAAGGTAAGAAACATGATTGTATTTTGGGAAGGAAGGCAGTAGAGGTATGTATGTCAAAAGACAAGAGAATAGTTCTTGGTATAACAAAGCTTAATTAGGGAAGAGGAAGAGAAGATTAAAATAAGAACAGAAAACAGTAAGAGGAAATAACAGTAATAAAGGGGGAAAGAGAAAAAATAAAGAAAATTAATATTAAAAAAGAGGCAATTTCTAAAAATTGTATGCTTAAGACAGAGTAGCTGCCCACTGACAAACACATCTAACTTTTGCAGGAATGATCACCATAGGTCACTAATCTGTAAAAGAATCTGACATATTAGCTCTACTCAGAGTATTAAAAATATGTGTGAAAAATAGAAACAAAATTTACAAAAGCTATGTGCAACAAAAGTGGTATCCAGTACTTGGAAGTGTAGCTAAACAAGAAGCCATAAAACACAGCTGGTGGTAAACAGGATCCTGCCTGAGGTTTACCACTGCTCCCTCCATTATCACACAGCTCTCTGGGATGACCAATAATGGAAACTGTGCCTTTGCACTCTACTACTTCCTTCTCATCTTGTGCCAACACAAACATGAATGAGCCAATCAAATGATCACTGATCATCGCTCACCTAATCCCATTTTTGCTGCCACACCTATACTTACGAGTGTTTTATACCCCTTTTACATACTGCCATACTGTCTATTACCTCTTTTTTGCACAGCAGAAAACAAGCAAACTATGTGCTTTTCTATGGAAGTGTTAAGGGGATAAACAGTGAGAACATTACTGTTTCAATCTTTCTGTGACATACTGGTTTCAGACTCAACAATTCCTACAGCTGAAAATTTACTGTGCTCTCTTTTTTGGTTTTTTGGGGTCTTTTTTTTTTTTTTTTTTTTTTTTATGACATAGCATATAAAGCATCACATGTCACACATGTCAGGATTTTCTGTTTTTCAGATAAGGATTTTTTGATTAGAAGGTGCAGTACAGGGCACCTCTCCTGCTCCTGCTTATGTTCACTTCATTATATGAATGTCAAAGGCTTACCTTAGCTTTTGTTACCCTCCTTTGATTTCTGTACTACAGGGATACATTTTCTGCATTCAGATGATTCTCACTCGTGTTCAAGGGCCATTAAAAATCCTGGGAGTAATCTCAGATAATCTCTCTCTATTGCTTGTACCTGAAACTCAGCTATTATTTTCTTCCTGTAAAAGAGGAACAGCATTCTAGCACAAATGCTAAAAAAAATCCTAGGGATTTAATTTTAGTCCCAATGAAGCTGAAGTCAATTGAAAATTCTCAGTCAAGTCAGGCTTTCATTGTAAAAATTATTAGTTTAAGTTTTGTCACAAATGTTGACAGCTGTTCACGTTGTAACATTCATAGCATAGTTATTACTATAACTATAAAAATTCATGTAGAAGGACATATTTCAGGATTCTGCAGTTTTCTTACATGAAATCCACCTGAACCATTTTGTCAACTGCTATGAAGACTCCCAAACTATGCCGGTTTTCATATTCATTAAAAATTCCTACAAGTTTCTGAATAAGAAAAGGGTACATTACCAGATTATAAAAATATGCAACATCATGATTTAGAAATGAAAATGACACTTAAAAAAAATCTAAGTAGTATAGTTTTAAATTCTACTATTTCCAAGACAATCTCAGAATAACAAGAGCCCAAATTACCTACTAACAATGGAAATATTTGTTAATATTGAATGAAGAAAAAAATCACAAATGAAGCTTTAGTAATTGTATTTTTTAAAAAGACAGTGAAAACTGAACATAAAAATGAAAACCTAATCAGACAGTGTAGGAACTTTTCAGAAAATTATAGTCAAACAACAGAATAGAATACTATGGAGATGTTTAAAAAAAAATTAAAGAGAAACAAGGAAAAAAAAGAAACAACAAAAAAATCCAATCACAGTTATACCAAATAATCTACTTATAGATATGCTAAAAAATCCATGTTAGTAGCCCTCTTTATTGTTTGTTTTCCTGATTGTGCTAGGGTTTATTTTTTTTAAGAATGACCAATTATTAAAACAGAAAGCAATACGGATCTTTTTTCTGAAATCTGATTATTATTATTATAAGCATGGAAATGCTAATCATACTCATTTTTCTGCTCTCGCAAAGTGAGGCTTTTTTTGCTTGTTTGAGACTGTACACTTAATAAAAAATTCTCAAACTTACAGGAAAACACTAGAACAGAAACACTGAAGGGCTAAAGATGGAAGGGGCTTCTGAAATCATCTAATTCAAAGGCCCCTGAAAATCATAGAATCACAGAATGTTAAAGGGTTGGAATGGACATTAAAGATCATCTAATCCCAACCCCTCCCTCCATGGGCAGGAACGTCTCCCACTACACCAGGCTGCTCTGCTCAGGATCATGTGCAATTGGGTTTTGAGTACTGCCAATGATGGAGATCTTGGATAAACCAAGGTGGACCTTTTCCAGTGTTTGACCATCCTCACTGTGAAAAAAATAAAAAATAATCTTTATTCAACAGAATTTCCTGTGTTCCAATTTTTGTTCATTATATCTTTCAGTGGTCACTTCTGAGAATACTCTGGCTCAGTCTTCATTGCCACCTGCCAGCTGGGAATTTTTCCACGTTGGTAAGACTGCTCTGCTATTCTATTTAGCTCTGCTGTCACAGCACTCTCCACCTCTTCTCATATGCCAGATGCTCCATATCCTTGATCTATTTGGGCCTTTGTTGGACTTGCTCCAGCATGCCCATATCTCTCCTGCAATGGGGAGCATAGGACTGGACACAGGACTTGAGATGCTGCCTCACAAGGTAGTGCTGAGCAGAGGGGCAGGATCACCTCCCTCCACCTGCTGGCAATGCTCTAGCTAATGCTGCTGAGAGAGCTGCTGTTCTTTAGCCACAAGACTGCATTGCTGGTTCAGTTCAATTTGGTGACCACTAGGATCCAGTCCTTTTTCTGAAAAGTTGCTTTCCACCCCCTCAGCCTCCGGCCTCTACTCATGTCTGGAGTTATTCATTCCCAGGTGCAGGACTGGGCACGATCCTTTCTTGAACTTCATGTCAGCCTATTCTCCAGCCAGTGCCAGTCCCCCTGAAAGGCAGCACAGCCAGTCTTCCCAGTTTTGTACCATCTGCAAACTTTCTGAGGGCTTTCTCTATCCCAACATCCAAGCCATCAGATGGTAAACAGTACTGGAGCCATTACTGATTTCCTAACTATGGCACTAGTGACAATCCTCAACTTGGACTTCATGCCACAGATCACAACTATTTTGACTATGGCCAGTTTTAAATTGCACTTTCCCATTCATCAAGTACATATTCCATCAGTTTGTCTATGAGGATATGATGGGAGCCAGTGTCAAAAAATTTGCTATATGCAAGATAAACATCCACTCTTAGGCCCCCACCCACCAATCCAATGTTTTCATTAGGGATGACTATGATGTTGGTCAGGTGAAATTTCCCCACTATAAATCACTGCAGAGTACTTTCAAACACCTTTTTGTCTATCCTGTTTGGAAGTGGTTTCCAGGTGAATTTTCTCTACTACTTCTCCAAGGATCTTGCCAAGGATCCATGTTTATTGCCCTTCTCAAAGACAAGGTTTCCTCCAGTCCAAAATGCCACGATGTTTCGAAAATTATCAGGAGAGGCCCTGGAATACCATCATCCAGCTCCTTCATCACTTTCGAATACCTTCTGTGAGCTCCTGCCCACTTGTGTATATCTGGTCTGTTAAAGTGCTCCATAACCTGATCCTCCTCCAACAGGTCAGAGTCTTTCTTGCTCCAGATTTTCCCACTAGTATGGGGCACCTGGGTTTGCAGATGCATTAGACCATTACAGGTGAAGAGGGCACTGACCACCTTGGCCTTTTCCACATCCTCCATCAGATTCTTTGCCCCACTCAGTAGTGTCCTTTTGCTGCTGATGGACCTCTAGAATCCTTTCCTGTTACCCTTCATGCCCCCTGAGATTCAAATCCAGGTGGCATTTGGTTTTCATAACCCAATTCCTATATGATGATACAGTATCTCTGCATTCCTCCCACATCACCTGTCCTTACTTTCACCTCTTGTATGCTTCCTTTTTGTATTTGAGTTCAGTGAGAAGCTCCTTGTCCATCACGCAAGCTTCCTGCTGTCTTTGCTTGTTGGAATGGACTGTTCTTGAGCTTAGGGGAGGTGATCCTTGGAAATCAGGGAGGGGATCACTCCTAGACCTCTCTTCTCTCCAGGACTCTCCATGTATCCTATGGGATTCTTTCAAGCTGATCTCTGAACAGCCCAAAGTCTGCTTGCCAGAACCCTGAAGTCAGGATCCTGCTTTTCACCTTCTCTCCTCCAAGGGGCTTGAACACCCATCATCATGTGATTGAGTAAGGGAAAGAAAAGCAACTGACAATATTGTAATCAGATCTGGAAAAACTGCAAATGTTTCTTAAAATTTATAGGTAAGTAGAAGTTCTTATCTGAAAATAGACAGTTGATGAAGAATTGAAGGAAGCCCTTGCATTTAGAAAAAATATGACTTTTAAACATTTTTAAGTTCCAATTTCAACTTAAAGTTATTTATATTACTTACATAATTTACTGAATTCCTTTCCCTGATAAAGCCTTAAAGCAGTTCCTAACTAGTTTGATTAGGCTGCAATATAATTTTGAAATATCAGTATCTACAAAGTCAAAGTAAACACCAATTCTTGCCGTTCTTCTCCAGGAAATAGGAAATGAACATATTAAATGACTAGTCCTGCAGTTTCAATAGGAGATTATAACATTTCCAATACACACACACACACACACAGACACAGGTGTATATCTACTTTTTTCCCCACAGAAAAAGACACACACATGGATCATATATATAAGGTAAAATAGTGAATATTTACATGATCTTGTTAGACTAGTGAAAAAAGATAAGCTGTTATAACATGATGAGTTGGAAAGACCAGATTATCATACTGAAAATTTTGTCCAGTTAGAGCACCACACTGCCATGATTAGATCAGGTCAGTCACTTCAGCTCTTTGTGTAAGGACCTCTAAGTGCATATGAGGATTGGACTTCCACATTTGAAATTAGTTCTGCGGACTCCTTTGGATTTTTTAGTCATTAGATTCCACTCTTGCTATGTTCTTACAGGAGGCAGTGTATTGTTGGGGGTTAAGTTTTCCTGTGGAATTTTTCCCCCCCATAAGTTGTTAGGAGACTAAAAACTGATGCTTAAAGGGTGCTTGACCTGCACAAGAGAAGTAGACTACTTAGTTTGGGGGGGAAGGGAAAGGCTCAGGGGCTCCAGGAGCTGAGGGTGGCCCCTTCTGCTCTTGGTTTTTGGAGAGGTCGGTCAGGCAACGGCTAGCTGCGTGAGGAGTCCACTGTTAACGGAGGGTCCGGTCCTGGGAATTTTATCACCATCCATCATCTGCCAGAGTGCCCAGGAATTCAGAGCCCCTTTGCCTGCCCTGCTGGAGCTGGGTCAGCCTGGGTCCAGCTGTTGTGGCTTCTTCAGCACTGCTCACTTTGCCTGCTGGGACACCCCCTGCCTGCTGGGACACCCCACCGTTTCCAGCCATCAGCCCCGGAGCGTCCCACCATTCCAGCTTGGTGCTCTTGGGGTCCCAAGAGATCAGACTGCCCGGGGCTTGTGAGACAAAGCCCCTCAGGGTTCTTGGTTCTGTCTATTATTTTTATTATTGCTGCTGTTGTTTGTTTGTCCTGTTATATTTACTAGTAGAGGACTGTTATTCCTTTCTCCATAGCTCTGACTGAAAAGTTTTTGGTTTTTTTTTTTAATCTTCCAAATTATAATAACACAGAGGGAAGGGATTGGAATTCCCCATTCCTAGAGAGGCCCTGCCTCTCTGTAGCAGATACCTGTCTTTTCAAACCAAGATATGTATACATTAGAAAATTGTTTCAAATAATTTTGAAATTACATAAAAATGCAAAATATGTAAAAATGCTTGGTTTTAATTTTACTTGTAAAAGCCATTTCTAAGTTCATAAATTGCCTGTCAGTCTGTAAGTAAAAGACAGATTCTCCTCCACATTACATGCTTGTTTTCATCCAAGGATCATAAGATCGGCTCACTCCATGCAAAAGATAAAGGATATTATAGATAATTGGCTCTGAAATTGCTAAGTCTATGGTCATAAGAGCTGAAGGATAAACGACCTAGCAAAGTCTGAAGTATCTTTTGTATACTAAGAAATATTTAAGACTGTAACATAAAATGAAGGATACAGGAGTTAAGAACAAGATATTCCTCAATTAAGCGTAAGGGGACCCCAATAACTCCCATTGACCATTTCTCTACTTCATCAGTGAATAAAAGAGGCGTTTTGGGAGTCAGATAATAGAAACTTGTTCAAGTTAACTTAGAGTAAAATTCTGAAGTAAACCTACAAGGAGACTGATTGCCTAGTTGCTCTAACACACTAGCACAAAATGGCAAGTGTATTCTCATTTTTTCAGCCAGGTGTCTCTACATAAAATATGAGCACAGAGCATATGAAAACAAGCTTGGTGGTATAAGTGTATTCTCTCACTCTTTAAAAAGCTTTGAAAGTTTTGGAAACTCCGACTTGAGGGAGAACTTAGAACAGCTTTAGTATTAGGCAATAACATTAAAACAGATGAGGGATAAAATTGCAGGTTTTAGGGCATCCATGTCAGTCACATCTACCTGATGAACTCCTTGCCGTTCTGACAGACATTTATTTCCATTTTTTCAAAAAGGGTTTTCAGCATAATTGAGCATTTGATAAAGGCTGGGAACAACAGTTATAAAAGTAAAAAAAAAAAAAAAAAAATTAAAAAACATTTTAAAACATTAAAAAAAGGGAATATTTTCGCAAGCATATATATTATAAATTGTAATTTTTAATTTAATAAGAAATTATTGAGTAATTAAGAAATTATTTTTTTTATTTTCTGTTATATGTGTTCAACACATCTTAGGACTGGACCAATTAATTCTTTTTGAACAGCTTCAGTGCCTTCTACAGTCAAAAGCAATATAACCAAATCTTTTAAAAGTTACAGAGGTAGAAAAGGGATTACTTATCCTCCTTCTAAGTGGATTTACTGATTGTACATAGTACACAATAGCTAGAACCTTCATTACGGACCAAAATCCCTTGTTCTGTCTGTACAGAGGTACCAAGATAATGTAGCCCAAATTCATCATCCCAGATTCTAAGTACTTTACTGAAATCCCTAAGATAAGAATATATTTATACTAACCTCCCTGAGAGGTTTCAGTGAACAAAGATAGTGATCCCCAAAGAACTCAGAGATTAACCACCCTTTAAAGGTGCTTCTCATGGAAGATATGACCTAAAGCAATCTCACAAAAGAGAAATGCTGCAATAGCAATTTTGAGTAAACACTTTCCATATATTAGAGATGAACCATAGTGAACTTTTTTTTAAAAAAAATTAACCCATTCAAAAATAAAACTTCCAAAAACATAATTTGAAATAAAACAAGTTGTGAGGAAATCAGAAGCTGGCATTATGATCTGATGACAGGCAAAGGCCGGCCTCACCACCAAATGAGAAGAAATGAGTAAGACAGAAAGAAGCACTAACAAAGAGGAAAGTAGTCTTTGAAATGGTATAGAAGGGCAGAAAGAGCAAAAAATGGAACAGTGAAGAAGAAAACAGTCTCACATCCTGTTCATAAATCACAGGCCTCCCTAGCTCAGCCACTTTATGTTCTCTCCACATAATATCCATCCAGCTTAGGTTTGTCCTAGCTGATCATTCCTAATTGTGAAGATCAGGTTAAGAGGACAGCAAATAGTTTTCACTTTTTTCAGACATGTTCAAGTCACACATACCTTGTAAGGACATCTTCCCAGGTAGAAGAAGAGCTGTGAACCCAGTTATTAACCCCAGTTAAACAACTAGAACTATGCTTGTTCCACCAGCAGTGCATTTTCTCAAAGTATAAGTATTCAATGATAACGTTATCATCATTCAGAAATATATCCCTGAAAAACTTTATCTGGAGGCAGTGAAATACAAGTGAAAACTTGAAGTGTCAATACTGTACCAACCATGGCATGCATGCCATCATAAGCATCATAAACATACAATCCTAGTGCACACAAAAATCTAATTTTTAAAACTATCAAAATTAGCAAATAGGCATACCTAATGTGTATTCAACTGTTACCCATACATACAGCCAGTGGCTACCATAAGTGAGGCTTACATTTTTAGCTATAAAAGCTCACCTACATTTAAAGGGTCTGTCTCCAGGGTTCTTAAAGAGCTGCAAATGATAGCATTATATAATTCTAATTTGATCCTGAATTTGCTTGTTCAGCTTTCCAACTTAATATATGTAAAGATGTAAAAATGATTAAGTCAGACGTCCTAAACAAAATAAGCATTCCCCAAAAGATATATTATCTCTTAAATGAAAAAGACTTTGTTTCATGCTCAGAAATGCAGCAAGTTTCCACCTTGCCCATCTCCACTATTATCTTCTCCCCTGCTTTTCCTAACCTCTCTCTACCAAAGCATTTCTGCAGGTGTCTGCATAGTCACCTACACCTTCTCCAACATAAGTTGCCTCTGGTCTTGTTTTCTTGATTGTTTGTTTTTATTTTTTTCTTTTTAATTACCACAAAGTACCCCTAAGAAAGGCCTTTCAACATTTCTGACTCAGTCCTCTCCATGTTAAATTAGGGATAATTCATATTTCATGTAAAAAAAAGTGGGTTTTTGTTTGTTGGTTGGTTTGGTTTTTTGTTTTTTTGGTTTTTTTTATATTGGAACATTATTTTGGGGAATCACATTAGGTTTAAATGTGAAAAGCATCCCAAATTATTATGTAGGCAGAAATAAAAGTGTGAGCATTCTTTTGAATATTTAAATTTGTCCTACATGAATACGGAAATAAGTCTTCCTTTTATAGTCAGCGTTATTCATATCATTGGCACAGAATTCCGAAACAGTACAGCTAATTCACAATACAAGAAGACATACTCCTAATTATTTTTCCCCACTATAAAGCTGAGCTTTTTACAACTGACAGCCTCAAGATGGATCTTTTCCTACAGGTTTTATTTTTTTCTTGAAAAACAATGTGAAAACAATGTTTTTGTGTGCTTGTTTGATATCTTTCTATTGCTTGTTTTCATACATCTTGAGATAGCTGTAGTTCGGAGAGAAAAAAATAAGCAAAATGAGACAAAGAAAATAACATCCCTATTGAAACAATAACATAGCCTACAGCCAGGGATTGTCACTTCTTCACAGAAAAGAAACTGACAGAATTCTTTTAGAAGATATTGGTGACACTGCAATGGGGGTAACCTTCCTTAAGATGGCAAATCCACCCTAGCAACACAGCCAAAGGGAAGATCATATCTATGTGGAATCAGTGAGCTTAGGCTGATTATTTTAAAGAAGCTTGTGTGAGTGGGAAAAATAAGATTGCAATAAGCATCATGTACTGGACATGAATTCTGCTGTCCTACACTACATGATTTCCATCATGAATTTCAATAGTGCCAGAACAGTTCTTACATCTGAGACTGGAAAGAATACACATATAGAATATCAGTGCTCTGCAACCTGTTCTCAAACTAGTTAAGATCATGGAAGACCAGCAAACAGGATTTGGCCCTCTATATTTTTGTTATTTTCTAGGCAAACATTGCTTTCCAGTATAAAATGCTCTCAATCACTGACAGAGAAATTACTGTAAGTATTTTAAATTATTCTAAAAATTAGTAAGAAATTATTTCATTACTAAAAGGCACTGCACATTCCTTAGGGCTTAAAACATCAGTATCCTATGCCAAAATACAGTAGTATGTCCCAATTATTTAGTGCTGAATAAAGAAGTAAGTTTTGCATCAATTCTGTACACTCATGATGAAATTTTGCATTGTAGAGAGACATTAAAGGTCATCAACATCCTTGACACATGCAGGTATGCCACCCACTAGATCATGCTGGCCAAAGCCCCATCAGTCTGGCCTTAAACATTTCCAGTGATGGGGACAACTACTCTAGGAAATCTGTTCTAGTGCCTGACCACCCTCATGTAAAGAATTTATTCTTAACGCCTACTCTAAATCCATTTTAGTTTAAAACCATCAACTCTTATCACTACACGTCCACATAAAGGCACTGGAAGGCAACACTAAAATTTCCCCAGAGCCCTGACTGTTTTCTCCAAGCTGAACAACCCCAGCTCCCTCAGCCTGTCTTCACAGGAGAGGTGCTCCAGCCCTCAGATCATCTATGTGGCCTCACTTTGGACCTCCTCTAATAGGTCCACATCTTTCCTGTGCTGGGGAGCCCAGAGCTGGATGCAGCATTCCAGGTGGAGTCTCGCCAGAGTGGAGCAGAGGGGCAGAATCCTCTTCCTTGCCCTCCTAGCCACGCTGCTCTGCATGAAGCCCAGGGTGTGGTAGGTTTTCCGGGCTGCAAATGCACACTCTTGGCTCATGCCCAGCTTTTAATCCTATCTCAGGTGCATCCTGTCTCCACAGGACCTCATCCTTCAGCCAAGTCAGTATTTGTTAATATCAACTTGTTGGGGGTTAGATTTGTTCCTTTTTGTCTTAAAGAATTTTTCCCCATAAGTTACTAGGAAACAAAGTGCTGATACTTAGAGGGTACTTGACTTACACAAAAAGATGTGGCCGGGAGGGAAAAGAAAACATGAAGTTTGGGGGAGGGAAAAAGGACAGGGCTGGGGAGAGCTGGGTTTCTTTTTCCTGCTCTCAGCATCAGAGAGGACTGTCAGGCTGCTGCTTGATGCGTGAGGAGTCCACTGTTAACGGAGGGTCCGGTCCTGGGAATTCTACCATCATCCATCATCTGCTGGAGTGCCCAGGAATTTGGAGCCCCCTTCACCTGCCCTGCTGGAGCTGGGCCAGCCCTGTCCAGCCATCGCGGCTTCTCCAGCACTGCTCACTTTGCCAGGACACCCCCCTGCCTGTTGGGACATTCCCTGTTTGCCTGCTGAGGACCCCCGCCATTCCATCCACCAGCCCAGGAGTTTTCCACCATTCCAGGCTGGTGCTCTCAGGGTCCCAAGGGATAAGACTGCCCCAGGCTTTGTGAAACAAAGCCCCTCGAGGTTCCTGGTTTTGTTTATTATTAATGCTGTAGTTGTTGTTTGTTTGCCTTTGTGATATATGTCCTAAAGTTAATTCGTGTTAAAAGATATAAAATGTAATACCATCCCTATAAGTTTTGTTTTAATCCAGTATGTTAAGAGTTAACTCAGAGGAAAGTAGCTCGGTAAAGGTACAGGAATTTCTCTTGCCTGAAAAGACAGGGGAGGGACACGAGACAAAACGTGATTGGAATTACCAGAAAAGGAGACACAAACATGCCTCTGCTGGGAATCGTTAAAAAAGGAACAAAGACGACGGAAAAAGGAGATGAGAGCCCGGAGAACCAGTGATTACATCAGATCAATATCTAGACCGTCCCCTCCTGAAATTAACATCTCCACACCACACCTGGCCCCAGCCATTAATGGCATTGTCCTCCCCCTCCGCCCTATTCAAACTCTTAAAACTGGAACATGAATGTTTAATGAAGATGCCTCGGAGGAAGGACCATCGAAAACCCGAGTTTCTCTCAGCGATCCAGTGTATAAAAAGAGGCTGCTGCAAGCCAGAAATGTGAACTTGGGGGATAACAGACTGGCAGAGTGTGTTATCATTGTTCACCCAGCGCCGACCCCAGGCTCGACGCTGTCCTTTTAATTGTGGCTGTCCGAGACTGTTATTCTGTCTCTCAATAAAATTCCGAATTTTGATTTATCGAATTTGGTCGATCGTATTTATTACACCTTGTTGTACTTAGTAGTAAAGAACTGTTATTCCTTTCCCCATAGCTCTGACTGAGAACCTCTTTAATCTTCTAAATTATAATAACTTGGAGGGAAGGTATTGGAATTCCCCATTCCTAGAGACGCCCTGCCCCTCCCTAGCAGATGCCTGTCTCTCAAACCAAGACACAACTATGCACATTTCCTTCCAGAAAAATAATGTAAAATGCAGTGTATGATGCATACAGAAAGCCTTAGCCCTTGCCCAAGTCCTTGGTCATCAACCCACCAAAAAAATTATTTATATATATATATATATATATATATATATATAGTCCTGTGGATTTATTTCAGTAGATTAATTATAGCATAACAGTAGCTTACTGGGGTGGGTCAGACGGGAGGTCAGACTGAGTGTGTGTCAACAAATTTATTTATTTAAAACCATTTTAGGGGATTAATTAAAAAAAAAAAAAGTGAGCTTCATACATTTTAAATAACATTAACCATAGTAAAGTCAGGTTTTGCAGTCAAGTAGAAATATTCCATACTCACACATAGGCAAATTTGTAAAATCACCATAATTATTCCAGTTCTTATGGGGATACACATAATGGCTAGAATGAAGAGCTGTCACTGTCCTAAAAAATACAACAATTTGAATGTATTTATATCAAATTGGAAAATAAGGCTAACAGTAAAAAATAGGTGAGCTAACAAAATAGGTGACCAGTCAGTGAATCAAAACTTTCTCAAGACCGAACTCACCAAACCACTTTACTATGTACTCAGGATTTAACAAGAGCACTACTGAAATCCAGTTCTACTAAAATCAACAGCTTAGAACAGGCCACCAGCGCCTAGCCGGGTGTGCCACACTTGGGGACCTCCACCTTGCTCTGCCTGCAGGATCTCAAGTGGGCTTTTGGACCATGACAAGCCCTAGCAGACTGTGGGAAGTGGCAGCAGCACATGCAGAGCAGGATCAATCACACTTCCAGCCAGGGATGGAAATGTGGTGCATGTCAATTGAGATTGTTTGAAAGTTTGTAGAAGTCACACCAGTACTAAAAAGATAAGGGCACACAAAAATGAGCAAACCTTAGAACAAAACTGTACTTACAGAAGAACAAGCCTTATGCTAGAGAATATACCCTCTAAAAATACATGAGTGAATTAATTGGCTGTAAAATTCTCCAGAGTGTTCAGAGACCCTGTGCTGTAATTTTGCACCCCACTTGATGGACTGTTCACAAAGCTAAGGTCTAACAGAGAGAATGAATTAACAGAAAAAGGAAAGGATGCTGAAAGGAACATCAATGACAAAATGCAAATAAATGGCAGATCACCAGCCTAACAAGCCCAGATGTGAGCGGTCAAGAGACCAAAAGAACTAAAAAAGAACAGCATAAGCAAGAAATTAAGTGAGATTAAATCATTAAATCGTTAAAGATAGAAATAAAAATACTGAAAGATAGGAAAGTCCATTAGAAATCAGCAAAAATCAGGCATTATAAATTGCAAAAACCTGAGAAAGTAAAATAAAACCAGAAGGAAGATAGGCTTTTAAAATTATGATAGTTGCCATCAGATAGGAATAGAGTGCAACTCATGACACCTCAGGCCACTGAGGTTAATTAATAAATCATGGAATAGCAGGAAAATTCCAAATTACTATTGAAAACACCTGTTGCCCTTAGATAAGCAAATAGCACATCCTAGGTAACTACAAACAGACTAGCATCTATTATATACAAGTAAAATAATCATCATTCTCTGATATTAACACACTGGAAACAAAGTCACCAAAGTTAAAGGAAAACCACCTTCTCCTTCTCAAAATTACTTTTATTTCTTGGAGAAATTCACAAGTCAGTTTGATAAAGTGAGTGCATAATGGAATTTATTTATTCTAAAAATATTGATAAATTTGAAAAATCTGCAGTGACCTGGTGAATCAAGTGGTTCCATGGAGCAGCAAAACTGATCTTGCTCGGTTTTACAAAGATTTCCATCCAATAGCCTCATAAAAAGCCTTTTTTTTATGTTCCCAGTTGACCTTGTTCTCCCTTACTAAGTGTCTCCCAGCATTCCTTGTGTTCCACCCATTCCACAGGACAGGGCAAGCGGCTGGACGCCAGGGTATCCATGAATACCAGCCACACCACAGCCATAAGAACTGTAAAGGCACTTTCCTGCCCCTGCTGAAGTAACTAGCTCAGCTTTCTATAACACGTTAAATTTTTTCACAGGCTTCACTTCTTTGACAGTAATAATTAAATAGTCACCAAGGGAAAACAAAGGAAAGAGGAAGGTGGACTAAGGGACAATTAGACCAGTGGACTCAAAATTGGCACACATGGCTAATATTTAGGTTAAAAATAAAGGCCTCCAAGATGGCTTGTCAGAAATAAAACTTAATTGAATGGTTAATGAAGAAAAACCCTTCATTGGGGAGTTATAATTTAATAGTGTGATTTTTGATAATGAATATAAAGAGCTATATTTTAAAGACTATGCACAGAAGAATCCAGAAGAAACTCTGTGAAGAAGCAAGTAAAAATCATTGCCCAACTCAACATTCCAATACAATGCAACCTATTATAAGAAATCTTTAATATGAGTGACAGCTGATAACTACATAGTGTCTCTGCACAGCACAGGTAAAGCCAAAACCACTCCATTAATTTATGCTGTTATGTGTTAAAAAAACCCCAGAATTAGAAAACTGAGTAAAAAGCTATAAAAATTGCCTTCAAGAGCTGAATAATGAGAAAAATATGTGAAACGTTTTAATTTTAGTGTATTAATCAATTATAATAATAATTTGATAGCGATATTTATCTAATTATTGCCAAAATATAGTCTAAGTTATCAAATTATTTATTAATGGATATTCCTGAGATCTTGAATGGTCGGTTTGTTGTTTGGCTTTTCAGATTTTGGTGTCCTTTTCATTTAAAGTTAATCAGTATGGTTTCCAAAATTGTATCATTACATCTTTCCAGTCATCTAAAAAAATGCTGACATAAATTCTTCATTAAAAAAAACATTTCATTTCTTGGTTCAGTTATGAATAGTTAGATAAAATTTTGCAGGGCTTCATGAAGTAGAAGATGCCAACAGGAAAAATGTTCCTCAAATATCACATTGAATATCCAGTTCTGTACATTTCATCTAGGTTGTTTGTCATGAAAGCTGTATTTTGGTGAATGCTGACTAAAAACCCCTGGAACTGAGCAGGACATTAAAATGAAAAAAATTAGGCATTCGAATGAGCTCTGTCCACTGCCTTACTGTCTCTCTTACCAGGGCAGGCAAAAAATGTGCAAGTGGAAGAATGTTATTGTCACTCTTCATAATTTCAATTACACAAGCGCTATTATCCTATGATTGCAGGAAAACAAAAACTTCTTTAACCAGTAATTTTCTTTTCTGCATATTTAAATTCACCACTCAAGATCTCCAGGATGTCCTCGAGGAGTTGGCAAGAATCCATTCCCCAAAGCCAAAAGAAAATTTCCTGTGAAAGTACAAGAAGCAAGGAATAAGCTCCTTTCTCATTCCTCAAATTCCCTGAAAACCCATGTGAAACTCTCATTTGTCTGCAATACTGAGGGCAGTTGTAACTTGTCTGTGGTTCAACTGGCTGCTGACTGCTACCGCAGGATTAGCCTTCCAAACACATGGCTTTTCTCATGGACACAGGGTTCCCCAAATTGCAGAGGGAACAACAGCAGGTAGGTCAAGGAAATGTATCACCACTCCATTTTTTGGAGTCTGCACAAGGAGAGAAGGCATGGCAACCTGGGTTTATGTGCAAATGTTCCCAGATACATCCGTTACCTTCACGGGCCTTCAGTCATTTAGTGAAAAAGTCCTTTTCATCAGCAAACATCATAGTCAAGAATAATCTGAAATCTGTCACTGGTCAGTAAAATGTAGGGGGAAAAAAAAGAAAAAAAGAAAAAAAAGAAAAAAAAGGAAAAAAAAAAGAAAAAAAAATAAAAAAAAAGAAAAAAAAAAAAAAAAGAAAAAAAAGAAAAAAAGCCAAGTCCTTGGACTACATTCCTATAATTTGTCTTTCTACAGTCACCTTTTGTTTTTGGTTTTAAAATTTACAAGATATTCACTGGGTTAACCAAGTAAGTATGATAAACACATTTGGAAGAGACAGATTAGATAAATAAAGCTGTTATCAAAAAAATTAGTGAGTGGTTTATTGCGTGGAATGCATTTAGTCTGGAAGAATTTGCATTATGGCTTAATTTAAAACTGCATTTTCAAGAAGTAGTTTCCCATATTTATATTGAACCATTTAAAAAAGAAGACACGAATCTAATGAACATTGTGGCAGTTTTCAGTTCTGCTTTACACACACAAAGACAGTAATAACATAATACTATATCTGAGTATAAGAATAATTCAAGAATAATAATAACATAGTCCAGAAAGACCTCTTGGTATATAATGCAGTTGAATATAATTGGACTTCATATTTCTGTCACTTGATCTTTTACCTGATTTGTAAAAGATCCAACTGAAGCAAAAGTCATCCACAAAATATAATGGAGACATTAGGGCAGGAAAAAAGACAACTGTCAATATTTCACTGACACTGTTGCAGCACTATCATTATCAGCACTCTCATTCTCCCCTTCATTAATCTTCCTCCTTCTAGAATGAAAAACTTGGATTCCCCTGTCTTACATCCATGCATGGTGACAGCTCTGTAAACTCCTTGTGCCTGTCTGCCTGGATTTCCACAACCATTTGCATTTTGTTCAAAAAGATGTATTAGAAATTTGCAATGGACTTATTCAATAAAATATTATTATAAGCTAGTTGTGATGTCATTTGGACACATGACATTGTCATCTCATCTTTCTGTGCTTTTTTTACTGCCTTTTCATACTGTAAAGCCCCAACTGGGACTCCAGGAACATGCCCAGGAACAGAACTGACCAACACCAAAGGAATCTCTTACCCATTAAGATTTTTTTGGATTAACATTAATTAGCCTCATGGTATTTGTATAATCCAACATTAACTTGAAAGCACTTTAAAGAGCAATACTCTTTCATGATCCCCCATCTGACTAGAAATCAAAGTCTGGAAACTGCTACTGCAAGCACCACAGTTGGAGCTTTCCTTTCAGTGCTGCTCTGCAGAAGGACACCACTCTGTACAAATTACACTGCAGTGATAGCCCAACTAGATGGCATTATCTACATGTTTTAAAATTACATTCTATACTGAAAAGGAATTATTTTATCATACATATGGAAGAGCCACTAAATTAGTCAAATACATTGAGCTTGAGTGCCTCCAGTAGTAAATAAACATACAGATTCAAAGATTAAGAAAGGTATTTGCATAGAATTTATTTTGTTAGCAATACAGAAAGGAATTGTACGTTACTATAAGTTAAAAAGTTATGTATAGACTGAAAAGAGTGTACTTCTTTGTAAAGTGTACTAAATCCAACCAAATACAAAAAAAAAAATCACTAAGGATATAAAAGACCATATTCAGTACTTGATATAAGTGTACAATGAAAAAAACACCTTTTAGTGGTTTCACGTTTACTAAATTTTGGTCTTGGTACTTACTTTTTTTGTGAGAGAGAGACTAGGAGAAAAACAAAGCAGGCTCAACCTTAAAATTAACAAATAGTTTATTAACATACACTAAAAGAATAGAAAAAAAGAAAGTTGAAAAAAACCTAAAATGGAATGAAACTTCAAAAAGACTTTTGCCTCCCCTTACAAACTGTTCACTTTCTTACAAAACAACATAAAGAGACAAAACTTGTAATTTTCAGTCAGTTTTACTATCTGACAATAGTCTTTCATCAATTCTTTAGGGGAATGGTCTCTAATCTTAGAGTCATGGATCCCACTGACAACTTAGAACAGTTCTCTTGTGGGTTTTAAACTGTCACAAAAACAGCTGCCCAGGGAAACCTGCCTTTGAGACCCTCCCAGGAGCAGTTTCCCAAGCTGCTTATGGGTCATGGGTCTTAGACTTTTGCATACTGGGGTGTCACTTTTTAAAGATGAATAACTCTAAAGCAAAGGATTCTTCACCTCAAGGTACAGAGATATCTTCTCACTTCTTCACTGGCGCAGAGGGCTTCTCATCTTTATCTCTGTTCAAGCATCTTATAGGATATTACTTAGTTCATCACAAACACCTTTGCTTAAATCTACACACAAATTAAAACAACCACCTCCCCAAATGCATATCTTTCCCATGATTTAAAGGAATGACCTAAATATAGAGTTCATTTCCATGGCTTAAGTAAGAATAGAACAACCAACTCTACAACCCTCTGTCCCCATAGTCTTTTCACTCTTGCTCTACTGACATCATGCTGTTGTTCTTTATGTTCACTTTGTCTTTCTTTACTCTCTCAGAGAAGGGCTGAGCTCTGGAAGCTTCATGTTGCTAAGAAAGAGTTAAATCTGCTCGGAGTCTTTGTCTCTCTCTCTCTGTAGCTCCTGGTGTTAGATGTTCAAGGCCGAGCTGATGAGGGAGGAAGAACTCACAGAAACATCAGAGATTGGAGCACTGAGGCAGTCCAGAATCTCAAAAAAAACTAGGCAGGATCATAAATGCCTTCTCAGCCCCACCCTCGGTGTAAATTGGGGTGGCCTCGGCCCAAATGGTGCCCATAGCTCTTATCAGGGGCCCAGCAGAGATCTCTCCCTGCTCCAGAGAAGTCTGAAGGAAGTAGCTGTCACAAAACAGCAACCTCTCCTTCCCCCCCACACCCGGGAGCCGATGGAATCCGGCCAGGCCTCAGGCCAGCTCCCCCCAAAAAGAGGGGAGCAGCAGACCCAGCTCAATGTTACCTGTCTCTCTCTGGCCAAAGGAAGAAGAAAAAAGGACCCACCTACAGGAAATTCACAGTGTTTTATATAGTACTTCCCAAAGTCGCAGCTAACAATTTCGGTGGTCAGAATAGATGTCAATACTCTAACTAACTCTCTGATAGGTCCCTGTCTCTTCTAAAGCAATTCCCAGGTCCTGACCTGGAGAATTATTTTACATTTTTCTATAACTAAAAAACCAAACTGTACTAACCCATGACACACCTTCAATCTGCAATACAAAGTTATGTGCTATGTCACGATACAATAGACAGACAATATCACATACTGGAAGATTCTCTATACTACATTTTGTTTTCTTAATAACTGTAGATACTAGGATTTCCAATGGACTAATGTGTAATTAATGCTGCATTCTTCCAATTAAGGTGAGAAATACTCATTATATTGGATTGTATCACAAACTTTGCATTTTTAGTGTTTTACTATCTAAGGTTAAAAATCTAGCACCAGCAGGAGTAGCACATAAACACAGTAATATAATGCTGCACATACAGAAAAAGAAACAGTATAGTGTGCTCACTGTATGCCCAGCTAAAAAGCAAGATTGTTCTGTTTTGTTTTCTACAGCAATGCATGAAGAAATTTCAGTATTATACTGCATTACACTTCACAGAAATGCGAATGTAACAGTTTCTGTTCTGGAAAACATACTCCTGCAACACCATTAAATCTGGAAGAAAGAAAAATATCAACAAATATTCAATAAATTATTATCAAGAACATCTCCTAAATTATACTACCTCTTCCACATCAACTTTGTCATTACTAGAAGGGGACATAGAAAGCCTTTAATTTATTCATTCATATTACCAAATTAAAACCTGCTGAATCAGAAAGCATGATTTAAACATACTGCACTCCTGCAAAAACAATAGTGGGTGAAAATGGTGAGAGAGCCTGGAAAGCAACAAAGTTCCACCATAGTCTTCAAATGTCTTATTCCACGGGAACAAAGGACTAAACATTGAAACTCATCGTAAAATCTCATGCTGTACTTCTACATCAGATATCCCCTTCATCTCCACCGATTTTATTTCAATAGTAAAAAATGACTTCAAAATTGTCCCTACCCCATCACCGTCTGAACGCTGCTATTCCCAGCATATGAAAATATTAAATCTACATAGGAGCATGCGGTTTAACAGATCCTCCACAGCAGTTTGCTCACTGTGGTCTACTATTATCCTCAAGTAAACAGAGTTATGTTATGAAAAGAGGTAAGCCAACAGACATTCATCACACTGCAGACTGATGATGAGACAGAGTTACTTGGGAATAAATGACCCATTTTAAATGCACATACTCTTTGCACCTTTGAGATTAAAAAAAATAAGAAGTGCATTCAGTGGCAGACAACACAGTAAATAGGCTGCATAATAAGAGTTAATACTTCCACTAGGAAATAATAGGGAGATCAGTATTCAGGCCTTTACCGTCACAGAAACTAACACGGCTATTCTCAAATATTATTTTATCCTTTTATCATTCCAGATGTACTACCCTTTGCCAAAGACACAATGCTATACTAGGCACTATTTTAAAATAATTTATTTACAAAATAGCTCTTTGTTTATATTTGGCATCTCCATAAACCCTAATTGACAGCCCTATTTTTGACATAGGTGTGAATGCAGACACGTACACTCCATGAAACACTTCTCCCACAATGCAAGTTCACAGAGCCTCCAAAAACCTACATAACCCAGACAGAAATGCTTTATTCAGCATTTACTGTATTCACCAACAATTTATCTAGTTTAGACCTAACAATGTGAGCTCTAACATCCTAATTAGTATCAGTGAGAAGTTGATTGACAGGAGAGAATGAAAGCAGAAGCAGAGCAGCCCAACAGATGCGGGAAATGAGCACATTTCAAGGTCAAGAGAGCAGCTCTAGCTTACATGGGAGTATTTCCTATACACAATGAAGTTGTAAAGAGGTTCTGAACAAGTAATTTATAAAAAGCATGTCTAACTATAAAGCTTTAAAAATTATTTTTGCTTTTGCAATAACAGCATAAAACATGCAGAAATTCTTCTGAATAACTCTCCCTTTGCATGCTCAAATAAACTGGGAAGCAGCTTAAATTTTATTTCTGGTAACTGAGTATTACAGAGCCTCATGAAGGAAAAACCCCATAATACAAACATGAAGTTTAAATTCAAAGAACAATCTTAAAATGCCTTGTGTTCCACCAGCCAATCAACGTGTCTTCACAATCCCTGAAAGATACACGTAGAAATTTTGTTGAGGGATCCTAAGGATCCTACATATGGCAAGTAGTTTATCTGTTTAAATTTATAGAAATACTAGATTTTGAATTTTTACTTCACATTTGCTGTGTAATATTGGTATTGCTACTGTCAAGGCAATATAGTTACTGAGTCACAATCTTGTTTTAAGTTCAAATTTTGCTGGATTTAAGATTTTGCCACTGGCAGGGGGGGTGGAGCGGGAAGCTCTTTGATTTTAGGTTTGTTTGCTATAAATGGATCAGTTTGTTTTGATGTTCAATTTACAGGAAACACCTAAAAAGTACCTACTGAGTTGTATGTGTCATCTGCATGCCTCTCCCCCTTCTCCGCCCCAGTTATGCTCTGCCTTTTAGTAAATTGCAAATCCCTATCACATAAAGATCAATATTGAAGGTATTGCAAAGGTGAATATGCAAAGGCTTGTGAAGCCACAGGCTACACTCCAAAAAAAAAAAAAAAAAATTCTAGATGGAGCCATCTGACGACACAGCACATGTCTGTTAAGGCATTTCTGAATGAACCAGCAAGTACTTGAATTATTACAAGATCACCTTGTGTTAATATATATATACATATTTGGATTTGATTACTTTTTTTTTTTTTTTTTGTGTATAAATAAATGCATAACCCTAACAGACTATCTTTCCCGAAGAAATCAAAGTGGATTAGAGAAAAATTTAGACCAGAGTACGATCTTTATGATCTTTCTAAATGCTTAGGTGTGGGAGATCTCTTTTCCTTTTGAAGGACCTAAATAAAGATACACCAGAGAAGTGAAATAAAAACTCTTTATAACCCTTGAAAAAGACAGGTTTAGCAGGCCAAATCTTCTGGAAGCTGTGATGCCACAAGTACCAAAATCAAGATTTCAGCATCTCTCCTTGAAGTTAGTATTTTACAAATTGCCCCAGTACTTTCATCCTTGCAAAACCTAATTATATTAACTCTCTATCCCCATTTACATCCTTTCAGATAAAGTAGCCCCTGCATAAAGCAAAGCTGAACTACTATGCCTACAAATTATGGTGTCACACACATTTAACTGAATTTCATTAAAAAAAAAAAATTACTTCTTTATACACAATATACTTAATTTGTTGTTCCTTATTGGTAAGACAGATGAAGATAATTCATTTTGTATATTAATATTTGTATTTCTTGTGAGCCCCAATCTCTGGTTCTGTGATATTAAGGGGAGACTGGAAAATACAGATCAATTCAAGATGCAGCTGAGGGCACTACAGGCATAGTACACTTCAGAAACTCAGCTCCATTTAGCATGGTTATGAAGTTTGCCTCTAAAGTAGACAATATAATGGGAACCATGGCAACTGCTCAACTATGGCAAAAGAGGCAAGAGCATGAACTATAAATATTCATATTGCATGCAGCTTATAATTTTGCTTTTAAGTATATGATGAATAAAGAACCATTTAACTTTATACAAAGTCTGGTTTTGTGTAATTTCCACCACTGCTGAAGTCTAAAAGTTTTCAAAGGCTTCTGAGGAAGACACAACAGCCACAGTGCAATGAGGAGGTGGCAGTCACGTTATGAAAGTCTTAACCATGAATCATACTAAACATGTTTTATAAATTAGGTTCTTATATTAACACCACACAGCAGAGCTTAGGACACCCCAATCAACACTTAGGTAGGAAGTCACACTTTCTCCTCACCAGCAGAAGGCAGCAGTTCAGGGTGCCCTTCTACACCCTGGTCACTTGTTGAAGAAGCTGAAATCTTCCTCTGAATTTAACTGTATTTACCTGACCTCTTCTAGTTCCTCAATGTTCTAGAAATAAAGAACTTCTTTAATACTAGTCTTTTGACTGCATTTTTTAGAAGTCACATGACAAAATAGCCAATTGCATCTCTACAACAGCTTAAATGTGTCTAATGCAAGAGGTATCTTTCCTTTTCCCCTTCCACTTGCATATTCTACCTCTTGTTTCACATCAGACTGATGGAAGATCACTTAAAAGTTTTTCTAGGTTTAATGTTCAACAAGAAAAATGCCTTGGGATGGGCCACCAAAAAGTTGTACAACTTGACTGCAATTGTGATCTCTGAAAATAGGTATTAGCTTAATTGAGTAAAATATGATGTTCTCAGTATCTAACATAAAATTTTAAAATTGTGAATTTTTTGTGTTTTAAACAACTGCAATTACTTTAAGAAATAAAACTTAAGCAAAAATTATAAGAGTATAATCATGCAGGTCAGGAAAGCATCCTGTATTTTCCTGACGCTAACTGTTACGAAATCATACTCATTTTGCTCCTACAGGATTAAATGGCAGATCAGCTATTTTTACAGATGGCAATTCATCTTTCAAAAGTATACACGATTACTAGTTTAGCTATAGAGAAAGCACATTTAGATTCCTAATTTAGCATTGCAAACAAATTAATTTGGACCAAAATGATGCACTATTTTTCTCCATTTAATCCCACAGAATTTTGTTAAAGATATGAAATGGAAAACTGGCTCCTCTCTTTCTTGGTGTGAAGAATTTTCAATTCAAGAGGTAGCATCACCTTCAAATTATAGAATCACAGAATATGCTGAGTTGGAAGGGACAGGACACAGGATCAGAGTCCAATTCCCTGTCCTGCACAGGACATCCCAAGAGTCACACCATGGGCCTGAGAGCATTGTCAAATGCTTCTTGAGCTCTGTCAGGCTTGGTGCTGTGACCACTTCCCTGGGGAGTCTGTTCAGTGCCCGATCACCATGTGAGTGAAGAGCCTTTTCCTGATACCCAGCCTAAAACCTCCCCATACACAACTTCAGGCCATTCCCTCAGGTCTTGTCGCCAGTCACCACAGAGAAGAGATCAGTGGCTGCACCTCTTCATCCCCTCATGAAATGTAATGAGGTCTTCCTTCAGTCTCTTCTTCTCCAGGCTGAACAGACCTCAGCCACTCCCCATACGGTTTCTCCTCAAGGCCCTTCACCACTTTTGTTGCCCCCCTTTAGACACTTTTAAATAGTTTCTATCTTCCTTACACTGTGGTGCCCAAAACTGCACAAAATACTCAAGGTGAGGCTGCCCCAGGGCAGAGCAGAGCAGGACAATCCCCTCCCTTGCCCAGCTGATGATGCTGTGCCTGATGCTCCCCAGGACAGGGCTGGTCCTCCTGGCTGCCAGGGCACTGCTGACTCATATTCAACTTGTCATTGACCAGGACCCCAAGGTCCCTTTCCATGGCACTGCTTTCTAGAATCTCATTGCCCAGTCTGTACAGCCAGGGTTGTATTCTGCCTGTGCAGAATCCAGCACTTTCCCTTGTTGAACTCCGTAGGTGATTGCCCAGTCCTCCACGTTGTTGAGGTCTATCTGCAGGGCCTTTCTGCCCTCAAGGGAGTCAGCAGCTCCTTCCAGTTTTGTATCATCTGCAAACTTGTCCAGTACCCCTTGCAGTCCTGCATCCAAGTTGATCATGAAGATGTTGAAGAGCACAGAGCTGAGGATGGAGCCCTGTAGAACCCCACTAGTGACAGATTGTGGTTGGATGTCACCCCAGTCACTATAACTCTTTGTGTCTTGCCCATGAGCCAATTGCTCATTCATCAGATGATGTGTTTATCCAGCTGTGTTCTAGACATTCAGTCCAGAGGATACTGTGAGAGACAGAATTGAGAGCTTTACTGAAATCCAAAAAGATTCCATCAACTGGCCTCCCTTGGTCAAGTAAGTGGCTTACCTTGTTCACAAAAGGAAATCAGGTTTGATAAGCAGGACTGTCTTGGGTTATGTAACCTAAAAATGTGTAGTCTGTTTCATCTATTGAAAGCTGTTTTTTGGGAGATGTTTTGTCCTTCTCTTGTGATTCCAGGGAGGAGGGGGGTGGATGCCTTCTGATAATGGCCCAGCCATTAAATCCAGGTGGGGCAGTGTTTCTTAACTCTTTCACCACCCCTCCATCCTCCAGGGGACATCTTCTGATAATGGGCCATTAGGGCCCACCAATGACATGACACATTCCATCATCCCATTGTGAGATGCTCCACACAGTGCGGGAGGAGCCAACTATTCCTAGCTGGATAAAAACTGGGACTGATGGACACAAGGTAACAGTTTTTTTCCACTGGATGCCCGGAGAAAGACGGGACCCATCTTGTTGCCACTGGACTTTCTACGGGACCATCTCTACTCCACAGAACCACATCTGTTACTACAGGAGGATTTATCTGGACTGCTTTCAAAACCCTGAGCAACAGGGTGTCAGGTCATATCCCCAACTGTGTCAGGGTTTTTTCCAGGATTTTTGTTTGCTTGCTTGCTTGAGTTTTTTTTTTTTTTGTACTACAACATTTGTATTTTGCTTTTTTTTTTTTTTTAATATTCCTAGTATAGAACTGTTACTCCTATTCCCGTATCTTTTTCTGAAAACCCTTAATTGCAAAATTATAATTTGGAGGGAAGGGGGTTTACATTCTCCATTCCAAGGCAGGCTCTAGCTTACCCTGGCAGACAACTGTCTTTCAAAACCAAGACAAGGACTTTCCTCCCATCAAGTTTGCTCACTCTCTACAACTCCCTGAAAGGAGGTTGTAGCTGGGTGGGAGTCTGTCTCTTCTCCCAGAGAACCAGTGACAGGATGAGAGGACACACTCTTAAGCTTACTAGGAGAAGTTTAGGCTAGACATTAGAAAAAAATAAATCAGAAAGGGTAGTTGGGCCTTGAAATGGACTGCCCAGGAAGGCAGTGGAGTCATCATCCCTGGAGGTCTTCAAAAAAAGATGGGATATGGCACTTAGTGCCATGGTTTAGTTTAATAAGGTGGTGTTAGGTCATAGGCTGGACTTGAAGATCTCCAAGGTCTTTTCCAACCTAGTTAATTCTGTGATTCCGTTCCATGAGAGTACTGGCCAAAATATAAAAATGGTCTTTCCCTGGTTTTTAAAATAAAGATTTCAGGTTCCATAACATTTGCTATTTTTATTATTTGTCCACAAGTTCTGCTACCTAGTAAATAAATTGATACAATTCCCCAGAATATGAAACTTATGAAATTAATTCTCCATTGTAATGAAGCATTGCCAGCAATTCTCATCATTGTTTAGTGTCAGACCTGCAACAGTTCTTCCACTAAATGATCACTTTTGGCAGGAATGGCTTATTTCATATATAGCCTATTTTAAAGTACACTCTGTCCTAAGCAGTCTTCTCCTTAAGTATAATTACACAGAGTTTCTATCAGGATGAATGAAACACCACAGTATATAGAGTGATTTGACATCTACCCATCCAGTAATTAAACATACAAATTAGGGTTCTATAAAAATGCCTGCAAGGAAACATTTTAAAATGTCAAGACAAGTACCTCTGAACATGAAAGTTTCAAATTTTTACAATTCCTAATTCAGTACAGATTTAGCTCCACACTCTTAAAACACCATATGCAGTTAGATCTGAAGAGAAGTATCACTTAATTCTTCACCTAAAAGGTCTCAGATACTACAAGACTCAGTTTCTGCTCAATACTTCAGTTCAGCTAGAGATTACCAATAAAACTGAAGGAGATGACCACAACCAACTTACATCTTCAGTCTGCTTTGGCCTTTAATTTGATTTACAGTTCACTTAATATAAACATCATGTTGTTTCTAAGTACTCTTATCCATTATTTTTCTACTAACACTCCTACTCTATTTTACAGATTTCCTTACTTATAATTCACAAATTACCACACTCATCTTTCACTCACGTTGTCACAATAATCTACAATGTAGTTCTTAAATATTATTGTAAGGATATCCACCAACTATTGTTTGATCACTAATAATCCTGATTATACATCAGCTATATCATGTTTTTAGGCAAGTGTCATTCAGTAAATCAGTCTATGATATACCTCTAAATTACTTGCCTGTAGCACAGGAACTTTAATGGCTGGCAGTTTAGCAGTGTATTGGCTATCTCCTGCCAGTGAACGAAAATCAAACTTCTCTTAAAGGAATCTAGTATTTCATAATAAGGACTCATTACCTGTGCTCCTGAATCAATGTAAATTACTATCCTATTGCTACAGAAATGATAAAAGAAATTGCCTTCATTACAAGAACCTCCTCATAACTGATGAAGCACTTATCCTTCCAAACTTAATGTTCTCTCTAATTATGCTCTCAAGACAATTAGGATCTACATGCACAGAGGGTTATTTTTCTGTTTGTTTGCCAAGACTGCCAGACAGTAACCTTGACTGAAGGGGGCATTTGGTTGTCTTTAGTAATGTGTTGTACTCAAAACATTTGATCAAACTGGAAACTCTTCTTTGCTAATAAAATTATACTGCTTGCACAATGAAGCTGGACTCTCTTGCTGGCACAGACTATAGATAATAGCAACACATATTTATACCCATTTGCTAAATGTAACTTCAAAAAATAATTGGCCTGCCTTCACAAAGTGATTTGGAAACCTTGATTTTAAGTTGTGTCGGTTTTCAATTTCTTTTTTTCTGTTTTCCCTGCCCTCTAATTGACCCTAATATGCAAACTCCTTCCCAGTTCCATCTTTGATACCAGTGTCCTGAACAAGGAAGAAGAATCAGACATTGAGACAGTAAACTAAACTCACAGCTTAGTTCAACACTGTAGCCTGCTGAAGTAGCTACACAAAGCATTAATTTAAAAAGGCATTAATATTTTTTTCCAATACTCTAACTTTCACAGTACCTATTCATCAAGGCAGAAACAGTAAGATGAAGACGTAAACCACTTTAGACTCAAATCTAACTGCTTTATGCTGATGCCTCCTGCCTGGTACTCATAGATAAAAGCTTGTTTCTTATCAAGTTTATGCAATCCTCTGCCTCTATGTGCTTCATTCTCCTGTTCCATACTCCAGTGAGAATCTGACCCTTAAGGGTGATGAACTGGCAGTGGATAAAACAGTTGGGAAATGCTGACAAACAAGGTTTCTCTTTCTACCTAGTGTAACAGAATGTGGCTTTCAGAGTCTTGAAGTGGGTCTTTACACATCTCTTTAATATACTAAAGACATGATTCTGGAGAGTATTTTTCTCCAGATCAATATAAGGCTTTTTTAAAAACAAACAAACAAACAAACAAACAAACAAACAAAAACCCACACAAAAACTCAACAAACCTTCATGGCAACTTTATGAGGGAGTAAGGTAAATAAAAAAATAAAATAAGGCAATTGCATTCTAATTGTTGTACTCATATTTCTATGTCATATAAACGTCTATACCAGTATTTACACATGCACACAAATACATATGTTTGTGTGCCTATATATACACACACACACACACACACACACATATATATACTTATACGTGGCATGTTAATAAAGCAGAAGGCTTAAGATTTTTCTAGTATATTTACTCAGTCGCTTTACTGTGATCAGTACCATGGTAAGAAATTTGCAATGAGTATCGAAGTCTGTTAAACCACCTGTACTCCACCTGCACTTTTGCAAGGACGTATAATTGATAATTAAAAGCTCTTTTGACATGCAAACTTGCATTGCTATGGGATGTTTCAGTTATAAAAACTAAAATAATAAAATAATTACAAGTAAGACAAATTATGCTACCCTACATATAATCTTTTATACTCTTCTCTGCTTATTGCAAGCAATTATTTATTTCCTTTATGAGGATTTGGAGGGACTATTGTGTATGTAAAGTACTTGTATTACCTTCCACAGGAAGGTAATTGGCAAGGATGATTTCCTACTCTGACTTTACTGATCATGCAAGGAGACAGTACAATTTACAAAAGCAATAATTAAAGGACAGCATAAATACAAAGCATGATAAAACACATCATCATTATAACAACAATTGCCTTACACAACTTAATTTGGTATTGACCATCCTTACAGGTGGGAAGTTAGATTGAGGTAACCTATCAGAGATGTCAGTAAAACAAGAAAATAGAAAGCAAGAGACAAGTCTTAGAAAACATGGAACAGTTTACTGAAGGGAAAATGTATGAAACAGGGAGTGTGCTTGGAGAATTCCCCAAAGGATAATCTTCTGTACAAATTTTCCTAAGACTGCATTTATAATTTATTATAAAGTTTTTTCAAACAGAGAGAGAGAAGTTTAAAATATGAAGAGCAAGAAAGCAAGAATTGCACTTGCTCAATAAAATTGTTAATATTTGCTACTATGTTCAGAAAATACAAATATCAAGACTAGAAATATTAGCATCTCCATGGCTGGAAGAGAAGAAATGCTGCACGGAGTTTCTCCAAACTATTTATGTAGTACACTCACAGCATAAACAAATGTCACAAGGTGGTTGCAAACCAGAGCATGATAAAGATTTAAAACTGTGCATAATTCTAATGAATTCTCTTCAAGGAGGACTGAATTAAGGATAAGAACATTACAAGGAAACAGTTTGCTTTGCAATGCAAGAGAGGAAAGGAAAAGAAGACAATTGCTCAAACATGGCTTAGGTTGAATAGCTGGAAAATATTTCCCATGGATTATAAATCAAGTATAATTCATTAGTGTTTATTTTGAACTTAAACAAGAAAAATAAAGATACATTTTAAATACATGTTTATGTATACTAGATTGACAAAATAAAAGAGAAACTCAAAGTTTTACTCCAGGATTTTTCAAGTATTTCCTAATCATGAATACTTAAATTTAGTTAATAAAATATAATAGAATGGTTTGGCTTGGAAGGGATTTTAAAGATCATTTAGTTTCAACCCCCAACTACTTTTTTTTTTTTTAAGAAGAGAAACTAGAAATTACACTCTAAATCTACACAGGGCGTATCAAAAACTTGCCAAGCAAAACAGTGACCACATAATTGCCATTGTAGTTTCTAAACATAAAGTTTCATCTTTTCTTTCAATTAATAACTTACCTTACAATAACACTCAATCTTCTCTTTTAGTTGCAACGTTGAGAGGCTGGCAAACAGAAGGGATTATATTCACTCATTCGTAATGCATTTGTCAGTCACTTGTTGAAAAAAGCCTCTGATTGTGCCGCTCTGTCCACACTGGTTCTCAAGCATTTCTCCAATGTTTTTCCAGAAACCGGATGCAGTTTTTGTAGATCCTATGTTACATCACACACTTTTGACATGATGACAGCAAGAACTCTTCTCATTTGTAGATCTAACACCTGAAACATCATTTGCTAATTCTATACCTGCTATTGGTGATCTCTGAAAAGAATCCAGCTGTCCTGGATCCCTCTTTCCTCCAGGAACTGCATCCCATGGGATGAATCTGTTCATCTTGATCTCTGATATGACCCACAGGTCCCTAAACACAAAAACGGATTTGATCTTCATGCAAGCAGACCAGATCCTTCTTCCATAATCCTTGATTTTCTTCCCATAAACTCAAATTCTTCTTCTTTACCTTTCCACTTCGCACTTTTAATTCACCATCTATCATTCTCCTCAACAGAAGAGATAGTTTGAAAGAAAATAGCTTGTCTCAAGCTGCAGGACAAAAAGTCTTAAAGTCTTCTTTTGTTCCCAGCAAGAGATTATCATCTTTATTCTCCCCCCATTACCAATCTTGACTAACCCAGTTAAAATTTTACTATCTTTCAGATCTTGTCCAGATTTAAACTAGATACTGATTCCAGAACTCCCTTGGGTGGAATAGGAAGAAGTGACAGAAAGTGGCTTATCAATCAGAGATATAAACAATGGTAGAAGATTTTTCTCCTAAAAACATATGTCAAAGCATTGTCCAGAGAAATCAAAGATAATAAAAATCATAAAGACAATTTTTCAAAATGGCAACTTTTCCTGCACCGTCAAAGTCTCATTTTGTTAAATGACAAAGGGAGCTTACTCCTCAGAACTTCTCTTTGGAAGTTCTGTATCACAGTAATTCAAACTCTTCAAATTTCAACTCCCATTTTTTTTCTCGGAAAATTAAAACTCATTCACTGAACCTCATAATTGACAAATGTTTATTTGCAGATTAAACCATTCTAAGAACAGATGACACAAAAACTCTTAATTAAAAGGACATCTTTTACAACAAAAGGCTGAGAGAGTTGGGCCTTTTAAGACCAGAGAAAACTGACTGAGAGGGGACCTCATTGAAGCCTCCCAATGAAAGGAGGGTGTCAGAGGATGTTTCCAGGCTCTGTTCAGTGGTGCCCACCAATAGGACAAGAAATGGGCAGAAATTGATACACAGAAAGTTCCACCTAGAACTTCCATGAGGAAGAACTTTACTGTTGTAGGTGACTGAGCACTGGAACAGATTGCCAGATCACGCCACCGTGATCTCTTCCAACCATGCTGTGATTCTGTGGTGTGACATGTTGTGCAACTTGAACATAAAATCTCTGAATATTTCTGTCTGCAGAGAATACAAGACACTAAGTATACAAATCTCTGCTAACTTGAAAGGCAAGAAATAATTTCAGACAAATTTTTAACAAGATAGAATATGGAAGTAAATTTCTAAGTAGTTTAAAGACTAATTATCAAAAATCTGGTTATTTAAATGATTGCAACAGGTACTTAAAAGACACAATTTATATATATTTTCCTCCTCTTCTCAGTCATAAGCTGAAATATCTGTAGGTATTCATACATATAGATACACATTTTAAATATTCAAAGCACATCTGCTTATGGAATATGAATATGCATAATGAAATTACAGAGATGCTGACAGAGAGATGTGTAAATGAAATAGCTTCTCAAAAATACAAAAGCATATTGTATGCAGAGGTACAAATACACTGGAACTTCTTTGCTTTCATTGGGACTGCTGTCTATTGAGCCTACATCACTACTCTGTACAAGACAAAGTCCTTAGCTCTTCAAGATAATAAATGCATACAAAAACAACTATTACAAGTTCCCATTGCTAGGATACTTTGGAGAGAAATGGGGAGGTTTCCCAGCACACACAATAAGTTTTCCCATGCTATGATATTTTGGAGATGAAAGGGGAAATTCCCCAAAACCCAAACTGCAGCTTCACATAAAGTCAGATTAATTTCCTGTTAAATATTAAGGCTCCTAAAAAGACAGAAATCTCAAAAAAACGACAAACAACAACAACAACAACAAAAATGCAAACCAAAACAAACCAAAAGAAAAACAAAAACAAAAAAAACATAATACATCCAAAATAAGGTCAGAGGGCTGGAACACCTCTCCTGTGAAGACAAGCTGAGAAAGCTGAAGTTTTTCAGGCTGGAGAAGAGAAGGCTCCAGGAAGACCTTACAACAGCCTTCCATCACCCAAATGGGACATACAAGAGAGTAGGGAAGGGACGTTTTACAAGGGCATTAAGTGATTGGAGAGGGAGGAATGACTTTAAACTGAGAGAAGTCAAGTTTAAATTAGATATTAGGAAGAAATGTTTTACTGTGAGGGTGATGAGGCACTGGAGAGCCTTACCCAGAAAAGCTGTGGCTGCCCCATCCCTGGGAGTGCTCAACACCAAGTCTGATGAGGCACTGAACACCTTGGTGTACTGAAAGGTGCCCTTGCCCATGGTAGACGGGGTTGGAATTGATCTTTAAAGTCCCTTCCAACTCAAACCATTCTATGATTCTATGGTAAAAAAAGTTCAATACATTTTAGGCTGCAACTGTAATAGAAAAGAGAAATAGTTTGCCTGACAGTTTAAAACCACATTTAGTCTGATAAATGTAATGGATACAATTAGACAATCCATATGCTTACTTAGCATTGATATCTTTCTTGAATATGTTAGTTTTCTGAAGAAGTGTTTTCACTTAGACATTACTCCATAATAATTTAAGTGAACCTTACATACATACTGTCTCAAAACCTTTAACCCATAAACTGTCATTGAAATAAGCTTTTAATTAATAGTGTAACAATTCCACACCATAACAATGAAAAGTGTATTTGTCTTTCCATTGATTTTCTCTGGAAAAAGCATTGAAAGTAACAGATACGGTAAATCCCATACTTAGATGACTGACTTAAAAGAAGTTCCTGGATCAATTCTGAACAGAAATTAATGAAGTTTTTCCAAAAAATGTATTAGGTTCTAAAATTACTCTTACATGTCATGGCTTTTGAGCTGCTAATGAATTGGTGCACCATATTCTCCAATTCTGAGCTTGTTATGAAATCAATGCATGTGAGAACAGTCTCTGTTCCTGAAACTGACATGTTGTATCACTCAATTCAGAAACAATCGTTCTGAACACCAAAATTAAGATAATCCACACCAAACAGCACACAACAAACTATACCAGTCTTACTCTGGAATCTCTCTTCAATTTCCAATGATAAAATTCAGGGTATCCATTTGACGTAGCACAATTTCTACACAGAGTTCCAGTCTCTGTATCTCAAGGAAGACACAGCAGAGTTAGACATGTACAGCCAAGGAGTGGAGCAGCTGTCCTACACATAAATAAATTTGGAACTCTCAGAAGTAAAAGTCTGCAGAGAATATGAGCAGGTTTTATAAGAATGTAACAACAGTGGGTTAAGGTGAATACCAGAGAGCTTTTCACCAAGCTTTGTGCAACACCAAAACACGGCATCAACTTGGTAACCAAACAAAAATACCTCATTTAGACAGCAGGTAGGGGAATCTGTCATCACAAGCGTTCTCCAGGCTGACAGCATTATCTATTACCAGTATTACTGAAAAGAGAAATTGGCTACAATAAAGGAAAACAGTTTCCAAAGTTAAAATATGGCTTAGCATCTTGCACTGTCACTATCAGAAACGGATTGGTGGGGTCAGTTTGCAGCTCTGACCTCCATATGAACCTGCTTCTGTTTGAATGCTTAACTTCTATTTTCTTATCTCACATTTGAAGTGCACTTAGAGGTACTGCAAATCCTGACCCCACAAAGATCAGTTTCCCATCCTTGACTTCTGTCCTTCTTTGCAGGAAGACTGCTAGAAAAGTCTGACATTATTTTCATTACAATATTTAAGAAGTGAGCAGCACTATGTGAAGGGCTTCATTCTAGTATGCAGCTCACAATAAAGAAACTGGCAGCTTATCTGCATCAACCTTTGCTGAGCCTTAAAACATCACCACAGTAAAGCAGAAATGCTCTTTGACAGACAAATTATTTTCTAACTTGAATTTAGGTGCAGCTAACTTCAGTCATCAGGGTTATTATGTCGACTCCTACAAACAATTTTCACAGGATTCATTCAACCAACTGCGTGGCAACTCCACACAGCAGAGGTTAAAATCTGTAAGAAACAGATCTTGTACACACATTCATCTCATCTACTGCTTATGTTACCTCACACAGAGACCTGTGTATCAAATCTTGATCCTCAATCTGTTCTCCAGCCTGCTTTATCAGATTACTTTTTAGTCTCAGGAAGGTGTTTCATCTGGGGTTTTATCAGAGGGCACTACTACAAAAGAAGACAGGAAGTCTGCTTCTCACTGAAAACTTTGCAAAGATGAAGGCTTGAGAAAGCTCATGTAGTCACTATAATCCAAATTCCTTCCAAAAAAAAAAAAAAGCTTATGACATCCAAAAGCCTTCTGACAGTAGGAACGAGCAAAAAGTGTCAGTTTCATTGCTGTGGGATGGACAGATTAAATGTTGATTGGATTGACACAACAAAGATAAAGCAAGAAAGTAAAATATTTCAAAGAAATTATAAAAATTACTCCATGTGCTCCCAACTATGTATGGAAAATGGTTCCATTAAAAACATTTGACTTTATAATGATTATTATTATGGAAATGCCAAATAAAACTCCATGAAAGCTAACCAAACTAAAAAAAAGTTTCAAAGATGCCTTTGAAGAGGAAAAAAAAAAAAAAAAAAAAAAAAAAAAAAAAAAAAAAAAAAAAAAAAAAAAAAAAAAAAATCCCCAACCAGGATTGCAAAAGAAATAGAAATATTCAGAAGTGCCCTTCACAGTGAAGAACAAAATTTTATTAGTATGCTATATAAAATTTGTGAGGTATTACATTTTCGACAATAGGCCCTTTGTGGAAGAAATATCTCTGCAGATTGAAGAAGACTTTCTATGTGACAGGGTTCTGAACTTCTGCATGACAACACCAGAAAAAGAACAGAGTCAATAACAAAGATGAACAAAGATGTTTATTAAAGATACTTCTGCTGTGTGGCAGAGCCAATGAATATGAATTCACTACCTTTAAATTGTCCATCCCTTCCCTAATTTTTTTTTTTTTTTTTTTAAATTTCAGTTTGTGCTTATGGCATACAATGTAATGCTTCAGCTAGAGGTAAGATGATTACATAATTTTTGTTCCTATTTGTAGAACAATTCGCAAAGTTTCAACAGTAAATCCAGTTTGTAGCAATTAAGTCATTGTGAAGATTGATTATTTCTTCTTTTCCTCAGAAACTCAGAATTCTGAGAATATTCAGACCACAGATTACATTTCTTTCCTCAGTAAATATTCCAGCCCTGCAGGATACTGTTCACATTTTCATTTGTTCCTCTGAAACAATAAACATTTTACACGGTCATTTTATTCTCCCCAAAGTTTGCATTGACAGGTTGCATAGCATGTGCCCCCCGTATTATGTATATAATCCTCCTAAAAGTGTATTTATGATATCATTAACTCTGAATAACGTAACAAATCCATTACTCTTTCTTGACTACTGCAAGGAACACTACGTGCAACATGTATTATAAATGTAGCTATAAAACACTTACAGTACAAGGAGTTTTACTCACACTAGCATTCAATCTGTATTGCCAAGAAGTGCTACTATATTCCCTTACTGAACTAACAGCCATGATAAAGGTCAACAGGAGTGAAGCAGAGATTAAATATCAAGATGAAGCAAAAAAGTTGAGCAGAAAACTGATTGCCAAGCTCCCCTCAGTTTTTAATGCAAAATTCAACAGTGTTCCAGAGATGCTCCTGCAGAAACCTATTCTGGCTTAATACTGTAATTTCCTAATGAATACACCAGATGATTCCAACATGCCCATAAGGAGGATCCTTGTATCATACTTGTATTATACATATAATCCCTGTATGCATAACAAATATTTTCCACAATATTTGACATCATATGTAATTATACCATGTAGAAATTGCCTCCCAAGGATTTCCATCCCTCTTGTAAGGAAGGTATTAGAAAGCAAACCATTTCCACTTGTGGTGGTTTCAGGCAGATTTTGGGAGAAACTCTCCCATGGGGCCCCCCTCCCCTCCTCCACCCGGTTCGAGAAAAAGACTTCCTCAGAGAGAAGTGGAAAAAACCTGTTTATTAAACACGCAAAGCACTCCCAGCACAATACCCGATGACAAGAGCTTCGTGCCGCTTACGGACGGATAACGAACTTAAAGAAAGTCTCCTCTTGAGGGTCGTCACTGTGCTCCACCGCTCCGTCTCCACTGGCACTGGGAGAAAAGGAGATGTGCAGGGCTGGTCTTGGTGGGGTGGGTCCCCTGTGGAGGCCCCCGGTGCTTCCCCAGGTCCTTAGTCTGGAGAAATTGGAACAGTTCCGAGGAGAGGGCAAAAAAAGCAAAAAGGAAGGAAAAAAAAGGACAGAAAAAAAGAAAAAGAAAAAAAGGCAAAAAGCTTCAGCTATTCTACAGCGTCTAACTACGCTAGCACTAAACTAACTAACTGCCTGGGAAAAAGCAACAGAGCTTCTTTCGTCTTGCCATGTTCCAGCTCCCCCGCTTCAAGGTCACTCCGACGAGCAGAGTTTTCCTGGGGAAAAACAAACCACCCTTGCCCTCCCCCCCTGCACCCAACAGACGATTGGGGATACACAGTCACCCCAGGACACCACTTGATCCATCTTCACTTGAAATGTATGTGATTGTACCTCTTACCACACGCAAAATCAACCAAAAATACACAGACATGATCAGAACTGCAAACAAGTTAAGGAAATCCTACATGTTTTCCATGGTATAAAACATCCTTCAGTATTTTACATCTACATTTACATTACAACAATGCACCATGTAGATGTTAGGAGATACATGGAACACAAGCATGAGCACCTATCTGCTATCCTTCTAGTACAGAATCCTACAAAACAAAACTTAAATAATCTCACACTAACTTCTTTTTTTCCTTTTTTTTTCCCAATACACAGTCCACATTGCATGCAAAGCAATTATCTAGGATGCTACTAAGGCACACAAGCTCAGATGCATATAACCTCTGGTCTAAACAAGCAGCTTTAGGTAAACTCCGAATTTTTAAAATATCTGATTACCATTTTGTCTCTTTTTCTCAAATACTCTCCCTTTTCACTGCATTTTCCATTTCTCCCCCATGTTTTGCAAGCTCTCACTGTCTCCACTGCAAACCTTTTCCATGTTTTTGACTATTTGTTACATATTATCTCTCTGTACAGTTCTGAGTCCAGATCCACGTGCCTTACAGAGGAATTATCCCAACTGCTTGCCCTAGTCTTAATTTATTTAGGTAGCAGTGGAGAAAGTGCTTGTAAATTAAGCCTATGATGGCTAGCCCTGCCAGTCATCCAGATTTACATAAACCCATGGCCATATATAGATACATACCAATATTTTAGTGAATCTACAGAAGACAAATGTGACTGCACAAGAATTTTGAGAAAAGAAAAATGTTATGACTATATCCAACTTGAAATCTGTAGAGACCATATAACAGCACACTAAACCAACACTACTTTTAAGCCTGTTGCTCTGTGGGAGAAAGCACATGATGAAAATTTAAAAATGGTTGGAAATGCAATTATTAAAGGTAACTATACATAACTGCTGCACAAATTATTTGGGCTTCCCTAACACACTGATTTTTACAAGGACTTGGTCCATAAAATACCCTTAAGAAAAGCTGAAACATTTTCCCATCAGGTTTCTTTCATCATAAATGCCTTCTCATTTGCTAAGAATATTTTGTTTCTCAGTCTTTGATAGAAGTACCTAAAGGAATCTGGAGAAAAAAAAGGAGAGACTAGATGGACTATTGGGAGAACTTTTTTATAACAAGTCCTTCCTTAAGGTTTTATTAATAGATAAGTAAGTTACAATTTAGTAATATATCCTGAAATTATTAGTGTGCCATTAATAAATTAAGTATTTTAGTGTTAGCACACATGGCAGAAAAAAATAAAACCTGATAGATTATTAACAAAAGACACCTGGAAAGAACATGGTAGTGTTGTGTCCTAAGCAAATGCAGGTGAAATGGTGAAAAAGTAACGTGAATACATATGCATTTCAAAAGCACTCTTTCCAAGCACTGCAATGTGACACTTGTGTAAACAAGACTTCAAGATTTAATTAAACCTTGTTTGGTGGCAAAGGCAATGTAAGAATACAAACCAGCTCTCTGGTCCCCCAATCTGCAACCCCTTCAGTTATTTCAATGAAATTCTCTAAGGGGCCAGGCTGTAAATTAGTAGTTAATAAAATTTAATCTCAACTTTGTTCCAAATAAGACAATGAGAAACTACACTCTCGTGCTAAAATTATCCTTAACTTTTATATCTAGGCACATTCCTCCATAACTGTGCCAAACTTAAGGCAAGTCTGAGCTGCTGCCTTGGAATTTTTTCAAGCATCTCATTGCACAGCCAACTTTCTTGCTGTCTTTTTCCATAGAGCAAGAAATTAACTACAACCAACCAAACAGAAGAAAACTGAGATCATGAAGCACTTAGAGAGGAGGAGAAAAAGAATTCTTTTTAATTCCTTGGTCTGCAATTCCACATATCATTTAACTTTAATATAATGGAATGCTTTATTATATTTTATAGCTTGGATGTTTTTCTTTTTTGAATTGCTAAAGCAAATTTTACTTCATTCCAAAGAATTTAATCCCTCCATGATCAGTAACTGAACATTTCTGAGCAGTTTACAGCTCTGGGATATGTGTGTGTCATCTTCTGTGCTTGCAACTTGATTTCTTTGCTGTCACTCTATACCTCTGGTCCTCTGAGCTATACCTATCTCCCATGGTCATAGTTCATCTTACATGGAGTTTATTACACTATTAGTCATAGAAGTGCATGAGAGTCTGTGGGAAAAAATGACTTTTCAATACACAATCCTACACTACTAAACTAAAATCAAAAAGGATAAGGGAACAATTTCTTGGTCACTATGCAATGGCTATTACAGTTGAAGAAGCTGTAACAGAGCCCCAGGTCAGCCTAAGAAAGGTGCAAAGTATGCCTGACAAGCCTTGTCAGGAAGCTAAGTAAGGTAAGACAAGTCTGTAGTCAGTGACAGACAATGAAAATATTTTTTGTGATACAGGTGTGAGCCTGCTGTCTGAATAGGGTTCCTGGTTTGGAACCAGCAGCTGTGGGACTGCAAATAGCTGGTCTGTAGGCAGAGCAAACACAGAAAATGACACCAGAGACTTCCAACAATCCTGCTAGGCCAAAATCCGTCCCACGCACTTTTAACACTGGAGCTCTGTTAGATGTCCCGTGGCTGTACTTAACTGGATGCACATCAACCCCTGGCCACTGGGCGCAGATCTAGTTTTTTCAGCCAGTGTTCAAAGCTCAGCAGTTATTCTGCTGCAACACAAAGCCCAGAGAACTTACAGCAACTACTTCCAATTTGAATATCCAGTAACAATCAGATATACACACCAGGTTCACTTTTTGATGGTAAATTTCAAGTGAAGATGAACACCTATGTATCCCTCTAAATTCTTCAGAACTTAATTTCTCTGCACTCTCTCTGCTGAATACAGATAGTGTTTTCTGTAAGGATTTTGGCCCTCTTAATTTTTTAATAATTCGATTAAAGGAGCTATGTAACCCCTTAAAAAAAAAAAAAAAAGTACTATGAAGTACTATATGAACTAGGAATAAGGGATTAATCAGAAACCTAGGTCTACATAGAGAAAATCTGCCAAAATCTCATTAATTCACTGAGAGGTAGGTCAGCAAGGCAAGAAAAGTAATATTTTTTAAAGAGATTATTGTTCTCAGTCAATTAAATATGCATTTTTCACTTTTAAAGCAGTTATGTTTTGTCTTCTAAGGAAGGCAAAGTAACAAAAATATTTAGTTCTATATACCTGAATAATTTGTTAATACTTAAGAGAGTCAGCTAATATACTTGTGAAACTAAAACATATATCTGTTTATAAACTTACAGTTCAAGCAATCAATTACTAGGTCAGCAATCACTTGCATAAGCAGGTGCTAAATTTTGCTGATGCAAACACAAGCCATAACTTGACTGCCCTGCCCACACACACTCAACCATAAAATAAACATGAGTCTCCTCCTGATGTCTTCTCTTTATCTGTCTGCTCTTTATGTTACTAGTTTGGTAAATGGATTCTTCAGTATTTGCAGTTTTCTATGCAAGTAAAGGATATTTTGCTCAAAATATAAATTGCCAGCAACCAAGAGACAATGCAAATTATATTTAAGAATGGTATTTATTCACCCCTCCCCACGTGCAATTGCATCACGCTTCCACAGGTGTGGCCTTTCTGAAACTACAAGCCCAGTAGTGCCTTACCCATAAATTCCTGTTACTGCTCAGGCAATAGCAACCAAGGGAAACCAGACCACTATTAAAAAAATAGTGAAATGAACTGATTTTCTACTGGAAACATTTTAAGCCTTGGAAAGTCAGATCTGATAAAGGAGCATCCAGGAGTACATGGCTCAGAAGGAGAATAATCATTCTGAACCCCCTCCTTCCCACAGGAAGCCCCTGAGCAACAGGCTGAGCTGAGCAACCACGTGGCTGGAGTCTGGCTGACCCACTCCAGAGTTAAGACGCAGGACTGTGTCAATAAAAACCTCTCGAGGCACCCTGTGTGATGTTGAGCTTAAGTGGGAGAGTATCCAGCACAGTCACCAATTCAGGTCCTGCTCTGTCTAGATAAATCTTAAAAATCATTCCAGGAAAGGGATTTTATAGCTTTTAAACAACCTGCTCTCATGCTGCAGTACCATATCCTCCAAAGGGAATTTTCTTCCCTCCTCCTAAGCCAAACAACCCAAGCTGAATTTTGCAACCTCGTTATAGTACCTGGGAGTACTAAGGTGATTTTTTTCTCCATCAACTTCGTAAATGCCCCTCAAATACCTGGAGGCAGCTACTAGATCACCCTATTGCTTCATCTTTGACAATGTTTAGAAGTATAGCAGCAACACAACTGATGTTTATAAGGAACCTAAATTTAGATCCTTCAGAACCTGCCTGCTACAGAACCTAGGAACTTTTAAGTTATTTTAAAAGGTTTGGAAACTTCTACACCAAGTCTAGTAGCCAAAGTTACCAAAAAAAAGGAAAGCAAGTATCTCCCAGAGTAAAGGCTGCACAGTCTTGGAAGAGATTCACACCATAGCCATGAGAAAGCATGTGGGCGTAACTGACAGCAGACAGTGTTAATTACTAGACAGTTGAACAAATGACCACAACAATTTTCTGCAGCCACATAGGCTGTGTCTCTGTGGTGATCACCCTTCTCCACACTGCAGAAGCTTTTGCTGACTTCTTACAACCTGCAAAGTCTCCCTCTGAGTTCCCCTGCAGAGATGCAGCTCTGCACTGCAGCCTTAGTAAGGTCGTACCTAACAAACTGCAAGGCCTTCAGGCAGTCTTTTCCACTGGAGTCACCGGTGGAGTTTCTGAAGTAAAAAGGAGTAAATAAACACATAAAATCATTGTTTGAAATAAAGAGACTTTATATTACAGAATTCTAACTTTAAACTTTGCAGAAAAGCTTACCAAAGAGTATAAAAGCCCATAGTTTAACTGGTAGCTGCAGCAGACGTATCTAAAGCACAGCTATAATTTCTCTTTTTGGAAGGGAGATGACACTTCTGCCAAAGTATAAACAAAAGACTCAGCACATGTGTTGCTATGCTGGCAAATAATTCAGGGTCTTTGTCATGAAGTGAGGTTAAATTAATTACTGTAACATAATTAACATCCTATAAACTCAGGACCAAAAAATAATTTCTGTTGAAAACACTATTTAATGAGATTAAAAATTCCAAATCTAAGCTGACTTTATGTAATTCAAATTAATACAGGATTAACTATGAAGCATGCACTAGCAAGTTTGAGAAAAGTATTTTCTTTAAGTGTTATTTGATGTTCTTTTTCCTGTGAAGGCTGTTTACATGGCAAAGAATGGTTTGTAGCTAAATCTAGAAACACCAGATAAAAGTGGAATCTTTACAGCATAGACTCTGTTATTTGTTATTCTAGGACATTTTGCTAATCCTAGTAGGAGGAAGGTGATCCCTAAGTCACCTTTTCTATGGTAAAAAACTTCCTGAAGGAGTAGGGAATAGAGGTTAGGTGGCAATTAGCTCTACTTGTTCTTGTCTTTTGCATCCCCACCAGTCAATTTCCCTACACAGAATTAGAACAGATTTATTAAATTAGTATTCTTTCACATCCTTCTTGCTGACCATTTTTAAATTATAGCAACTTGGCTGAAGTTTGTAAGAAGTAAGATTCAGATATTCTACTGAAACCAATCCAAATTCATTTTTAAAGAACAAAATAGATTAAGAACTTACAATATATTAATTTTAGTATAAAATTAGAAATATCGTAAAGATAATTTTTATTCTTTGGTATTACTGTTTTTTACTGACTTCACTGGAATGCAGAAATAAAATTTTGGGTTACTAACATTGTAAGATGTGATATCACTGAGAAAAAGCAGACAGATATGAAATTACATTTATTGGAAAACGTAAATTGGATAAATCCTCAAATACATTACTCATTTTAATTCACTGCCTGACTCTTGTTGCCAAAAAGGAACAATATTCATGTGATGAGATTTTTAGAGCATCATAAGGGACAATGGATAGGCAAAGCAATTGTTGTAGATGAGAGGTGCGACCCTTCCCCTCTAAGAAGAACTATTTCAAGGGGTGTTCTAGCATTGTCTAGTTTTATACAAAGTTTTATATAAAGCTTGCAAAGATCAACAACACCAATTACTGGGTTAATCACAGTAATTAACTGATGCAGTTATTCAGTCAAACACCCTTGAACCAACATCACTCTTCCTTAAGATTGCAAAAAACACATGAAAAGCATGCTCTGGATAGTTGAATTTAGCTTCTTTAGATTCTTAAATGCTTTCAGTCATTTATGGAATTCAGAATATGAGTTGTCTGTACTGAGTTAAGGATATATGAGATTCCAATACTATCATTTCCTGAATATTGTAATTCTCCTGTAGTTTCTATTCCAATGTGTGTTTTGTGGAAACAGAGAAATAACAAATCCAAGAGATGTTACTGCTAATCCAGAAATATGAGGCAGCCCCAGAGCAAGGCATACTAGCATAAATGCAGAATCCCCTTCAAGCACCAAGTGCATGCCTCTAAAGACATGAGGCACACTTTTTTTCCCTGCTCTTGGGCTGTGGGATGCCACGGTAAAGATTTAGATTGGAGCGAATAAAGGCATCCAAGTATTTTCTGTTTGAACCCAATAGTCCTCTACCAGTCAATAAAATCATCTAAACAGTTTGGACAACTGAACTACACCAGAGAGAAAGGCTAGTGTCAAATATCTAGCAGCCCTCTCAGAGTGGGATACCACATTTTTACTAATTGTTTTCTTCTGAAAACAAATGCACCATCACTTCAAATTCACTTCCTAGGCTTCTGACTATTAAATTAAGAATTTTAATATGATCAGAAAAGCATCACCCTTGTGTATCAACAAAATCTGCTTGGCACAGAAATAGGACTTTAACAGTCTGTAAATATTTTCAATAAACAGTATTACTAAAGATCAATTCAGAACCTAATGGGAAAATAAATATTATTTTAACAGTGTAATTAAATTTTTTAGTTGAATACAAAGGTTGTCAGAAGCCAATAATGTGCATTTCTATTACTCTCACATACCCTTCAATATCACACACCTCTTCTGTTCAGGAACACAAATGATGTAACAATGGGAAAATTCTATTTCTGCCATACTAACAAGATTTGTTATACTCATTAGTGGTATCATACAAACCCTAAATCAGGTTAAATATAAATACTACAGTACTGACATTTCATGACAGCATACAGAGAAAAAGCTCTCAGGAACCTTCCCACTATTCCCACGACAAGCTAACAGACATGATGGGATAAAACCCAAAATAATTCACTGGAGCCACGATCATCCTCCGTCACTGAGGCCAGTGGCAGGAACAGCTCATGTTCGGCCTGATGATCTATTCTACCCCTCAGAAGTGGAGGCAAATAGACCTGTTGTGTATCGGGGACCGCCTCTGTCCCAGTGAACTTCCACAGGATGACAGATGGAGAAAGCTGCACAGTCCACACCAAAAACAAGCCCAAGAAACCTACAGAAACTCTTGAGACCAGATGGCTTACCCATCTGACTAGAACCATCTCCTGGGCCATCTCACCTTCCTGTAGCAGATGTTGTCAACAGTGTAGAGAGGTGACACACTGTCAGAAATCACATGATATTCAAGCATTTTGTTTGGGAGTTGTTAGAAACAACATCCATAATTTATAATTTTTTCCTTTACCACAGTAATAGCTTTTTTTGTATTTGTCATCCCATGTCTTTTCTACCATATTATATAACCCACATGTAACTCCTGAGGAAGGGAATCTTAAATCCATATGATTACATCAAGTGGCCTCTGTTGATCAACTACATGGGTTACCTCTCACAGAAGGACAATAGCTTTGACAAGCAACATGTTCCACTCATGAAGCCCTGCTGGCTGTGACCACTGACTGACTACATTGTCTGTAAACATGTTTCAGTTTACACATAATAATGTTATTCATGATTTTACCAGCCACCAAAGTGAGACTCATAGGCCTGTAGTTTCCAGGGTCATATTTCTTGTCTTTCTTAAAAACTGGGACAAGGATTCCCAAGGCCATTCAAAATTATTGAGACAGGCCTCACAAGGACATCAGTCAGATCTTTGAGTATTCTTGGATGAATGCCATCTATTACCTTTTGGGTGGAAATTATCCAATGTTTTAATCTGTTTAGAGGAAAGCTGTTTAGAAAATATGCCAGGTGGTACAAGAACTTCATCTGCATTTCCAGGATAATTCAAACAGTTTTCTTACTTTCATAAGTAAATTTGAGTGCTAAAACATTTGAGACAAACACTTAAATCTGATCTTTCAAAAAAGTTCTGTGTCTCTCCTTGAAAATTATCTAGGGTTTTCTAAAGCAGACCTTACATCTAATTCATTGATGCCTATGTTTCAAAAGGATGTTTGAAGCAAGAGAAGATGTTATGAAGATGCTTATATACACTGAACTCACTTTGGAATGAGTTCAACGGTTGCCTCAAGCTCCTCACTGTTATAAAGACAATTAGATGATGCCAAGTATCAAAATGTAGCATCAGCAGTGCTAGATAAGACATTTTACTGATCTCAGATTTTGTAATGTAGGAACATCTTATTTAATTCCTGGTGCTTTATCTGGGAATCACCAGTAGTATAGTGCCATAAGCTAAATTGAGACAAACCTTTGTAAGAACAAAATAGCATTTAACTGATGTAAAAGAATACAACTTTACTCTGAGAAACTGACTCAAAAAGACATTGTCACTCAACTAAATAAAGTCAAGTTTCATTTGAGAAATTTCACTCTCTGTTTTTAGTAATTTTAGCAACACAAAAACCTAGCTCAGAAAAATTAAATGCTCATACAAAACTTTGCATCTCCAAAAATAGCCAGAAACAATGCTAACACACCGTGTGTCTAAGTCTAAGAACATGAGTTGCAAGACACTCTACATTAGCATCCACACTCTGAAAGTTAGCTAAATATTCCAGAAGAAGATGCAAGAAAATTTAGAATTAGTTAATACATACATACCACTTCCTACTAAAAATGCTGCAGTGGAGATTGCTGGATAGAGCTTAACTGCCTTTAGAAGAATTTATTGTTAACTGGGCTGTATTCCCATCATCTTTTAAAATACAAGAAACAAGGGCCAAACTGGTCTGCTTAGGGGCAAGAGTGAACAGAATTAGCTGTGCACAATTACAAGCAATGATATTAACTGAAAAGAAATTAAATTTGCCATGCAGATTTTGCGTTCCAAGACTGTAGTAAGATATAATCTTTTCCACTAGCAACAGAAAGTTAATGTGGATCTATTCTTGCAGTACAAGGGAAATCATAGAATCATTTTAGATAAATATAAACATAAAGCAAGCAGGAAGAGTGATACAAAGTATGTTTGTGTTTCATTCAGATGAACCTTGAGAAGCTGGAGAAATAGGTCAACAAGAGTTTAATGAAGTCCAAATAAAATTGCTCAGTCCTGGGAAGGAATAACCTCATATGCCAATGCAGGCTTGGGGCAACTGCGACTGGAAAGCAACTTTGTAGAGAAAGATCTAGGGCTCTGGGTGGACACCATATTGAGCATGATCAAGGATTGTGAGCCAGCAATATACCACTAAAATAAAGAAGGCTGGCAGCAGCCTGGGCTGCCTGAGGGAGATTGTTCTCTGCAGGTCAAGGGAGGTGATGCTTTCCGTCCCCACAGCACTGGTGTGATGTGGAAATATTGGAGCAAGTGCAGGAAACTGCACAAGGAGACAAAGGCAGCCGGGACTGTCCAGCCCAGAGAAGATAAAGCTCTGGGGACATCTCACTGTATATAAGTACCTGAAGGAGACAGTAAAGAAGACTAGTCCAGAGAGATCCAGAAGAGGCAAGAGTTAAGCACAAATTGAATATATAAAACTGCATTTAAACATCAAAGAAACTATTCTATTGGCAGGATAGTTGAACACTAGAACAGATTGCCCTGTGGAGTCTCCACTCTGGGAGATACTCAGAACTTAAACAGTCACAGCCCTGAACAACCTGCTGCAATTGATCTTTTTTGGAGCAGCGGGGTTTGACTAGATGATCTTCAAAGGTCCCCTTCCCAACTGAAAAGTTCTGTGATCCATTTCATTATGTAGGTGTTTATTCTGTCTGTTACCATTTAATTATGCTTAGGCTAGAAACAGTATTTTTTGAATCTGGAAGCATGGCTTTTACTATAGTACCTATAGTATTTTGAAGTGGAACACATACTTTCTATACTCTCTATGAATATTTAATATATCTTTTGTATAAATTATTCATTTACAATTTTTTGCTAGGATTTTCAATCTGAGCCTTTCTGAAAAAATCATGATGCCGAAAAAGAACTCTACAGCTACTGCTTTTGAAATCTGTTGTTATATTAACCTTAAAAGATGTTGGAGTGTTAAATCTGCATGGAGAACTTACTCTTTTGCATATAACCATTTTTAAATATAAATCCACTGAAAAAACCCCCCAATGACGTAGACCCATTAACCAATGTAGTGAATAAATATCCAGTTTATAATTATCAGCCACCACTACACTAGTTATTTCCTTGTTGTTTATAGCTATCAGATTTTTCTCATGTTGAAGAGTATTTATGTTGTTCACTGTTAGAGATCCATAATTTGAGCTGCAGAAAACAAGCCCAAAGAAAACCCGTATCCAAACAATTACAGATTTTGTTGCAATTCAAGAGCATGTATGTTCTCAGCATGCAATCAAATAACAACAAGCATATTTAAAGTGACAAAAATGCAGTAAGTTACAGAAGACCAGTTGTCTTAAACAAGGCTTTAGCATGAACAGTAATTACAGGCTGAAACCATAGGAGTCCGGTGCATGCTAAAAGTGATGACAAACTCTAAGAAAAGCCTGTGACTTTTCCCAGAGCATACTCATTCTAACAAACAAGCTGGGCTGGGACATGGACTGAAATCATGCATACTAATTAAATGTTGGCTTACTCCTTGGCACAGTTTGGCCTGTACTTACTAGCATTCCCCAGCAAATGCACCACAACAGGTCACGACACAGCAGTGACCAAAGACTATGTCTGACAGGAGGTACACATGGGGCAGAAAACTGATCAGCTGCTTTTAACTGAGCTGTCACTTGTCCTAGGGTAGCATCCTCACAAAATTCCTTTTGCATCTCTTTGTCCCTGCTCAATACTTTCACTTTCACCCCACAACCATAGAAAGTTCAACCACACACAAGGTTGCATCAGCCCCAAGCATAAGACAAGGAATACTGAATGTAGTATCTGTCATTCTTAATAGAAACTCTAAGTCAAAAGTGTGAATCACTTTTAACCACTTAATAAAATTATAATTTTTAACAGTTTTAATGAAATAACTGCTATTAAAAAAAATCAACAAACCAAACCAAAAATAAACAAAACAAAATCCCCCCCCCAAAAAAAAAAAAAACCACAACAACAACAACAAAAAAACCCCAAACCCCACCAGAAAACAATCATGTATTAAATATTAGTAATACTGCCCTTCTGTGAAGCAGTAATGGTAATAAACTGAAATTATAATCTCTTATATAGTATATAGCTCAATAAATGTTTGCATGTTATCATTTAGATTAAATGTTAACAAATATTATGCTCCTTATTTATAAAAAGCCCTTGTTAGAAAACAATTACATCAGAGAATATAAGATCTAATTGCAACATATTAAGAAAATATATCATGCTTATAGAGTATAAAAATGAACAAAACAATTTTCAAGTATCAGCATGACAATTGATCCTAAAGAAACCTAGTAGAACCCAAAGCTAAAAAATATCCCCAAACTAACAAACACAGAATGCTAGTTAAAACAGAATCCACTTGGATTTTTAACATCTCACAGAGTTTTCTTCAAAACCCCAGCCCCTATTAATTAATGTATGCTAAATGTCCCAAAGTCACTACAGATCTGGACTGACACACAGTTTACATACTCATTTAGCAAATGCATTCCTCAAAACTCCAGCTAAGAATCAGCCTAGAAGACTGCATTGGCTTACTTTGCAATTAGTTTTACTGAGGAAAATTCCAACCCCTATGTTCCACTTCATTTTAAGAGGAGTTTGTAACACGGATCGCGCTTTAGTTTTCAAATAAAGTGAAGTGTGCATATTTTGACAAGAAGGGAATTCAGTTTACCAAACAGCTGTGCAAAAGTTCATCTGCAGTGTCCCTTTGCCAATTAAGGCCAAGATACCTCTCATCCTTTAGTCTGTATGTGGATGTTTTCAGGCAGTCCTTAAAAAATATTTATTAATATCACTTAATTAGGCCAAATATTTCTTTTAGAGTTGTTTAGTTCAAAGAAATTAAAAATTACACTCCTGTACCCTGAACGCCACAAAGCACGATACAAATTCCCCCATCAGTCTTATGCTTCCAAACCTGTCCCTTCAAATAATAATAAAAAAACAAACAAGAAAAAAAAAAAAAAAAAAAAAAACCAAAAAAAACCAAAAAACCAAACCAAACCAACCAACCAACCAACCAACCAACAAAACCAAAAAAAACCACAAAAAACAAAAAACAAACACACAAAAAACCCCAAAACCAAAAACCAACAAAAAAACTCAAAAAACCCCCCAAAAACCACCAAACAAGCAAACAAAAACCCAAACCGATAGTGGAATTTGCATTCTGAAGCACGATATACAAGTCCTTCTTGTCTCCATATCAACTGAGCAACACAGCACAACATATGGCACAGGCATTATCATTTCAAGATTAAAGGAACAGATGATGTCTGCTGCAAACCAATGAATACAATGAAGCATCCATTACAATAATATATATGCAATCTTTTACATTCAATATAACGCCACTCCTAATTAGCACCACCTGTTTCCATACACTACAGATGCCATTCCAAGATATAATTCTCCCATCACTATGTTATACCACTGAACTATAGGCTGTGATCTAATTCTATATGACTCCTCCCTTTCCTATTATCATCTGCTTTAATTATCAGCCCTGTGAACAGAATGGCACTTCAAAAAGCCCTTTGATTATCTTAAACCTATACTGTAAGTCCAGAAGATAGAAAAAGCCTTATCATATTGCTTATCATATTGTAGGGATTATGAAAGTCAGAAATATGGTCTTTTTATTGCGAATACAAGGCTCAGAAAACAGTTCGCAAGCACATTCATAAGGACTGCTCTAAGTATCCTATAAATACTTTTAGTCTACATGATCTTAAAAAATGTGGTACCCAAAGAACTAATTAGTCAAGAAACAAGGTAGACAGTAGTTTTATCATGAGTGGCTGAGTAAAGTACAAGAGTGTCTTGGGTTACAATGAAAGGTATAACCAAACATATGTACTCTATTACCACGTACATAAACTGCTAAAATAGGTGCAGCAGTGTTCTTTATCTTCTCCAGGACTCAGTTCTGGTAACTCCCTCTGGGGAAGCAGCAGCTACCCTGAGGGGGCCATCTCTGCTAATGGGCCATCAAGGCATCCCATAGAATGATATCCCACTGTGAGATGTTCCACCCTTGGGGGAGGAACCAAACATTCCTACCTGTATGTAATCTGAGACTTGGAACACCAGAGCAGCACTACCACTAGTACCTTGTCCAGGACAAGTGCTCAGCAGCTGCCACTGGATCTCCAGAGAAAGACCAGGCCTTGCTACAGGTTCACCTGACAAAACCACATCCATCACCCCAACAGGGCTGTAGCCACCCTTTGATCAGACTGCTACCACCACCCTGACCAACAGGGTGTCAGGCTGTATTCTAACTTTGTCAGTTTAAGTCAGTGTTTCTGTTCTATTGCCTTTATTTTAATTTTCCTATTAAATTATAATTCTGAGTTGGAATCTCTCGCAAGATATTTGTGTGGAGTTAATTCCTCCTGCTGGCTTGCCTTTAAACCAGAACAAAGAGAAATATGCATATCTCAAGACAGAGTGCTCTCTGTTAGCACATGACTCCTGTTCTGGGTGGCTGGGCCAAGAGACCTGAAGAATGATCCAGCACAGTCAGAGCTGATCACCTTGGAGCCATTTTTTTCCAGGCTTTCCTCTCAGTCCATCCTGGTGCCAGCTTAAGTTTTGCTCCATCATCTTTCCTCACTTCACTACATCACCAATAACTATTTTCCCATAAAGCCTGAACCCCTAACCTGCAAAAAAAGTGATCTGCAACCTATAAATGAAAAAATTTAGCTCTTCCATATTCAGAACATACCTATTTATCGTTCTCAATGTTTTTCCTGCTTTAGCTGGAACTAGCAACAGCTGATATTAAATTATCAGCTCACACTCACAGCACCCCTGTTTCTTCACAGGAATGCCACCAGAGATCAGGCGGGCAGGTGCCTGTGCACCTCTATCCCCTCCTGGGAGGAAGCAAGAGATTTTAATCAGTGAAGAGCAAACCTTCAGGATGCAATACAGAGAAATTTGCTGTGCCAAAAAAGATGATGTTTGGCTTTCCAGCTTTCTGAATGCAGTGCACCACTGCCTAGTGAACAGATTCTGTTTGGCAAGTACAAACTCATTTGCTCCAGTACCCCAGCCAAATACTTTGCAAGGTCAAGAGTGCAGTCAGCTCTCAGCCAAAGCTGAAGTGACACTGCAGAAGTCTGTGCATAACATATCTACTCTCCTGGCTGCCCCTAGTACAGCTTCAGTCCAAAAACTATGTCTAGACTCATGAATTTAATGTGCCAGCACTGTTTTCTGGCCTGGAGCCCTCCTGAGAGCCCATGTCATGACTGTTAACCTTTCCCTCTCCATCCCAGTCAAAGAGGCCTAATACACCTCCTCTGGTTCTTGCTAACCTGTGATTCTGCCTGAGGAGGTCTTGAGTCAGTTGTAGTTCTTTTGGATCAAACAGCGCTAGGCTTCATGGTGACAACACCCCAGTGCAGACCACCAAGGTGCAATGCCCTGGCATAGTTATCACTGCAGCGCAACTCTGTGCCCAAAGAAGGAGTAAGGTGTGTATGACTTGGCAAGATATCAAGACACTGCCTCTGCACTCACTGTTAAAGCAAAAAACTAAATGGACCTTGCCTGAAAATCTTGCTGGCTCACAGTTTTCACCTTGACTGTCATTCTGTTTGGTGCTTTTTTTATAACACTTTTATTACTCAGCCAGTGTTAAAAATAAAAGTAAATACGTAAAAAGGCAGCACTTTTCAAGGCCATATATAAGGCTTGAAAGTCACAGGGCTTTGAAAAGGAGGATAACCTGCATCCAGGTATAGTGGCATAACTAGCTGAACAACTTTGGCCTGAACCCTCTACACTGGGAGCTCATAAGCTGTAAAAAGACAAAATGAGACACTCACTGTCTGAGACCTATTAACCACCCTTCAGTCTTCTGGATCTAGAAAAATTTCAAAATGCTACAGTTTTCTGAGACAGTCCAGGAAGAAAGATTTTGCCTTTCCTTTAAAAGGTCACAGGAAGGGTCTACACTAACTGATGGCGTTTAGTCTCTGCACTTCCAAGGATTTGGATTTGTTTTAGCTGTGCTTACTGTCATGTACCATTCAGATGAATACTGCCCCATTTGTCCAGGTTAACTTGGAATGAGTGTTTACAGGCAAGATCTAGCTAACAACAGAATCAGCCTTGGCATTGGCCAGCCCCTGAGCAGGGGGACCATTCCAAAGAGACTTCACCAGCCTGGCTCTGGCCCCAGGGACATTCCAGGCACAGACAATGTCACAAATGCAGACATAGAAATGGTGTAATGATCTTGAATTATTTCCATTACTTTGGAATAAGCAAAACTGGGGAAAAAAAAAATCCAAAATACTGTGAGGAATATTTTGTTCATATTTTAGCTAGAAATAATAAAAAAGTTGTATCCATTATTACAGAGACTTTCTTAAAGACCAAAACCATAATGACTAGTCATTTTAAAAAATCCCAACTCTAGCATAAAAGAAAATATGCACCTCTTGGGAGATACATAGTGACACATACAAATCAAAACATACCATGAAAACAAATATGGCCATACTGTCATCAACACCCAAGCAGACTTGCATCCTTAATCCCTTTTAAAATCATCAGTAAATCCCACCAAAGTGTGAACTCCATAAAAACTGTGCCCCTCTGACACAGACAAGGCATTTGGATGTCTACACAGAAACAACAAAACAGCTCACACTTGTGTTGGAATGTGAGGAGCAGGTGAGAAACTAAGTAATTTAATAAATGTGTTTTTCTTGACATTTTTATTTCGGGGTTTTTTTCAGTTTTGAAATCAATTCAGAAAAAACACTTGTGTGTGTGTCTAATCGTGCTATATACAGAAATCACTGAGGTGCAGTGATAGCAAAACCCACTTAAAGCTCTGCAGGATGAGGTATTACTTGAAACTTGCTCAGAAAGCAAACTCTGCTGAGCATCTTCATAGAGATCAGAAAACAGTGAAAACTGTACATGCCGGTCCAGCAGGATCTGTTTGATTTTAACAACTGTTCTGTTGGAATATATCCCAGGGAATAATTTTAATTTCATAGTTATGGAGAGTTATGTAAGTGCTTAACTGAGAAAAGAATTCCAAAATATGTATTTTCAACATTCAAGGCATGATTTTGAATATAAGCCCCTTCAAAACATGCATTTGGTATTCTAGCCAGAAATGCTGCCTTAGAATGAGTAAAAGCCAACATTTGTGCTCTCAGTGAAACAGGAGAGAGCTACTTGAGGTAGGCTGGCTCTGATAAGCACCATAATATTAGAGTGGCTCCAAAATGGCTGGGGCCTACTTCATTTCTCAGTAGATAATTTGTTGAAGGACACAAATGTATCTGTATTGCTCTGGGGGGCTAAAAATACTTGATTTAGCTAGGCCAAGTAGCCCTTCAGCAAATTGCCTTCCCGTCCACCAAAAATTCTTCAGAAGTGGAGTCCACATTGGCTTTTCTGAGCTATACCAAGATGCTAGATGTTGGTATGTCAACATTTACAAATAAATGCTGTCTCTAAAGCCTAATAATTTTTAACCTTCAAAATTTCTTCTCCTACCTTCAATTACACTGAATATTTTGTTCCCTAAAGAAAGAGAAGGCTTTGGTCAATAGTACATTGAACACACAGTTCTAAATTGGTTGGAAATAAGAATCTGAACTTTAAATACATAGATGTGCAAAATATGCTCACAGAGACTCAAACTAAAAATTAAACTAAACAATTTTTTGTACACCTTTTTTCCTTTACAACTGATAGAACTATCTCATCCCAGTTGCTACTCTTATCACTTGTCCCTGTAATCTTTCTTTCTTTCCACCCTGCTTATCTTCATATTTTTATCAGTAATCCAGATGAAAATTCAAATAACTGCTTTTCTCAGCATCAGTGATAACAATCTTATTCACTGAATTAGTGTATTTTCACTTACTGACAAGATTTTCCCTATCCTCCTTCTGTGTGTAGAGTTGTGGTTAATAATCACTATGCAGTGCAATGATTTTTACTCATTTGCTCAAACAAACCAATTCAAACTAGTGAAAATCTTTTCACTTAGTACAGTTGGCTGAAATCAGGTGTACCCAAATAAAATATTTAATTAGGACTAACCTACCATAATATATTCCAGGTGAAAAGAAACATGTCCTCGGATCACCAATTTATTTTTTTATCTACTCCCAACCATGTCATGCATATTTTGTTCTTGTTTAGAGCTGCTATACTGAATAAGGACTTTATTCACTCATTACAAAATCATTCATCTGGCACAACCATCCTCTTTGTTTTCAGTTTTATGTATGATTAAGCCAATTTTTGAGAATCCTAGGGAATCAGCAGTATTAACTGTTCTATTGATTTTGTGGTATATAATTTGATACTTCACATATATTTCACAGAGTTAAACATACCCTATTAAGTACTCCCAGCCTTACTTTGCAGCCAAGAACAGCTGAAGGAATAGCACACTGCTGTATTCATTATTACATTTAGAAATCCCAGGCAATTAATAGACTAATTTTCTTTTCCCTCTGGAGGTTTGACAGTTTTCAGAAGAGAAATTAAGATAAAAATAAAATTCATATATTGAATAAGGCATTTTTTATTAGGATTGCTTGAAAAGACTGGACACAGACTCAAGAATCCAGAGCTTAGGCATATACAATGAAACTTGCCCCTAGAATAAAAGCAATGGGAAAAAATAGCCAACAGACTTTCTTGGTGAGAACATATTTTACATTACACTGTAATTATTTTAGGCAGTATAATTCAACAATCAGCACAAACATTTCTAAATTTCAGTGATCTCATTCTTTGAAAGTCATCCTGAAATTACATTTTTAATGAAAGTCATCCTGAAATTACATTTTTAACACTGACAGACAATATTCAGAGATTCATAGTCAAATCTCAAGAACAGATCAAGAATGTATCTATCTTGTGGTCATGTCCAGTGTCACTTTGAGGCTGCTCTCTCAGATATTTCAATACTGCATTCACTCACAACTGTCCCACATGATACAGATAATCAAAAGGCAAACTACAGGTTTGTCCACCTCCACTGCAATCCTTTTAACACAAAGATTTTTCCATGCTGAAAGTGGAAAAAAACAGTGGTTTGCTTATTCTGGTTTCAGAAAAACTCTGCACACCTCAAACTCTGAACATAGACAAAATAGGTGCACGAGCAAGGCTAGCTGAGCTTCACTCTAACCTGTATTTCAGCCTCCTGATTGTTCAGGCTACAGGTTTACAAGTAGGTACATAACAGGTATACTTTGTCTCACACAAATTGCCTTTGTGGTTAGCTACTCTTTAAAAATAATGGAGCTTCAAACACTGATTTTTTGGAAGGTTTCTAGGACTGTGAAAATCATGAAATAAAATATAAAGAAACACCATCCTGTCAGAGATTTTGCATTATCCTTCTTGAAGAGAAGGGTAAGGTTTTATAGAAGGCCCCACTAGTATGAAGAATAATTGAAAACATACAAAAATAGCACGCAAGTTTTATCTTTTCCTCTTCAATATACACCACTGTAATTATATAGTCTGGTTATTGCAGCTTTCTTTTCAAGGTTCTTAGAACCCCCATTCCTTCTCCCAAGCATGTTGGAAACATTGTCTTTAAAGGTTTTTGGTTTCCTTTCATTCTGACTTCCAAGTAACATTAAAGATTTCCAAATTCTTTTTTCCTTGGAGAAGAGTAAACAGTTTGTCCTTACTCTTTACAGTTCTATTTTTTACCTTCACAAACTCAGCCACTCAAGACATCTGTGCAGCCTCTCCCTGGTCTGCTCTGACATAGCAGTAACAAGAAGACACTGTTCGCATCCATGAACACAAAGCAGCATCAAGTAGTTTTCCTATCTTATTCACAAGAAGGTCTTTATGAGCAAAGCTGTTGTTCTCTATCGACGACAAAGAATACTTGACTAGTTTCACCTTACTGACTGCACTCTGTGGACATTAAATTACACATGAGACCTTGAGCTAATCTAAAAAACAATGTGTAATCCCCGTGAGGATTTACAAAGCACTGCACTCAGACCAAGTGATTCAAATGGCAGATGGAAGAGAAGCCATTATTTTGTTTAGGAGAAAAGGACAAAAAGTATGGAGCAGTTTGACACTGCTAAGTGTGACATGTGCAGTGTTACACTAAGCCATGCCTTAGACCTCTACCTAAACTTCAACTGAATACAGTAAGGGGAAGGCACATCCTTTATAAAGGGGAGTAGAAAGTAGAGTCATAAATTGCTCTGGCTCTACTCTTGATCATACTAAGATGTACCATTGAGATATTTACTGTGAGGGTGTGTCAAGGACTAGAAAAGGTTAAGAAGCTGTGGAGTGTCCAGCTTACAGATGATTCAAGACCTGACTGGACATCATCGTGAACAACCTCCTCCTGGTGAGTCCACTCTCAACAAGGGTTTGGATTGGATAAACTCCAGAAGTGCCTTTCCAGCCCAGTGGCTCTGCAACTCCAAGAACTGACACAGGATGCCTGGAAATTTTCACTGGAATGTCTCCCTCATGGCTTCCAATGGTCTTCAATTCAAGTCTAAAATGAAGTCCTTAGACACCTCTTCTTTCTACAACACTTCTAGATCCTGAATCTTTACACCATCATTTCATCCTTTGTCTTCCTAAAAAGTTTTGTTTAAAAGCCACTAAGATTAAAAAAATAACTACTCCCAAGACCGTATAACGAGCAATTTTAATTTCCATAAGGATTTACTTTTAATTTAAATTTTTAATTTAAATTCGCATCTGTGAATGTATGACTTGGTAGTGAAGATTATGGGCTTTGCAAATAAAGAAACAACATATAAAAATTTCAAAAGTAACAAAATTTGAACAAAACTAGTGCTGAACAAGCAACATGAAAACGCTGCTGTATAACTCAAGTAATACAAGGAAATAAACAACTAGGAATAAACATTCATTATTTATCTGGATGCAGGAAGTCTTTTAATCAGAAGTCACTAACTCAAGGAGGATTTCCAGAAATCTGACCTACTTTCATTTTTAGAACAATTTGTGTAATAAATATGCATAACTTTCAGTGCCTCATATTTAGTTTTCACAATGCAAACTAAAATAGTTGCAGACTGCTTTAAAAGTTTGCAAAAAGTTGCAGAGCAACGTAACTTTTTTTTGTTTTAATTACTTAGGATTACATTCTGCAGTCACATGTAAGTGATCTAACTTAAAAGTGTTGAAAAGCCAGTAACAGAAGACCTAAAAGCAAAGCACTCTTGTTAAGTGTTTTCTTAGGAAGAATGAAGATGTTGAATTTTGTGTCTGACTGATAACGGTCACATGAAAAATATAAACCAGCAACTTTATTCCACATGCACGTATTTTTAGCATTTAGCAAACTAAACAGAGCTCATGCTCTTTCCCCACCACTCAAGACAGACTGTTTTCCGGGTCACATTTTATGACTTGGTGAATCTGAGAGATGCTAAACAAGCATCATAAAATTTAAAGCAAATAAAATTTGAGCACATCAGTTGCTTGATTGCACATTAGTTCCATATAATATTGGCAAAACTACCAAACAATGATATTTAGAGATTTTTGATAATGTCACAAGGGCACTTACATATGACATGTAATAATATATTAATGGTGTTGTAAAGGCCTCTGGGGATTTCATAGGAGCAAGCATTAATTAATTCTTCCTAACAATCATTACACAAAAATCTATTGAACTGTTTAATGCTCCATAGTTTCTCATTGTGCCTCTCCCTGCTAGGAGCAATCCTTTCAGTTCCCAGGGTTCCACAGACCCCACGTCTCTGCCACCTTCAGGTATTATCAGCATTTGTGGCACAGCATGTTAAACTTCACATTTGACTGGAGCAAAATCTACACTGCTCCATTTTATTTTCTATTTATTCAACATCCCACCAAATAGCAGTTATTTGTCCGTTACCCTTTTATACTTCCAGATAATAATTAAAATTTTCCTATCTGAAACTTCCTTATCTAGCAAGACGGCCACTATTCCCCCCTTTTCACAAAGCCAGAAACCATTTTGAGAACATCTGTAAATACCTCTGCTTCCTGAAAGTCAACACTAAGATTTATACTGATGTTTAACTGGCTTCAGACCAAATTGGCAACGTTAAGTATATTAAGCATCACCAGTTTCATGTCACAGCAGACCTCATGTTAAGAGACAGGAATGAGACAAGACACACACTCCTGTTCAACAGAGTGAAAAGGTCCTAGTTTACCCTTCCCCACAGCTCGGCCAACAGACTCAAACTCGAGCAGACTCCCCCCTGCAGGCCTCCCTTACAGACTCTGATTGACCTCACAGAAGCAATTCTCTCTCCCACTCTTCTATAACACTCATCCTTATTGAATATAACTGTGACCTATTAAGGGCAAGGCTGTTTTTGGTAATTAGCACAGCTGTGACTTCTCAGGGGCAAGGTTGCCTGTCATCCATTCTCCTATAGTTTCAGATATCGAATCTTAACATTAAACTCAATGAGGAACATCTGGTGTTCCATCTTGGTTTTGCCTTTGTAGTTTATGTTGTAGTAAGAGAACCACTGGTCATTAGGAAGCAGACAAAATAAATCATATATTGCAAGCAAAAAAAAAAAAAAAAAAGCCAGCTAACTTTTGTAATAGTCATTCTTTTAAGTTGCTAGGTAGAAATATAAAATTTCTGAAATATTTAAACTAAATATACAAAAGCCAGAACAGAATGTACACCAATGCTATGTTTTAACTGACTTAAAATTAATTTAAAAGGAGCATTTTCTTTGCATTTCTAAAACTGACTGAATAACAAAATATTTGTCCCACATTCATCAAACAATACAGTTTTGCATGTTTAAATTGTTTTAAGTACCACTCAGAACATCCAAACTTCCATTATGGAATCAAATTCAGCGGTGTTTGCGAGCCTCTTAACAAAAATTAGTTTTCTCATAAAATCATAGACTTAAAAAACTGAAGTATTTAAATTGCAGAATGTTGCTAAACATGCTTTCCCTTTCTTCTATAAAAATATAAGTTTAGTAGAACTACATAAATAAAACTAAACTCTACTCTTTAGATACCATTTCATATAAGTGCTTTTGGAGTTGTCCAAGCTGAAAGAAAACCAATCCAAAACCTGACTTGTGTGAAAAAAAACATACTTGTGAAATTTCCTTTCATCAGAGACATTGAGCTGCAAAGTTATAGACTAGTCATAAAGAACAATCAAAAATCCTTCTATGCTCTCTCTTTTTAGCTCATAGTTTAATATTTTCATCAACATAAAACAAGAGCTATCTTGGCTAATTTTAATTCACCATTAAAGAAAGAAAAATTGACAATAAATCTTTCTGAACTGACAAAAGCTTTCCTTTCTAGGAAGAAAAAGGAAAAAACTGACAAGAAGTGACAGAATGCAATTGTTTGTCATGTCGTTCCCCGCAATAGAAAATAAGTGGGTTTTTTTGAAAAAAAAAAGCTTTTTTAAAAAAAGCTTGTAAAAACCTTTAAAACTCTTTTGCTGGCATGAAGTAGGTTTAGAAACAGAGTATTTGTGAGATAAATGTAGAAGCTCTGGTTTCTACACCAAAAATACCATGAGAAGTTAGTCCTGACAGACTACGTTGTAAGCCCGTACTTCGGTGTGTATTAATCATAGAACTACAGAATCACTAAGATTGCAAAAAACCTCCAAGAGCATAGAGTCCAACTTTGAGCAAAAAGAGCTCTCCATGAACTTCTCCAATGTGAGTCCATCCCATGAGCAACAGCTGTCTGTGAACTGCTGCACTGTGAGTCCATCCCACGGGCAACAGCTCCCGTCGAACTGCTGTGGCGTGGGTCACTCTTCCACAGAGCGCAATCCTCCAAGGACAGGCTGCTCCAGCCTAGGAGCAGGGGCCCTCTCTTCACAAACCTCCCACGGGATCACTGCCTCCCCTCAGGCATCCAGCTGCTCTGGTGTGTGCTCCTCCACAGACTGCAGGTGGGTCTCCATGGGCTGCAGGGGCACAGCTGCTTCACCATGGTCCTCACTACAGGCTGCAGGGGAATCCCAGCTTTGGTGCCTGGAGCACCTCCTCCCCCTCCTTCTGCACTGACCTTGGTGTCTGCAGAGCTGTTCTGCTCACATGTTCTCTCTGTGCTTTTCCCTGGCTGGAACTGATCTGCTTCTACAACCTTTGTTTTGATTTCTTCCTAAATACACTATCAACAGAGGGGCTTCTGCCATGTCTAGCTGGCCAGCTTTGGTCATCAGCATGTCCATCCTCAGAGCCATAAGGGATTGGCTCTGCCAGACATGGTGAAAGCTTCTGGAAGCTTCTCACAGAAGCCACCTCTGTGGCTCCCTGCTACCAAAAAACAGGCCATGCAAACTCAATACAATGTGCTAACTGGGATGAACAGATCTTAACATTGTTATGAAGGATAATACTGACCACAGTAAAAATAAGCTATTTCACAGGCAGTAACTCACATATGTGTCAGCTTTTCTTTGTAACATGTTAAATCTCTGCTTGCTTTTTTTTTTTTTTTTTTTTTTTTTTTCCCATTTTGTTATCTTCAACTCCTGCCTAGGACCTCTACCAATTAGGAACAGAGAATGATTTCATACACTGTGCCTTTCTTCCATCTCTGCAAGAACTGCATTGATGGAAGACTAGAAAAGTAATGAATTAGGCTATGCATCTTTTTACTGGACTGTTTTGTGAAAAGTAAACTGTTATTAATTTTTTCCAAAGTATTTCTTTATGAGAAATATTACTAACATGAATATATATTTTCTTGTATAACATATACATTCTACTGCTTTATCAATATCGAACAATACAAAAATGCTGTTTATTACAAGCATCTAGACTATAACTCATAAGCCTTGAGATGCATATTAACAAGTTTTGCCTAGACATTATTGCTCTGTTCTCCCAAAAAGCACTATGATGTTCTCTTTCAAAAAGTAATTTAAATATAAAAGGAAGTATTTTAAAGCATTATTCACTACACATTTATTTGTTTCTATATTAAAAAAGAAAAAAGCTTTTTATTAATACAAAATAAGAATATTTTCATAACTAATTTACTTTCAGTCATACGATGGCATTAACGGATTGCCAGAAGTATTGTACTTAATCATAACAAATTGAGTCTTTCATTGGATTTGCAGGAAAAGCCTGAGTGACAGCCACAATAGTACAGCATTACAGAAATTGTAACATTCATATTTTTCATCTTCTCAGAAAAGTAAGACTGACCCATCAAAAATTAATTTAAATTATTCTATTTTAAGCTGATTAAGACTCATACCTGGAGCAGTCAGTTATTTTTCTGTCTATGCAATATCAGAAGGACAGTTCACTAATCAAAAAAAAAAAAAAAAAATCTAATTAAAATGCTGAGAATAGAGAAATCAGTAAGAAAGATACTGTCTTTTTAAGTATGTGAAAAAAGTCCAAATGCAGTACATGTCAGCAACCCCTCATGTCCTTTATAACCCCCTTTCACACAACATCTAATTGTTTTAGAGTCTTGAAAGCATTGCACACACCAGGCATGTGAGGCAGAACACTGTTTGCTGCCTCTGTAGATACCCAGACAAGGAAGGCAAGGAAGGCTACCAAGCAGTCAGACAGGAGCCTGCTCTGCCTTGCCCCACAATGACCTACCACAAGCAAGTTCCAAGCACAAGATAGCAGAGATATGATTAACTTCAGAACCATTCCCAAAATTCAAAATAACCATGGTGGTACTACAAGCACTAACATTTCTCTACATAAAAATTTTTGTAACAGGAAAAAACTTGTGATGAATAAAGCAATTAACCGCAGTTCTCTGAAGACACACTCAGTGAGCTGCAATTGCTCAGCTTGCAGAAGCAAAGGCTCCTAACTGCATCCTGAAGGGAGCCTACAAAAAAAGCTGGAGAGGGACTCCTACATGGGTATGCAGTGATAGGACAGAGGTGAATGGCTTTAACATGAAAGATAGTAGGTTTAGATTAGAGTCTATGAAGGACCCAGGCTATACCTTCACCACGGGGGCAACATTCTCACTTCCTTTTAAGTAAAAAGACTCAAGACCCCCGCACAACTACTACCAATTTGATTTCTAAAGCTCTTTTCAATGATTCTCAGACACATACAACTGGCAAGACTGATATAACTGTTCAGTGTGAAAAACCGCAAATGATTTGACAGAAATTATATGCAAGGAATACTGGAATTTTCAGTTTACAAAAAACAATGTCTTGCATGTTTTGATGCTCCTTTTACAAAATCAGTTCACTCAATTGCACTTAAATTAAGATTGTGCAAACATTTTTCCCACGGTTCATCTCTGCCAATCAGATGTTCATGGCTACTGTATCTTAGTCACATATGTATGTGTATATGTATATATATACACACACACACACACACACACACACACACAAGACATACAAAATCTAGAGAGAAAGGCAACAATGGTTAATTATACTATTTTTTCTGATATCTGCAATGGCAGCTAAAAATCTATTCTGCACATAAACTTTGATCACAAGTTGCAGAGGGCAATAAATCTAATTTTACCAGTAGAGATTTCTTAAGTAAAAGATATGACATTTAAGGCTTAGTCTGCCTTTAATTTTCTTCAAAACAAAAATTCTTTCAAAGTCTTTCATGTTAATAGCACTGCTGAGAGACTAAAGGATGCCAACAGTATCTAGGAACGTAATTGCCTGTGAATGCCTATGCCCAACAGAAAGACAGTGAGAATGCAGGCTGTTCATATAGCCACGAATAGGACCTCCCGGTGACAACGGCAATGAACTTCTGCATCTCACAAAGGCACCCTCAGACACTTAATGCCACCACAGTCCAAAGGTAATTTCTTAGAAACTATAGGCGAAAAATCTGCAGCTATGCATGGCCAAAGTGGAAAGTATCTGTGAGGAAATATTTGATGGCACATGAGGAGTCCTGCAAAGATACGAGGATGTAGTTGGCCAGGGATATTTTCAACAAGCACTGTTAAAAGGGAAGTAACTGATGGTGAAATAGAAGAAGTGCATTGCAGATCACCTTATATCAGCTATAATTGTATTGAAATTGGGATTATATGACTAAAACAGAAAATAATGAAGTGTCCTAATTGTGCCTCAAGACAGTTAAACAGAAATTATATGTAGGGCTTGTATAAATGTCACTTTATCAGATGTTATAATTTTCATCAAAATTACTCTCTCTTAATTGTCTTACTTCCCCTGCTCCCCACAAAAGTACAGTTCCCAAATGACTGTGAACATCAACCATTATTATTTCACTGCATGAGTAATAATCTATGAATATACATTTACTCAGTTAAAACTAGTTGAATTCTGCTAAGATATGTATCATGGAAATAAAATGGCTCCCAGGAAACTCAGCTTAAAAACATGCCCTTCTTCTTCTTTTGATAGCCTTCAGCATACATAACTACCCAGCAACTCACTGGGGACAGAAAACAAATAAAAAAGGTTCAGAACATTCTTGCTTCAGTTGCCTAAGAAATTACTTTCACTTATCAACCTTTGTCCCTTTAGGTAGTTACCTAACTGTGTTAGTATTACCTGCATATGTTCTCCAAATAACTACAAAATATAAGCACACAACCATCCCTTATACTTCTGATTTTGTGTTAGCTACTGTGTAGTACATATGTTAAGAAGTCTCTCTCCAAAGACACTGAGTCAGCTTTAACTGTTTATGTAGAGTTTTAGTAACACACTTTGAAGCTAGACAGCAACCCTTTGATCTTGAAAAGCTTGAGAGATTCAAGTGTATATCCTCAAACTTGCAGTTAATCTGAATTAAGTCTCAAAATGAGGGACCAATTCACATTTCAAATTAATCAGACATCTTAGGATGACAGTGCCTAAAATATGTCATTCTTATAGAATATATATATTATAATTATATATATGTCATTCTTATAAATCCTAAGAAACCTTTACCCTGTAACTTTTTCTGGGAACATCCTGATATGAAGACCTCACTCAATGAGAAGCTCATATACACTCATAGAGAAGCTATTTCAATTCTTCTTGGAGCCAAGAGACACTGTACTCAACTATTCACATGACAGAAAGATTTAATAACTTCAGTTTTACTCTCAGAGCACAGCTAAAATAAAGTAGTATTTCAAAATTACATCACTACATTTCACATCAATGTAGAAAATTCCACAATAACTGAAGAGTGAAATGTAATACTAGGTGGTTTGGGGTTTTTTGTATAATGGTGGTTTGATTTTCTCCACATTCTTTCCAAAAGGAGAGGCATTTGTTCACATCCTTCCCTTTCCACTCCCATAATTATGTCACAGCTGCACTTCCAGCACAAACATACAGACAAACACACCTTTTTTAAATTATTAAGTCAGCCACATCTAGGTTTAAAGAAAGATGAAAAGAATACTAGTACAACAATTCCTGATGTTTCAGTAACATCATAACACTCTTGCTTTAAAAGGACAACACAATTAGAACAGCTGTCCTAATCTAGTTAAAACTCTGCTTGGTAGTCTCAAAGAAGGACACAGAGACACCTGGATTCACAAAGAGACTGTGATTAAGTCTGGAAAAAAAACTCTGTACAAGAAAGGGGAGCCTACAAGTGTCCTGCTATGACTCAGCTCTTGAAGGTTGGGGACCCCACAGTCTCTAATCAGCATAAGAAGCAGAAAAATATGTCAGAGAAAATTATGTTAGCAGCCAGGCAGCTACAAACCGATCCCCCACACCCACCCAGCTGAAACTGCAGAGATTCTGGCTCTCTCCCAGAGCCCAGGACTCGAGCAGTCTCTCTAGTCCACCATATGAGAAGATCATGTTTACTGCCTCATACTGAACAACAAGAAAATTGCAAAAACATTTATCTTAATATAGATACTAGGATCCTGTGGTGTTGTAACAAAAAAGTTTGTTAACAAAAAGTTTGGAAGAAGGGAAGAGTAGGGGTCTGTGAAAATATCCAGCTCAGAATGCTTTTGAGTCTTTCACCTTCACTTGGGGAAATGTCACAGGACTTCTCTCAGATGCATTTAATAAACCTGCAGCTACTTAATTGTATTCCTCCCTGTGAGCAAATGCTGCTTGTTCTTACATGCAACAGGGGACAGTAATCCTGAAACCCTCAACTTAGAGTCAGCACAGAATCAGCAGCTGACACTTATGTGTGCTACAGATGGCTTACATGCTCAGCACTGGCTGTAGTCTTCAGCTTTTAACCATACAATGACTGCAGAGCCATGCTAATAGAAAGTCTAGCCTTCAAAAGCAGATATAATCCCTTAATTTGTCATTTATTGCAAAAGTCCTAAGGATTTGCTTCAAGTTTTCTTCTATTATAGCTAGTTTCCTACTTTCTCCTCTTTATTTTAATATTAAAGGCTTATGAGTCTGATAGAGGTGAGATAAAATAAATGCTCCAATTGATTATTCAGCCAATTGACCAGAGAAGGTTATGAAAAAAACTTGCATACACAGCATAAATTAAAGTTGTATTATCAAGTACATGAAACACTATTCATACTTACACATAACTGATTTCAAAATATTAATAAACTTAAAAGTCAGAACTATATAGCTTCTCCACAGATTATAATAACTAATTCATTTACTATCCTGTGAGACTTTTTGGGGACCTCTAGACTGCTAGCTGATAGTAGATCACTGCAACTACATGGAGTAGCTGTGGCCTCAGATTCAGGATTTCTGTGCTACATCCCACAGTGGTAAGGAAAATCGGTCAGTCCAGCACAAATACAGATGTTCTCTGAATCACAGTCTTAAAAAAGAAGTTTCAAAATAACATGGAAGCATGTACTGTAATCACTGATCTTCTTGGTGGGAGAATTATCACAGACATTACTAGGTTTCAGAATTAATTTTCTGCTAAAAATAGTGAGATTATACATTCTAGCGTTGCCTTCAGCTAACTTTGGGCTCCAATAAGAGCTAAATACTGCCCTATATTTGCTCTAACCTTTCTCATTTGTATTTTACACCTCACAACCTATTTTATGATGAACCTGTGAATTTTCAGTTTAAAGTGTTACTACATATGGAAACAACTTGAAACTACTGAGATATGCTGTATTATTTTCAAATTTCAATGAATACCAGTTTCCGCTGTTTAAACCCCCCATACGTGTTGCTTTCTCTTGGATTTTGGTCAAGCTTCCTCCAGAACACAGAAAATTTGCAATCAAAAATCACTTCTTCACGGAAACACATATTAAATACTGCTCATTTGACTCTTTATTTCCAACTACTGTTGTCATTTTATCAGATCCTTTACTGGACAGCACAGACACATTAGAAAGAAAATTCTGGTGGTGGAGATGACAACTATTTTGTAATGTACCATTACAGATTTGAAAGAAAATCAGAATCGATTAATTTCATTTGTTCTTAATGACAGAACAAGAGGCAACACTTCAAGCTGCAGTAGGGTACATTAACCGCCCTACCAGAGGAAAAAATTACACTTACCAGATCATTAAACAAACTGCCAAGTGAAGTTACAGACTCATTATCGCTTGAAACATAACACCTATCAGAGATGCCAGAAATAATAAATTTGCCTTGCCAAAATGGTAATGGGTTGTCCATAAATTCCAGAAGAAACACTTTCCAAAACTAAAATGGCTTGATTACATTACAAGAATTACTTGTTATTACAGTCTACATCATTTTGTTTAGTCAGTAAGAAAGAACATGAGAAGTGCTACAGCAAACAGCCTTTTGAAATATTACTTGACTGGCAGTGTATGTAGTGAAGCTTTTTGTTATAAACCTTCAGTTTTTTTCTTACTGTTTCAAAATTCATAACTTTGCATAATATAATGCAGTTTGGGGCAATAAATAATAAATAAATGGGAAATAAAATCCCTTCAGTTGTGTTTTTTGCTTGTATGTTCTATACACATAAAAACAATGCCACCTGCTTGTCATTCATCCCATTCTATACTTTATGTGAGGAAAACCATCAGGTACAGGACTGGACACAGCCTCTGGCAACCACTGTGGCAGTGTGTCCTAGGTTACAATGTAAGATGTGCCAAAAGTATGTATTCTATCACCATCTTCATGAGCTGTTGAAACTAGGTTGGGCAGTGCTTCCCCTGCCCCCTCCCTCCAGACTATCTTCTGTTAATGGCCCGTCAATGCCCTGCTGCATGACTCATAGGTAACTCCCTCCAGGAGCTATCTCTGTTTAATGGGCAATCAAGGACCCATTACAAGACTGATAAAATTATTTCAGCCCACTGTGAGATGCTCTGCCCAGGGGGAGGAGCCAAGCATTCCCACCTGGATATAATCTGGGATTTGGGACAGCACAGGCAGCTTTACCCACAGGATTCCCAGAGGGCAAGAGCTACCAGACCTTTCTGTGGGAACACTGCTTCAACAAGACCACTGCATCTGGACTGCTACCACCACGGTGTCAGGTTGTATTCTGACTCTGTCAGTGATCTTTTGTACTATTGCATGTGATTTATTTTATTTTACCTTTTTTTCTCTCCTATTAAATTGTTTTTTTCTGACTTGGAGTTTCTCGCTGGTTTAGCCTTTCAAGCCAGTACACAGTGGCAAGGGCCCAGCTGTCACAGGCAGCTCAGCACAGAGGGCACTTGGCAGCCAGGAGCAGCAGGAGCAAGGGGACAATGAGTCAGCAGCAAAGGTGGTTTGGGCACCAGACTGAGCACCAGGCAAAGGGGCCAGATAAGGCCAAGCCAGGAAGCCCAAAAAAGTTGTGAGGAAAGCTGGTGCCAGTGTGGGTCAGTCTGGGGGAAAAGGGTGTCAGGCTGGGCTGAAATGGGGCTCCTTGAGCAGGGGGGGCTGCAGTTCAGTGGTGCTCTCAGGGTTCAGACAATAGACCCCCACCATCAAAATACATCTGGTTTTGAGGGCACAAGGGCTTTATGAAATGCCATGCTGTAATTTAGATTTTACATTCTGGATTGTTTCTCAGCTTTAAAGTAAATTTTATTTACAATGGACAGCTAATTGTGAAAATTAAACCATTTCAGTGCAGGTAGGGTAACCTCTGCCAGCATGGTACAGCTATTACTGTAGAGAGACATGCCATGCCTAAAATGAGTATCTCTGCAGACATCTGCCACACTGGGAGGAGGCTCCCTGCCAGCTTTAGTGACTTCAGTAAATGACACAGGAGTGTAAAAGTGAGAACTGTGAAAACATTAAGTTCAGTAGCATGCATACGTTAACTTAAAGAGATTGAAATTAGCAAGGGCAGTAAAAAGCACTACAGCAATGACGAACACCACACTGCCTTATTTGCAAGCACTGTTATTCAACAGGTTTCCATAGCTTAGGAGAGGGAAGGAATATGAGGCCTGATATTTAACCACAACACTCCTAAATTTTCTTACAGACATCTCAAGCTACACATTAAATTGCTTTTGCAGGCAAAACATCAAACCATATGCACTGAAGCCTTAACAACAAGTCCTCTTCCAAACAGAAAAGTCATTGTCAAGCTGACAAAGAATTGATCTTGGTCCAAAAGGTCACCCACTTCACTTTCAAGGACATCCCAGAATAACATTTTGTAAAGAGCATGAAAAGAAAATATGTCAAAAAAAAAAAATAAAAATTAAAAGACAGAATCTTGAGCACAAAAAAATGCTAGCTGTGAAACAGCAACCAAAGTTAAAATGATTGACAATTTAGCAAGGTTCTTTTTTTTCTTCTTAGATATTAAAGTTAATTAAAATTGGTGAAGTCATTTGTGGCTTATCCTAAATGCAATATAATCTCATCTGAAAAGCATGAAATTGCTCTGCCTATATCTATTACTTCAATTCTTGGTAGCTATTATAGTCATTCAATAATCCAGTTACTATAAATTACATTGCAGAAGTAGATCTGTGCAATAGCCAAAATAGAAAAGAGTTGTGACATTGTCTGCACAACAGTAATTGACCAAAAGAAACTTATTAGGTAAAACAAACTGAAGAAAACAAAGCTTGTTTTGACTTCCCACAATACATATGTCTGAAAGTCTTCCAGCAGAACAGAACACTTTACAAAAATACATACATTTTCAAAGGCAAGAGTCAAAACGTATATTGAATCTAGAATGTAATATCAACATTTGCTTTCAATGCAGTTTGGAAGATGCTGTTTGACATCAGCAGATAGGCACTCTTGGATGCTGATCAAACATCCTAAAATAGAGGAAGAACATGCTCACCCATGTAACGTTCCATTTTCTGGTGCCCAACACAAAAGGGTTTCATCTAATCATCCTAGTATGGAGCCACTGAGATTCAAGACTTGCAGGGAAAAAGTTCCCAGAAGGAATATTTAATAAATACTGGTATTTAGCATCTACTTCCACTGGTTTAAATCTGTTTTCAGTTCAGAGCTTTTTAAAACAAATAAATATTTAGGTTAATTTGATAAACACAAGGAATAGTTTATTTTGGTTAGAGTCTTGCCAAAATGTCTGATAAAAATCTAGCATTTCAGTGTCAGCTCAGGAATCAAAGCCAAAACCACGCATGTTAAAGGAGAAAAGATGATACAATCTGAAGAGTTCAAGGTAGCAAAAGGTTTGACTAAAAGGGTGAATGGAGAGTAAATCAAAACTGTTTCATTTTCCAAACATTTCTAATGAAAAATTTAAATGTAAGTTTAAACTCCACTAAACTAGATAGTGAAAATGCTGCTTTGGAATATGAGCCCACCTCACAAACATCAAGTTTAGAAAAATCATTAGCTGTATGCAAATTTAGAGAAATTCTAAATGGTAAGAAACAACATTTGCATTTATCCTGTTTTACACTCCAGTTTATAAGGATACAACATTCAGATGAGCAGGTCACCAAACTTGATGGAAACGTACTGTCACTGATGTCCACAGCCAGCTGGGTTCTGTGGTTGGATGGCTCACATCTACAACTAGAATCAATACAACCCAGCATCCCCACCAAAGCTACACAGCACTATCTTTCTTCATGATACAAAAAAACCATATTAGAATTATCCCAAAAAAGTTAGCACCATTCCCAGTTTCCTTCTTTGCTTGTATTTTACAGAAGAGAAACACTTTACAGAACATTTAAAACAGTCCTGTGAAACAGAAAGCATGGGTTTTTTGGGGTTTTTTTTTGAGATAATTGGAATATAATCATCACACAAATAACTTTTCACTACATATTTCAGTATATGAAACTAGTAAGTTTTGTAAAATCCATATCCACAAATAAAAGAAAACCTCCACAAGAAAACTAAGCATAAATTATCATAATTTTCAAAAGAAAAAAAAAATTTCTCTTCCTTTTTGAAATTATGAAAAAATATGAGGCAAAAATCTGAAGTTTTTGAAAAAGTAAATTTTCAGAAATTGTTGATGTTGTTTTTCTCTATTGCTCTGGACTAAACAATCCAGAAAAAAACCTGTTCCCATACATTTCTTTAAGGTATTTAGCTTTCATATATATCACAAATTAAATCTCTATCTCATGGAACATGAAAGCATATTCTCTGAAATTCCTCCTAAGTGCAAAGCACAGTCTGGCTCTGTAAATCTCCAGAACCACCAAGAAGCAATGCAAGCAAGAAAGGAAAATTAATATACCCACACACGCACAAGATAAAATAAGACTCAAACCCAAGTCTGACAGATTAATTACAAAAGTTCATACTGATTTATAAATTGTTCACCCTCACTAAAGTTAACACATCCCACAGAAATTGCACTTTTATTAATGAGATCCACTGGATCTAAAGGTACCGTCATAAAAGTGTAACAACTCATGTGGAGTGAAAATGAAAAAAATAAATAATTAAGCTACAGTGTTAATATAAGTTATGAAACAATTTCAGATGTGATGTATTTGAATTTCTCCATGGAATTTCCTACAAAAAAGAGATCTGCTCACTGTTTAAGTGTTCGAGACAAGTAAAATATTTCAGTTACATCTAGAAAATGGTGACAACCACAGCTGTGGAAGAAAAAAAGTTTACTGAAAATAAATATTATGTTTCACTTTTTTGGTTTTTTTTTCTGATATACTGCCTTATGTTTTGCTCAGTACACTTCTTTCTTTTTATACCTCTGCATGTTTTAGTTAGTTAGTATTTAATCTTTTTAAATACATAGATTTTTTTCTCCATGGTTACAAACCAGGTTGGTTGATTCTCTGTCCTAGTTGAGATTCAAATTTCTATTCAGCTGGTTCATGATCCGAGTACTTCTATTATAATGAAAATCCTGAACAGCACAATACATTTTTATCAGCTACTATTCATTTAGTTTCAGCTACTTTTTAAAAAGATCTGATATTAAGTAATTAAAAACTGTAACAGCAAAGCTACGTTTGAATTTGAAATGTAGTTGTGTCTGACCCAGTAATGCAACTCTCATATTTTGCCTATTTTTAATCGGTAATTTGTCATCATTTGCCAACAACACCAAGCTGTGTGGTGCAGTCAGAAAGTTGGATAGAAGTGATGTCATAAAGACAGACATGAGAGGTGGGCCTGTGCAGATCTCATGAAATTCAACAAGGCCAAGTGCAAGGTCCTGCACCTAGACTGGGGCAGTCCCAGGCAAAAATATAGGCTGGGTGAAGAATGTATTGAGAGGAGCCCTGAGGAGAGGACTTGAGGGTGTTTGTTAAGGAGAGGTTCAACATGATCTATCCACGCATACTTGCAGCCCAGAAATTCAGAATTTCAAGCAATCCTGGGCTGCATCCAAAGGAGCATGGCCAGCAGCTTAAGGGAGGGGATTCTGCCCCTCTATTCTGCAGTACTCCATTCAGCTCTTGGGTGTCCGACAAAGAAGGATGTGGACCTGCTGAAGTGAGTCCTGGGGAGAATCATGAACAGATCATTGGGCTCCGCATAGAAGACTGGGGAAACCTTAGAGCAGCTCACCATAAATGTACTCTCTAAAAGGGTGTCCTACAAGAAAGCCAGCCTTTACACAAGGGTTAGCATGTGTTGGGCTTTAGATTTTTCCGTTTGTTTCTTATGGAATTTTCTCCCTTTTTGTTGCTAAGAAACAATAACGACTGGTACTTAAGAGAGACAAAAGAAGAAACCACAGAGAAGGGAGAGGAGTGCAGCTGGCTTTATCATCCTAGCTGAGGGACATTCCCCTGGGAAGGGCAGAGATACCATGAGATTTGGGCTGGGGGAAGCTGCTGGGCACAGCTCCCAGTCCTCTCTTGCTGTCAGCTTCAGAGAAGGATGGTCAAGTTGCTGCTTACTGGACAGGGATTCGCTGCTGCTGGAGCCCTGTCCAGAGCTGCTGCTTCTGCCATTGGGTGAGCCTTTGCTCTTGAGAGCAGCCACCGAATTGGGACGTTATTAACACACTACCTCACTAATGAAGAGAATTTCACCATCTGCTGGGGTGCATCAGGGGAAATCCTGGGACCGTGAGCCCTCTCCCCTTCAAGGGAGCCTCTCCCTGCCATGTTTGGGAGCCAGGCTGCCACTGGCCTGCCCCGCCATGCCTCTGCTATGGATCCGAGGTTTTTTGCTACACTGTAGCCATGCACCCCTGCCTGCCTGGACCAGCCCCTGCTACAGCTGCAGAGGCTCTGATACATCTCATCTACCACTCTAGATTTTCCTTGTCCCTGCCATTCCAGCCACTTCCAAGGTTCCTGCTACAGCTCCTTTTGCCATCCAGAGGGGGGACTGGGATCAGCTGTCCCTGGGGGGTTGTAAAGCAAGCACCCACTCCATCCATTTCTGCCAGCTGTGTCCGCTATGACCATGTGGAGAGATGGCCGGAACTTGTGCCACAGCGCCCCCTGCAGCCACAGGGGAATCATCGCACCTGCCCCGACTGGCCGGGAGCCACCAGCACCCCTGCCGGCTGTGAGCGGAACTGCACTGAAGGGGAAAGTGCCTACAGCTGAGAGAAGGGCTGTTACTGGGTTCCTCATTCTGTTTGTTATTCTTGCTGTTGTTCTCATTTGTTTGCCTTGTTATACATACTAATAATGATCTATTATTCCCTTTTCCATACCTTTGCCTGAAAACCCCTTAATTTCAAAGTTCTAGTAATTCAAAGGGAAAGGGGTCATATTATCCATTCCATGGGAGGTTCCTGCCTTTCTGGGCAGACACCTGTCTTTTAAACCAAGACAGCATGACTGAACAAGGGTGTGTGGACTTTGAAAGAAAGAGGGTAGATTTAGATTAAGTATTAGGAAAAAAATCTTCTCTATGAGGGTGGTGACATCTTGCTCCGAGAGGCTGTGGATGCCCTGTTCCTGGAAAGTGTTCAAGGCAAGGCTTCCAAACCATTCTATGATTCTATGATATGAAAATAAAGTCCATTACTGAACGCTGGGATTTTCAAGCTCTCAGTAAATCAACTGTTGCAGAAAGGCATTATACACGTCACATTATCGAAAGAAGAAATCAAAAGCATAACATTAGCTTTCAGAAGTCTCCTAAAAATGCTTTCTCCATTCCACTACTATATATCCATTAAGTTAAATCTTTCTGTAAGAAAACATAACATTCCTACTTGTTGCTTAGTAACACAGCATGCCATGGCCATTTTACTATGTGGCTTTCCTATATTTTGACCAGGTATTAGATCTCCTGCCTTAATTAATTTTAAATTCAGCATTTTCAAAGGAACAAGAGCTTTAATGCAACTTTTTTTTTTTTTTTTTTTCCCTGACAAAATTCAAATGTAATTATACTAATTAGTACATTATCTGAAAAGAAAGTACTGGATACTGATTATATAATTCCATCCAGGTTATCTTACTTATAGTTCACTTCTGGAAGTACCACAGAGAGGCATCAGATCCTGGTATGACACAATCCACTGCAGGGAACCCTGGAGATGTCTCCTTCTGCTTGCAGCAGGGTCTGCTATAACAAGTAAACCCACAACCACTACCTCCAGAGTCCAGACATTTAACTCATGTCACCTATCCAGATCGTAATGTACCTGTATTCTTGCAATAAGAATACTATAGAAGACAGTTTCAAAACTCATACTAAAGTACAGCTAAACAAAATCTGCTACTCTCTCCTTGCATACAAATCCCATCTTTTTTTATAAAAGGCAACCAGGTTGGTCAGGCATGATCTACCTTTGTGAAGTCCACACTGACTGTTCATAATCATCTTCTCCTTCATGCACCCATGAAATCTGTCACATTCTAAAAGGATCCACGCTCAGGCTTCCAGCCTGTATTTCTCTATATCTAACCATAGGTCTGTTATTAAGATTGGTACAAGGTATGCCTTTCTCTGTTTATCCAAAATCTCCCCTAAAGCCTATAATCTTTAAAATATGATAGAAAGTGGCCTTGCAAGGATATCATCCAGTGCTCTCAGCACTCCTGTATGCAGCTATATGAGTAGTTCTTGCAAAGAAACTGTGTTTTGATCTTCACCCACTGCTGGCAGTTCTTCTTTTCAGACTGCCCTAAAAATCAGAGGCCTGGGACAGCTGATAGCCGAAGACTGAGAAAAAGAAGGCACCAAGCAGAACTACAGAATCATTTAGGCTGGAAAAGGCCTTTAAGGTCAAGTCCAACCATAAACCTAACATTGCCAAGTCCACCACTAAATCATGTCCATAAGTGCCACATATCCGCATCTTTTAAATAACTTTAGGTGACGCAACCACTTCTCTGGGCAGGCATTTCCAATGTTTGACAACCCTTTCAGTGAAGAGAATTTTCCTAATATCCAATGTAAACTTCTCTGTTGTAGCGCATTAATTGGGTTTATATTGTGTTTCATTTTTATATTGGGGTTTGTAATGTTTTTCTAAAGTTTTCCCTATTCCCCTTGGAAACTGTATCATGTGGTCTGTCCCCGCTCAGCCATGCCCATTCCCCACACTGGAATATAACCCAACTCTATTCCACTCCCACCTTATCCCTGATTGGGTAGTGGCTTGTCCCTGCCTCTAGGCTTGTCCCCCCTGGGGAAAAAGCCCTGGCACAGGCAGGGGGCAGGGCTCGCTCTCTAGCACCAGAGTGACAGGAAAAGAACTACAGCCGGCAGGGGCAGGACTCCAGAATAAAGCCTTGATATCCCCCCGGTGAGGGAGCAGGCTCTTTCTTTTGCCATCGGCGGTTGTCTGGGTCTCGCTAAAGAAGAACCACATCTGGAGCCTAATCGTGGGGCTCGAAGCCACAAGGGGCTCCCAGAAAGCTGGAAGAACCACTCAGGGAGCACGTGGCCAAGGAACCTCATGGAGGCACGTGAGTCCTGAAACGCAGCCCACCCACGCAGAGACAGACCCATCAGGCTTGGCGTTCGCTGTGGAGTCTCCAAAACACAGTATTCCACAGGCAGGGCTGTAGTTTTCTCCTTTGGACTTAAAGAACCCATCGGAGTGTGGCAAAGAAGCCCCATGAATGGCAGGCTGCTCCCAGAGAAAGTGACCACATGTTCGTGGAAAGTTGACCCTGGGAACCAAGACTGGAAGCTCTTTTTGCACCAAAAAGGGTCAGTCTCAGTCAAAAGGAGTGATTGGGAAAGGAAAGACTTGTCTGAACGCTGGATTTTTGGTGAGTACCACTTTGGTTTATCTAAGGGGAAAATCTTTTTAAGAGGCAGCGATCCTCAGAAAAAGGGTATTTTCCTTTCAGGGAAGGTTTTTGCTTTCAGAGTAAACCTTCAGGGTGCTTTAACAGCAGGTTCCTTTTGGCAGCCTGAGCGGGGGTGGGGAGAAGGTAACTGTTTCCCCTTCGGGGTTTTTTTTTTCCTCTCCAGTGAGGTTTTTTTAACTTTTGGTTTCCCAGTCACAGTTAAAGGGGACACAGAAACTTAAAATCTGAGCCAAAAATGGGTGCTAGGCTGTCTGTGTCTCAAAAAAGTCTATTATCAAATTTTATGTGAATTGGATGATAGCAAGACCCATTGTCCAAAGAAACAGTTGAAAAAATTAATTTGGTATTTGTTTTCTCAATTTCCAGATGTATCATTAGAGCAAATCAGCTCCCCAGAATTTTGGGAAGCTGTTGCAACAAAAGTTGTCTCAATCAAGCTCCCCTAATGATAAGGAAAAAGCAAATTTTCCTCTTTGGAGCTTGCAGATTTTATTTGCAATGCAAAAAACAAAATTAAGAGAAAAAAAAGCCAGTTCTTTGTGGATTTTTCCCAGTTTCCTCAGTTTCTCCCTATCCTGACCCCAAAATCCCTTCCTCAAAATTGGATATTCCTCGAGAAACCCTTAAACTTTCCCCAAAACTCCCTTCTTCCCCAGTTTGTAAACCCCGGGTTCGGTTTACTTTTGCAGGCAATCCGAGTGCTCAAACCCCCCATTTTAGTGATTCCCAGGCTAGTCTCAGTTCTGGGGGGGGGGGTCACAAGATGGAGGGGACTCCTTTGTTTCCTAAAATGGCCGAGGCCATGTGCTCTCGAGTCAGGAGGAGCCTCTCTCTTTGTCTGTCCCTCCTTCCCACCATCCTTTTCGCAATCCCTTCCTCTCCCCAGACCCCTCCTTCTCTTCAGTGCCGCCCTCAGCACTGCCCTCTCTTCTGACTCTGCCCCCTACCCTCAAACCTCCGCCCTACAACTCCTCCCCATGTGACTCAAGCCTCCAGCCCCTCCCTGCCCCTGGTTCCCATGGTTTCCCTGCCCACAGTCCCAATTCCCACACCCCAGAGCGGGGCGGGGGGGGGCGGCGAGGAGCCGGGAACCCAGAAGCAGGAAGTGATCTCAGCTTTTCTGCCACCCCTTTCATATATCAACAGTCAAAAAGAGGGGGTGCTGTCCACAGTAATTGGGACCCCTTCCCCCAACAAGTTATTCAGGGTTTATGCAAAGCTCAGGCCAAATTTGGATATCAAAGAGAATACTTTTGCAACTGTTTAAAAGCAAATTTAGCAGGGAATCCTACAGTTGCCTTTGACCTCCGAAGAGATTTACTTCCGGAGCTTTGGCAAAATCCTGAAATGGCTGTTGATAATAAGAATTTGCCAATTCAATTAGAACATCTATGTGGTGATGGTAAATGGGTCTCAGCCCTCAAGCAGGCTGAGGAAATTCCTTTAGCTGTTTTGGAGCACATTGAAGATGCTGCTTCCAAAGCATTCTGTTTAATACAGCCCGATGGATCTTTCCAACCTTACAGTAAAATAAAGCAGCTTCCATCAGAACCTTTTCTAACATTTTTTGAGCGATTAACCCAAGCTATCGAGTTACAGGTTAAAGAATGAAGGAGCCCAAGAACAGGTCCTGGAGGAGATGGCTCTGGCTGATGCAAAGGAATGGTGCAAGGCAGCTATCCTCAGCTTGTCCATGGAACCGGCCCCAACTTTACATGACATGCTCCAGGTGTGTACCAGGAAGGTCCCCTTCATAAAAGTTTTGATTGACCTGATGCCATTCCCATACAACCATGCTATATTTCTAAATCCCTCCTTTGTTGTCTATCTTTGCTGCAATTTTGCACCCAAGCATAGCCATACGTTTAACACAGCTTCTATCCTGCCAATTCTATTTGACATCCTAATTATTGTAACAGATATTGTTGCTCATGGAGGAAGTCTCTTCTTTCTAGTCTGTCATCCCACTGTGGCTGGAGATAGTTGGACCTAATTACCTACAAATTTCACCATGAAAAAAGTCATCTCACACAGACAGGTAAAACCACAGCAAGACAGAATGTAATTATCTGTGTTTAGTATGTAATTAAATTAAAATCTTACATCCCTTAGATCCAGAAGTTTCCTTGATCAAGAAGATAAATGGTATGGCGAAATCTTTACTTAACATACACTAAAACAATGTCTGTAATTGAGCCTTCTTTTATTCTCTGTCATAAAAGAACTCTGATAGTCATAATATTCTGAAAAGAGACAATGAAAAACATTTCAAAATCCTCAAAATTGTAGTATTTGACTGATTTTCTCCTAAAAGTAATAGTAAAAGTAAGTGGCAAAAGGCACACTTCAGAAAGATGGCCTTCCTCTGCTTGTGCTTCTTAATTTTCTTCTTTTTAGAAATAATTTTTAGAATTACAATTGAAATCCATGAAGAACACCTTCACCATGAAACTGCAAAGGAACAGATGGATCAAATAACTTTGTTCATCTTTAAGGATAGGATCCCACAAAATTTAAATCTGAACCTTGGATCTGGGGAACCGTGGTATCTAACGTATCACCCAGATATTTTAGACATCTTAACTGTGAAGAAGCAGATGCTCCCAGTTCTATCTGAAAGGTTTTAGGTCCAGCCTAGAAAACCATAACAACCTAAAATACAGAGACACATTCATGTGGTTGTAAGCAGCATAATATTATGGCATATCAACCCTGAAAGGTTTCTTTATCACAAACTGCCACTTTAGTGCAGAAAGCTGAAACAGCAATTTAAGTATAATAATTCTCCTACCGAACCACAAAGTAAATGGAATAGCAATTAATAATTCTATTCTTACATATGCCAAGCAAACAAGTGGTAGATGATCTATGGACTTGGTTGTTGTGTATAGCTCTAAATACTCTTTGTAGAACATGCTACACAGAAATTGCATAAGTAGCTTTTACTCAGACAATTAAACTGGCTATCACTGCGTCTTGGTTTGAAAGACAGGTGTCTGCTAAGGAAGGCAGGAGCCTCCCTTGGAATGGAAAACATAAACCCCTTCCCTCCAAATCATCAAAATTTTGAAATTAAGGGGCTCTCAGGCAAATATATGAGAATAGGAATAACAGTTTTTTACTAGTATATATAAAAAAGCAAACAAACAACAACAACGACAGCATTAACAGCAAACAGAACCAGGAACCCAGTGACAACCTTCTCAGCTGTAGGCACTTTCCCCTTTGGTGCAGTTCCAGTCACAGCCGGCAGGGGCGTTGCTGGCTCCTGGCCGCGCAGGGCAGGTGCGATGATTCCACTGTGGCTGCAGGGGGTGCTGTGGGAAGACATGGCAATGGTGGCTTGGCCGAGATGGGGAGGGATGAAAGAGAGGTTTTGCTTCACAAGCCCCCTGGGGCAGTCGATCCTTGTGCCCCAGCAGGACTCTCAGAAGAGGTAGGTGTTAATAAGGTTCTAGTTCAGTGACTGCTCTCACAAGCAGAGGCTCACTCAGAGCAGAAGCAGCAGCTCTGGGCTGAGCTCCGGCAGCAGCAGCTGATTCCCTCCCCCAAGCAACAGCTCCGACCATCCTCCTCTGCAGCTGAGAGCCAGAGAGAGCTAGCAGCTGCCCCAGCCCCATCTTCTACCTGCCCAATTCTCATGGTATCTCTGCCCCTCTGAGAAAAACTCCCAGATAAGGCCACTTCTGTTTTTTCTTAAGTACCCAATCATTAGTGTTTCCTAGCAATTCATTGGGGGAAAAAATCCCAGTAAAAGGAACAAAAGGAAAGAAACCTAATCCCCAACACACTGCTATAAAAATAATTTTAAAAGTTTAAATTTTGTCACAATGCAATTGTGAACCTGTTAATGTCCAGATTATGGTAATTATCCCCAAAGCAGTGTTCACTTTGCAGTCATATGAAGGGATTCTTCTATCAAAATGGCTGCAAATCTGCAAGCTAAAAAAACCCAGTCAAGCATAAAAAATATTTTAATAGAAATAAACAGCTACAAAAACATCAGAACTCCTTTTTTTTCCCTGTAAAAAAAATAGGGTAAACTACAAGCTAAACACAAATCAATCATCTGTTTCATGCTCTGAGATATGTGTTTATGAGTACTTCATGAGAGACATCTAGAGTATCAGATATTGACCAGACTGCAGCTGGATTCCTACAAACACTTTTTACAGACAGATGTAGGCCAACTGAAAGAGCTGCGGAAAAGAGAAAATATCCTACTGCAAGATTAACTTTGGTCTCCAGGTGCCAGGAAGCAGCAAGAACAGGCTTTTCCACCAGGGAAGGCAAGCAGGGAGCTCTGGGTGGTTGAGAGGCATACAGGGGCAGAGTCCAGACCCACCAGAAGCACGGTCCCACAGTTCACAAGAAAAGTAGAGCAAAACGACAGCCAAAGTACAATACCAAACATTAGAAATAGTGAAGAGAGTAAAACAAGGACAGTTAATGCATGAACAGACGTGTATACCCTCTTTACACATGATCAGATTAGAAACATTCTCTCCTGATATTCAGCTGATCCATGAGAAGACTTTGTGTCATATATTTATTTCCTTTCACTACCACTATAATGAAATTGTTGGCTGACTAAGATCAAGATATTAGCAATAGTTGGCTACGTGCAAGAGGAATTGAGAAAAACTGGGAATTAAGTTGTCGCTAGAGGACACAAAAAGATACTCACAAATCTTTGACTCTACAAAGATGAAGGCTGAAGAACTGAAGAACTTTATTGTTTACAAAGACTTCACTTATATAGGTTCTGAACAATGATCAGGAATTGGAGAACAAGGTTACCACCTCTCCATCCCACTGGTTAGACTAGAAGTGAATCAGTTGACTCTCATCAGAGAAGAATGTGGAAAACACGATTGTTTACAGTACAAACCGTGAGAACTCAGCTACAGAGCTATAAACATCTCACAAAACTTGGATAATATAATAAGATTAAATTATTAGGATAATGGGCACTGCAGTCATATTTATGTACTGATTTTTGAAGGCAGAAAAAGCCCTGTGTTACTCTCATGACATGGGTGTCATCTCATGTTCAAGGACGTTTTGAACTAGAATTAAAGCACTTAAAATACTCTTTCCAAAAGATTTTATAAACTCTAATATTCCCCCAATCTTTATTTCCCAACTTTTCCTGATGAATTAATAGGAAGAACAATTTCTTCTAGCAAAAAAAGAGGATGTTTTGCATGCCTCAAAGATTACCCACATCTACTATCTGAAATATTCTTCCCTAATATGCTGTGCCTCATTTCTTAAAAGAACCAAGTAATGATGAGTATTCTGCAGTCCATGAAGAAGAGGAACAAAACATACAGCAGAAGTTCCTTTTCTCTAGAGTTCATAAATTTGTGTAATTAAGGAAATTTGCAAATTGAGGGAATATTTTCCATCTTACTTCTCATAGCACACCTGATAATAATTCTCAAAATCACACCTTCTCAAATTTAAAAAAAAAAAAAAAAAAAAGAGGAAGGAATAGTACTTTCCTCATGGTACTTTCCTCATTTGTACACTGGTGGGGGGGGGGGGGGGGGTGGAAAGGGGGGAAGAGAGAGAGAGTGGATAGTAAGGGGATTGCATCTTTTAATTGTATTAGGAATATAAAAACAGAATCAAATTTACTGAGCCTGTATCTATAAAGACTAGTAATGCAGTATAAAAGCTGATCTGCAGAGAATAAAACTACTTTTCTCATGGATGCAACGCTCCTACCATTGGCATTTTGGAAGAGACTTTAATTTGGACATGTGATGGCATGGTCATACAGACTGAACCCACACTGGAGTCTGTAATTAATCAGGTGCATCTATAAAGCAACTTTCAATTTAGTTCCATCTGAAAGTCTGGATGTTTCTCTACCAGCATTTTAGTTCACACTAGAAGCAGGTTTTTGAAGCAAGTCTCCTCCAATCATACCCACTTCTCATACTATGGCCTCCATCACAGCATAGTCCCAGAGCACATGAGCTGGTGGTGCCCGCTCCAGGGGCAAACTTACACAGACCAACCAATAACAATCCACAAGATCAAGCTAGAGCTAATCTGAAATCAAACTGTTGATGAATGATGACTAAATGTTCAGTCCCTCTGCCTTATTCCACCAATCTACCTGTATTCAGATGTGCTACTTGCCAACACAGGATATAATTTTGATGCTTACTAAAGCCTTGCTGTATCCAAAATAAAAAATTAATGCACATGTCCTAGGATGAAACAGACTTGTTGGAATGGATTAGTTTTTCCATCACTTTCTGCTTCATTCTGCAAATCACAAATGGTCTAAATACTTGTTTGTTTGAAAAAAAGGTACTTTACTCAGATCACTGGTGGTAAATTTCCCAGAGTAAAAGGGTCAGCAAGTCTCAAAGACTTCTGAGCACATCAGGTTAGTACAAGGACAAACAGGCAGCTACAGCAGGTAGCTTAGGGGCTGAAGGTCAGATGGCACAACTTGTTTGAGTGAATCTAAATGCTTCAGCCCTCTCTGAAGACATGGGCCACAGTCACATCCCCCACAGGGTACCAATCACATTTTGGATATGATCTGGAAAATTGCTAAATAGCATAGGACAAAACTATGCAAAGGAAAATGCTAAAACGCTAACATTTTAACAATTATGATCAAAAGGATTTTAGTGCTCGGCATTCTGCCATGGCCATGTTTGTAAACTCTTACTGATGGCATTTCTGTAGTGTAGGCAGTAGTAATTCCCATCCACAGAAGGGTACTATTTAAATGGAATATTATTCTGCTTATGCAGTAGTTACTCGACATCCAACAAAACTTCCAGATGCCAAAGCAGGGCTATTCCTTTAAGTCATAGGTTACCCTTTACCACCAGTGCAAAAGATGGAAACTATTAGATCTTGAAAAACTAAGGCAAGGTGTTATGTTCCAATTACCTGAAACAGTCATAAAAAGTATCTGCAGAACTCATTAGTGAAAGCACCTTAATTTCACATAAGAACATGAATTAGTTCCACAAGATATCTGATCTCTAAGTATCAAGCAAGCTGATGAAAGACTGTTTAGACTGCAATTAATAACTAGCGTAACTAATTTTTTATTCTGTGCAATAATGTTCAAGATGACAATTTTCCATTATATTTAAGCAAGCAAATACTTTCCAGTATTTACTGCAGATTATATATAGAGAACATAGAATACTGCTTTGACTGTTCCTTTAAGTCACATTCAATTAAATATAAGATAATTAGTTCTCTATGAGAAGAAGCCCTCCAAATGAAACATCAACATCACAAATAAAACCAGAGGTTATGTATAGTCAGACTAGTCAGTTACAGAGAAATAGTATTCTTAGACCTAAAGAATGTTTCCTCATCTTTCATTTTGGAGAATGTTTTGATTACTTTATTTAAATGGAAAATATACTTTCTCCATAGGACAAGAGTTTTTCAATTTATACTGATAATACTCTCAGCTGGCCTCTACTTGCCAAAGTTTTACAGAAATACTTGAAAAATAATGATGCTCTACAAAACAATCTACTTTTTACCAATTACAAATTCCATTCAACAGGAATTTATAGAATGTCATTATGTTAATCTCACACCTCAGTGCCTTAAACTATAGTAATAGGTTGGTGGGCTTGTTTTAGTTTTATTTCTTGGTTCTGCTAAATATGCTGGGCTAAACCTCAATATTTTTTTTAAGGTAGAATATAGAATAGTCTGCCTTACAAAAAAACATTTTCACATTTCTCCCAGAGCAGGCAACACTAACACCAATTGCTTAAAATTATACATTAGGCACTCTCTGTACTCCTATGTGACACTTGGCAATGAATCACATATTGGACTAATAGAGGGGAAATTTTATAATTTTTAAAAGATTAAGTCTTGATTTTATGCTATAAGGTGATGAAGCAAGAGTTTTTTACAAAACAGAATTAGGTTGACTCTGGTCAGATTAAAATGACACTGGTATTATGAGAATTAGAGTGTCAACTCAAACAGGTTTTCTACATTTAGGTATTTTTTGCTATGAAAACTGCAGCCAACTGACACTGAGTTAAACTCAGTAAAATTCACAAAAGTCTGTCAAACTGCCAAAAGATGGAAAGAAGAAACATAGATAGCAGAGACATAAATATGGACTTTCTCTATTACATGAAAATACAAATAGTCCATTAAAAACAACTCAGTACTCCCTGAGGTCTATGCAATATGTGCCTGCCTACTCACCCCTTTCACATCCATTCTATAACTGCAATGTTTCTGGTTGTAGGAAAAAACAAACCAAAAAACCCCAAACTCCCCAAAACCCAAAAAAACTAAAACCAACCAACAAACCAACCAACCAACCAACCAACCAACCAACCAACCAACCAACCAACATCAAACAAAACCCAAAATAAATAAACAAAACAAACAAACAAAACCAATAACCCCCCACCTCTCTTCATTGTTTTGTTAACTGAAATGGAGGACCTACAAGAATACATGTTCAGCTAATGCAAAAATCTGATTTCTTTTTATTAGATCTACAGCAAAGATTATGAAGAAAGAGCACAAACTAATGAAATACAGAATTAGATGAGTAAATAAGCACAAAAGAACATAAGCACAAGTAGTCACAATAAACTAAAAATTGAAGATAAAAAAATCCGTACATCACGTCAGATTGTCAGCTGTGGTTGGTTTGGGTTTTTTCTCTACTGTCAGTAAACTATTTTTTCCTCTTTCCTGACACTTGAAAAGAATATTCTTGAGGATTTTAGTCACAGATGGTTTCAACTGCTACAAGACTGCCCTCAGTAAAAATTACAAATCTAATTTTTGTTTTCTTATTCAAAAGGTTCAGCTACAGGTAATAAAAGTAAGAAGAACAAAGCATTAATTCAAGCTACAATTTATTATTATCTGACTGTCATAAATAACAGAGAGCTCCTTGGGATTATGATTTAAACTATTTCAGTGTAAGTTGAACCACTAGGTTGTTGTGGTAGCATTTTAAAGAAAAGAGGACACAGTCTTCAACTGTACCAGGTTTAGGTTGGACATTAGGAAGAAGTTCTTCATAGAAAGGGTGATTGGGCATTGGAATGGGCTGCCCAGGAAGGTGGTGGAGTCACAATCCCTGCAGGTGTTTAAGAAAAGATTTGATGTGGCACTCAGTGCCATGGCCATGGTCTAGTTGACAAGGTGGTGGAGGTCAAAGCCTCCATAATCTCAAAGGTCTTTTCCAACCTAGTTAATTTTGTGATTTTGTGATTTTGACAACTCAGACTTCATACTTTCTTCCTGGGCCATCTTCCTAAGCCATCTACCTTTAGGAGTATCCACCTATTTCAAAGCCAAACATGCTTAAGGCAAACAGCTTTCTTACTGGATTAAGCATGTTTTCTGAATAGACTATGTTGCTTTTCAAAGTCCTTTGAGAACAACACATCCTACTACATTCCCAACTTTGATTGTTTAAACAGAGTTGTGACAATGCCATGCGTTTGTTAACGTCATGTTTAACAAAAACCCTACAGCTGTTAAAACTTCTGAATGTCTAATTTCAATGAAGAAACTCATTTTTTGTAAATGGAATGTACACTGAATAGATTTAGGTTTCATCTTCTGAAACATTATACGTATAAAGTTTTGTATCAAATTTTATTTGATTGGGAGCAAAGATGTGTAACTAAACAGTGAATAAATTACCCCATACACAATTTCTGCCACCCTTCCCTTCATACTATGGAAATGACACTATGGAATGAAGTGGTGACATCAGCCTTCAACTAATGTCAGACAATTATTTCATCTACAGTACATTGCAGTAATTTTCTAATGTAAAATGAGTGTGAAGTTTGTCTTAAATATATGAAGAAACTGGAGGTTTGTGTAGAGTTAGATCTAGTGAGCTGAAGTATACCTATTGCCTACAGGTTATCTGCAGACTAAGAAGGTCTTTGTTTAATGTTTCATAACTTTGGAGGACATACAATTTCCTCAGATTGTAAGAATAAAAATTTATTGCCTTACAAATTGTGAATGGTACTACTATAATTTATTCTGTGATTATCAGTCACAGAAGTGGAAGAAATATCATACAGCTAGCCCATGTATAATACAGTTTTTGTCAGAGAATAATGTCTTTTTTACCCCTCTGCTTTTCAGATATTATGAATACAGACACATAGAGATATGCACACATGTTCCTCTAGAATCAAAGATTCCTTTAATGATCACAAAATCCTGTGAAACTGGCTTGGAGATTTTAGTACAGTGAAGTTACTCTTCAAAGCAGATTAGGAAGTCTAATCCTTTTATGTAGTGTATTTTTTCCCTTATTATTCAAAAAAGAGCATTCTGTTTAGCACAACCAGCATATGCACCATATGATGCACCAGATGCCTTAGTAAATAATTCATCTCTTAATGAAAAGTACAATAAATAGTTGAATAAAACTGTGTGGTGATGCAATCGATAACTACCCTTTCAAAACTAGAATAAGAGGAGATTTTATAAAGAGCAATACCTATACCACAAAACAATACCGTCAGACTGAACTGGCAACATATACTTAATTATGCTTCAGCTTTTTTCTGGAAATGAGCACACAGCACAGATTACTGCATATCCTTATATTGCTGCTCCATCAGGGCTCATGAAGGGTGGCAGAAGAATGTCTAAATGCTGCTTTTAGAATGCCTAAGACAGCAGGATAGGTTGAGAAAGAGAGGAAAAGATACATGACATAAAAAAGATTGTAATGCCTGCTTGAAGAATTTTACTGGTATAGAAGACACTAGCATTTCATTAACACAAAAACTTTATCTATGAGTAATTCCTAAAGCCTTTCTAAAATTGTGACTCAATACAGTTAAGATAGGATTTGTATGGCAAGATGTGCCCATGAATTTCCTTGCGGTATCTATGTCTTAGTTGCAGCCAGTGAAAAAAATAAATATATCTCTGACTGTCAATTTAACGGGCTTGCTGGCGAGGAAGATGGCAACACACTTGTGACAGTTTTCAAATATGTATGTGTCTCAAATATGCATGATCTCATGCTACCCCGTATGAGATCAATTCTTCTGCCACTTTCCTCCAATAAACTTACTATTTGCACATATATCTAGAGGTATATATATAGGTACATACCTATACACAGCTTCTACAGAGGAAAAAAAATAACATTCCCTACTACCTCCCATTTGTTTAGCACTATTTTGAATGTGTATTTTTGTTCTTCTCTGTTGTTCATATTACATATTAGCATTATATAAGTTACATAATGTATCCATGTTCATGGTAATCCTTAACATACTAGTCCTTAGTTAGACAAGTGGCAGCAGCCAGTAAGTTACATGAATGAGATTTCTCCAAAGTCTACATCTATTACTGGGACAGGACAATGCATAATATAGTGAGGGGGGAAAAAAAAAATCTAATTGAGATACAAAAGAAAACTTTGAAAAACATTCTCTATATAATATATGGGGAAGTTTTGTCAGGTATTCACAAAATGTAAAGTACTGAAAGACAATTTCCTCAATCCAAATTTACAAAGAAAACCCCAAAACCAACTCAAAACCTGAACTGAAAGCTCTTTCCTTCAGTTTTTCCACTGGTAAAAGAAGGAACAATAATGCTCACCCACTTCATAGTGTGTTCTGAAACTTACCATGTTACTATTTACATTTTCTCTGGTGTACAGATAGATATTAACATCAGTTAGTAAGAACCAGTCTTGTATCACTGTGGAAATGCTGTCTGCCAGCATGCACAGTGCAGCCAACACATTGTTTTTTAACTGGCTGTGTGAGAACAGACCATCACAAAACAGAGGCTGAACTACTCTGAGCCCCATTTCAACTCATTCCATTGTAGTCAGGCCTCCTGCAAAACCTGGGTGTAAGCGAGAATTCCCATCAAAAGGTAAAACAAACAACCTATTGTTTCATGGCAAGGAAAAATCATCAAGAGCTGATGGAATTCAGCCACTCAGACTCTGGGAAGTCACTGTGTTTATGTTAAGCACCCATGAAAAAAAGCTACTCCAGATGCACTTTGCACAGCAGATGGCATTGCACAGAACTTGCCTGTTTAGGGAAAAGATTTCTACTTAGCTTTTAATCATCAGATAAGCTCTGCAAAGGTAAAAATCACAAAAGAACAGGCATGAAACAGTCATGCAAGTTTGGCATGGTGGAGGGAGGCATTAAAAGGGTAATGATTTTAGAGTATCATACAGCAATATTATGTACAATGCCTCTTTAAAACACAGTACAAAAACCCCCTGCTGTTTTGCATTGATTTTTCTGCCCACAACTTCTCTAAATACTAGAAATGTATTTTGTCCCTACAACAATCTGAACTTCACAAGGAAATGATAAATGAGATAATACTGATTAGATTGTGCTAAAGGGTTCTATCTCTTCAAGATTATATTCTTTAGGGAGTTTGTAAACCTCATTACAGAAATCTGCCTGTTGATATACATAAATAAAGAGTGGCAGAAGGATTCCAGCATGAGAGCTCTCACTGGAGTCATGCTGTTCTTCAGACAGGAAGTTCAGACAAGCGGGTACAGAAGAGCTTAAAACAGTTGAATCAGATTCCCTTTTTCAAAAAAAAAACCCAAAAAACCACCCCAAAACCCAAACCAGACCAATAAAATTTAGATCATAACTGCTGTAAGAGCATTACTGACAAAGAGCATCTGTAGTGAAACACAATCATGGCCCTCAGTTGGCTTTAACTGTCATGATCATCTGTAATGTGAAGGATGATAAATCCAATAAATTGTTCCAACTAGTTTAACATGCAGTTCATACAGTAAATGAATCAACTTCAGATGAAAGTCAGCATGAGCCTTTTCTTGCTTCTGGTGGTGAGAAAAAACCAAAAAATGTCAAGCAGCTCACCAAAAAGCAAGTGCAATAATCTGCTAAATTCCCCTGGAGTTCTGCATTCACTTTCAACTAAATGAGGACAAGAAGAGGGACTTAACCTGGTAATCTGCTTTTTAAAAACTTCAGATTTCTCCCTGAGAAATCTTCATGTCAGGGGAGAGAGGGGCAGGTGGGTATGTCTGAGGTGTGGGGAAGTGTATATAAAAAGAACTAGGGGTCTTTCTGTCCTGATGGGCAGGAGTCACCAGTGCACAATGCCAGCCACAAAGGTTGACAGCACTAGCCACAGCAGAGAGCAATCCATGTAATTATTTCCCTTTACTTGGCACTCAGTGCACTGCACCCAGGTTTAGGCCCTGCAACCCAAGAAACACTCTGACAAATGAGAGCAAGTCCCATCAAAGCCCACTGAAATAGGCCAGGGGCCGAAGCACTTCCCCTGTGAGAAGTGGCTGAGTAAGCTGTGCTTGCTTGAACCTAAGGAAAGAGGGGCTTCCAGGAAGGAGCTAACAGCAAACCCCCAATTCACCAGGAAAACAAACCAGCAGGGAGCAGCTTGCACAGAGAGGTTGAGCAGTCTCCATCCTTGGAGGTTTTGAAGATGCACTGGGAAAAGACCTGAACACGTCAATCTGAATTCCATATGGTCACTGCTTTCAGGGGAAGGTAACACTTGTGGCCCTCCCAAGGTCCCCTTCAACCTGAATGAATCTGATTTGTGTTTGCTGCCTCCATTATTGTGATGCCACTAACAAGCAATAGTAGGTGTCAGTTTTGTAGGAACACAGTTATGCTCTGTTCCTTTCTGCTAAGCTCTATTACCATTTCTATTCTAAGCAGTCTCTGAACTCTCAAGTGAAAGTGATTCTATTTATGCTCATCTCATAAAACGTTTAAAACATCAGAAAAAAAAAGCTAAAAAAAAAAGCCTGCTTGCAATATGAAACACAGATCTGAGGTGTGAAAGGAATACCAATGCTATTCTTTTTCTGAGTGGCAGGTGGACACAAGTCTTATTTCCATTAAGATGTTAAAAGCCATAAGCTTGAATATGTTTTGAGGTTTTTTTAATCACTTTGATAAGTGTTTTCATGGAGATATGTACAGGTAAAAGGTTTGTGAAAGCAAGGAAGCCAAGTGAAGAAAAATGAAACATTAGATCACTCTGATATTTAGTAACTGGTAAAGTTCTTTAATAGGATCTTGAAACTATTAATTTCACAGCTTTTTTAGGGGGGAAAATCATCTTCTCAAATAAGTGGGAAGATGACTAAATTTACACTAGAAAGTAATTATTAGGCTTCAAACAACAGAGTACACAGACAGACACCTTCTCCCCATCATGAAGGTACACCATCTGTTTTCTTATGTTTCCCATCCTCAAATCAGAAGAAAAATTCTGTTCACTTTACAGCTAAAGTTTCTGAAATCAGCTTTTAACAAGCAAAGAATTTTAATAGAAAACAGTATCTGGGAGAAAAAGCTTCATTTAGTAACTATATTCTATCGATTTTACTGTGGCATAGACAGATCTTGGAAATAATCTTGAAATCCATGCCACCTCAGTACTGATTTCTCATAAAAATCACAGGAAAATTGAAGCTTCTGACAGTCACATACAGTATGAGTGAATGAATACCAAACTTACTAAAATACTGGTGTGGAATGTAATGGTGGTCATCGCTTTTACAAAACTGTCAAGACTAACTGCTGACCCTGAAAAGATAGGGAGAAGACAAGACACCGACACTGGTGGTAACATGACACCTAGTGTTCACTTTCAAGAATCTTCAGTATTGGGTACCAAATGCTGAAGAAACATCAATGCCCCAGGATCTCTTTCCGCCCAAAAAACCAAGGTAGATATTTATACTAGTATCTCTAAGAAAGTGCCTAAATCACATAGACACTGTGAAAACCGAGGGGAGGAAAGGAACAGAAGATCTGCCTGTGCTGCACTTGCCCTTCCTATTGAGTACACAGTTTGAGTAACTGCAGAGAAGAGCACTATCCAAAGAAGTTTCATGTTGCTGGGTTTTTTTTTCTTTGGGTATCTGCTGCAAAAAGAAACTGTCCACCTATCACTCTTTTTTGGTTGTGTATGGAAGTTAATAGAAAACTGGATCTACTACATATAAGATGCACGAATTTAAGAGAAGAGTCCCTTTGGGGGGGGGGAAAAAAAAAAACAAAAAACAAAAAACAAAAAACAAAAACAAAAAAAAAAAAAAGAAAAAAAAAAAAAAAAAAAAACAAAAAACACCAAAACACAAAAAAGGTTTATTTGTACATAGCATTGAAATGTACATTTGTTTCTTCATTTAAAATCATGGTGTATCAACAATACAAGTGTCTGTTACATTATCATTCCCTTACAAGCTTCTAGCAACATAATGAAAACCACAGTAACTAATGCATACTAGATCAATGAGACCATAAAATCCATGTAAGAACACAGCAAAAGCACTCTAATATAGTAACAATTACTAAAAGATATGACCTCTTGAGTATTTCCAAGAGCAAAGGATTATATGAGAAATGAGAATATAAAGTTCACTACAGATAGAGGAAACATATACTGATTTTTGAAATCAGGTGAGTAAAAATCCATGTTAGATACTGAATTAAACAAGAGACAGGAATTACACTGAGAATGGCAAAACGTTAGAGACAAGGTCTGACTGAAACTTCAGTTCTATAGAACTGAACATAAACAACTGCACTTCAAGAAGTCTATAGATACACTGTGAGAAACATTAAAGAGATTTAATGTTAAGAACACAGGCATGCAAAACAAATTAGTATGGCATTTCAAATCTAGCATTGTCTTTAATTTAAATGTATGCTGATTCCAGGGAGTGGTATTTAGCTGTTATCCTTCTGGGGGGGAAAAAACCCACAAAGACAACCCATCTATCTTTTAGTATTAATACTGTCTAGCTACCAGAATCCCAAACAATTAGTCTCAGCAAGCAATATTTAGTAAACACTGTTATTCTATCTTATTTCTGAGAAAAATGTGCACACAGTCAATACACAGGTATTAAAATACACATTTTTCTTTTAACAAGGTAAACAGATCTAGATTCCAATACTGTTAAATTACTCAAGAAAATGCAAGTCAAGCACTTGTCACACTGTGAATTGTAAATCAAGTTCTTATTTTTCAATACATTTTGAGCATAATTTTCTTCAGAAGTTTAGTATGTGCCATATCTGGGGAGCCAAGCAATTATGAACTCACCTAAATAAGTATCTGACCTAACATGTCCCTGCTGAACTTGAGCCTAAGTGGCTTTTTTACTAAGACTATATATTCATTTCTTCTTTCAATCACATACCTTTATTTGAAATAGACAGGAAAGTGAGGCTAAATTTGTCTGTTTGTTGGAAACAGACAGCTTGCCAAAGCCTTATATTCATAGCACTATTTCTTTTAGGGTCAAGGTCAACATGCCTTTAGTTCCTATTGCTCTTGCCCAAAAGGTCTGTTCATAAAGTGTCTAGTTTGGTCCCAGGCAGACGTTCCATGAGTAACAGCAGAATTGGTCTTCAACATACACATTTGACACAACTACCCGTCATAAATTTCACCTAATGATAGTGATTATCCCTCACCTTTAATGCTGAAATATCCTGACCTGCCATACAACCTACTCAGCTGTTAATATTTTAGATAATTGCTGCACAGATTATTTTTGCAGTTCCTGAACTAGTCTTACAAATTAAAAACTGTGAAGCAACTTTCAAACACAGAGGATTCCACAGTAGGCTTAATTCCATTACATTTCCAGGTTGTGAAAGACAAGACAGCAGTTTGTTTCCACAGATGTATGTGCAGCTGTCATATATGCTTATGATGTCAGGTATTCTCTGTCGTTTTCTTCTTCACTTGAATTTCCAAATATTACTTTCATTTTTATGATTACAGAAGCTTGAAGTAGTTACAAATTCACTGTGAGGGACAACGTGTCTCTAAGTCAGCTTTCATGCAGCTAAGGCACCTTCTAAACATTGCTGCATAAAACACTGGTAAGATAAACACAGTTTTTCTTTAAAAAACTGCAAGGCTGTGGTCACTGAAACAGCTCAAAGAACGGGGGGACACAAATGTTTATTTTAGCACCAGTACTTATTTTATATAATACAAGGAATAATTTTTTAGCTGGTGATCGAAAACTATTGCGATGACACTTCAACAAAACAACCTTACATGCCAAAAAGAGCAGCATGTTAAACCACAGAGTCTGTAATGATTTTAAAAGTCCGCAGGGCAGACCTACTACATTTTATATAAACCAGGTCCGCGAAGAACTGCCGTCAGAGGGCATCATTCATGAATGATTTGCCAAATACGCTGCCGTGAAGTAGCAAGTTATTTTCTAACTCCCTCACGGGCTTCTCCAAAAAGTGCATGAGGTACTAAATACAGCCAAGTAGCTGACTTTTTTTTTTTTTTTTTTAAATTTTTAATTTATTTATCATCGTAGGCTTGCATCTGGGTTTCAAACTGAGTGATTCAGCGCGCTCCCCAGGAAACTCGACCCTCACGCTGCAGCCCGTCACGGCGCGTTGAAAACCGCGACCGGGATCAACCGGGACACGTCCCGCCCGGCCGCGCTCGGGCCCCGGTGCCGCCCGGCTGCGGGAGGCAGGCGGGAGAGCGGCCGTCCGGCCCGGGGAGCCGCGGCACCTGCCGCCCCGTCCCTGCGAGAGCCCGGCCGGCAGCCCGAGCCCGCACCGCCCCGCTCGCGGTCCCTCACGCAGGCGCCTCCCTCCCTCCCTCCGGGCAGCGCCACCGGCGGGACCCTGCCCACCCCCGCCCCGCCGCGGGAGGTGGCACCGGGACGGGCTGAGGGGGAGCGGTACTTGCCCAGGTGGGGACGAGGAGGCTGCCGGGCCGCTCGAGCGGTGCCGGAGAAGGCTGCTTCCCCGCCACGCTCATCTCCTCCCATGCAGCTGGCGTAGTCCTCTCAGACGGGCGGCTCGGCGGGACGCGGCGCCTCCGGCACCGACTCCCAAGCGCCCGCCCCTCCCGGCAGCGCCGGCGTCCCGGCTCCGCGGGGCAGGCTGGCTCCGCGCTGCCCTCCGCCGCCCGCCACCCGGGCGGGGCGGGGTGGGACGGGGGGCGTTCGCCGAGGGCTCGGAGCCCGGAGGGAAGAGGAAGGCGGCGGCGTGGCGCTGGCTATTTAACTTGGCTCTTGGCCGGAGGAAGGTGCCGGCGCTCCCGCTCCCCTCCCCTCCGCGGCCGCATCCCGACAGCCCAGCTCTGAGGGCTCCTGCGAGCGCTGCCGCGCTCCTCCCCGACACCGCACGGCTCCGCTCGGCCCGCCCGCGCCGCCCCGCGGGGCAAAGGCGGGCGGGGTCTCCGGCCTCCCGCTCCGCTCCGCTGGGGCGGGGGGGCTGCTGCTGCTGGGGGAAGGTGGGTGATGGAGGTGTTGTGCCGGTGAGGGTGCTGCCGCTCCGAGCGCAGCCCCGTCGCTTTCTTCGCGCCCGGAGCGGGCAGTTGCGCCTCGTGTTGGGTCATAAGCGACAGCCTCACGTGGCCCTCGCTCGCTCATCTCTGAAGCAAAACCAAGAGTGGTTTAACATGCGTCGAACATGCTTGGTACCCTCGTCACTGTGTAATGCTTGGTCAGGAAAAGTCTCCAATCCTAAAGTCCCCAATCCTAAACACTGTAAGGAGATTTTGCTTTTCCTTGCGTCTTTAGCTTCCATCCAATTCCTGACCATGGGCTGTGGCCCAGACTATCAGTTTTGGGGAGCTTCTTGCAGTCCAGTGTTAGCAGTGTTGAAGCTGATCCTAAAAAGAAGTTCCTGGTCCTTAAGATACAAGTTTATTAGTAGACATACATTTCTATTCTTAAGGTGAGAGAAGGGAAAGCTTTTAATTTTTCCTATCTGTTGATTTAAAAATGTGCTTCCTGTATGTATCTTTCTGTTTTCTTACCTATATGTAATTTGAAAAGGTGTCACTGTTCCCTTTTGATGCCTCTACCTTTGTCATGCACAAATAGATCACAAAGTATGACTGGAATTGGCTAGACTTTTTGTAAAGTTACTTTTAGAGATGGGGTTTCTTCCCCTGCTAAAGCACATGCTTAATGCAGGAAAGAAACATGCATCATCTTTTTCTTGGAGATAAATCCATACAAAATATTGGTTGTAACTGCTATATTTTACCCTAGAATGAATTTCTCTCTTCCCAGGTTTCCCTGGTCAAAAAATACCTGACATCATCCCTGTCTACTGTTTGAGCTTCATACTTACCAGAGCCCTGGAGAAGATGGAGGGGGTGAACGAGAGGGCAAAAAGGCTTTTATCTTACTCCATGCCTGTAGAGAAGTGTGTGATAACACGCCAGAGTGTGAAATGTTAGAAGAGATGAGACTGGGCCACTGCCTCACCTGACCATCCAAACTTAGGTGCAGATGCTGTGAGGGGTGTGAGTCTGCTGCAGGCTAAGGCAAATCAAAGAAAGCAAAGCCACATGGATGAGCTGCACTCACTTTGGAGGTGGACTGCTCCAGGCTCCATGGGTGTTGTAATGTATTAGTTGGGTTTGTATTGTGTTTCATCGGATTTGTAATGTTTTTTCCCTGTTCCCCTTTAACTGTATCATGTGGTCAGTCCCTGCTCAGCAGTGCCCATCCCCACACTGGAATGTAACCCAACTCTGTTCCACTCCCACCTTATCCCTGACTGGGCAGTGTCTTGTCCCTGCCTCTGGGCCCTTCCCCCTGGGAAAAAGCCCCGGGATGGGCGGAGCCTGAGTCTCTGGCACTGGTGGGGCGCCGGTGGAGAGCTCCTGCCAGGCAGGGCAGGACTGGAGAGAAAAGCTAATGTTCCCCCGGTGAGAGAGCGGGCTCTTTCCTTTTGCCACTGGCAGTCGTCTGGTCTCATAAAGAAATACCATACATGGGAGTTGCCAGGAACCAGCAAATAACAGCTGCAGTCTTGGCGGGTATTTGCTAGAATGGATAATAGTTTTCCAGTGACCACAAACTTGTTACCTCATCCAGCACTGCTTCTCATGGTTCTTCTTCATAAATATAGTGCATAAGTGGGGATTAAAAAGTGGAGAGGCAAGTTAATATAAATACAAAATAAATGGCATAGCCGTATGATAATGTACAGGGAATATATATGGGAAATTACTGACAGAGGTAAGTAAAATAGAAAGAATTTACATTATAAATGTTTCTCTTTACCTACAAGGTGTGTGTTTTAAACTTAAAAATCTTTGTCAGTTGGTATAATTAAACCTTGTACACAATATAATACTTCCTGAGTGGCTTATATTAACAGTGACAATTACATAAATAATTTCTGGAATTCATCACAATCTGGATAGAATCAGACATCCAAGGAACTTTTAATGTTAATTTATATTTGGAATTAACAAGTGCCCTTCAATGAATTGTATTTTCCTGTGGTATTACTGTACTGAACATAAGTGGGTACATATAATTTGGGGAAGGATTAGGAAAAAATAAATATTTTTTACTTAAGTTGAGTTAAGAAATTTGTGATAGCCTCATCTAATGCTTTATTTCAAGGGGTGATCAAGTTTAATAGCTTAAGAAACCCATGAGCTTCTTTAGGATTTGATGTCTTACCCAGTTTGTTGCTAGTTGAAAGCATATATGCAGTTTTCCCATTCTTCATTTTGTACTTTTTCAGTTTTACTGCATCTCTGATCCTGCAAAATCTTTTGCTTTTGCCATTTCTGAAATAAAGCAAATGGAAACTAGCAGTTGCATAGCTATTTTAGTGGTGACAGTTTTTGTTGTTCTGGATTACATTAAATCCTAGAATTTGAAATAAAGCAATTATTTGAAAATTTCATAAAAATCAATGAAATATCAAGAAAGTAATCATGCAAAGAGATGGCAGTTCAAAACGATGTGGAATGTTTTCAATCAGATGACTTTAAGCCAAACTCATTATTTTGGGGTGTTACATTAGATAATTGCCAAGAAGTTTCATTCAGATCTGACTTGGCTCATAACAGGAAAATTGAAAATTGTGCAAAAGATTTGAATAAAATCAGAATGCATGAAAACAGATGCAAACTGCTGAATCTGGAAGGTATAATTTTACAGACCAGTCTTTATTTCCTCCTGTTTTCATAGACATGCTTTGCATTTGTACATGCAAGCACACACACACACAGATGATACCTGGTTTAGAGAATGGAAACAGAAGACTATTAGCACTAAAACAATAAATAATTTATTTTACTAAGATGTCAAGGATAAAGACTTTTTCCAGAGAAGTGGATGAAAGAGTATGATTTGGTTTTCCAGGAAATATAGGTATGCAGACATTAAAACATAGCTCGCTCTGTACAAAAACCTTCACAAAACTATAGAAGTCAATTTGTTGACTTATTACAAACTCCAAAATTTGCAGATGCCACTTTAGTTTTTAGATGTTAATATTTCCTGTATTAATCAGGAAGGAGGCCTTTTGTAAAACTTAATTGCTTTGCAAACGTCATTACACTTAACATTTTACTACCAAAATAAATGCTTCGCCATTTAATTTTGTCATCAAAACATTGTCATTTAATCTTATCAAAGATATGGGAAAACAGAATACTTTTTAAAGTATATTGTGTTTGCATGGCCAAGCTTTGGTAGTGGGGGGGACTGCAAGGATGGCTCCTGTGAGCAGCTGCCAGAAGCTTCCTCCATGTCCAGCAGAGCCAATGCCAGACAGCTCCAGGATGGACATGTCCCTGGCCTAGGCTGGGCCAATTAGAAATGGTGGTAACACCTATGGGCTAACAGAGTTAAGAGGAAGAAGAAGAAAAGTGATTGTGCAGGTGTAAACGTGACCAGAGCAGAGTGGGATGAGAACATGAGAGGAGGAACAGCTCTGCAGACACCAAGGTCTGTGAGAAGGAGGGGCAGGAGGTGCTCCAGGCACTAGAGCTGGGATTCCCCTGCAGCCCATGGTGCAGCCCATGGTGAGGCACCTGTGCCCCTGCAGCCCATGGAGAACCATAGGGATGCAGAGATCCACCTGCAGCCCATGGAGGAGACCCACACTGGAGCAGGTGGATGGCTGAGAGAGGCTGTGACCCTGTGTGAGGCCTGTGCTGGAGCAGGGTCCTGGCAGGGACCTGCAGACCCGTGGAGAGAGGAGAAACAACGAGTGATAAACTGACCATAGTCCCCACTCTCCCATATCCCTGCACAACTGGGGGGGGGGGGCGGGAGGGGGGAGGTAGAACAGGGAAGAAGGGAGCGGTCAGGGGAAGGTGTTTTTAAGGTTTTATTTTACTTCACATTATCCCACTCTGATTTTATTAGCAATAAATTTAATATCTATAATTGGTGTCTGTTTCGCCTGTGACAGTATTTGGTGAGTGATCTCTCCCAGTCTTTATCTCAGCCTTTGAGCTCTTTGTTATATTTATCTCTCCCAGCTGCAAAGAGGAATGGGAGAGTGGCTTTGCTGGGTGCCTGGAATTCAGCCAGAGTCAACCAACCACAAAAATAAGTTTTTGACTAGGAAATTGTAGGTAAGGCATTGTAAAAATGTCAGATGTCCCAAGGAAACTGCTGCCTATCCTGATGATAGGTATTTACCTACCAGTATTTTCCAATTTAGGAGGAGTAAGGAAGACTATGCTGACAATCAGCCTTAGATCCCTATCTCAATCTCCTCTCCATTTGCCACTTTTATTGTGTCAAACTCAGGAATAAGGGGAAAATTACAGGAAGTAACAACTGGACAGCCTATCAGGGGGCAGTAATATTTGAGTCTTCTTAAAATATACACTGGTAAATCACTGAATTTTCAAAGATAAGTTCTTTTGCTTCAAAAGACCAACATTACTTTGCTTTCCCAAAACTATAATGTCCATCAAATACCCTGTTAAGTTGTCCCAGAAATTTCTTCAGTTCAGAGTAGGGTAAAAAACTGTACATATGGCAGTAGCAAACTGGAAAGAGACAGTAAAATTGTCTATAACATTAAAGGAAAGGAAGAGACTCCCATATTTCAAAAAAACCCAAAAACTTTCCTTGAACATCTGTTCATTGAGAAAGGGTGATTGAGATAATCTTCTTGTCCTTTGGGGCAGGAGGCTTGAGCAGCATATGGGGGAGACTTGTTAAAAAGTTTGCTAAACTGTCTTTGCCCATCCCTTATTGAGGCATAGGTACACATTACCAGGGCACCCTGCTGCCAAAGTTAAGGACTGACTAGGGCAAGCCAGTACTATTTTGGCTGTCACTGTTGATGCCTTGGGAAGGCTGGCCTGAAACAGAGACTGAACAGAGCTAGAGAATAAAGTAGATATTTATTGGAAAGCCTTTAAGGGCACACCTTTGGCAGGACAAGAGCCTGACTAGGGCTACCCCCAAAGTGGAATTAGAATGTTCATAAAATGGACGACCGGTTACAAGGTCTTACACTTTTAAAAGTTTTGGTCCATTTGCATATTGGGGTTTAATTGTCCAGTTACAGCTTCAGGTTGTGAGGTCTCATCCTTTTTGTTTCTCTCATCAGTCCACTGTTGTTTATGCTGTTGGGCTGAAAGTTGTCCCTGGTCTTCAGCCGGAAAACTATTTGTTTTGTCTACCTACTCTGTGAAGAGAGCCTACTATCACTTAATATGAGGCTCAGAACTACACCCCTAGGCAGTACAGAATCTGAAAAACATGGAAACTAAAACTTAAGGCATCACTATCACAGGAGGGAATACTGACTGCAGCAGTGAGAAATTCAGCATCCCAGGCTATTCAAGGGAGCAACTCATCACTGCTGTCATGAGAAAGTTGTTACAAAAAATGATCAAAAATGGGTAACTGAGTGACTGGACGTCTAAAAGATTTATTCCCAGTGGGAATAAATAGAGTAATATTGTTTATAGAGGAACATTGAATTGATCAGTATGTATTGTTCAAAATCAGAGGGTTTTGATAACACTGATAACATCAGTGTAGACTTCCAGTGCTTATCACCAGCTGAGGAAAAGTAGCAAGTAGCAAGTGGCAAGCAATTGGCTAAATGGCACTGTGGAACCAAGTAGGATTTTAGTGCTGCTTCTTGAAGCTGCTGATAAAATATTCATTCTTGCCTGTCCTTGAAATCTGCCTTGTATTACCAAGCGGAGGAGCTGATGTTCTGCAAACTGAGTATTTTGTGTGTGCTGGTTCTTTGCAGATAGCAGTGTGCCAAGACATTCTGTGGAAGATCTGCCAATATGCAGAAGGAAATATGGTATTTCATGGCCAAAGGAAGCACAAACAAGTATTCAGCTTGTGAGACAGGAAAGAAATAATTTCTGGAAACCTACTGTCATTACTCAGTTTTATCCAGAAATTGCTTGGCACCAAAATAGTTGCCAGTTCTGGGAAGAGACAGTAGAATATAGAAACGCCTGCTTCTTGGGAAGTGCCTGTCTCACTGATATAGGATGTGATGCTCTTTTCAGGTTTCCGTTTCACACTGGTTTCTGCTCATTACATTTGGTAACCAATATATAAGCCTCATTGTGAGCTATTTATCATATCAAAAAGTTTGTTTGCATAAATTCTTTATTTGTGCTTCAACATTACTTGACCAAAATCTCTCTTATCCAATAAATGTGTGCAAGTAATAAAGACTCATTTAATTAAGAAAGAAAATGTGTTTCACAAAGAAAGTAAAATTGATTGTAAGTCAAAGCACTGGTAAGTTCTAATCAATGAATCAAGGCAATGTTATGTGGCTTTTGTCACAAATAAATAAATCAGATAGGAACTTAGTGCATAATTCATGGCTAACTTCTCTCAAAAACTCCATTGCTTTGTCTATTAATAATTTAATTACAAATGGATATGATTTTTATGGATTTGTTGCTTCATTTGTAATTCATTAGCAGAAGCAAGCGTACAATTTAGTTCTTGAATTGTTCAAGTAGCTACATTCATATTCCATCCCATCATATCCCACCCCATCCCATGCCATGCCATGCCATGCCATGCCATGCCATGCCATGCCATGCCATGCCATGCCATGCCATGCCATCCCATCCCATCCCATCCCATCCCATCCCATCCCATCCCATCCCATCCCATCCCATCCCATCCCATCCTATCCCACCCTTATAGTATTTTGAATCAATTTATACCTAATTTTCAAAGGGTTTCATTTAAGACAGACATTCTTTGTTAAGAAAAAAAGTAAAATAGACAATTAGAAGAAAGTAAGAATTTTATTTCTGCTTTTATTGCCTGGAAAATGCTAGGACATGCAAAATAGAATAGGAAATGCAAGAAAATGTTCACTGCAGTGGTAATATCCCTTTTCTCTCATATTTCTATAACAGTACAAAATTTTGCTCTGTGTACTGGCACCACAAAATATTTATTGTTTTAAAACCATTTTTCTCTAGCTTTTAATCTCCTAAGGTATAGAGTCATACTTGTGTATTATAAGATATAAAAACAATATGCCAAATCTTCATCCCAAATAATTTTTCAAAGACATTTAACTACCAAGTTATTTTCAATCTTATTTTATTTCTACATATTCAGTCATAGTCATAGGTTGGACAAAGTGCTGATTAAGTGAATTCCCTCTCTTTGCAGAGGAATTAGATGCAAGTATTAGGTGAACCTAAATAAAAGCAACCAGTGTTTTTTATACACCCTTGATCACATACCTACTAATAAACTTAACAACTAACTTCAGTAATCTTCACTGATGTCTTGGGCAACTGTGGGTGTATAACAGCAAAATGTCATAGGAGGCTATGGCCCCACTGCAATAGGTTTTACATTAGCTTAGCACTGACTGCAGCTGTATGTATGACCTCAGGAAGCGTAGCAACGAAAAAGCCTGCGGTTGTTGTGTAACTAACCTGAGGGGAATAGGAAGAGGCAAGCCAATCAAACAAACCTGTATAAAATAACACTAAGAAGACCCAAGAGCAGAGAGAACAGCAAGAAAAAACATCATAGCCAAGAACCTGGAGGTCTTCTGAAATGAGACTCACAGCGGCAATTTCTGTATCTTGAAGGTCATGAGGAGAGTAAGTATAACACAGGAAGACAGGGTTCGATTGCAGAAAGTCAGCATACAACTGAAAGAATCAAATTAATGGGGATTAGCAATAACTGGGTAATTTGGAATACATGTGTTAGTATCATTGTAACTGGATTAATATATGTCTTTGTTGTATTAGGCTGCCAAAACACTAATTAGACTACTAATAAATTCATGGCTCTGCATATGATGAGCGTTCTGTTAAAACAAATTGCTCATGGTTAATGCAACAAAGTGGTGGGTATGAAGACAATGTGGGCAAATGTTGCTGAGAGGACTTGCTGAAAATTTGAGAGGGAGAGGAAGCTGAGAGTGAGCTATGGGAAGTTTGTGTTGTTGATGAGAAGAAGTAATCTGAAGAACTCCTTTTAAATGTCCTTGGCCAAGGAGCAGTCTTCTGCTTCTTCCCTAGAGCAGAGTAGTTCTGAATTTATAGGGTAGACATGAAAGATGAAAGAGATAAGAAATAAAACCCTAAAGATCTATAGAGGGAATAAAATATAAAAAGGGGGGAGGGAAGAGGAAATAAAACCCTGCTGGATCAGGATTTCTGAAGAAGTTTCTCGGAGATTCACTCTTTCTCACATCCACACTTACCCAGGCACACCTGGATGACCCAGTTCAGTCCTGGTTTGGTGGGGGAAGGGGAGGCTCTGATTGTGGAGAACAGGCTTTTTCTCTAAAGTGATGTAACAACCAGAAAGCTAAATGCCAGTCGAAGACACTAAATGTCTTGTTCTAGTAGTAACTGGGGACGCATGTGTGGAGCTACCAAAACAAATTGCATGCAAACAAGATGCATTTGATTAACATCCATTAAAAATATAGTAGGCCTAGTATGTCCCAAATTACCTTAGTACCTCAGTGAAGGTAGTTATTCAACCAAAACTATGTAAAGTATAAATAACTTTGATATATTATCAGGAAGAAAGGACCCTGTTACAGTGTGTTAATTGGGTTTATGTTGTGTTTCATTTTTATATTGGGTTTTGTAATGTTCTCCCCTGTTCCCCTTGGAACCTGTATCACGTGGTTTGTCCGTGCTTGGCTGCGCCCATCCCTTACACTGGAATGTAACCCAACTCTGTTCCACTCCCACCTTATCCCTGGCTGGGCAGTAGCTTGTCCCTGCCTCTAGCCCCTTCCCCCGGGGAAGAAGCCCTGGGAAGGGGGGGAGCTCGGGCTCTCTGGGACCCAACAGGGATGGGGACAGAGCTCCGTACTGAGCTCAGAATGGCGGGGGCAGGACCCCAGAATAAAGCCGTGATTGCCCCCGGACAGAGAGCAGACTCTGTGCCTTTAGCCATCGATGGTCTCCTATACCCTCTAAAGAAAAAGGTTCCAGCAGCCTCTCTGGGTAGCTTTAAGGACCCTGGTGAAGGAAGATTCCTTCTGGTGTGGGCTCTCTTTCAAGCTAGCCGAGGCTAAAACAGAGCATGGGCTCCGAGGGGGAGAGAGAGCCACATCAGGACCCCCTCAAATTTAGAGTATCTTGAATGAGTTTATGTTCTCAGACTTTTACCAGTTGTAATGTGAGAACTGTATCTAAAATGCTACAGATACCCTGTATGAGGAATGTAAAATTATGTGTGTTTTCTAAATCCCAGGTAGGATTTATGTAGTAGGGGTAGGGATTAAATATAAGTTTTAGTGCATATCACAGCAGAAGTTCTAAATTTAATCAATATATAGAAGCATGTCTGTAATCCTGATACCTGTTTCCCCATGCATACATTTCTGTGATTTATTTTATGAATTGGCATATTCAATAAGAGATTTGTTCCATTAATTTCCTTCAAATCTTTCAGATTTTCTTAACAGTTTTGTTTTAATGTACTGAAAGACAGTACAAAAAACTAGCCACTAATTCAGTTGCTACTCTTTCTGCCAAAGATGAGCTGTTTGCTCTAAATACTTACATGTATGTCGAAAGGAGTTTACAATGAGCTTCACTGAGATGCAGGACCAGCTGTAAATGTAATACTTTGTGTAAAAATGTTGTTACTATTCTGATCAGGTCAACAGCCTCTTCTCCATATGCTCAGATCTAGTTTTTATTGAGCAGAGACTATCACTTAGTTTAAATAATCTGCATATAACTATCATATCACACTTTATGCATACTTTAATTGATGAGTCATGACTTTGAATTCTTCTATTTTTTCTTGTAATCATCATTAACTTTTGTGGCTTCTTACCAATTGTTAGCCTTGCATTTTTTATACCAGTTGGCATTTATGGTTTTTGGTGGATCTGAAATTAAATCCAAATATATATATATGTGTGTGTGTGTATATATGTGTGTATATATGTGTACATATGTATACATATGTATATATATGGATAGGCTGTACACTGTAAACCAATCAACTGAAGAATTCTCTACTCACCAAGGTTGTATTGCAAAATAATTTTTTTATTTTTTATGCAATAAGATCATCAATTAATATAAATAGGGTTCTTTTTTATTTAGAGTTTATCTGCTGAAGAATGAATGATTGTATGGGTTGCTATCTGTATAGTAAGCAGAAAAAGAATTTCTGCAAAAGTGTTGACAGGTCTTTTTTGTTTGTTGATTTACTTCCTTCTAGAATTCTTCATTCTATTTATTTTTGTTTCTTCTTCTTTGAAAGTGAACTATTCTATTTTAGATTCTATAAATTAAGAAACTGCTTTACTTTTCTATTGTAATGTTTAAAAAGAATGCAGTGATAACATGTACCTGCATTATTTTTGTGATGGAAATAGAAAGTATTTTTCAAAAGTTCAAATATATTTTTGGCCCTGAAGATACCACTGTTAATTATGACCAGAGAAAAGCAGCATCAAGAAAAAGGAATGTAAACTTAAAAATGAAATATTTAATATTATTTTCAGTACAGAGTATTTTAATATTATGTTTTACTATAGAGTATAGAGTTTGAGAAACAATCTGGGTTACTGAATAGTTCTGAATAGAGGATCCAGAGACTCCAACTACATTTCAAAGTGCCAAACAAAGTGAAGTTCAGATCTAGGCTCTCACAAAGAACAAGAAAGGAGGCTACAATTCAGGTATTAATGGTATTAATACAGAGTAACAAAACAGTATTGAATTTGAAGCAGAATATTTTTCTGATGTGTAAGGGAGAGTTGAGGAAATAACATTGCAATGCAAGGAGAGCTGAAGAAGAATAACAAAGAAAGCTCACTTAGAAAAATGTCATTGACTTCTTAAGTGTCAGTGGGCCAACAGCTTATTGTCTCTATTTCCACTATTTTCCCTCATATAATTAAGCTTAGTTTTATTAAAGGAGTGTTTTGGGAGAAACAATATAGAAATATTGAGAAATAAAACTAACTTCAGGAAATAATTAACAGATTTAGGTCAAGACACTGTTTAGTTGTACAGAAATTAATCTGGTCTGGGGCAGTGCTTGGGATTTTACATTTGTGGGAGAATGGGAAAAATCAATAATATATTATATAAAGAGAAGAGGTATTAGCTTAGGTTGTTTAAAATTTAGGATTAAAAAAATAATGTTAAATAGGATGAATCATCAGTTAAAGTCATATGATTCATTGGAAGCTGAAGGAGGAATGTATTTATTTTGGCAGTTGTTTAAGAAACTTTCACATCCCTCCTAAGTGTGCTACCCCTTGACTGTGCTATAGACCACATCCATGAACAAATCAATGTTCAAAGTTACCTAGTAAGGGGAATGAGAAGGAAGGGGTGTGTGTGTGTGTGTGTGTGTGTGTGTGTGTGTATATATATATATATATATATATATATATGCATGCTATACCCTAGGACTCTGCTATACCCTAGGAAGGGTATAGCAGAGTCTCCAAAGCCAGTATTGCTTGTAAGTCCCTCATAAATCAAACTTGAGACAAATTATTTGAGTATATCCCAGGAAACAAAAGACTTGAACTGCTGAACATAAAAACCAAACAACCAACCTAAAATGTCCCCTGATGTTCCATCACTCCTTGAATTTATCAGTTATGACTATCCAAGCAATAATGTAGTTAGTACGGTTCAAAAATATGATGCAGAAAGAGAGAACAGGTGTGAGGACCTTATGCCTACACAATGCATGTTTCAAGGAGAGTAATTTTTGTCTGGCCTCCTGAGCTGAATACTCCAGCCTTTCAATTTTTTTCCAGACAACACATCATCATTATCCTGCAAGAATACCCAAAGGCAGTTTAAGCACTGAGAGTTCACACCACGGTGCCAACCCAAGCATGGTAAGTCAAGAGATGCACTTCAAAAGTGCAAACTAAAACTCTAATGTCGGTGTATTTTTTTTTTTCTTCCAAATCTCTCCTGAGAAAGGGAAAATATCCTAAAATTTGCTTATTTTATTTACTTTGTTCCCTCTGTGGTAGGAACGAAGATTCACAAGAACAACTCATTGTGGAGAAGCACATGAGTGAGAACAGTTCAAGCTTAATATCATCTCAGTGCAAAGACCTTTGATTACTAAACCTATAAGCTTTTCTGAAACTTTATGATGATATAAAAGCCAAAATTGTGCCGTCCCATTGATTAGGAAGAGAATTCCAGAAAAGAGGGGCCTGTTTTGTGTCCTCTCACTAACATGCCATTTAATCATAGGCTATCTCCAATTTTTCAGTGTTTTGTAGGAAGGATGAGATTAATTGATTCTGTTACTTAAGGCTTATAAATATTAGACAATTTAATAAAAATGCTTGAGGTAAAGTCAAAGTGTTGGGCTACGACTTTTAACTCTATAACAGAAAAAGATGTTGAACAGTCTTGCTACTCTGCTCTGTATTGTCTGCAACCTGTATTTGAGTTTAAAAATATGAAATCACACTAAATGAAACACAGATCATCACTTCAAAGAAATGGTAAGTCACCTCCTTAAAAGTCATGCCTGTAAAACTACTTCCCCATATATTTGTGCAGTAGCTATAGGGTACTGCTTAGAAAACCTACCTGTCCAGGTTAATTTAGCAAGAATTTACATGAACCATAAATTTATTTGTAGTGAGTCAGTCATCTACACTTTTAAGAAACTGTCCATGCAATACAGTCATTCATCAACACTATTCCTGTCACTGGGATTTTCCTAATTTATTTGTGTAACTGCCAGAATCAAAGATTACTCATGAAATGAAAGATCATCCCATTTCGTAGCAGAAAGAATTTAAACATCAAAGTTCGCTAGTGGTTCAGTGAATTTGTGTGTTTATTCTCAATTCTTGATAGAAATTCTGGCCTCACTAGGTCAGAATTATAAAGCTTTTCCAGACAGAAACCATTTGCCTTACAGAAATACAGAATAATTATTGCTTTCATAATTAACCTATAAGGTAAATATTTTACCTGAAATAGCTGATATCAACATATGCCAAAGTGTTTTGATTTACTCAAAAAAAAAAAAAAAAAAAAAAAAAGTTTTAAACTAAGGAAGACTTGTTCTCAAAAGTGTATTATTTGTAGCATAACAGAAGCCTCAGATTATCCATAAAGTTCAAGACACAAAGACTGTCTTCTTATAGAAAGGTCAGATGCTTTTTTTAAAACAAAAGAGAACAAAACACAAACCCATGGCCCCTGCTTTTCCTCTAATGTAAAGATATATGTCGTTGTCAAGCATATTCCTCCATTGTATCATAGAATGGGAGTTCAGCCATAGTTCCAACATATGGTAACCTGGTTGGTGATTTTTTCCCTACTTTTGTTTCAGGGTCACTTAAATCTAAGAACTTTAAAGCAAACTACAACTAAAATTGTCAAGGTTTGTTTGGTTTTTTTCTTCCCCTAACCTACTTCTTAATTTTTTAAAGGATCCATCTTTTACCTCACTGAGATCACTAAGAGGTAAAAACTAAAATCTGAAGGCAATGATCAGCTGCTACTCTATCAAAAGTTTTGGAGGGAACTGGTATTTTCCTTCAATATTAGAAACAAATAATATTAGACCATTCTAATAAAATTCATCAAGCTAGAACATTATGAATATATTTTAAAGTGGGACAAATATTCAAAGGGAGTCCCTAATTTGTAAGCCCAGTTTTGTGTGTACCATTGATAGTATGTCTGTTTGAATCTGCAAATTATGTTTTGAATTGTGTAGGCCTGTGTGTAATTTGTGCTATTACTCTTTTCATAGAATCATAGAATACCAGGTTGGAAGAGACCTTGAGGATTGTCTATACACCTTCCTTGACAGAATTACAGTCCTTGGTGACCTTTCCAACCATTCCTCTGGACCCTTTCCAACTGGTCCACATCCTTTTGCATAGTTTGAGCCTAAACTGAGCACCATGTTCCAGGTGTGACCTGACAAGCACTGGGTGGGACATTGACTTCTGTGTCTCTGTGGTGATGCCCTTGTTGGTGCAGCCCGGCACCCCACTGGCTCTCTGTGCCACAGCAGCTCCACTCATTTACACTGAGCTTGTCATCCCCAGGACCCCCAGGTCCCTTTCCACAGAGCTGCTCCACAGCCAGGTAGATCCCAGCCTGTGCTGCACTCCTGAGAGTAAAACAAACTTGTGCTTTCACAGGTGCAAGACTTTAGACTTTTAAGTAAGTGGTCATAATACTGGTCATAAAAAACCTTCCAGGAGCTGTGTTTAGGAACAGCGTGGTATAATGTTACAGGTAATCAATTTAATATTAACATTTTTTTACAATTTCTCTTCTATTTATCTTGAAATAGGCCTTTCTTGGTTAAAAAAGTATGAACAGGTGGGCTCCTCCTTTGAAATTCCAGTGTTATTTTTGAAAAATACTTTTGGGCTTCCATGTTTATTTACTGACATCATCACAGTTCAGTGGGAATTACAATTTACATTTAAAATGTAATGACCAGTTGTCATTATTCCATTTTCCACATTCTGCCACTGCTGACGTAGTGTATTAATTTGAATAAACTGAAATAACGTGTCTTACAGAAATTTGCAAAGAAGCCACTAAACTATGTAGATTTAAAACAATCGGGATATTAAAAATCCACCGTGACCTCTCATCATACTGCCTAGCACAGTTGAGTAATCACCCCTAGCAAGATTGCTTCTGTGATTTAAGCAGGAATTTTTGGTGGACATACTGTCCCATCTAGCTCTCATTGCCTGGCCCAGGTAGCTAAGAGAATGGCAACCCGTCCAAGGACTTTGTCCTCTTCATCCTTGGTAATGCATGGCACCTTGACATATTCAGGTGGAATCATAACTATAAATTTAGCTATGGGTAAAATTGGCACTAAAAAGAGAATGTATGTGCATCTCTGAGCCTCGTAGTCTGTTGCTGTGGCAGAATGCTTGTTAAAAACCGCTGTCCTTTTTTTAGGGGAGATAGGAAGTAGAAAACACCAGGGGGGTTGTGTTTTCTTGTTTTATTTTTTCCTTTTTACAGGGCATATTGCCTCTGTTTCTGCTGCTGCTGATAGTATTTCATCTTTTTGGCAGCATAATAGCATTTTTCTCAGTGTTATTACAAGTGGAGATACTTAATGATAAACAAACTCTCTGTTAGTGACAAGAATTTTAGGCCTCTGTATCTGTAGACTGCTGTCTTTTAAAATCTATCTCGTTTGGTGGATACCTAGCTAAAAACCATTTCTGTTTTTCTCCTCTTTCAGTCTGCTCTCCAGTATAAATATTTGTGTGTGTGAGAAGATTTGCAGGGAGTTTGCTTTTCCCCTTTGGTACACAGAGACTCAAGTAAGGAACATCTGTAATATCTGACCTTCTGTGCACAGATTCCCTAGTGTGCACAAAAACATCCAACCCCTTTGTCTTTTGATCCCTCAAAGTGCAGGGATATGCCGTAAGTCAATCAAAATCAAAATATTTAAATAAATTCTGAGGATTTGAAAATTAAATAAAAGAAATCAAATCCATGGATTTCCGTACTTTTTCAAAATTTGTAGTGTGTTTCAGAAAGGTCTGCTGAAAATCGATTTTTCATTGCAGAAAACAGTAATTTGCCATGAAGTCTCAAAGCACATATTTCATTTGCCCTTCACTTTCCTAAACTTCAAACTTTGAGGAACAGTTTTCTAGATCTGATCTTGTCCCACAGGCTTCTTGTTTCTCTTTAAACCTAAATTGAACAATTTTTAAAACACTGTGATAAAGAAGAGTGAAATATGTTTCTCTCACACTAAAAGAGGAAAGAACAAAAAAACCCAGTTTCTACCTTTTTTTTTTTTTTTTTTTTAAACATAACCACTCCTGCTGCTGATGGTATCAAGTGATGAACCCTGGCATTGAAAGACCTCTGAAGACCTCTTGCTGCAGAAAAGTGTGTCTGCATGTTCTAGTAAACATTTGTTTTGAATTGACCAAGTTGTGAGTTCACAAATCACACACTGGGTATGTAAAATAGACTTACTTTGCACATTTTTTCTAAGTTTCTAATATATTAAGGCCATCCCCTCCTCTGGATATTGAAATACGTTCTGCAGGTGCATAGACCTGAGGAAAAACTTCAGCAGGAGTCCTGCCTGCTGTTGGTAACATTCATCAAAGAAAACCCATCTACTTCAATGCAGAATGTGAGGTCATAGACTAGAAACACAGAATCATTTAGATTGGAAAAACCTTTCATATTATTGAATCCAACAGTAAACCTAACACTTCTAGGTCTGCCATTAAACCCCTTCCCTAAATGCCATATCCACACATCTTTGAAATACTTCCAGGGATGAAGACTCAACCATTTTCCTGGGCAAATGAGTGATTGAGAGTCCTTTCACAGAAAGGCGCAGCTTGAAGACTCCCCTTCCTATCATTTGTTACCTGGGAAAAGAGACTGACCCCACATTGCTACAACCTCTTTCGGGTAGTCAGAGAGAGCTAACTCTCTGTGCCTCCTTTTCTCCAGGATAGACCACTCCTCAGCTGCTCCTCATAGGACCTGTTGTCTGCAAGAATCAAAAGCTCAGTTTTCTTTTCTTCTCAGGAAACTTGAAAACTCACAGAACTATCATTCTGCTCCCTTCCTCTCTTACATAATTTGGAAGTCCCATGCATGAGAACTGGTCTTGGAGTCTTTTGCTCAGTGGGAATAGTTTCCATCTTCTGGGCATGAGGGTCTGGATACTCATTGCATATGAATGGCTTGCATTTGAAGGTTTCTTAGAGATCCAAACCCAAAATTCCAAACCCATCTGCCATGGAGGGGGGAATGCCACCCACTGCATCATGTTTCCCAGGCTCACACCTGGCCTTGAACTCTTCCAGGGATGGGGCCTCCAGGTGGGACACCCTTCTGCAAGTATGTCGACACAAGCCAAGGCTGGGCATCTATTTCAGATAAATAGAATGATTCCAGGTATTTTTCTTCTGTTACATTAAGAAATACACCTGAAGTCTCTGCCTAGGGAAAGTCTTCCTTCAAAGCTACATATATTCTCTGATAACAAGTGTGATTATGAGACAATATTCAAAATATAATTAAGTGATATCTGACACAAAGGCAGAGGCAGAAAACATCCTGCATACCACAGTGCTAATACATGTTTTTAATTAATAAGCATCTCCTATCAGTGGTTTTATTCTGCAAGATTTCTTATTTCAAAACCTTTAATTCTTTGATATTTCTTAACTAGAATTAATTTTTTAATATGTAACTGGTGTTGTAAGGTAGTTGAAATTTTTCAACAAAAACAGAATTTCAAGTAGCTGTCTGAATGTGTGACTTGTTCAAACTGCTTTAGACGTGCTCTTATTATTTTTTCAAGGACAGGGAGTGTTTAACAAATGAGGTCTCTAATGAGTGAGAACCTACATGAGAGATGCAAGATGGGAAAATATAGAAGCCATTGGCTACTTTTTTGCTGAATATTCACTGGAAAGTTTTGCATGTCAATTTTGAAGAGTATGCTGATATTAATAAATTTTACAAAAATGTTTCACTATTTTAATTTTTAAAGTCCTATTGGTACTGTGTATACTGTAAGGGAATGAATACCTCTGTTTCTAAAAGTATAGGAGAAGTTTATCTTTTGTAAACAAAGTTGCATACTTTTATTCAACTCTAAGAACAGATGTGTTCCACAAAATAACTATAATTGTGGATATTAAGACTTTATTTTAATTATTTACATTAAGGTAGTGTATAGGAGATCCCAATCCTGTACATAGACATGTTTTTAAAAATATCATATGGGAAAATGCTGCTCCTGAAACTTAAAGAAAAGGCAGACAGACTTGGGAGGAAAACTCTTGGCAGAACTTTCAGTAAGCACTTAATTGACTTAGGATGAAAAGTCCAGTAGTAGTGAAAGACTTCTGCATTTTTGGAAATTACAGATGTGGCAATTCCCCTAAGGTTAAACAGAGGGATAAAAAAAAGTTATTAAGTGCATCCAATCCTTTTAATAGACATTAAAATGATACTTTGACTGGAAAACTCAGATTATTTCATATTATCCACTAAGTTTAAATAGGTGCTATCCTTATCTCCTTTTTGCTTGTTCATATGATCTGTAAAAGTCACAAATTATCTTGTGCAGATTATTCCCAGATAATCAATCCTTCAGCATAAATTTATCTGGGTTTATGGCAGCTTTATACACCTGGAGTGGGAATAGAAAAAAGCAGTGCTGACCTGTAATCCAACCCAAAAGCAAAGAAAGATGACTGATCACCAGTAAGTCACATGTTTGAGGCTTTTTGTAGGTCCTTTTTTACCTGCTGGAGAACAAACCAACAATCCCAGGTTTCTTTATATTGCTATCTCTATTGCACACACATACACATTCTATATTAATCAGGTATTGAACTGAATGATTGCAGGCACTCACTTTTTCAGGCATCTGTGCTGATACACTGAGGGCTGGATCAACAGACACTCTCTACAAAATTAGCTCTAACATGTTTAATGCAAAGGTGAAATTATTAATCTTGGAGGCATTGGCTCCTCCCTATGTAAAATACCTCAGAAAGCTAATGAAATAATTTATTACCAGATTAATTATTGTCTGTAACTTTTAAAACTCTAAAGGCTCTTGTAACAGAATACATGAAGACATAAGGAGAATATATTATCTGAAATAAATATAATTTTTTTATAAGGAAATGCTTTATATGCAGTATTGGGGTTTTTTTTTAAAGATAACAAATTCAAATATTTTAATGTTTTGCATAAAGAAACATTTTTATGTTGAGAAATAGAGAAGCAGAAACAATAACTGAATCACCAATATAGCCTAAAAAGGGTAATCATAAAGCACCATTAATGTGAATTTATTTTAACCTCAGTGTCTCAGCATCAGGATGCCTTTACTCATGCTGGGATAGGTCCCTTTAAGAGATTATTACTCACACTCAGAACTGGGAAGGCTAAAGTAGTGTTCAGAGTACTAGAAGGTTTAAGATAAATGAACCAAAAAGTGGCAAGTGAGATTAGTGCTGTGAAAAAAATGCATTTTTTAGTTTTATAATGATGATGCATGAGGGAGCATGAATTGCCCAGAGAATATGCCAAGAAGAGGAAGACAGAATGAATTAGGAAAGAAAGATGAGATATAGTTATTGTAAGTCTGTGACCAGTCTGTATTTGTATTTCCGTTAAAGGAAACAGGTGATGTTTGGGGAGAAAAGGTAATGGAAACCACAAACTACAGACTGAGAAGTGTAAAGAATTTAAGAATTCTGACACTATAAATTAATTCTTTTTCTGATACTTGGGACACAATTAAGAAATTATAGATAGTTTTGAGATGTTCTGTTTAAATATTTGGAACTGAAGAACTATTAAACACTTTGGGAAAACAGCACCCATCTGAGCATCATTTTTGTATGTTTATTTTTAAAGTTGAATGCTTTCTGTAAGTATTTCTAGGACTGCAACAGACCCCTATGTCATTAAATTTAGCTCCTCTCTGCCATAGCTGATAGAGTAAATAGATTGACATAGACAGTTTAAAACAGTAAGACTAAACTTGATAGGATTGAAAGAAAAAACACAAGCACTATCTCACAGTTCCTCCCTTCAAAATGTTTAGCTGTTCTCTACCTTCTCTGTCCACAAGCTTGCTCTAATATCTTACTGATTTTTTTATTTTTTTATTTTTTTTTTTAAATCCTGGAAAAAAATTAGCACAAAGTATCAGATTAAAACCACTGAGTAGTAAAATGCAAGTGCTCCTTAGTTTAAAAGTGTATTATTAGACCAAAAAGAGAAGAAACAGAGTGAAGGTTATAGTTCATGATTTACAGGCTGTCAAGCTATCCAATTTCGTGGCACCTTTTAATGTTAATCCACTGGAACTACTAAGAGATGCAAATTTTCACATCAGTGTATAAAGTTCAAATCATATTCAATATTCAAAGGTGAGTGGGTATTAGCTGATGTGAATGTTTCACTTGATGTTTTGACTATGTTCGTGGTTGTATGTTATCTCTTAGTCAAAAGAATGTTAAAATCCGCGGATGCAGTAATTTCTTTAAAATGTAACTGAAATGTTATTCTCTAAATTGGTTCATTCATTGAAGATTATGTACAACTAAAAAAGTTTGGAGTGCTCAGGATTTTTAATTTTAGAGCATTAACTGTTTCACAATAGTATTTGCCTTTAGCAAAACTCTTCCTTTGTTCTTTATCAGTGTGCAGAGAAATGACAAATCTTTGAAAATAAGTAACTCCCTAAGAAGTAATTTTTTGGTATATATTTTTATATGTGTGATACACACATAACTTTGTTGTAGAAAAAGCAACATCCCTGAAAGGAATTTATGTGATATTTTGACATGACATATTATTTTGGCAAGGTTTCATCCTGCTTCAAGCTTCTAAAAGCTTGGTATTTATTCCAGGACTATACAAGCCATTTTGGTAGTCAAAAGAGAAAAGACACATAATTGCCAAAGATATGAAACTCCTTAAAAGTTAATACATTTGGTATTTGCTTGATATAGTCTGGTGTCTGCAGAGTCTCTGGACAGTTGCCCTGAGAAGGCTAAAGGTAGGCTGGATGGACTATTTTAAAGTTCCTTCTCAGTCTACTGATTGAGCTGGGGGGACACACAGATCACAACCAGATTTTTTTAGAATCTCCTTTAATCATTAAGCTATTATTAACAAAATCAAGCTGCTCTTGTTAGTGGCAGGCAGCTGCTCACGCACTTCTTCGCTCACGGCCTTCACCAGCACACTTTGCACACTTGCTCAGTTACATGCTGGTGCCCAGCTTAAAGGACTGTTTGCTTAGAAGCTCAGAGTTAAGTTGTTCTGTAGCAGGTAGAAGAAAATAGCCTTAGTAAGGCAAGATCACCTTTCAGTCAAAAAGTTACCACTCATGAAAGAAAGACGGAAGCCTACACTTTTCTTTTGATACCTGCAGAAGATATGTGTACTACCATCTATGTATTATCAAGACAAGATGTATGACAGTATCTTTCACAGTCGATATTATATAAAGAGCATGCAAGATTAATGATCCAGCAGATGTAGTCTATACTAGCTGGTCCAAACTTATATTTTCCTTCAAATTCAGTGTAGCAATTACAATGCTTTTACAGAAGAATACTTTGGGAGGAGTACTCATAGGGTGAGTGTAGAGTCTTAAGCACCAAGATTTTATTATGAACCTGTTTCTCACTTGCTGATACAGACTTGATGTACTTAAAACCATCCTCTTTTGCAAAATATTTAAGTCCTTAACAAATACTTGTGCTTTCATTCCTGTTATTGTCAAAGTTGGAATTCGTGTCTAGTCTAGATATCAACAGTGCAGACTTTCTTGTTTCAGGTTCCTGAAACAAACTGATGTAAAAATGGGAATAATAATTCAAAAGCAGGGTATAATTGTTTCTTCAGAATAAATAAACCTATGAAAAACTTGCAGCATAAATTGAACAATTCTTCTTGGGCAATGAATGCATTTTCACAGAGAGATTGAGATTCTGATTTCTTTGTTATGTTATTGTCTTTATATATTTTTAGTCTTTAAATTTCTTTCATTTGATTTTTTTTAAAATTCTCTTAAGCTGCATTTTTGTGTTCTTTATATATGTCTTTTGTTTCTGTCTTCTTAAGTGCTTGTGATGCCTGACTTAGAATACACTTAGTTAATATACAACTTAGCTACATCTGAGGGATTCATATGGACTTTTGCAGCTGAGGCAAAGACAGGAAGAAATTAACTTCTAAGGTAGCATTCATATTTTCATAGAATAGTCATTTGGAAGGAGTCAAATTAAATTTTTAGCATTAGGTATTTGTCCAGCAATAATTGCCTGAGTAGCTTGGGGGAACCATCTCAGAGATCTAGCAAGTATAAGCCTAAAATTAGATGACATAGATCCAATCTTGAAAATTTCCCAAAAAATTCTGTGAAGAAGTGCTGTGTGTGCTGAGGCATCAAAAATCATTCCTAGTAATCAGAACCTTCCTTGATTGCTGCTGCCATCTTTATGTAGCCTGTGGCTGTTCTGGACTGTGCTGCTTCCTCTCTGCAAAAAACTTAGCTTTGGTTCTTTGGCAATCTAGTTCAAACATTTAGAGTAGTTCTGCTTAAAGGCAGACACTGTAATGGTGTTTTATTCCGTATCTACTGTGGTACTTGTCACCTGCAAAAAAGGCTAAGATGTTAATAACTAGTGGACTTACTGGAGTAAATGGGTGTGTGGGAGCCTGATTTTCTGTTCTGCAGTGTAATACTCCCTTGCCAGAACATGCAATCTGGGCTGCACTGGCTTCTAATTCACTACGGTTTAGTGCCTTTCATCGACCTCTTCTAGTGCCACTCTCACTCTCAGATTATTGAGGCCCATTTAAATCTGATTCCATGCAGAGCCTTAAAGATTTATCAAAGCTCAATATTTAACTCAATAACACAAAAATCTGACTGAAATATTTTATATTCTTACTTTTTCTTGCTTTATGAGATTAAAGATGGATCTTCAAAAACTTTTTTCTTATTAGGAGTGCAATGATCTGTAAAACTCTGTGGCATTATCTGATAACTTGTTCTTCCTGACCTAATGGAAGGTAGTTACATGTCTCCAAGATAGCAATTTATTTTTGAAAATATATTTATGCAATTGCTTCCTTTGACTTTTCTCACCATCATGAAGAAATTAATGTTTGTGGTTTTTTCAGGCCTTATTTCACCTGCATTCACAGTCCTGTATTTGAATTCTAAATTGCTTCCACATTTTAGTTGCTTTTTTTTCCATGCCAGCATTTCAAGGTTCTCTTTTTGGTTCTGCCCATTCTGTGATTTTTGCTCTACCATCATAGTTAGTGAGGGTTTTTTTGAGGTGCTTATGAATGAAAAAGGACCATAATTACAAACAGTTAAGCTACCAACGTGGACAGCAACCTTTTAAAATGGAGAGCTTTGGACCAAGTGGACCAAAGCTTTGGTCCAAATCAGTGGACCAAGTCTTTGGATAATACATCTTGCGTAAACCAGGAAGCCAGTTTTAAGCAGCCATTCAAATACATTGGCTGCATGTTGCCTGCTCAGGTCCCTGATGCTGCCTAAGCTTACTTTTCAAAAATCCATTATCCTTATTTTCTATGCACTATTAAACAAAATTACCAATTGTTGTATATCTAAGCATTATAAATACTTGAGGGATTATTTCTTCTGCGCAATTAAATGAAAATACTTTAATTTTGGGGAAATACAGTATCTCTATTCTTAAGCAGCTCCAAAAATATTAAGCCAATTTATTTTACTCCAGAGGGACAATGTTCTGAGCTCAGTAATGACCTTTATTTCCTTTAGTAGAAAATTGAAGTTGTAAGTATTAGTAAGCCTATTGCTGCTTTTGTTTTTGCTTTATGTTTGTATGAGAATAATTCATTGGCTGAAGTACAATTAAAATCTTATTTTTAAAAATATGAGCATGATATAGGGGATATGTACTTAGATGCTGTAAAATTCTCTGAGGAATAACTGGACTTCTACTTTGTTTTAGTTTAGAGTTGTGTTTCTCTGGTTTATAATGAATAAACCAGAGTACAATGCTTTCAAGCTATATTTCACATTTTTTATGTATAATTACTGGCAGTCTGTATTAAAATGAGAGTAAAGAATCACAGTAGTTCAGATGATGTCTCAAATCAGCTGTGCTGCTGACAATGCCCTTCATAGACCCTCTGGCTATACCAATACTAGCAAATTAAATGTGCAAAGTATCATTCTCTGCCACTGAAGCTGTTAGCAAGCAACAATTAAAAGTTTAGCCTTGAAATTTGGAGGGAGGATGGCAGAGGCACACTTCTTTCAAACAGTCATGAAATCTTTGGGAGATCTGTTACATGACCTGGACCCAAAATCTGATAGGGTCTGGTAGGTGGTTCTCTCCTGACTCGTATAGAAACACAGAAACCTGGAATATTTTCTGATGTGGTATAGATTACAGCTCTGAAGTTTAGCTGCAAACATGTCGGGCCCTTTCCTTGCTTTCTCAAAGCCAGGAAATAATTCTACTGTAAATGTGTGTGGGGGTTGTTTGTTTTTGTTTGTTTGTTTGTTTATTTGTTTCCCTGGCTTTGAGAAGGCTTCCCATGAGTCTGTTTCTCTTTAACCTCCTGCTCAGGAGGAGTGCCAGTAGCTGTGCAACATGGATTTTGCTGGGGCTGGATCTGATATATTCAGAGATTTTTACATATCTTTGCAGAACTCCTCTGATCCATCCTTTCACAGATATAGGCTTCTGAGGAAGCTATAGATGGCAGGATAGAATCTACTTTCAGAAATTTCTGATATATACAACTGTTGTACATACATGCAGTACTGGTTTAGCTGGAGAAAGTGTGAGTTTGGATGTTTTATCTCATATAGTCATGCTAAGAAAGGCAGAAGCAGGCATTAAAAACTCTAAAACTAGGAATTTGAAAAATTGATATAATTCTAATCAGGTAAATATCACTGCAACTTTGATTCCAGACATCTTTACCTGGTGGAGATTCCCACTCGTCAGTACAATCTACTTTTGTCAGTGTGAACATCTTGTCTTGCAGTGTCGTGGTCCTGGGCTCGGTGCTGACATGGGCCATCCATGCATAGCAAAAGGAAAAAGGAAAAGCAAAAGTCAGAAAGGTTTTATTAGGGGTTAGAAAGTTCCTGTGGGACTGGACCCCACGGCTGCCTAGGGGAGAACTGCTCCTGCATTTGAGTGAATGTCTGAAAAATAGTCCTGGAAGTTCCAGTGAAACATAAACAATTTACTGTTACATAGGCAGCTAACTACTATTTATGAAACACAACAAATGGTGCTCTTAGGCTACCTGTTTTATTCCTTAGGCCACCTCACTATTAATGATAATGTGCTCTGCAAGGAGTGAAAGTGCTAAGGAAGTCTTGTGGGAGTCACTCATATCACTGACATTACAGCTTTACCATTTCAAGCACACTCATTGGATATGTCTGTCTAACTGCTGAAGTCAGACGACTTCCTAAAATGACAGTACTCTACCAGTGGCATAAAAATATTTGTATTTTTAGATTCAACCATTACAGCTAATGGCAAGTAGCAGTTTCTCCTGGAAGATCAAGTGTAGAGCAAGTATCTAGTCTGAAACTTTGCCAACTCCAAGTAGCCCTAGAAGAATGATTCTGAGTAGGTGCCCTGGGACTCCCTCTCTCTAACAAGTCCAATTCCTGAGACAGGTTAAAAGCCCTTTTGTGGTACAGGTTAAAAGCCCTTTTGTGGTAATGTCAGTCCAATCCTTTAAGCACCAAATTTGAAATATATATTTTTTGAGTATATTATACAAACATATATATACACGCATATATTTCAAATATATTTGAGATATAATCTTGAAATATATAATGTATTTCAAATTCAATTAATAAATTGAATATATTCCACATATATATATTTATGTATATTTACCTTCTATATTTATCATGTTTATTTATTCAGCATTTTGTGAAATAAGTGTGTATTTTTTAAACAGATACAGCAGCTGGTCTCTTGAGAAGAGAAACACTATGCTATTTATAGAAAAATATTAAACAGCAACTTCTTTCATTTAATGCCCTTGGCTAATTTTTGCAAGCATCTTCTGTTTTCAGTAATGGGATTTTCTTTAAAAGAGCAGTGTCAAAGCAGAAAATTTTCAAACCATAGAATTCACAGCTGAACAGTCAAACCTGCAGCAGCAAAGTGTAAGGAGTATCCTATCTGCTGCTACTTCTCTAAAAATAAACTACACAAGAAATATCTGTGAACACTTACTTTAAGTAACAGAAGTACACAAAAGTGGCAAATATGTAGAAAGAAATAGGAAAGCTTGTTAAAAAGAATGTTTTATTCTTAATGAGGATTTGTAATCTTTCTGCCACTAAATCTGAGACCAGATGTTTCTTCTCCTGCTATTCCTGCTTCCTCACTTCTCCCACACTAGTCTTTGCCCCTTCCTTTCCTTGCCTGCCATCCCACTCTGCCTACCTTACACTTCAGCTCACATCACTGTTGCATGGAAAACTGCCACATTAAATTCAGATTGATAGCATGAATTTTTTATTAATTGCTTTTAGGGATTAACAATAAGTTTCCTCTGATGGTTTTATGTATCTATTTTTTTTTTAATTGTTGCAATATAATAAGATGAATGCAAAAACTGAAGGGGATTAAATGAAATTCTAGATCACACTGTAAGACTGACATTCTTATGTTCCATAAAAGGAAGTTTGATAGGTGGTTTGGTCATCCTTATAGAAGCAAGCCTGATTTTCTTCAATACATCTATAATACTTAAATGCCATATTATATACCTGCCAATATTTTGGTGACAGTTTTGGAGATAAATAGATAACTTTGTGTCTCATTACTTATTGAAGTCCTCTTTTTAAGCTTGGTGAGAAGCATAGGCAAAATGACTACAGCACCTCAGTCGAAGCAAAGATTAATTAGATGCATCACTGTTTTGTGAAGAGGTAGGAATGAACAAAACTGAAGTCTGAATAAGACATTCTAAACAACAAATCAGGTTGTATAACAAACTTGTACTAAGAAAAACAGTCATCTAAATTTCTGCTTTGAGCGGAACATCTCATGTTTCAAAAATCTGTGGGGGGACAGGTCAGAAACCACAACAGGCTTCACCCACTGCATTTGGTCCCAAGTTCACAATAAGGAATGAGACAGTCAGAGACAGCTTTTCCTTATCCACATAATTTATTCAGGGCAGAATGAATTGCAAGGAATTACTTACCTGATTTTCCTTTTTCAAGGTCACAGCAGTTTTCATCAGTTCTGACTTTTCACAAGCTTGCAGGCCTGACCAGGTAAACTGTGCCAAAGCAGTTTTTATTTCTGACTGAAATAATTAGTTCATAAATATGTCAGTGACTGCAATAATAGTTAAATATAGTTGCATGTTCTGGAATTATTTAATTCATAAAATAAGGCTAAATGTGGTCCCATTTAACTTCAGACTTGAAAAAGGATTTAATTCTTAAACCGTATGAACATTTAGTACATTTTTTTTTATATTCTAGAATATAAATTTAAATTTGCACAATTCATTAAAAAATGTTTTTCAGCACCTCTTGTTATGAGTCTCAGAGGTTACATATGAAACTGTATCTGAAACTATACAGTAAGAGTGAAAAACAACCAAAGTTGCATTGTGTCTATAAAGACAATTGTAAGCATCTATGGTACAATACAGTGTATATTGCTGCCATTTTTCCAGTGATCATTCAATATAATAATTTTTCTAGGTTTATTTACATTTTAATTAGATTAATTTTTATCTTTGTGTGTGTTCTTGAGTACTGCAAAGTGTGTCCGGTTGTGTCCCCGCTCCGGGTGGGAGCCGACCCCCAGCTAGCTCGGGTCAACACAGACACAAAGTTTCCAGTTCGTTTTGGCTTCTCGGCTTAGCAGCTGGACCCAAAGGTGACAGTCAACAGCAGCAGAAGAGAAAAGGCTGGCTCTCAGCTTAGCAGGTTAAAAGATGTTTATTAGCAGAGATCTCCAAGGTCCGAGGCGAGTGGCCGAGAGCTTCCAGGCTGAGAACCCAGCGGCTGAGAGAGCCTCTTCCTCCCTCCTACCCCCTATAAGCGGGGGAGGGTCCCAGGGAGGATACAAGAAGACAACAAATCAGGGGATTCAGGGGGTAACAAGGTGTGCCCACCCCCAAGCTTCAGACCACTAAAATCCAGAGCCAAAGGAATTTCCCCCAGGCTACCTATCACCTGAAGCCCTCTGCCGGAGATTTCACAATCTGGGAGGGACCCCAGGAGTGATAGGCAAGCTGCCCCAGAGAGGGGGGTTGGGGCAGAAGGGATGTTACATGTCATGTGAGGTATGGGATGATTGACACAAAACACCTTATTATACAGACAACACAAAAGGGATACAGAATTGGGGATACAGTGAAACGAACCATAACATAAACTTCTTACAAAAATCTAATAAAACAGTTCTGCACCACCACATCTCCCCCTTTTTTGTTTTAATGACAGGAGGAGGGCTGGAACGGAGGAGGATGATATTCGAAGTCCGGGTAACTCTCGGTGAGCCACTCTGGCTGAGTGGGCCACTCCATCTGAGGTTCATCCTCTGGATGTCTTCTGTCTTCTGGGTCTTCCTCCAGTTCCACATCTTCCTCCCATCCAGGCACGGATGATACAGCAACATGGTTCACAGAGGGGGCATGTGTGGTGCTAGAAATTAATCTACTTAACATTTTTTTGATGATGCCAAATCCAATTAAAATTAACAGAATAACAAACAAAAATAACAAAACTGATTTCAAAATTGAACCCACCCAGCCCGAAATTCCCCAGTCCCCAAACAATCCATTCAGCCAGTCACCAGTCTCTCTCTTGATGTCATTCACCATGTCTCGGATATTCTGGATGGCTTTGTGGCCTGCCCCATTGCCCTGGTGGCTTTGGACTGGGGTACCAACCATCCGGAGACAGGTGCAGTGAGACTGGCAAGCAGGAGGACACCAAGGAGCAGGTGAAACTTCCTCAGCACAGGGGATTGGAGCTGGACAGGTTCCATCGGGACTAGAAGAACTAAAACAAACAATCAGCATTCGAGCAGGGGTCATTCAGGAAAGTGAAACCATCCGGGGAAAAATCTTCCCTCCTTTTCCTCCTAAAAGCTGCTTGAGTAACCTGTGGCAGTTTCTTTTTCTCCCCCGAGACCTTCGGGACATAGGGCCTCACCCATTTTGATGGTAACCATCTCGGCCCCATGGGGGTGGACACGCAAGCATACCCACAGCCCCACGTGACTAAATCATGAGGTCCCTCTGTCCTTCCAGTCTCAGGGTCCCGGACCATGACTGGCGGCCTTTCTTTGATGTTTAGCTGAGGGTTTGCCCCGAAATGACGAACAATGGGAGGGTTTAAAAACTCAAAGGTGCTGTTTAAAAAATTCAAAGTGAATAGAGCCCTGGCCAATCGGGTCTGTGGTGTTTCTGTTTTCAACACCGGTTGTTGTTGGTTAAGGACCCTTTTGATTTCTCTGTGGGTCCTCTCCACTACAGCTTGGCCTGTTGGGGAATGAGGGATGCCGGTTTTATGCCCCACTCCCCATTGTTGCAGGAAGCTGCAGAATTCCTTGGAACGGTACGCTGGGCCATTATCAGTTTTTAATTCTTTTGGGATGCCCATGAAGGAGAAAGCCTGGATGAGGTGTTTAATCGCATCCAAGGTCTTCTCCCCTGCGTGGGAGAAAAAACTGCACCGGAAAAAGTGTCCACAGACACGTGCACATATTTAGATCGGCCGAATTGGGGGATATGTGTCACGTCAGTCTGCCACAGCTCACAGCTGTTCAGACCTCTGGGGTTTACTCCTGCACTCAAGGTGGGGAGTGCATGCTGATTACATGAGGGACACGTAGCCACAATTGCCTTGGCCTGCTCCCAAGTGATGTGAAACCGGCGAACAAGGCCAGGCGCGTTCTGATGATGAAGCTGATGGCTGAGCTTTGCCTGCTCAAAAATGCTTGGCAATGGATGGGGCCATCGCTGCAGGAGCAGCAAGAGCATCAGCCCTTCTGTTCCCCTCAGCTATGAACCCCGGCAAATCGGTGTGTGATCTCGTATGCATCACAAAAAATGGCTGCTCCCTGTGGGAGACAAGCTTGACAAGCTTAGAAAGCAGCTCAAACAGTGCGGTGTTAGACACTTCCTGCAGTATTGCCTAATCTGCCCTCGATACCACCCCCGCTACATAAGCGGAGTCCGTTACTAAATTGAAGGGTTCAGGGAACCTTTTGAAAGCTCTGACAACAGCGGCCAACTCAGCAACCTGAGGGGATCCCTCCACCTCGGCAACATCTGCCTCCCACTGCTGAGTCTGAGGGTCCTTCCAAGTCATAACTGACTTGTGGGACTTTCCGGACGCGTCCGGGAAAACTGTCAGGGCCTCTAAAGGCTTCCTGCTCCGAACATCTTTCAAATTCAGTGTGAATTTGGCATCCTGATTAAAAATTTTGTGGGCTGGCCGATGAATTGAGATTTGTCCAGTGAAGGAATCTAGAGCAAACTGCAGTGCTTCATTTTCCTGAAGCAGGTGTTCTAACATTGCCTTTGTAATCTGGCCCGATCTTAATCCAATTGGAATGTGAATGCATTCAAAATCACACCCTGCCAATTCCCTGATCCGAACTCTGGCTTTTCGGATCAGTTCAGCCACCAGTTTCTGTGGACGTGTCATTCTCTTGGACCTTTGATGGCTGAGAAAGACCCATTCTATGATTAGAAGTGGGTCCTTTCTGCCCTGGTCCTTTTTGATGTTATTTCTCCATTGGAAAATGACTCCATGGAGGTGTGGCAATTTCCCCATTATTATAAATTTGAAAGGCAGGTCTGGATCACACCTGTGAGCCTGCCGAGTGGACATGAGATGCTGTAACTTTTCCAGCACCTCCTTCGCTTCCGGGGTTAGTTCCCTGGGAGAACTCAGCTCCTCTCCCCCTTTCAATAAATTGAAAAGAGGGGCTAGGTCCTCAGTTGTGAGGCCCAGCCAGGGTCTCACCCAATTCAATGCCCCACACAGCTGATGGACATCTGCAAGGGTCTGAATTTTGGCCTTGATTTCCAATTTTTGCGGCACAATGGTCCGCTTGCCAATTTCCAGCCCCAGGTACCTCCAAGGTGGCATCCTTTGAACCTTGTCCTCCTGCAGCTCGAACCCTGCAATAACCAATGCATTAATTGTCAGGTCAAGTGCGTGGGACAAGACATCATCGGTGGGGGCACACACAGGCACATCATCCATATACCCTGCTCACTGTTGTCAACTGACACAAAATTTCAGTTGTAGTCTTTCAGGTGCAAACCCTCTGTGAGCTGCAACCTGTAGGGGGTATATTTAGAATTGGTTGTCAAAATTGGTTGTGCCATGTCATGGTCCGTATAAGTCATTACCAATGTGCTCTTTTTGCTGCCACCCTGAATGGGGCAATGCAGCTTCTCCTTCTTTTTCCCTTGGCTCCCTTTCCCCTCCCCTCCTGCCTGGTCCACCCCATTTTTTTCCTCACGCAGGGCGGACCTGCGCTCTTTCACCAGTTTTTTTGTGAGGGTTTAAACCCTCTCCCTTTTTCCCCTTCCCCTCCCCCTTTTTTGTTTTTGAGGTCCTCTAATTCTTTTTTGAGGGGGCATTTGGAAACCCAGTGCCCCAAATTCCTGCACAAAAAACACTTCTGGGAGCTTTGAGCAGAATGCTTCTTCCCGGTGTTCGGTGTTTTTCGGGAATCTTCAGTTTCCATGGCTGCAACTTGATGAGGTTTGGGCCGCAGACCTGCAGATGAACTCATAAAAGGCACCTTTACTAGACATACCTGAAGCATGTCTGGTAAGGTTGGTTTGGGGTTTAGGGGTAAACTTAAAATCGCAGCACGACATAAATAATTTGCATTCGAAAACTCAGTCTCTGTTAAAATGTGTTCCTGAGCCATTTCGTTTTTGACCCGAGCTTCAATAGCTCGGGACAGTCTCTCCACAAAATCTGTGAAAGACTCCCTTTGGTCCTGTCTGATTTTCAAATATGAAATCGCAGGACCTTGTGTTTGCATGCTGAAGAATGCAGTCAGGGCCGTGTCTCTCACAACGTGAAGGCACTGGACAGGAATGACCACTTGGTCAGTGGCTTCTGCCCACTGCCCCTCCCCAGCCAGGTGGTCGAGAGTGAGAGGGATTCCCTGAGCATCAACTCTGGTGTTAACATGGTTGAGGAGCCCTGGTAAGGCCTCCTGGAGCAGCCTTTTCCAAGCTGTGACCCATAGGATGTACTCTGTTGAGTTCAGCAAGCAAGAAAACAGGTACTTTAAATCAGCAGGCACCACTTCCTCTGCAGAGAGATCTGCTCTGAGGAGCCCTCTGAAATATGGCCCATCACGGCCATATATCCTGTGAGCTTTGCAGATCTCTTTGATGGTGGCTCAGGGAAATGGGTGGTACTCTGCCCTGTTGTTACCACCGCGGACATTGCGGAAGGTAACAGGGGCAACAGTGGGAATGGAGCAGGAACCGGCAGCTCCATCTGCCCCCGTTCCCTGCTCGGGCACTTCCGGGTTTGAGGCAGCGCGGGAGCCCGTGCCCCGAGGCACTTGGTTGCTTGGCAACCGCGTCCCTGCAGGGGGCGTGGTTTGCCCGGGGGTGACGTCATCGAGGCGTATGGGGGTGGGGGGGATCCCGGGGGAGCGGGATCGAGCCCCGGCGGCGCGGGACCGGGCTGCTCCGGGGCGGTCGGTGGCGCGGCGGCTGCGGGGGGTGCAGCGGGCCGCGGCCATGCCGTGGCAGGGGCCCCCTCAGGCAGCGACGCCGCGGAGAGCGGCCACGCCGGGAGGGGGGGAGCGGGGAAAGCGACGTCACCGAGATCGGGCGAGGGAGGCTGCGCGGACGCCGCCGTGGTGGGGGAGGGGGGGGTGCCGCAGCGCACACGGGCAGGCACAGAGGGTTGGGGGGGGCCACGCCGTGGCGGCGGCGCGCGGAGCGGGGGCGGGGCCGCGCGGGTCAGGGCCGGCACCGCGTGGGGCGGGGGCGGGGGCGGGGCCGGGGCTGCACGGAGCGGGGGCGGGACCGGGGCCGTGCGGAGCGGGGGCGGGACCGCGGCCGCGCGGGAGACACCCGACGTCACAGGGGTAAGGCGGGGCGGGGGAGGGGGATGGGGCGGGGCGGGGGAGGGAGGGGGATGGGGCGGGGCCGCACCGTGCGGGTGTCACGTCACCGGGGTAGGGAGGGGTGGGCGGCGCGGAGGGGGCGGGGGAGTCCCCTGCCATGCGGTCGCCGCCATCTTGGGGACCCCAAGCACACCACGTGGCTTCCCCCCCCCTCACAGAAAACCGAACGCGGCATTTTTGAACCGGGGAAAGCGGCGACAGAGGATTGTCTCGTGCAATGTGGCCAATGCTGCCTGAGACTTCCCTCCCGGCCCCACGGGGCCAGTGCGGGCGGGGTGGCTGGAGCGTCCCGGAGGCTGAGCGGGCGGGCGGGAACCCTGCTGCTCCATTCGGAACGCTTTCCCGGGGACACAGGGACCGGGGAGAAGAAGGGGAGGGAGGAGGGGAAGAACACGTTTCTCGACTGGGCTCATTCTGCATTGCCTTTTGAGACTGAATCGCAGATTTAACCTTTGTCGACACAATAAAATACTTTGTAGCATTTTTGTCCCCTGTTTGAATCAGCCTAATTAATTCCGTTTCTACAGTGCCACAGAAATCAGCGCTGCAGACTTCTTCGGGGGATACTTGGGGAAAATGCAGATGAGCCCAGCGGACAAAATTTCTTAACTCGCCTTTTGAGATTTTCAATTTGGCGCCTTTCACGACTGATACATAGTTATAATACAACCTTTTCTGAGCAACCGTTAGCTTTCCACCCATGTTTTGATACTAAGTTGCTTTTGAACCCAAACCCAGATGAAAAGCGCTTCCCCCCCACCCGGGACCCCATTCGCTCGAAATCACAGGAGGTTTAACCCTTTAGCTGGGCAGCTATTTTTGGAGGATTTTTTTTCCTCCCCAATAGAACCCCCTCCCTCAGGTGAACCCTAAAACCAGTAAATATGTCCCGTTGCGGGTATACTTACCTTTCCTGTGAGCTGGGGGGTGCGTGGGTCGGGTTTTTCTGCCACAAGAAGGACTCTGGTCGGGGCCCGAAGATCCCCTTCTTTCCCCTGAAACTTGCCTCGTTTAAAAGTCAATTTCACGGGGGTGCGTGATGCCCAGAGACTGTTCTTCGGGCTAAATCAGCCCCAGTCCGTTCGCAGGGTCCGCCTCGTCTTGGGGGGGGCCCTGCTTGGGCGCCGGACACTCTGTCACCGTGGAGCCATGCCCCCCGTGGTCCAAGCTGCTTCTGCCGGCGTGGTTCGCCCCAGGTTGGAGCACCAAGCTCTGTGTCGGTCTGCTCCACGTTGGAGCGCCAAACTCTGTGTTGGTCTGCCCCACGTTGGGCACCAAACTCTGTGTCTGGTTCCATCCCGCACCGGGTGGGATATGACCTCTGGCTAGCTCGAATCAACACAGCCACAGAATGGTCCCGGTTCGTTTCGGCTTCTCGGCTTAGCAGCTGGACCCCAAAAGTGTTGTGACAGCAACAGCAGCAGAAGAGAAAAGGCTGGCTCTCAGCTTAGCAGGTTAAAAGATGTTTATTAGCTCCAGAGTTGAGGAGCAGAGAGGCTGCGAGCTCCGAGGCTGAGATGCTGAGAGACTGAGAGGCTGAGAGAGAGTTTTTTCCTCCCTCCTACCCCCTATAAGCAGGGGGCGGGTTCCAGGGAGGATACTACAAGACAACAAATCAGTGGATTCAGGGGGTAACAAGGTGTGCCCACCCCCAAGCCTTGGACCACTAAAATCCAAAGCTAAAGGAATTCCCCCCAGGGGGCCTATCACCTGAAGCCCTCTCCCTGAGATTTCACAACCTGGGAGGGCTCCTCAAAGTGATAGACAGGCTGCCCCAGAGCAAGGGGGATGGGAGAACTGACACAAAACACCTTGTTTTACAGAAAACACAAAAAGGGTTACAACATTGGGGATACAGTGAAATGAACCATAACATAAACTTCTTATAAAAACCTAATAAAACAGTTCTGCACCTCCACAGGTTGATAAGGGGCGAGCAGTGGATATAGTGTACCTTGACTTCAGCGAGGCTTTGACTCTGTCTCCCATAACACCTTCATAGGTAGGTAAACTCAGGAGGTGTGGATTAGGGGAATGGACAGTGAGGTGGATCAAGAACTAGCTGAATGGCAGAGCTCAGGAGCAAATCAGTGGAGCAAATCCAGTTGCAAGCCTGTAGTCAGTGGCATTCTCCAGGGACCAATACTGGAGTCTAGCTTTATTCAACTTGTTTATCAGCAACTTGGATTAAGAGATAGAATGCACCCTCAGCAAGTCAGCTGATGATATGAAACTGGGGGGAGTGGCTGATGCATCTTCAAGGGTCTGATGCATCTTTCTTAGGAGAAGCTGAGGAATGTGGGTGTGTTTAATCTGGAGAGGAGAAGACTAGAAGGGCTCTCATTAATGCCTGTAAATATCTCAAAAGCAGGTGCCAGGCTATTTTCAGTAGTTCCCAGCAACAGGATGAGGAACAATGGCTGCAAACTAAAACTCAAAAAGTTCCACCTCAACATGAGGAAGAATTTTTTACACTGAGGGTGTCAGAGCACTGAAACATTTGCCCAAGAAGGTCAAGGATCTCCCTCTCCTGTGGTGGTACAGAACTGTTTTATTGGGTTTTTATAAGAAGTTTATGTTATGGTTCATTTCACTGTATCCCCAAATCTGTAACCCTTTTGTGTTTTCTGTATAATAAGGTGGTTTGTGTCAATCATCCCACCCCCCACCTATCTGTGTCCATCCCCTCTGCCCCCCCTGCTCTAGGGCAGCCTGTCTATCACTTTGAGGGTCCCTCCCGGATTGTGAAATCTCAGGGAGAGGGCTTCAGGTGATAGGTCCCCTGGGGTGAATTCCTTTAGCTCTGGATTTTAGTGGTCCAAGGCTTGGGGGTGGGCACACCTTGTTACCCCCTGAATCCCCTGATTTGTTGTCTTGTTGTAACCTCCGTTGAACCCCTCCCCCGCTTATAAGGTGGAGGAGGGAGATTCAAATCCTCTCAGCCTCCCAGCTCTCAGCTCCTCAGCTCTCTGCTCTTGGTCTCTGGCCTCTCTGGCCTGAGGTTTGGACTGGCTGCAGACTTCCCGCAGCCCGGCCTGAATAAACATCTTTTAACCTGCTGAGCAGAGAGCCAGCCTTTTCTCTTCTGCTGCTGTTGGCTGTCACGACACAATTGGGTCCAGCTGCTAAGCCGAGAAGCCGAAATGACGTGGGACCTTCTGTGGCTGTGTTGACCCGAGCTAGCCAGAGGTCATCTCCCGCCCGGTGCGGGGACGGAACCAGACACACTCTCCAGAGATATTCAAAACATATCTGGGTGCATTTCTATGTCCCCTTCTCCAGGTGACCCTACCTTGGCTTGGGTTGGATTGGATAATCACCAGAGGCCCCTTCTAACTCTACCTATTCTGTGATCTAGCTCCTGCTACATTATACAAGAGTTCTAGTAGGGAGAAATTAGAAGGATGAGATATGTGACTCAAAATAAAATGCTGATGGACCACCTGCTCCAGAACAGAAACAAAGGTAGAAGAAACTGAAATTTCTTCTTGAAAAGCTTTCTACTTGAGATTACCTTTGATCACTAGCCAAAAAAGATCATAGTTAACTCTCAATAGCTATCATATTTTAAACTGTTGCTGTTTATCTTCTATTTTTATCTGCTTTGATTTGAAACAAATATTATTTACCCGCATTGGAACTCTCAATTTGTAACATTTGTACAGTTATTTAAGTGGTGTAGTTGGTCAAGGTATTATTATTACCATTAAAGTTTCAGTTATATTGCATTCAGTCCAAAGTGGTACTGTGTCCTAGAGGAGGTCTTCCTACACTTATCAGCTGTGCCAGGATTTGTGAATCTGGACAACATCAGAAATACTTAACAAATCATACAAAAAGCAGTACTAATTAATTAATTAAAAAAGAAGAAAACAAATATTTTAAGCACTGAATACATTTACACAAGAGCCAAGAAAATGTTTCAGTGACTTTAATTTGCACAGCAGTTGGCACTGCAACGTCCCCAGCTAACTAAAATTTTATTCACCATGAAACTTGCATTCATGTTTCATGCATTCACCCTAAAAATATGTGTATAGATTAAGGTGTTGATGATTTGCTGATAAGCTTGTATTAGCTACTGATGATACTTGCAAGACAGTAGAAGAATGAATGTAAATTGTATTATAGGAAGAGGAAATGCAAGATCTGTCTGCTATTCCTTTTCATGCAACCAAGTTAAATTTCTGGATAGTTCAATTATAACTTGTCTAGGAATGACATTAAATCTTCTGTGCTCTGAAACATACCCTCAAAATGAGCAACATTTCCAGATCACTGGATTTCATTTAAAATAGAATTTCAGGAGGAGAGAATTTGTACTAGATCTATACAAATCCCATTAATTGTTATAGAGTAAAAGAGTATTTATATTGAGGTCTTTAAGATATGTTAATTAAAATAATAAAATAATAGAAATAACTTCCACTATACTTTTAAACTACTGAAAACTTTACCACATTGAGTACCAAGGCAAGGCCCTTGCAAAGCTATAACACATTTTAAGACTTGTCATAACGTTCATGTGTTTTCTAGGGTAGTCATTTAAATTAAAATTGATTTATTAGACTGTCTAGCTTTTCTGAAAGCTGACTTAATCACAGCCCATATTTATTAATGGTGAAGGAAAAGGACAGTTGGAAAAGGACTAAAATCGTTGGATAATTTAGTTTGTAAGGGGCCTTTGGATATTGTCTAATAAAACCTCCTGCTTGAAGAGTGGTCAGTTAGAGAGGTTGGTCAGGACCTCATCCTGATGAGCTTTGGGTGTCCCCAGAGTTGGCGATCCGATGAGACTTCTGGACCATCTGTGAAAATGCTTAACCACACTGGGAGTGGAAATAGGTCTAGTCAAAATTTCCCTTGTTGCAGCTTGGGTACACCACCCCCTGTCACAGTGCTACAAACTTCAATGAAATACTTGCCTGTTTTGCTCTATATTCTCCCATTAGATAGAGGAAGACCAAAGTAAGATACCACTGATTTCACAGACATTTATTTATAGTTGCATTGCAATAGCTGCAACTGCTTTAAAGGTTTTTTTTAAAATTTTATATTTGTAATTTATCTCCTTGGCCTTTGTCAGCTAGAGATACTATGAAATTTGCAGTTCAGAAATCACTCTGTCCATAAATGAAAAAGACAAAATAGATTTTTCAGATTCCTTCTCAATACCTAAGAATTCTAGGGTAGAAACCCCAGGACAGTCCTTTTTCTAGTCTGTCCACTTGCATCCAAGATGACTAAAAGTAAAAAGCAGGCTGCTCTGGAAAGCTACGTTTAGAAGACAGAGTAGAGTGGAGGATAAGAAAGAAGTATCGGAGACCTACATACCTCTTAACAGTGAAGAAGTTCCCTCACCAAACAGCCATTAGTCAGTCAGCCACAGCAAGCATTTCTCCTATTGCTACCCTTTAGGTGGAAACTCCTAATAATGCTTTTTGAAGCTACATATATCTAAGGACTTTGTTTATATATGGTAACTTTGTATATAAAATACTATTGCTCAGTTATAGTGTACTCCTTGTAATTGTTGGCAAAACATTCTTCTATCTGAAAAAAAAAATCCTTATAGCGTAATTGAACAAACATTAAATTCATTAAAAAACAAGTTTTATAAATCCGTGGATTAGCAGAAATTCTTAAAAATAAGAAACCAAACATAAATAAGCAAAAGTATTTATGCACATATTACTATGAAAATAGTATGATATTTGAAACCATCTTAGAAGCACACAGGCAGAGTGTATAATACATCTTGTCCTTTGTCACATATACTCAGTAGTAATTTAACACAGAAGTTATCCTTTCCTCAGAAAAGAAAGGCTACATCTTTGCAGCCTGCTCATCTCTGTGAACTTGAGCCTATTGCCAGTATCTGAATATTCAATGATTTAGGAGTTATAGATAGCGTCCAGGAATCAAGGCTGTCAGGTTATATAAATGAAGTAACTCACATATAATGTCCACCAAAGATGTACTAAAATCTCAACCCTGCAATGCACTACAAAAATTATATCGAATTTCCATTACCACCATCTTGCTGATAACAGGTATACTTTGGGTGGATGCATGATTCATGAAATTGAGTAATTAATTATGAAGGACTCTCTCAAGATGCACTTAGCAGATGTCATCACAATTATTTAAGTGCTACTTCAAACTGAGTAACATCAGCAGTCTAATTACGCCATGGAATAAACTTTCTATGTTAAACTAAGAAGTACTGTCTATAGAACTTTGCAGAGCCTGGATGCTGGGTTGCAAATATATTCTTTCACTAACCTTTAGATAGATGGTTGCATAATGTACCTAGATGCTACACATAATACTAAGAAATCTGCATCTTGAAATTGCTTTTCAGGAGCAGAGAGAAGAGGGAAAGGTACTCAAAATTCCCTCATTCTGAGTTCTTGGAAAATATCATGGCACTTCAATATAGTATTTGTTCGTCCTTAATACGAGAACTTGATGAAACAAACACATGCTGCCTACTAATTTTAGTGCCTATGTGATTTGCATTGATTAGACATCATGTCTACAGATCAGACATCTGTACTGGGGTGGAGTGAGAGGGGTTGAGAGAGAGAGAGAATGAGAGAGAGAGAGAGAGAGAGAGAGAGAGAGAGAGAGAAAGCATGCTGATGCTGAGCCCCTAATGATTGTCAGCAACAAAGGCCCAAAACCAAAAGCTAATAAGTATATAAGCTATACTGAGACAGAATAGGAAGAGGAATACAAAAAGTAAGTCAATCTTATGCAACTTTAGATGCTGGGCATCTGTATTTGTGCAGCATCAGTCTGATCCCATGTGGACTTTCCCATGTCACACTGAAGACCTTATCTATGGGGACAGCTTCCTCCTTTTTGGTCATTTGAGGTATTATATAATTTTATTTGAAAAGAAATAACTATTCATAAAAGATGTTCACAGGAGAACTTACTGCTGCACTTTTAGATAAAGGCAAGACTATGGAGGTGGCGTAATTGCTCGTAACAAGTGGGAGCTGCCCCCAGGTTTTTCTGTTACTAGGAGACAGCTGAGACTGTCATGCAGCTGTGGATGCTGAAAGCTGGTCAGAAGAGAAAGTCAGACTTTCCCAGGCACTGCTCTGGGGGAGTTGTGAGAAGACATTCCAAACAATTTCTAATCTTTGCACATGCTGTTTTTCCAACTTGTTTACTTGCAAAGATGTTTACAAAGATGCGTTGGTTTGAATGACCAGTCATGTCCAGTTGTATTGGAACACTGTATGAAAAGGGTTTCCTTTCTAATAAACACTGCTATATTCCCTCCAAGAAGATTTGGAGTCTTATATCGTTATTTGCTGTCCCTAATACAATAACAATATGCAACCATAGGATTTGTGCAGCTCAACACAATGTGAAGGTGCTAGAGACTTACTCTGGGAAGCTTAGGCTTATACAATGTTTTCTGGTCAGGATCACTGCAAATCACCTTATGGACTTTCATTTTGTGTAGAGAGGGCAACCCAGGAACTGTAGTCTGATGACTGTGGTACAATAGTGATTATTCCCTTCTTAATTGCCAAAAGATCAAAGACTTTATGGGTTGTGGAGCAATCCATAAATGATAAAGTCTAAAGAACTGTCCCCATTATGATGTTAAGTGCTTTGTCTCCTTATGTATGTCATGTTATTGACACAATGTCATGTGTTATTGAAGTGTACACATGGAAGTAAACCTTTTGTAGGGGCTAAAAACCTTGGATAATGAGCCTAATTCTTTTATCAAGTAGCTAGTAAATAAGACATCGTGTATTCCAGTGTATTGAATATTCAAGTAAACATCAAGTCCATTAAAGAATGCCCAAGAAATAGTGAGAAAATGTACCTTATTGAATATTTTACCATTAACATTTTGAGGAAAATAGATACACAGTGAAAGTTACATTTTCATATATTCAAAAGAAATTCAACTAAAAAATTTAGGTCAAAACTTTAGGTACAGTGCATTCATGAAGAACAATTGCTGGAGCAATATTGAACAATTCAAGTGAACTTACTATGAGACAACCAAAGATATCTGCTGATGAAATATTGATTATTAGTATAGCTAAAGAACCTGCAATGTGGGGAAGTTATTCAGAGAACTGTTTCTGACTCCAGGTTGCTTAAGAAGAAAATCGTAGTGTATGACCATGTTGTTTCTCTAGTAGATGTGCCTGCACCAGCTTTGTATGTATTCAAAGCCAGCATGGAGATGTGCTAGTAATAAATCTTCCAGTAACCTGTTTCTCAAGTTAGTTATGCTCAGCCACTGGCATGCAGCTTCTCATTTTGACCTGAACCTTGACTTCAAACCATGACATGAAACCATGCTTCCATTGGAAAGCGATTTTACTAAAATACCCATCATATTCCCATAGCTCATGATGCTTACTCAAGTATTGTGAGTATTTGTATCTCCTAAGAGTCCATTGTGTCTATGAGGCGAACTATTCACTTGAGCAACAATAGGCTCATCAAAGATTAGTTATGCCTGCAGCAATCCACCTCTTCAAGGTGTAAGGAAAAACTAGAGACTACAAAAGGGAAAGTCTAAGGACAGGGTGGCCATGGAAGTACAAGAGCAGGATAACGTGAGAGGCCCTAAAGGTAAAAACGTTAAGTTGTAGAATAGTATTGATTTTAGGGTATTGTTTCAACATGTGTAGCATGTATGCATGTAGCACAGAACTGTGCAGCAACCAATTACTGTCCATGACTGGCAGAATAGGTGGACCCATTCTTTATTTTGAAAATAAGAAAGCCATTTGTTGTGCGTGCCTGTGCCTTAATTCAGAACCTGACATGCACAGATTATCACTCTTGTATCTAGTGTTGCTATAAATGCAAGTATTGTTATTAGGATCAAAGGGAAGTACATATTCTATTGGTGCTGTTTGGCTTAGTCTTCAGTTTCTTTGATCTGACATCCTGCCCTGGTTTGATGCTGTCTCCTATAGAAACACCCTTAAATTTGGTAGTATAGGTGAAGTTAATAAACTGGCAAGACACAATCTTATGTGAGGGTCAAAAACCAAAACCATGTTTTCAGATGGAGAGCACCTTTTTTTCCCCGGTAAGAGAATCATATATGGCCATTGTGAACATAACTGGTCGGTATTCACTGCATTGAGAGGAAATACATGCTTGTTTATTTTAATCATGGACTTTGGCTTGCTGAAAATTGAGAAAGGAAAAATAAATTGAAATCTCGCATAGGAAAGTTTGCATAGCTTTGCCACAAAATCTATTAATGAAAATTAATTTCCTCTAGTGCTGCTTCTGAGTGAGTAGAAGTTCCTTATCTAATGGAAAAATAAATACTAGAAGACAGCCTGAAGGCTGAATATGATGAGAGCACTATATGGTAAATTTCTTTTTATTCAGTCAATTTACAAGATTAGACCATGTCACAAATTAGGTCACATGATATTACAGTTCGTTCTGACTTTAAAGTAGTTCCTTTCTCCCTTTCTCTCCTTAGCATTTGTTTATTCAGAAGTCATACCATATAATTTTAACTGCATAAGCGGTCCAATGTAATCTAAAGCTGCTATACTGAAATATGTTACACCAGCCCAAAAAATGATTTAAAAACAAAGACCTATTTTACAGTATGGGGAAAGAAAAAAAGGTTGTCCAGAGTTGTGAGTGTATCCTTGCCACAAGTAAGGCTTAGGTTATCTGGGCTGCCTTAGATGACAAGAAGTGATCCTTCTCCTCTGTTCCGCACTGGTGAAGCCTCTCCTGGAGTGCTGTTTCCAGTTACAGGGTCCCCGGTACAGCAGAGAAACATACTGGAGAGTGTCCGTTGAAGGGCTGCAAAGATGTTGAAAGGATGTGAGCATGTATCCTGTGAGGAAAAAGTGGGAGAGCTGGGACTGTTCAGCCTGGAGAAGAGAAGGTTCAGGGGGAATCTCATTAATGTATCTAAATAGCTGGAAGATGGACCCAGCCTGTTTTCAGTGGTGCCTTCTGACACAACCACAAGTAATGGGTGCAAGTTGAAACAGAGGTGTCATCAGAACAACAGGAAACAGTTTTACTGTGAGGGAGATCTATCACTGTCACAGGTTGCCAAGAGAGGTTGTGCAGTCTCCCTCATTGGAAGATGTTCAAAAGCCATCTGGACATGGTCCTTTGGAACTGGCTGTAGGTAGCCCTGTTCAAGCAGGAGGGCTGACCTCTTAAGACCCCTTCCAATCTCAACCATTCTCTAATTCAGTGATTTTGCATTCCTAAACTGAGTATCCACATTGAGACAAATTCCTTTGATGAACAAATTCAAGATGCACCTTTTTCTTCATGATCTTTCCTGATCCTATGCTAATGCCACGAAAAAGCGTAGTCTTATTAACCACTAAATTTTGTATGTAAAATGTGTAAGAGATGGTAAAACTCACATGTTGAGTGATATGAGCATTCTATTGATGGCAGCAACCCTAATTCCAGACTGAAAACTGTTGTCTTTTTGAATTGTTAATTTATCTTTTGTTTTAAATGGCTCAGCAGAGAATCTGTGTGACTGAAGTAACAGCATCATAATTATATAGCATCAGGAATTTTCTCTCACCTGCAAACTTAGTGGCAATGCCAGAGGCACCTCCTTTGGAGGTGCAAACTGCCTGCAGAGGTCACTGCTTTCTGTCTACAAACGCAAGGAAGTGGGTATCTGTGTTTGGGGTTTTTGGCTCTTTAAGGGACATAAATGCAGCATGGCTCTAGGATGTAATCTTGACATAGGAGGACCTTCTTTCTGGTAAGAGTTGCACAGTACCACCACAACATGAATAATAAAAGCCACAAGCAGTGAAGCCTTATTATATATTCATTAAACAATATCAACAAATCAGTGGAAAGCAGTTTCTGCATACTGGCTACTTTTACTTGCCATAAATTGCCCAGTGTTGTAAGACTTTGTGAATTTCTGAAAAGTTTGCACTCCATTGATGCAGAAAAAGCCAAATGTATTATTTTCTGTAATGATTCAAGTAAACAAATGCCCTGTGTGTGTCAAGAACAGAATATCTATAAAAGCATAAGCAGTTGCAAAGTCTAATCCTACCACCAAGTTTTACACAGCAATGTGCAAATTTGCTGTGAAAATTGTCCCTAGGAAATAAAAAGGAGAGTGGAATTCTTGAAATTTTCATTTTCCTTTGAAAAAGAAATGCTCTTTCTAGAAGTTTTCTTCAAATACACCTAATTTCATGCTGGATTTTTGTCAGTCTCTGACTTTAGACATAAATGTAGTCTGTCCGTCAATATGTCTATGCGTATACAGGACATTGGTAATTGCTTCAAGTGTTTTGCTGAATTGAGGTCACACAACAGCAAACCAGTAAGAGCCCAACCTTTGGCAGGTCTTAACTAGGAACCCTCTAAGAGCTGATTTGTGGTTGCAGCTGACAGAAACAGGTTAGAAATTGAAAAATCATTAGTGAAAGCTTAACATTTTTTAAAATAAAATTGAACAAAATCCCTAAGGCAGATAACTGTGGAAACAAGGAGAGTCGAAGACATGATTCTGTTTCATCACTAAGGACAGCAGTCAAACTGTAAGCCTTATGCTGGTATGGCATAGCATAATATATTAAAAAGAATTCTAATGTCTTTTTCTCTTTCATCTTTTTTTCATGCTTTCAAAGATAAGCAGTATATGAGATTAATATTAGAATGACAGGGACACTGAATTGGAAATTCATCAGGGGTTTGAAATACCACATTTCAGAATTTACTGAAGGCATGAGGAAAATAAAACAGGAAATTGCAAATTCGATGTAGTAGAGTGGTGAACTGCTGATGTATCACTATTTAGGTTGAAATAATAGGCAAATCTAAGTAGAAGTTAATAATAAAAAAAAAAAAAATAGAAAGTCTTCCTTTAAGGAAGCCTTTAAGGACTTTTAAATAATTTATATTATTTAATTGTATTTCTAGAAATATCTTTATTCCCAGAATAATTGAAACAGTAATAATAATTCAAAGTAATTGAGGAAAACCTTTCAAAGAAATCAGGAGTTTTGATTGCCTTTGAATAGACAAGATTGGCTTTTTCCATAGGTTGCAAGAGTTTTTGGCTTTTTTACAGCTTCTTTAACAGTTTTCATAAGAGGGTATTTTTGAAGCATTTATAGGAATAAAGAATAATAACCAACAACAGTTGAAGAAAGATGAATGGTGAGGCCAGATAAAGGAACATATGCCTTACTGTATGTAACCGCTCTTGCAACTGGCTATGTGGGAGGCATAAGGATGAAATAATATGAACCATGCTCTGCTGTGTGTAGATAATTAGTGTTTTTCATTCTAATGCCCATCAGAAGACAAACAGAAACTCTGAAGGTAACTCAGCTTAGCTTACAAGAGCCTCAGCTCCTGCTCATCCTCATCACCATCATCAATAATTTATGGCATTCTGTCTGCCCTTACTGCTGACTTACACTCTCTGTAATACAGAGGTGTAAAAAATATGCTCACATAAATTCGAGAACTTTATTACTGGAGTTCTTCATGAATAATAGTTTGTAACCATAGCTTTGTAGACTCTTAGGTAGAAATTCTCTGAAGATGTGAAAAGGCAAAAAGAAAAATTACAAATGAAATGAAAATAGCTAATAAAAGCTGAAGATATATATATTCCATCAATATATTCTGAATTTATATATCCATATGTATTTGTGCATATATACATGCTTAAGAGTTTTGATAGTGTTTGAACAGACAAATGTAATTCTGAGGGGAGCACCACTGAATGCTGCAATCCGTCAAGTATCATTGGTGCTCCTGGTTAAATTATTCTTTGGAAACCAGTTCTTGGCTGTATTTAAGTCTGCTCTTTTTTGTTCCTATTTATAAAGATTATGCAAAACTACTCACTCTTTCTGGCTGTTGTATTCATTATTCAGACAGACAAAATGAGTGACTTCTCAAAATTTTTCCAGCTATGTATTCTTTACAAACTATTTATATTGACTACTCAGTGCATGTAATATGTCTCATAAATCAAATTGTATATTGTTTTTTTAGTTAGATGACTGAAACTCTTTAAAAAATAGAGAATAATAAGTGGCAAATAGCAAAGGAAAACAAAATATAGCTAGAGCATATTTTTGACACGCCCTTGTTTATGCTTAACTTTGTAATCCTTTAAGAATTTATGAATGTTTTCATGAATAAATAACCAGTCATAAATAACAACTAAAATGAGCTAGCATATAACAGTAGGCTATTTCTTTTGTATAATATTAGTGAATTAGTTCATCCTGCATTTGACCAATCCAATTTACACACAGAGAATAAAACTTAAACATGCCAAGTCTTTAGGCAAAAATTGTTAAAATTTTTGTGACTGTGGCATATGAGGAAAGTAACATGAGCAACAGAGACTGTTTTTTGTATTGCAGGTATTTGTGCCATAATTTTTAGCTTCTTAAAATGCCACATTTAAATTCAAAGCTTATAGCACAAGAAGTCTTTCCTAAGATATCTTTAACTGGTACATTGGATTAAAAAGTTGACACCACTATATTTTTGGTGAGTTTGGTGTTTGTTATGTTTTGGAGTTTGGTTTTGATGTTGGATTTGAGTTTTGGCTTCGGGGGTGGGTTTGATTGCTGGGTTGTGGGTTTTTGGGGGGTTTTTGGGGTTTTTTTTTGTTTGTTTGGTTGGTTGGTTTTGGTTTTGGTTTTGGTTTTTTGTTTGGTTGGTTGGGTTTTTTTTTTGTTTGTTTTTTCTTTTTTCCTTGAAATGTGAATTCCTGGACTACATAGGGTGATTTTTCAGAGCTATTCTTGAACTGCTGGATCGAAAAATAGCACCGCTTCCAAAAATGGAATTAATGTAACAAAGGAGGAAATGTGTGTATCTGTAAAATGCAGTTCAAAGACTGAGTTCTTCATGGACCAGTCCCTCACAAGTTCAGAGATCACTTCTCTTTCCATTCAGCTCTATTTGTTGGCAGAGCTGAAGATGTCAGCCAGTCCTGGGAGGTTCATGATCTTCTGAGAACAGAGCTTTCATTTTGGACAAGAATTGATGCCCACTGATGTAGCAGAAAAGAATTACTTAAATTGTCACATGTACTATAATAAGACCAACATTTATTTCTTTTGCTTATTTTCCTTTTGTAACTTCCTGTCATGGCCATCCAGCTGTGTCTCCTTCAGAAGAGAGACAAGAAGAGAAATTCATCTAGATATGTTGCTTTGTTTAAATAGTTGAGAAGATAAATACTGAGATTATAATGGTTACATGAATGCTTGCACATACAAATAGGTGATACTTAAAAATATTAAATATGATTTTTATATATATATATTCAACCATAACACTGTTAATCTTCCCCCCTGGGAGTTACAGATTGAAAGAATTGAGTTCAAATCCTAAATCCAGGGTAGAAGAGATTTTTAACCTCAGAATAAAATATTAATGTAAGATTTTCAAACTACAAGCTGTCTGCTAAGGAGAATCAGGGGCATAAAATACACTTATGATTGAATTGCACAGAGTGCTTTTCGGCTAATAGTAAATTGTTCTGCAAATATATTTACAGGAGACTGAAGATAAAATGAAAATTGCTGCACTGAAATTGTATCTGAAAAGGGACAGAAAGGATAAAAGAACACCAGATTTGCTGAACTGATGCTTTATTTATGTCTCTTCAGAGGAAAACGAGGATGGAGCACAAACAGAGACAGGAATCATATTTCTTGATATAGCCAAGAATAGAGGTATTAGACACAGTGTGAATAATGATAGAAATAACGTCAGATATAAGACAGATGACTTTACAATTTGCAGATTTTTGGTTTCCTTTTTTATAAATACATATTTTATTTGTCATTGCTCTTCAAAACCCTCACTAATTTAAATTTGGTTAATATTTACAATATTTACAGCTGTAATAATGGTGAAATTAAAAAAAAATATAAGCAAATTATTATCAAGTATTATATAGATGAGACCTTAATGAAATTTTGAAAAAAAAAGAATAATAAAATTCCAGTTTTGTTATCTGATAACATTCACATATAAATTTTATTTGTCAGGATCAGAGTAAAATGTGTATGCATAAGGACAGTTCAACAAAAGCAGTGCAATCTTGGGGCCTTTGAACAAATGATTTGTTGAATTTGAATGTCATCTCATTTTGTATGCAGATCTACTCTCAACTTATTCTTCTGAAAGATAGTAAGCCTGTGGTTTTGCTATAAACTCAGAGAATAAACGTGTGAAATTGAAGAGGTAACAGTATCTTCCTACTTATCAGATAAATTAAGAAAACAGATTAGTCTCCTTAAAAGGAGTACATAAGATACAGAAAATAATCACTATATAATTTTTAAAGTCTCATCTGTGTGGATGCTGTGGGGTCCCACTGTATGGCAGTTCAAAGTCAGGGGTCACTGTAAATGCATATATGTGTAGATGGAAATAGATTAGTTGCAGAGCCAATAGAGCTTTTTGGACAGCAACAGGAATTTGAAGGGAAAGGCACAATGTAAAACAGATGCACTTACATTTTTCTGGGATTAAAGAGCCTAGAGTGTCGACAGGAATACTGGCAGTTGAAGTTTCTATAAGGTTCTGTTGCTGTAGATAAGCTGAGACAAATGTTAAAAAATTTTGTGACAAAGAATAACTTGTTTCATGTTCAAAGATTTCATGAAGTATTTATGAAAATACAGTATATAATGAAACATGACTAAACATGCAATTTTCAAAGAAAAAAAATAGAAAATCTTTTGATAGTGATAAAGACCCCTGAAGATCAGGTATAATGAGCACTGCGCATTCTGGATAGTTGTCCAGGTTATCTAAATTCTTAAAGTGTAAGACCTTGCTGAATAGATGGTAAAAAAAAAACCTGTCCACAATTTCTCATTTCATGTTTGCATAAGCAACATAATAAACTAGAAATAATCATGGGAGTTTTATTTTGTTTTGTTTTCCTGAAAAATGGTAGAATACAAAGGATGAGTCAGACGTTTAAAATGGTAGATAGATTTTCACTTGAATACTAACATATGCTGAGCAATAAAGTGAAGTTGGAGTACCCTAGATAACATTACAGCACATCAGCAGTCACCAGCTTATAATATTCAGCTTATAATAATATAATGGCTGAACAAGGTGTAAAGGTATTTCCTGTGCAAACTACTTGAATTTTATGATGACAGCTATGCTTTATTGTAGATCAAAAATGAAACTCAAAGAGCTGTGTCATTTTAGGTGTGACTGCATGGTGAAAACTTTTAGTAAGTATTGACTTTCCAAACTACATGCTTTATTTACTTGAGAAAGAGAGTCTCAGTAATTTAAACATGTATATCCTAGTCTTTTATTCAAGTCAGTTTTAGTGCAAAGGAGGAAGATCTCTTTAAGAATACATCAAACTTTGTTATTAATTAAGTACCAAGATTCAGTGCAGGGTTATGGACTCTGCACTAAATGGCACTAGGGTTATGACTCTTCTTTTGGCTTACTGTGGGACTTTGAGAAAACACCTCATTTATTCATTTTCCATTCTGCTGCCAGCTTTTCAGTTGAGTTAGATTTAACTGGGATCATAAGGATTTTCACCCCACTTTTTCCAAAAATCCATTAATTCTTTCAGCAGCTCTGAAATGTTCAGTGTTCAGTATTTCATACTCTCTCTGCCTCCTAAAACCTGTGAGGAGCCAGGGAAACCCTTCATCCATGCGTAGAGAACACTTTACCAAGTGTGGAAATTTGGAAATTGTATTGAAAATAATTCGCTAGAATTTAATATCAAATCTCTTCTCTCAGTTTTCCAAAAGAAAAAATCAATTTAAATAAGTAGTCTGGATTGTTTAGAAAGGGTATTAGGTATGCTGTATGACCTTTTAAATTAAAATTTCTTTTAATTAGAAATGTTAAAACTTCTTATAAATTATATTTTCCAGTAATATGGCAGTAATATAACATGGCTGATACACTGCTGGATGATTCATGTTCTGTTACTATCTTTAAAGAAAAATGTAAAACAAGCCTAATGGAAAAAGCCCATGATTATTCATATTTATGAGCTTTAAAATTAATTTAGATTCTAAGAATGATTTCAAGCCACATAGTGAATACATTAAAATATTTTAATTCTGAACTTCATTGCCAGAAAAGGTGCTAATTTTATTTGATACAAGAGGTGAACTATCCTTGCACGTTAATACAATACAATAACTTTCATGGCATACATATATAAACAGGAATATATTTTTCTCTAAAATGAATGAACAAATTTATTTATTTTATATAAGGCCTTGATTGACTTACTAATATTCTTTTATTTTTATGATGGTGTTTAGTCTGAGTAAAAAATGTCTAAGGATGTTCAGCTCTGTTCCTGTTTTTTTTTGGTTTGGTTTGGTTTGGTTTGGTTTGGTTTTTGTCCTCCCCCTTCCCCCCCCCCCCCTCCCCCCCGGAAAAATAAGCTTGCAGAAGAAAAAGGAATGCCAAAACATGTTTAAAGCAAAGTTAATGCTCCAACTCCAGAATCTCTGGTTTCATTAAATAGCCAAAACTTATGCTATATCTGCAGAGAAGAAATCACACAGCTGCTCAGTTCTGGACAGTAATCTTTCCTGACAGTTCAACATGAATATTTTCAGACAAAGATAGGTAGACTCTTAACTTTTAAAACCAATGGTGTTTTACACTCCCAAAAATATTTTTTCACCATACAGAAACAAGGACATGCCTCTAGTGCCATTCAAAGAATTTCTTACTATTTTCATAACAAATAGATAATACATACTAACATATAGTCCAGCTCGCACATCACGTATAATAATATTGCAAATGCAAACAAAATGGATAAAAAAGCATAAAATTTTTCTATTCAGTGCAATGTAATATTCATCCTATGAATTTTAGGAATGTCCACTGTCCACTGTCATTTCAAATCCATTAGTATTATATAGAATATCCATTAGTATTATATAGAAAATCCATCAGTATTCAATAGAATATATAAGGTAAAAATTGTGAAGTAGTGTGTGCAGGAAGATATCTCTGTGGACTTATTATGACAGGGTGCATGACGTTTCTTTTCATCACTTTTTAAAGAAAAAATAATCACCTGCTATTGAAAAAAATAGTGCAGACATCAAAATTACATTTATTTGTGCCATAAGAATTTAAAAGGACTTTATTTCTGAAGACAGGATTAAAGCCTCTCTGTAATGACCAAATCTTAGCTGTTATTTTATTTTAATTGGTTTTAGGCTATATGGAAAGATGAACAATTTCTTCAATTTGAATAATGTTAATAAGGATTTTTTTAAGTCTCACTCTGCACAGACAGCAACTGAAGACAAACTAAGTAGTTATAGCATTTTCCTTATCACTTCCACAAGGATTGCAGTTGGTGCCTGCAGTAAATATGAGACTAATGGAAGATCTTCTACCAGATAGGCTGCACAGTTGTTGGAGTCCAGGGCATTTCTTTGGTTGCCCTGGAGGGTCAGGGATCTGGGCAGGGGGGTCTGGGACCCCAGCCCAGAGCCCAGAGCTCAGAGAGACACTGGCTTTGATTTCAGTCCATGGGAAAAACTTCCTACACTGAGAGAAGGTTTACAGGCCACAAGAATGTGAAAAATAGTAGTTTAGCTTATCACAGGGTGAGAAAATAGTAATTTTAGGTTCCTAGCATTGAAGTGAATGGGGACAAGATGGAGAATCTGGGGCGTTGTCTCCTTCTCCTTCTCCTTCTTCTTCCCTCACTCCATTGCTGCATTGACGTGGCACAAAGTAGTTAGTGAGGATTGGGTCAAAGTAAAGATGACCTTTTTAGTAATAGTGATAGACATTGGTAAGAAATAGTAAACAAGAAATACGTAGCAATTAGTATAAAAGATAAGGACAACCCAGCTCAGGGGGAGATGTGAGGAATCCATGCAGCTGCGAACATCTTGTCAGACTCCGAGAAAATTGTAAGATAAGAAACAATAAACGAAATAAGCAACCTTGAAAAATCTAAACCTGAGAACTCCGTCTCTTCCTTCGGCTTGGCTCAGAGCTGTGCAGGGGAGCAAAGGACCCTGAAACCACCTGAATGTCGGGGAAAGCCCCCGACACACAATATTTCAATATCTGAGATACCTGTTCTGTGTGAGAGGTAGAATTTGGGGGCCTGTGTCAGCAGTCTTACCTCTGGCCCCTTTCCTGATCCATGTGTACCTCTTTGCCCCTGGGCACTTGTTCTCCAAAGTCTCTGAGCTCTCCAACAGTAAAACTTTGCTTTTAAGTGCTCTCTCATGCTCTACAATATTGAATAATGAGTGAGATTAGAAATCAAGTGAAATATAGTGGAGAAAAATTTTAAAAAGTGGAAAAGGAGTTAGAGGATATAGACAGCAAGGACAGCAGTGGCATATGGCTACCTATCCTTCAGGAGAGGCATTGTCCCTGTGTTTGGCTCAGGCAAAATGATCAAGGAAACAGTGTTTCTCTGGGAAGTTTTTATATACAACTGTAATTCACTTTCCATATGAAACTGTGGATTCTTTAAAAAAGATTTCAACAAAATGTTGATAATAATATCTATATCTTCTAGGAAGCAAAGAATATGCACCAAAAAGGACTGCCCAGAGAAGCTTGCAGTTAAAGACCAAACATGAATATGGATACAAGAAACTGGTATACAAGATAGTAAGGCCTGTGTTGATTTTTCACACTTGATACTTTCTGCCTTTGTCAAACAAAGATGTTCAGAAATTAATTTTTTTTTCTCTCCATAAAGCTTGTTGACAAGACTATTAATATCTTAACAGACTCAAGTGACATTTTTTTTTAAATTAAAATGTGATACGGTATAATAAGGACTGTCTTAACACAAGCGTTCCACTGCTACAGCCAGAGCAGGCTGTGCAATTAAAATTGTATTGCTCTTCTTTCAGTATTTCTTGCACCCTGATTAGGAATTCAGCTAGTACTGTGTGACAGGTGAGTTTGTTATGGTTTATGAAGCTGGCAACAGAAAGAAACCAGATGTAAGTATATGCTGCTTAAGTTCAGCATGTGACTTAGCAGTTTTCATCTAAGCAGAATTAGGGATCAGTTTGGGCAAAAATGACATCTTTGATACTTGAGCTTCTCTTGCTGCACATTATTAGATGTTTCCTATTTCAGTGTAATTATTTTCACCTGAGAAGAAAACCTTCACTGCATCATACAGGCATGCTGTAAAGAACACATAAGCGATAGGAAGGAAGAGCTGTTGATTGATGAAGGAAGTGTTGCCTTGGATAAACAGCATATACAAGCACTAATATGTTATAAGACTACCAAATACTGATTTATATTGCTCCTATTTGCAGAGGTGCTGTCAGATCTTACTATGAATCATGACTTTAAAGAGTTAATATTTTAACTAAAGGTTAGAAACTATTTCTGTTGATCAACATGTAAGTTAGATTAGTAAATGGTAGGTTAATGATTATTAGATGCCTAAGCTAGAGCTAATTGTTATATTTTGAGTATTTTTATAGAAGAAAGTGGAGTAAATGAACCATTATAAGAACAGGTTTAAACCGCTAAGAACAATGGCCAGCACCTGGGTTTGGTATCAATCAATCACAAAGCAGGGGACCTTGGATCATACCAGAGGGTCACAGAGACCTGATGAAGACTCTTCTGACTTCACCCTTTGAGACACTGACCGAGTTCGAGACCACCAAGCCAATTCAAGAGAAGAACTGCACACGTGTGAAGGACTGATAGCCTCATTTTAATAGAGCGGGGATGGGAGGTGCTGGGGTTATGCATATGCATTGTATGTAAGATCTTGGAAAATAAATAGAGAGCAAAGAACCTTGTTCAGGGTGGCCACACCTTTCGGGGATGACTCCTGTGCCGCCCACCGGTGAATAAACATACCACTTTCTAACTTTAAAGAGTTAGAGGGTGTTTGTCTGTGATTATATCATTTTTTATTGACTCAACTATCCTAAGTAAAGTGAGTAATATGTGATAGATATCATAAGCAAGAGAATATTTCCTTGCTTTTTTTAACCAAAAAATCTAGGGGTTAGGGATGTATACTTCTTTGTAAACCATGAAGGCAGGTGGATTAAAACTGTCAGAGAATTGGCCTGCAGTTGCTATCTGTGTCTTTTATGGGACACTGAGGGCAAATTTACTATGAATAATCTTTCCAGTGGTTCAGTACTACCCCTTCTCCACTAGGACAAATCAGAACACTATGCACGCAGTGAGTTTTACAGTACCAATAATAAAGTGTACGATATCACAATTTAACAGCACAAAGGAAGATTCTGGCGTCAAAGCTAAAATTCAAGCCATAGCAGAGAATGCCCAGATGGTCATAGAAGGGAAAGTGTAGTGACATATCTCAACCACCCACTGAGTGCAGTTGTTCCAACCATTGCCTCTACCATCCTCTCCTCCATCCAATCTGTAGCCAGGTGAGACATTGAAGAACAGTGAAAAGAAAGAGTGCCCTTTGGCACCTGGAGGTTGACCATCCCTTCTTCATATTCTGCTTACTTTTCAGTATTTCTCACACCCACAACCACCAAAAAGGAAAAAAAAAATCATTAAGAAAGAATACTAACAGTCCTATTTATTTCAACCAACAAGGCTATTTCAGAACAATTCTAGGTAACAAGGGTAAGATGCTGAGGAAAGAATTTCTGCAGCTGGAGATACCAATTAGAGGCTCTTGCACTACTACCCTAAACCCTTGCAAAATATGCTGGATATGGGGGGTTTTTTTTCAGGACTTTGAACATCTCTGAGCATATTCTGATCTATTGCCTTCCTGGTAATGAGAACAGCAATAAAGTTTCCTACACAAAACTGTGTAGAAAACTGACAAGTACAAGTCACTAGTTCTAAGTGGAATGCAGAAAAGTTCTTTGGTTAAGTGAAAAACAGCAGTTTGGAAGTGATAGAAAATGGGTGGATGCAATGAAATAGTGTGCAGAAGGTAGTTTTGAAGATAGGACATTTGGAAACAACACAGCAGATAAGAGGAAAACAAGAAGATGCACCTAAATAGCACAAATGAGTTTTGCAGATTATAAACTGGAAATGACTGGAAAAAAAGAGATTTCAGTAATGGCCACCACCAAGGGGAATCTTAATAGACTAAGAAATAAAATAATAAAATATCCAGTCATAACTAATTTTACCTGGAGTTTCTGCATTCACTTCATCCATCTTATAACATTTGTCTGTCCTACTTTTAAAACCACTTATTTAAAAAAACAGTATACATATCCTTAACCTTCATTAACAAAACAACTTATTACCAGTAAGTAAAAGAGTTATCAGGTAATAGATCCATTCTTCAAACTGGGCAAAGTTCTAGGAAATTTCTGTATTTTATAGAAAACTGAAAATTGAATGGAACAAATGCAGAGATGTCTGTGCCTTGAAAACAAGATAACTTTATGCTGTGTCATGGTAGTGTGCTACAGAACAGAAATCAGGATTAGCAGATTTTGACAAAATAGCATGACAGTTTAGCTTGTAAAAGACAATTGCCTTTAACCAATTTAACTTCAAAGATGTTATATGCTATAAACCTGTACACCTGACATACGAAATCGAGTTTGTCTGGATTCCACTGAGGTACAGGAGACCATAGATGAATGTTCCAGAAGAGGAATAGACTTGGCCACAAATGAATGAAGGTTGCCATGTCATTCCATTGCAACGGGATATATGAGAGGTAGTAATAGATTATTAGCTGAACAAGGAATCTCTGTATGTTGCTAGAGTGCACTGGAGCTTTAAGAGAAGAGGAGAAGAGTCTTTTTTGATTACATCAATGCAAATATTTAATCCAGTTCTGAAGTCTAAAGTTGGAAATATTTTGAAAAAAAAAAAAAAAATGGAGAGGATTTAAAACAGGTAAAAGAAGGAATATGGAAAAAATAAAGAGAGGAGGAAGAGTAAGATGCTCAGTTCAAAAGCCGATATGTGAACAAAATATTTTCATAGAGAAACATAGAATAATTAGGTATCAAAATATTTTGTGAGGAATCTAAAAATGACTGTTGGAGGAATAATACAGGAATAGACCTTAGGTGGTGGCAGAGTTCTCCCTAAGAGATTTCTCCTATGGCCCCTGACAGGGAAGCATTATTGTGCCAGGACAGTTCTTGTGAGGCAGTATGGTACTCCTTGTATTTGATATGTTCCTTAATATGAAAAAGGGTCTTCCAGCAAGGGATAACACTAGAGCGACAAAACAAGGCAGTACTAAAAAAAAAAAAATTAGGGCACAGCTTCTAATATTGATCATAATAACTACAATTTAACCTACATGAGAGATCACAGAGATTCATTTTGTAGCAATTACAAGTCATTAAAGAATCATGAAACTGTAACCCAGTAATCAGGTTGCAGTGGTCAAAAAAAAGATAATTCTTCAAGATAACTATGACAAAAGTTCAGGTGTATTCTTTTAGGCTGTGGCAAATGAAAGAAAGTGGATCTTTCATATCTCTGTTTTGCTATGTTGATGGGTAGAAGTATAGTATTTTTTTTTTTTTTTTTAATTAAATGTGGATAACCTTGGGAGAGCACATAAGGGACTAATATTAGATGGAATAGGATAATACAACATGCTTGTGTTGGGAAAAATTTATTTTCTCCTACCTAGTTTAATTCTTGGTATTGAAGAAAGGAACCATAGGTGGGTTAAACAAAAAAAATTCTCTAAAATTCTTTTCATTCACCTTTGTAATGGTCTTTGTCTTCTTGTTTTGTCTTTACCAAGATATCACTGGTAGATGCTCTGGAAGCTGAGTGTAGCAGTAAATTCAAGAAAGTACTCCTTTGTTTTGTGTTTTGTTATGAGAATACGTTTCAACTTTGTAATGTACTTGCAAAAAGCTGTGGTTTAATTCATATCTGCCAAATACATCATTCAGCTAAACCACACCAGTCCACTTGTTTGTCCTTTTTTGGCTGGGGGTGTGTTCACAGCTTGACGCCATGTCATGGGTTAGTACAGTTTGATGTTTTAGTTATAGAGGAATGTAGAATGATTCTCCGGGTCAGGACCTGGGAATTGCTTTAGAAAGGACAGGGACCTATCAGAGGGTTAGTTGGAATATTGGCATCTGTTCTGACCACTGAAAATTGTTGGCTACATCTTTGGGAAGTACCATATAAAACCCCTTGATTTCCTGTAGGTGGGTCTTTTCCTTCTTTCCTTTGGCCAGAGAGAGACAGGTAACATCGAGTTGGGCCTGCTGCTCCCCCTGTTTTTGGGGGGAGCTGGCCTGAGGTCTGGCCGGATTCCACCGGCTCTTGCCGGGGGGGAAGGAGAGATTGCTGCTTTACAACAACTACTTTCTCCAAACTTCCCTGGAGCAGGGAGAGATCTCTGCTGGGCCCCTGATAAGAGCTATGGGCACCATTTAGGCTGAGGCCACCCTGATTTACACCGAGGTGTGGGCCAAAAAGGCATTTATGGTCCTGCCTGGGTTTTTTTGTGATTCTGGACTGCCCGGGTGCTCCCATCTCTGATGTTTCTGCCTGAGTTCTTCCTCCCTCATCAGTGCGGCCTTGAACATTTAATACCATGAGCTACTGCAGGAGAGAAGAGACTCTGGGCAGATTTAACGCTTTTCTGGCAACATGAAACTTCCAGAGCTTGGCCCTTCTCTGAGAGAGTAAGAAAGGACAGAGTGAACATAAAGAAAAAACAGCATGAAGTCAGTAGAGTGAGTGAAAAGACTATTGGGACAAAAGGTTGAAGCGTTGGTTGTTCTATTCTTATTTGAGCCATGGAAATGAACTCTACATTTAGATTATTCCTTTAAATCATGGGAAAGATGTGTATTTGGGGAGATGATTGTTTAGATCTGTGTGTGGATTTGAGCAACGGTGTTTGTGATGGACTAAGTGATATTAATCCTATAAGATGCTTGAACAGAGATAAAGATGAGAAGCCCCCTGCTCCAGTGAAGAAGTGAGAAGATATCTCTGCACCTTGAGATGAAGAATCCTTTGCCTTTAGAGTTATTTATCTGTAAAAGCTGACACCCCAATATGCAAAAGTCTAAGACCCATGACCTATAAGCAGCTTGCAAACCTGCTCCTGGGAGGGTCACAAAGGCAGGTTTCTCCGGGCGGTTGTTTTTGTGACAGTTTAAAAACCCAGAAGAGAACTGTTCTAGGTTGTCAGTGGTATCCATGACTCTAAGAGAGAAGTTTCTCCTAAAGAATTGATGAAAGACTATTGTCAAATGGTGAAATGGACTGAAAATTACAAGTTTTTTCTCTTTATGTTGTTTTGTGGGAAAGTGAACAATTTGTAAGGGGAGGGAAGAGTGTTTTTGGAGTTTCATTCTGTTTTGTTTTGGGGTTTTTTTCCCAACTTTCTTTTCCATTCTTTTAGTGTGTGGTAAAACTACTTGTTAATTTTTAAGGTTGGGCCTGCTTTGTTTTTCTCCTAGTCTCTCTCCCACAGAAAAAGAGTGAGTACTAAGACCAGAATTTAGTAAACGTAAAACCACTACACGCCATTAACAGTTGCATAGGACAGTTATCTTCAATTAGGTAAAGCCAGAAAGAAATAAACTTGACTTTATAAAGTAAAGGAACTTCAGAGATTTATAGATGTAGAAGTGAGAAACATTAATCTACACAATATGTAAATACCATGCCAGCAAGGATTATAAAAGTTAATCTTGTTGACATAAATCTTTAATATTTGGATCAGACTGCAAAATGCCTTTGCCATTTGATTAGTATTTGTTACAAGCAAGGAGATTTTGTTATGTGAAGTACATAATGGGCAATAATGTCAAAGAGTAGTGCCTTACAGGTTGAATACATTACTGAGCTATTAAATATATGGTCTATTAAGGTACTAAATGTGTCTGTAGAATTCTGCTAAAGTCAATTAAAAGAATCAATATACATAGAAACAAGCTAATTAGTGGATCTGACAAAGGTGCCAGTGAAATCAGTGGGTGTGTAATACATTATGGATGCAAAGCCCTATTGTGTAACAGTGTCTTGTACTATTTTAAGAAGGCTTACTCTGTATGAACTATTATAACACTGACATTAACAGACAAAAAATAATGTAGTCAAAAGTAGTCAGTTCTAATTATACAAACTGTGCATACAGAGCATGTACAAAGCATGCTGCTATGCAATTTTATATGAAAAACCTGGAATTTTATATGCACAGACAGCATTCCCTTTTACCTTCACATCTGGAGTGCTGTGTCCAGTTCTATGCTCTATGGTACAAGGAAATACAGAAGTAATTAAGTATGCCCAGCACAGTGCCACAAAGGTGATGAAAGGCTCTCTGAGGAAAGTCTAAGAGCTGGGACTTGTTGAAGAGGGGTCAGGGTTATCTCCTTGACATGTGTAAGTACCTGATAGGAGGGGTTGAAGCAGAAGCCAGCCCCTTGTCATTGTGCCACTGACATGTCAATGGGCAATGGGCACAAATGAAAACACACCCCTGGAGATATTCAAAACCTGACTGGATATGGTCAAATGGTGACCATTTGATTCAAGTCAGCTTGTTTATGTGAACTGTATAAATTCTTATCCCCTCTTGAAAAGAATTCTTATTTGAATGGCAATTATAGTTTTAGATCAAGACTTCATAAAGTTTTGGATGTGTGCTTTTTTTGCATGTGTGCTTTTTTTTGCATGTGAAGAACATCTTTCTTGCAGCTTTTTTTCCTTTGTTATTATTGTGAATATCCAGCAGGCATTCAATTGAATCAATATGTTTTATGATTTATACTATTCAGTGTCTGCTGCCAATTTTCTTCATAATTCAATGTGACAAAATAATTTTTTTAAAGTATAATTTTTTCTACAGTAAACATTTCACTCTAGTTAATTAATGAAGAGCTGATCTCCATACACTCCTTAATGTGACTGAAAATCAAAAGCTGGCATTGCCCAACAGGCTTATTCATTTATTTGACTTTGTAAATGAGTGAGCATTATAATTTCTGTATCAAGTAAATGTAGACTGTGGCTGTCCACCATCATAAAAAATCAGCCTCAGTATTATCAATCTCTGTATTATACTACACTGTTCTCTATATCATTAAACAAGGACCATAGAGGTAATTATATGGACTTCTGAATCTTTGAATTTTTTTTTTCTTTGAAAACAAAAATGAAACAAAACAAACAAACGAACAAAACCCACCAAAACAAAACAAAACAAACAAAACCCCCCCCACATTATTTTTACTCCATTATACCCTAACCTAGCTTTGAAGCCACAGTTAAATACACTCTATTTTGTAATGGAGACTGAAAAAAGAAATGAGCTGTGAGTTACCTGGTCATGTTCTGGTTTTACCTTGTTTGTGATTCACTGTCCTGTGTGAAGGGACAGGGCCACTGAGTGAGAGCAGGAGCACACTGAGTATTAAAGGTCTAAAAGCAGGAGTGGGGCAGCAAAGCACATCCCATCAAAACCAGTGATACCTTCAGACATTCTGACTACCCTATAAGGATTGTGGGCTGCAGTGACTAGTAGCATAGTAGAGACTTAGAAAGGTGTCCCTGCAGAAGGATTGTCCTGAGCAAAGCTAACTGAAAAATTTTCAGGGAAATACAAGTTATGTACTAGAAATGTCAGATGACTTTGCACCTCAGGGGTCTAACATGCTTCAGCTGAGACACAGGTGGGCTTCTGACAGAAACCAGGGTGTGAATACAAGGCACCCCAAACCCACCTCGGCTCTGCAATGGAAAGAGTGCATCTGGTCATGGCACACTAGAATTTATGGCTCTAGGATGTTTGCTGTGTTTTACGTAGTAGCTTCATGGAAATCTTTGGATTCAAGTGTCACTTGAATTGTCTCTAAGGAGCATGAATATTCATAAAAATAATACATAAATGTGTCTTTGTGTGTATGAAATTAATGTAGAATACACACAATATTCATTTACTGGTAAAATGCTGCACTAGAAAATGCATTTACAGCTGTTTTACGAAATAATCATTATGGTCCTTCAAAGGACCTCACTCTAATAATTTTCTTAAATATATCTAAAAAGCTGAAGTTAAGCAAAGAGTTTTCAAATGCTTTCAATTTTAAAGCTTACAGAAATGTACTGTTTTTTAAGAATGCTTGTTTGGGGGCGTTTTGCATGATTATTAGGTGCTCTTGTGAAATGAAGCCACTACCTTTCATTCAATTCCATCTAAAGCAGCTGTGATTATCAGTCTTCTTTCAACAATAGTAGAATTAATTCAGACTGAACAGCTGATTAAACCAAAATTAGTCTTTTTTTCATTATTTGTTAGGAAATTGGAATTGCTTGTTATCAATATGATTTGTTGAACCTGTATTTACTGGAATAAAGAACAGACTAGATAATTTTACGTTTATCTACCTTTCTTTTGATAATTTACTGTTTATTCTTAGAATTTTTAATTTTTTTTTAAATGCAGCCAGTATATTCTGGCTATTAGCTAATAAATATTTCTTTTGTTAAAAGAAGGAAAATAAAAAGGAAAAGTCTATGCGATAAATACAAGATAAATTATTTCTTTTGAACTTAAGTAAGACTTATCTTTTGCCTTAATTTACTACTAGGGTTGTGCCACTGTTCTGGTCACCTGTTATAATGATTTTGGAAATAATATTCATAAGAATATTCATTCTTAGATAACTATTAACATTTTTTTGACCAGTCCTAATTCCAGTTTGTTATGTCTGGTTTTTTGTCTAGACTGGTTATTTCTTGATCTTTCAAAAATTTCTGAACCTTGTCTAAGAATGAACAGATCCAGGCAGCAACATACAACAATCATTTAAGTGATTGTGATACTTATTTTTTTAGTTTAATAAATGAGTGAGATAGAGACATGCACAAGTCCTTACAGAATGCCCTTAGTGGTTTAAATAGGAAGATAATGCAAAGTTAAAGCTGACATCAGTCACAAGCCAGGAAAATAGCAAATGAGAGATTTTAAAGTTCTGTATGGATTTTTAAAAACAGAATTGCTTACTTGTTTCAAAATCATACTTTTCATCAATACTCATTTTTCATTTATCTTTAGTCAATTCTCTTGGCTAGGAAGGATACTGCATCTGAAATTCAAACATGTTTTAGTGCAAATAACTGTCATCAACATGACACTCTGGGAATGTGACATTGTGGGGTTTTCATGACAGGATAGTTGTCCATTTGTAGAGCAGAAACCATCACACATGACTGAATGCCTACTGCATCTGACTAACAGCAAATACCCAAAACACACAAGCCGTCTCTGAAAAACACTCATCTAATGTTTTAGTGAATGCCCATGAATAATGGATACAATCAAATAGAATCAGGCCTGGTTTAAGTGGACTGCATATGATTTGCTAACCAAAAGAAAGGAGGTAAGTTGATAAAAAATAATCACCTCTGAACAACTCAACCAGTTGTTATCCCTTCTCTCAGGAACTAGAGATGGGAAACTGTCTAGTATGTCTTCTGGTCTCTTGGCTCTCTTGATTGCTTTTTTACAAGAACCTTTTGTCTGCTTAAAAGAAATAAGTTTCTTTGAGGGAATGGAATCAATCTACTGAGTAGAGAGAATGGTAAAAATATGAGGTAACAGTTAATTATGTGAAGTTCAGTAATTTTATTTCTGTTACAGCTCTCCTTGAATACCTTGTTTCTAAATCTTATATGAAGAACGTCCATGTTCCTACTTAATTTTTAGCTGTCTAACCTAAGATTTTAAATACTTTGTGTTTTAGACTCTTACTAGTTTCTCACTATTTATAGTCATAGCTTATCATGTAAACCTTGCATTATTTTTATTATAAACAAGACTAAATTTGAAGATAGTCTCAGTTTCTGTGAAATTTGTGTAGTAAAATGAGAAATATAAATATAAATTAATAATTGGGCAATTTTATTTATTGGATTCTTCTGAAATTTGTGAATTTTGAAATTTAAAATTCTGAAATTCTTATAGTAAAAGTTTCAAGGAATTTTAGCATTCCTATAAGCCAGATGTCTTATTTCATTGTTTATATTTCATAATAACAGAGAGCATATGTGAAGAATCTGCCTACTCTTCAGATACAGAGATGTAAACCAGTGCTTGCATGTGTTACTATTAGAGAACACTAGGACAATCTAATAGCATTATAAGTTGGTGGATTGTTTGTGTTTGGGGTTTTGTTCAGATAAAGATGCTTAGGTAACTATAAACAACAAGAAAAACTCTAGAACTATTATGGATTATTTATACACTATTCATGTTAGCTAAAGCAAAAATGCATTCACCAGTGTTTATTACACTCCTCCTAGTAACATGAAGGTTTTATAGGTTTTATCTTTAAAAATCCTTCTTATGAACTCACTATGATTGAAAAAGAAATCAACAACTCTCAATGCAACCAAAGGAGAAATGTAAGCATTGTAATATGTTTATATCTTCCCAGGTAATTCTTACAAATCTGTTCTAGGCATTTCTTGCCGATGAGGAAGTTAAGTTCTTTACCTTTTATCAGATGTATTATTGCACAGATTTGTATATAATTACTTGGGTGATAAAAACCACCCAAGTAATTTACTGAGATTTACTGAACTGCACCCTTTTTAAAGTTAATAAATAATAAGAAAGTCATACTGAAATATGTTTTACCAGTTGGCTGTCATTGAACTGATCACACTAATTAATTTTGCCTCTTTTAGTCTGAAATACTATTGATTCAAATTTTTAAAAAATATTGAAATACCGGTTATTTACAAGATAGCATGGAGAGAATTGCATGCTTGCTTGGCAAAGAAATAAAATTATAAATTAATAACTTGTCCAACATAAACTATTTGGTGTGCATAAACAATATAATATTCTGTTTCATTGCTTCCTCCTGAATCATCTTGTGTATTTAAACTTGATTGCCTACTAGTTCTATAAAGGAGAATCTTGGCCAAGCAACTCATATTCATTGAAACTTGAGTTGCATAATATATTCTATATGAGTGATTCCCATATGCTGAAGTCCTTTATGACAGAAAGAAGCATAAATGCTGTGTTAGGTTTTGAAAGATTAAGTCTCCAGATTTGTGATGATAAAACACTCTATTCAGGTAATAATATTACACATGTAACTTATGATGTATATCAAGTTTGAAAAATTGTATGCAACTTCTACTTGAAGAACTAAGTGTGTGTAATTTGAAGGGGGTGTAGAGCTCATTTGAGAATATCACTTGAGAGGAAGTGGAGACATTATTCAGAACAAGTAAATACAATCTTTCTATATTCAGGTCTAGAGATGTGTATGTTTATTGCAATGCGTGATTCTGAATTCTCTGTGGGTACGTTTACTAGTTTTTCAGACATAATTTGCACACTTTCCTTCTTTTTGCTTTTCCCCTCATAGGATAAGCATTTTTCTTCAAAATGCAATGTGAAAGAATTTATACTTTGGTCCCAGAAACAATTCACTGTTATAGCAGCATATACCTTTCACCATGAGTTGAATGTGTAGAATCCTCCCAATATAATTTAATGAGCCCCTCTGCCTTTGGGTCCCAACTCTGCCAGTTGCTGATTAAAGCTATTCTGGATGAATGAGAAAAAAACCCCAACTAATTATAATAATATAATAATTTTGTCTTTTATGTATACAGAAACTGTCTGGAATATTTTCCTGGTTGTTAATGATCCTTAATAGAGCAGATGGAATTCTCCAGTCTGAGAAGAAGCTACAAAAGAGTCTCTGAGGTTTATGATGTGTCATTTGGTTCACATCCAGCAGAGTAAGCTGGAATAAATCTAAAAAAAAAAGAGAATCTTGAGGGGCTTTGGTTCTGTTGCTGAGGTATTCCCTATATAATATGTGTTGTATTGCTAATTTGCTGACTTGGAAACACCAGCAAGGAGTCATATTGGGAGTTTTAAATTTTAAGCACTGCAATATTAAAGGGGTGGCATGATGAGACACAAAACTTAAAAAAAAAAAAAAATTAGAAAATCTCCGTCTAAAATGTAGCTTTAATGCACCCTAAGGGATTATACCCAAAATCACTCCAAAGGCCAGTTGCCTTTATAAATAGATGAAGTTGCTTTATATTAAAGAATATAAAATAGTAAAACTCATTTTGGCAAATTCTGACGCTTCTAAAAATTATGACCTCTAAATCTTTGTAGGTCATAATCCATCACTGAATATAGATCCAGATTCTTAGTCTGTGTCTGCCTTCTTAGATACCTAGATGCTTAGACATAATCCATAATATAACCTCTATGAAGCTGTTCTGTTTTTAAAGACCCATGAAGCTACCTTCCCTAGACAGCTGCTTTTCCCTGTCCAGTCCCACAAGATACACAAAGTTTCTCTGGGGCATAAAAGAAATCTTCTTAAAGAACTATACTTCAGACCATGAAGAGAGATCTCAAAATTGGGATTTCTGCTCCATCTGGACAGACCCTGTAGGAAAGCTTACTACAACACACATGAAAACTGCATTTGATGATGGGATCTCTCATGCAATATTTGAGATGGTGATAGTCAAATCTTTGCTATATAAACCTGACCTAGGGCTCTCATATTCTGAAGAACTTGGCTCCTGGTCATGAGGATATTGGCTATTGGTGCATCTTAACCGACACTTCCCTTTCAGCCATCTTCAAACATATCAGCAGTTACAGGTTTATTGAACCAAACAGAGAGCCCAAGACTACTTTTTTCAGTGTTTGACCATCCTCAGAGTAAAAAAAAACTCTTTTTCTGCTCAGACAGAAAATGTATTTTCATAAATGTTTTTTCACTTGTTTCTGTTGCTTCTTGTCCTGTCAGTTGGCACCAATGAGATTACCTTTTCTTTTCTGATTTCCTTCCCTCCCATCAGGTAGTTATAGATATTGGTAAGATTCCCCTGACCATTTTTGTTATGAAGCCCACCTCCCTCAGCTTTTGCTCATGTGAGAGATGCTCTGGTCCCTTCATTAGCTTTGTGGCCTTGTGCTGGGCTTGCCCTAATAAGTGCATATACTTACTGTACTGGGGACACACCAGATACAACCATGTTAGGGCTGAGGGGCCTGATCCCCTCCCCTGACCTGCTGGCAATGCTCTGCCTAGTGCAGCCCAGAAGGCTGTTGCCTCCTTTGCCGCTTATGGCCAGTTGTCCACCAGGATCCCAAGGTCTTCCCTTCACCTGCTTTCCTAGTGATCAAGCCCCAGCAAGTATAGGCTGATCTCCCCCCAGGTGCAGGACTTCTCATTTACCCTTGTTGAATGTCATGAGAGCTGTTTCTTTTCAGTTCTCCAGACTGTCCATGTCACTTTGAAAAGCTGTCTCTTTTCAGTTCTCCAGACTGTCCATGTCACTTTGAAAAGCAGCACAACCATCTGGTGCTCCTCCTACTTTTGTGTCATCTGTGAACTTGCTGGGGGTGTATTGTGTTCCCTAGTGCAGATCATTAATGAAGATACTGAACGATACTGGATGAAATACTAACCTCTTGGTACAGTGTTTGTGGCTTTCCCCCAACTACACTTTGCACCAGTGATCAAAACCTTCTTGACCTGTTTTCTCAGCATGTTTTCAATGTACTTCACAGTCCCCTTATGTAACTCATACTTTATTTTTGATGATTGCTAAGGGAGACAGTGGCAAATGTAGCAGCCAGTGTCAAAGCCTTCACCAAACTCAAGGCAAACAGCAACCGCCACTGCTCCTCCCTCATCCACCAATCTATTCACCTCATAATAGAAGGCTTTCAGGCAGGTCAGCGATGATTTTGCCTTCATAAATCCACACTTTTGCCAAGTTCTGCAAAGCAATGATGTAGATTTTTGAGGATTTTTAAAGTATGTCTTTTCATGAGGAAATTACTTAAGTATTCTTGATACTGAACGTTTGCAATGGTTTCCATCAGGGGTGACATGGAGACCATAGAGTTCCACAATAACATCTTTTGTCCCTTGTCAGAGGCAGGTTCCTGCAGCACATAAACCTTTAGTATGGCCTTTTTTGTGTTCTTATATATTTAAAAAAACACTGAGTGTTTTCCTTATAGTATTCTTTAATCCAGCTTTGTTTAGTTAGAAATTATGAAAAAAAATTAAAAAAGGTTTTTTATTAGGAACAAATCTTTATATATTTCACTGAACCTGAATCACTGCATCTTATTCTTGAATAACATACTTTTACAACGAGTCAACCATAAAATTCTTCTAATAATGAATGTAAAATGTATTCAAGGCTGAAGACCTGTTTTGTTTTCAAATGTGTGGCTGGTAACAGCTGATATCCTTAGCCAGTGTGATCAAGGCTTATAATAGAAATGTTAATGAGCCCTGAACTATAGTTCAAGGCTGAAGACCTGTTTTGTTTTCAAATGTGTGGCTGGTAACAGCTGATATCCTTAGCCAGTGTGATCAAGGCTTATAATAGAAATGTTAATGAGCCCTGAACTATAGTAGAGCAATTTGAAGAGTCAACTGTTACTGGAGGCAAAGTTAAAATACCATACCTGAGTAAGCTTTATGCTTCTTGAATAACTCTGTGAGAAACAATCTTAAGTCATAAACACTTTCAGAAGAAAGGATTTTGAAAATATTTACTCTATGCAAAAAGTTTCTCTTTAAAATTCATGTGAGTGTTCTGAAATAGTATCATGAACCTTAGAGGGCTCTGTAAATCTGACTCCAGGGTGAGAGATATAAAACTTCAGTTGTCTGGAGTAGTCTTTAGTCTTCCAATAGTGACCTGGCCATGAAGATGTGAATTCTGTTATTTTAAAATCTGAAAAGGAAGACAGAGCTTGGAAAATCTAGGCATACCTGTTCCTGCCATACAAGCTTTGACCTGTAACACCTATCAGTGGGAATCTGTGTTTCTTCCTGAGGAAAGGAAAATGTGAAAAATAGTAGTATTTAATAATGCTGTTGTGGAAAGATGACTGGGGAGAAAAAAATCTGAGGAAACCAAGGAGTTACATTTACATCCTAAGAAATTATAATGGTACAGGGATTTTAGGGTAAAATACAGTTGCTGCTTCCTATCTGGAATGCTGTTGGCATGCTCAAAACCTTTTCCACAGTGATTCCCTGAACACACACACACCTGCTAAGGGGATGGAACAGAGGGTGGAGCAGAGTGGAGACACTGTGGCCAGGCTCTGTTGAAATCCTTGAAGGGAAAGGAACTGATAGTACTCTGCAGCTGATAAAGCACATAACACCCACCAGCCAGGACAGATAGGGGAGGAAATCTCCTGCTGCTGAGCTTACAATTGTGGTGAAATCTCTCTCCTCGGATGAACTTGGTTCATTGTACCCAAATTGTAATATTAACACATACCTCCATCCCAAATTTACTTGTCTCCATGGTACAACCACCCCTCACTGGGCATGTGCTCTAAATTCTTTTTGACTGTATCTTTAAAAGCACAGCAAGAAAAATTTACACCAATCAGTACCAAAGACATGTATGACTAGAGTCACTCAAGCTCCACCTAAACATAGATAAATAGTGTAAAATCAAGTTGAGAATGGGGAAATGTTAGGAAAGACTCAATTTCAACTGCTGGGTTCAGTTGATGCCTGTACCTGTCTTCTGTGTAGGGATGCCTACAGAGTAAGAATCACACTGAATATTTTTATTGGGGATTAGAGCTTGTCTGTGTATTGTTAAATACATTTTTGCAGTCAGGTACTATCACCAGCACCTATCAAAACTTAATCTGTGACAATTTTATATTCATAAAGAGTGTTGGTGTGAGGTCTTCATGGGCACTGGCAGTCACTGGCAGTAACATACTCAAATACACTGGAAGACCTACTGAGGGCTCTCCCTTTTGCTGCTGGTGCATTTCCCTGTAAAAGTCAGTCCTGCCCTCCCATCCAGCAGGACTGCTCACTGGAGGGTCCCCATAACAGGACACTGACAGACTGGTCAGGCACAAGGGTCTCAGCTTTCCTGGGGTGCTGGCAGACAAATTAGATACCAAGGGTCGAGGAAATCTCCTCAGACGAAGGGTTGAATAAAACTCCCCTTTTCACGTGACAATTGTTTAATCATTAAATACTTTGAAAGAGCAAGATGTTCATATGGCTCTTCTTCCCTTCTCAAACTCTTCACGCTTGGAACTTCTGCAGGATCAGCTGGAGCAGAAAACAATTATTTCTGCAATTTCACACATTCTCTGTGTAATATCTCTAAATTCATGTCATGAGGGAATCACCTGGTGACTTAGGTGTAGGAAACCTTCTCCAGAATGTTGTTTCCTGGATTAAAGGAGTGGCTACAATAATTTTTAAAACCGTAATTTCATACAATGTTGAAGTAGACTCAAAGCCATCATGAGTTAAAAATTTTCACATAATATTTTGTGAATCGAGAAGCTTAACTAACATCTCTTAGATGGGAAATGTAGCTAATTAAGGAAGTTTCTCTTTTTCAACCAACTAAATAATAAAATCAATATTATTCAAAATATGATTAAAAATATTGAATTATATATCATTTTTATATTTCTCCTGAGCACAAAAATATTGCAAAGCAAAGAACCTATTCAGAAAGGTGAGGTAAGAAGGTAAAAGTGGTAAACTGATGTCTAGGAATTATCGTCTGGTTTTACATTCTCTAAAATCAAGGGCTTTCAGAAAAAAAAAAAATAATATATATATATATCAAGTATTATAAATCAAAAAAATGGAGAAGGGAAAGGAGATCTACAGGAAGAAGTGTAAAACATTTTCCACTACTGTACAGGTAATTTCTGAAATTATGCAATTTATAACATAGAATTTCAAAAGAAACATGCTTTTTAAAAGAATCCTGGATTACTTTTCTTATAATATCTAGGAGTACATGTACACAATACTAGAAATAAACAGTGTAAAACATTTGTAGTTTGACATGACCTTTGATATTTTACATAAAATTTGCTCTTCTTTCACATAGCATGTGTAGAAGTAAGTGAGACTGAAAAAAAAAATCATTTCAGTAAATCTCTTAAATGAAGAAAATAGACCTGCCTAGTGAGCCAAACTCTCGAGGGGAACGAAGAAGACTCCTCTGGGTGATGGATTGGTGGTGTTGCACAGGTACTGGAAGGTGAGGAGGAGATGGCAACAGATGCAGTTGCTGTGCAGGAGATGAACAGTGCAGGAGGTCTAAAGGCTGACAGTGCGATGAAATCCAGTAGGAAAACATTTTTTCTTGTTGAAATGGAGCAGGAATACAAGAAATGTCTATCTGACATTAGCCTGCAGCTAGAAGATGAGTCTCTGGAGACTCATCTCTGTCAAACTTACCTCAGGGATAAATTCCTAAATTCCCCAAGGCAGATTCTGTAACTTGTTTTGTGCTCTGAGCACAATGGCTCCCTGATCACAGAACCAATTTTGATTTTAGTGTTTTTCAGTATTTTATGGCAAATGACCCGGTTTTCACAGTGTCTCTGTAACACGTAAGTATTTCCTTACTCTTCAGGTTCTTACTCTTCTATTACTCTCAGGTAATAGAAGGGTAAAGGAATAAAATAATCCAATACAATGAGAAAATATTTGTACACATAGGTATGTAGATAGAATATATAAATAGATACAATATAATCAATAAATATCATGTCCTTAGTCTAGAATTGTAAAAATATAAGTGAATCTGGCTTTTTAATGGTTATTTTGTAATGTCTTCTTTCAGATTTTAAGTAAGATAAGTTTTTTTTTTTTTTTTTTTTTTTTGTTCAATTTTAGAATGTAGAAGAACAGTGAACTTTAGAAAACATGTTGTTTCCACTTGTCAAATATAGTGGCATTGTTTCTTAATATGTTTTGCTTCATATGGTGCAGAGCTTTCTGATAAAGAAAAAAAAGGGTCATATGAGAAATATTAATTTTAGTAGACATATGCTTACTGCTTCAGTTACTTAAAATAAAAATAGTTTAAAGTAACAGCATGTGCCTGCAAATTGGTCAGTGAATAATAATGCTTTATATCTCTCAGTAAAAGGCATCAAAAGACTTTGAACTTCACAACAGCTCTAAAGCTGGTATTTTGATATTCTTTTTGCAGACAGATAAATGGTTCTCAGGGGCTTTCAAACCCATCAGTTTTAGGGTCTCAGTTGAGAAGTACTGTAGCATTTGCTTGCTTACTTTTCTTCTTAAAGGAAAACAGCAATGAGAAGAATTCTGATCTTTTGCCATTCTCCTGCTTTGTTCATAAACTATTCCCAGTATGACAGTTGTCTCACACCTCATTTTTTTAAAAAAACTACATCTATTTAGAGTTTACAGTTTTAAAAATATAATGTTCTAATTAGAAACCTAGAACAGTTTAACTAAAACTTGTTCCAGAAATAATTTTCCTTATACCCTTTCTGAGAAAATTATATAATGCATTTAAAGGGAAAATAACATTAGAAATCAAACAAAATATATATGCACACATATAATAATGAAATTATTATATAGAATTCTATATCTCCTACTTTTGTTGGAGAAAAAGAAGGCTTTCTCAAAATTAAGCAGAAAGAAGGAAGAAGAGACAAAAAAGTTTTGCAATCAACAGAAACTATAATAAGAATGTAAAGTAGATGATGAATAATCTATTAAGCTATTGACAAAACCTGTAGTCTGAAAAAACATATATTAAGCTCTGAGACATAAGGGCAGAATGGCTTGGGTTAAAAGGGACTTTAAATAAAATCTAGTTCCAACCCCTCTGCTGTGGGCAGGGACACCTTCCGCTAGACCAGGTTGCTCAGAGTTCCATTCAGCCTGGTCTTGAACACTGCCAGGGATGGGCCACCCACAGCTTCTCTGGACAGCCTTTGCAGTGTTTCATCAACCTCAAAGTGAAGAGTTTCTTCCTAATACCTAATTGAGACCTGACCTCTGCCCATTTGAAGCCATTCTCCCTTGTCCTATCACCACTTGCCCTCATAAAAAGTCCCTCTCCTTCTTACTTGTAGGCTCACTTTATAATAAAGTAAAGGTTCTCTGAGAAGTTCATGTAAGGGCTACATATTTTGTACTTTTCAGTTGCCTTTGAACTTTACAGAATTTAGCAATACCTTTACATGTGTGGGTTCATGCTGTCCATCCTGCAGCTGGCCCTGCTCTGAGACATCTAGATGTTTATAAAGGAATTGAAAATGTGTCTTAATCTTGAAATGCAATAAATGTATCTTCAGTGTTCTGTTTTCCCCCAAAAGCACAGCACATAGCATAGCATCCTTAAACAAACAAAAAAACAAAAACCAAAAACAATAAACACCCCCCAAAACAAAAAACCAACCAACCAGCCAAGTAGACCAAAAATTTAAAAAATATAAAATAATGATAATTTTTACTATAATTCTTCACTTTTGAATACTTCTGAAACTGACCTCTTATTTCTCTTTCCAAACTAATTATTACTGGTTTTGATATTTTTCATTATTGCCCCTCTCTGTGGCTCTTACTAAAGCAGATAATTTGTTTCTTACTGTTACCAGTTAAGAATCACTGAGCAGAAAGAGGCATTATTAACAATCATCTTGTACCCACAAGCTCTGCTGTAACTACACACAGAAACTGCTCTTTGTGGTGAGAAAGTAAAGAATAGAAGTTTTTACTTCACTGCTTCAATTGCCATTCTCCAAGGGGAAACACACAGTGTCCATGCCTCACTGTACATGGATTCAATGTATTCCTATTACAAGGAACAAGAACTTCATTATTTCTTCTAATACTACTACTACAAATTGATGAGATAAAACACTGGATTTCTGAAAAGATGCTTTCTAAAATGAACCTGTAGATCATTCCGAAATAAAAACCTCTGTTGCTAGTTCTGCCAGTGAGTATCAGCAGACTGTTCAGTATAATTGCCTTGTTTTTTGTGATAATATTTATTATTTCCCATATGATAAAAAAAGACTCCTTTCCTCTAGAGATTGATGGTCCTCCTGGGATTTGCATCGATGTAATGTTAAAGAAAATGATAAATGTATCTGGTTTTCTGAATAAGAAATACACTACATTTTTGATTGCACGATTAGTTAATTTTCTTGAAAATCCAAGGAACTTTGAACCATCCATTAATTTTGAACTCGGTATATATGTTTTTTTCCTTGAAAATTACATCCAGTCAGCATTTTGGTTTCTCTTAACAGAACACCACTTTTTTTCTTCCTCTCCTGTGATGGGTCTGATTCTACAATACAGTGGTTCAAAGTTTCCTGTATACCTCTCACTGAAAGTCATTGATATAATATATTCTTTTAACAAGACACTATATAAAAGTGTAGTGACTCATTTGCTCATTACAGTCTCATTTACTGCCCTCTAAATTGGTAAAATGCATGCTCCAAAAGATGTAGGTTAAAAAAAAGATTTTTTTTATATTTTTGTTCCGATCCTCTGTCTTTACTATTGGACCAACATTTGGTGATCTTTTGCAATGAAAATACTTTATGCCTAGAAAGGGGTCCTTAAAATTTTTCTCAGGCATATAATCAAGCAGCATGGAAGAGGAATTCCATTAGGGATTCAGGTTGCTGATCCAGTGCCTATTTGCTTTGTGACTGTACACTCATCTCTGTCAGTTCCTCTGCGTTGTTCAGATCAGAATCTCTGCCTGACAAGGACTGTTCACTCTGTGTATGTGTGAATTGACTGCCCAATACAATGGAGCATTGAGGTGTTTTCGCATATCTACTCTACTGTAATGCAATAATTAATTACAATTAGGCAGAAGTTAATGGCCTAAGAGATTTCTACAACTCTTCCCTTATAGGAAATTTCTTGGTAATAAATAAAATCTTTTCGTGAAAGGCAAATTATACTTTACTATGACAGGGGTATTATTTTCACAATCTTTGAGCTATCAAATCAGAAATACTGGTTCTGCTCGAAAATAAGAGTTACAGTTTTTAATATATTAAAATTGCTTATGGATGCTGACATTTTAGTATGTAATTGATTTTCAAAGGCTTTTATTTAACATCTGTTAAAGACAGAAGGAAAAGAGAGTTTTAGTCATTTTTCTAGAGTCAAATAACAACTTTTCTTATATTGCATTTTTGATCTGATTTCTAGTTCCAAGGGTCTGAGATTATAAATACACATTTCATTTTTCTCAGGCATGTTGGTTGTAATGGAAGGAAAGACCATCATCCTCTTCTGTGGCCAGCATTACCCACCAGTGATGAACCTGGTGAAGGGAGATAAGCAGGGGTAGTCAGTGACAAGTGAGGACACCAGATTCCTGGGAGCAAAAGCAACCATGGGAGAGGGGAATGGTAGGGGAAGGGGAGATAGGGGTGGGAGTGTAGAGGCAAGGTCCTAGAGTTTTTAGGGGAAAGGAGATGGATATTCAGTGAGATTTCTGGAATGCTCTCTCTAGCCCACCCACAGCATGAGGTCATGCACAGATCTGGTTTTGAATTCATGAAATGTAAAGTTAGTGCTAGTTGTCTGGGTCAGTTTTATTCAGTCAGTTATCACAGCTCTACTGATGGCAGTGGAATGATGCCAAATAACCTGTGTCCTACCTTTCTTTTGATTATCTCATGCTTCAAAAGTCTTTATCCTTCAGTGCTGAGCACCTTTCCTCCCACCTGATCACATTAGTGATCATGCTTAGAAGATTCAGCCATAGCTCTGCCCCATGTTACTCTTCCATGTCTGTCATCTCATATAAGGGCAGTCAGTCCAAAGATAGGGAGCAAGATGGGTACATGGTATAAGCACATTATTAAATTTTTTTCTTCTACATTAGATCGCGTAGATTTTTTCTCATCATCTGCAAAAATGGAATAGTGAAAACATTTTAGGAAACTTTTAAGCATTCATTGTCACAGTAATGCTAATTAAAAATATTGAACTTTTGCACTATGTTCCATTTCAGGCATGTCAAGTGTTTTTTGAGTATCCAGTTTCTGTGATAATATTCCAGAATGATAAACGAAAACATTTTTTCTTCCAAAAGGACTGTTCCACAGTAACCAGGTAAAGAAACATTTCTCAGGTTCAGATTAGATTTTTATGTTCCAAATGACAAATTTTAACACTCCAATAATTTGGAATGCATAACCATTAGCTCCCCACCCAGCATATGGGAGAGGCATGTTAAGGATGCAAGTAGGATCAAGTCAATTATATTTAAGCAGCATATTATTTGTGCAAGAAGCACTGTTTTTTATATTTTATACAATATTCTATTGTATAAAAATAAAAGTTAGATATTTAGCAGCTCAGAGAAACTGCCAGTGATATAAGTGATATCTCACATTACAACTCTGCCTCCTTTTTTAATTTTTAATGGAGAACTGAGAAACTGCAGTGTGAGAGACTGTTGGTGATGCCAGCCTGTACCTGAAGGTAAGTGCATGCCATCATGTCACTAGAGAGTGATTGGAGGCTTTGATATTCCACATCCCAGAGAAATAATGAAAGCATCACTACCATGAGATTAATTCTTTCAACAGTTCCTGGGACAAGACAACTGCTGAGATCCATGACACATTATATGTTACGAACCCCATTAAAGTGTACTTCAATATACTTACTAACACTTGAAAGGCTGCCCAAGGCTTACTGGACTGATTTATTTGTCATAACAACATGTATTGTGCAGGTAAACTTAAATGCAGATACTGAATGCAAATAGAAACGTGGGCACAGGAATAAATTAAACTCCACACTACCTTAGAGTGAAAGATTGCTTGCAGCAATCATTTATATGTTGTTTATGAGCCTTAAAATATTTACTATTTCACCGTGTTGTGTTGACAAACTAGGCTGTCAGACACGATCAATCAGATGACAAAAACTAATTTTTTCTTCCATTGCATACCTTTCCTCAAGCCAGAGTAGATGAGAGATGTACTTTATAATGAGCGAGATGTACTTTATAATGAGGATGGGTAGCATTTTCCTTGACAGTTATTTTTACTCTTTCTTTTCATAAAGCCACTTATGATACCCCCACCCTCTGGTTTTCCTTTTTTATTCTTACTTTTAATAACTGACTTGATCTTTTTACTGAATCAATTAGTATATAAAGGATAAATTTTTCATTCAAGGGAATTTTTAAAACTAGTGATGCTATGCCCTCTGGAAATAAGCCTGGGTTTAGAGCTTCCTCAGCTGAGATGTTCAGCAGAGTGAATGTTGCTTTGCTGTTGCTTCTGTAGCAAGGTGAGCTGTTTGTCCTGCACCTTCTTGGAAAGATGTGATAGCCTCTGTCCTTTTAACTTTAATGAGTTCTTAATTTAAAAAGAGATCTGATGCCTCCTTTAGGGTAACTGAATGTTTTCTTTTACTACTATCTGATTTTCTACTCTAAGTTTTTGTTTGTTTGTTTGTTTGTTTTGTTTTGGTTTTTTTTTAAGGCATCAGAGAAGCCAGAAATAAACAGTGCTCAGCCACATTTTAGCTCTTTCCCCTAGTTATTGTGGTTCCTGCCTCAGCTTTCTGAAATTTATAGGCTTTTAATTTTAAAGTTAAGATTGCTTTTTAGCAATCCTTTATTGCTTCGAATATTGGAATAAGTGAAATTGATAAGCATATTTAGTCACTTTTAAAATGTATTATTATTAATTCAGGAGATCTGAAATAATTTGCAGTGTAACAAAAAAGTGGGGTTTTTTTTGATTTTTTGTTTGGTTTTGTTTAAAAAAAAAGCTTGCACTTTTACATTTCTATTCAAGAAATATCACTTAACTGGAAAAGATTGATAAAGGTAGGATTAAGTCATTGATATATTTTAAGGGCATAATCCTGATGGCATGAATTTCTAGAATTATCAGACAATGCAAAGGAGAATAAGAAAAATTAGTCTCAAGACAGATATTTCTTTTAAAAGCATCATTTGTAGTCGTTGTAAAACTGTCAAGGTAAGCCAGAAGCTATAATTTTGGAAGGAGGTACACACAGACATCAAATCTTTTCCTCATTAAAGTTGAAAGGAAAGTAGTAATTGCTGGATATGCTGGAAGGGTACATCTTGAGAAGCCTACAGGAAGGACGAAAGTTCTGCTTGTTAAATCAACGGGTTGTAACACATAAGCAAAGAATTAAGAATGAGGATGTCAAGAGTTTTCTGCTTTTGGAGCTGCCTAACTGTATGAGGAAAGGATCTGAAAGATCGTCTTGGAGACAGCAAGAGAAACTGAGGAGAAGGTGCAAGAGTTTTAGCTCCCCTAGAGTCAAGGAAGTTAAAGCTCTATGAGGTTGGAGTGATATTGAACAGACAGAACTCCATGTTGTTTTAATCCTGGGGAAACCTGGAACAGCTAGAGGGAAATCCAATGGCTAAGAATAACAAAAAAAAAAACAAAAAACCAAAACAAAACAAAAAAAAACAACAACAACAAAAAAAAAAAACCAAAAAAACAACAACAAAAAAAAAAAAAACAAAAAAAAACAACTACCAAGAAAACAACACCAAAACAATCAAACAAACAACAACAACAACAACAACAAAAACATAACAAACCAGCAAACAAAGATCAAATTCCTTAGGTTTTTTTTTCCTTTTACTAGTTTTTCAAAGTTTATTATATTTCAGAATGTTCAGAGACATAACATCTTCCTTCTAAAAAAAAAAAAAAAAAAAGTTTAATTTTAAGCTCAACTAGCATTTAAAATGAACCTGAGAAATCTAGACTTCTCTTCCATTAAAAAAAAAAAAATCTAGATTAAGTGAACTGTAAAGACAAATAGGTTTTAAAGTTTCAATTGAAAATTTAGAGCATCTCTGTGGGCTGATTGTACGAGTATTGATATTCAAGTCAATGAAGTGGGCACTCAGAGAAAGACTAGGAAACTTTAAAAATCCTTTAGGAGTTTATTCGTTTTCATATTTAAAATTTACATCACAATTGTCCGCTGTATTTTGCAGATGTGGAATTCAAGATACAATTATTTCAAAATAGGATTTAATTTTAGCAAAAAAATGTTGCATGTGATGTGGAAGACCATTCAGATTTAATAGATCCCCACAAAACTGAATATGACCAAACCAAATGATTAGCAGGAAAGCTAATAGGAAATAGCAGTACAAAATTAAAATAACAACGTATAACAATGTAGACAAAAGGGAATTTTTCTAATATGTGTACAATTTTGCTTAATCAAATGAATTTTGCTTAATCTAATGGATTCCATGGTAAAATTCATGCTGCTTTGTCGCTAGAGGACACAACAAGAATGATACACATTCAACTCCAGAGCAAAAAGAAGGGCAGTTTATTTACATGACCTCATTTATATAGATTCTGGATAATCACCAGGGACCGGACAATAAGGTTGCCACCTCTACACTCTACTGGCCAGGCTAGAAGTCTCTTAACTGTCTTTCATCAGAGGGGAATGCGAAAACAACTACTTTGTTTGTGTTACAAGCGTGAGAAACTCCACTACAGAAATATAAACATTAGAAGGCTAACAGAATATAGTAACACTGCCTATTGCTCAATTCTAGTTCTTCCCTGAAAATCTTTAATAGCTACTTTTAGAATGAAATACTAACAAAACCTTAAATTAAAAATTCCTTTATTGAGTTTGTATTCATCCACCTCCTTTGGTTAGTCATCCAAAATGTGCCTAATTTATGGGGTCAGCCACTAGAATGTGGTCTTTTCCCAATCACTTAAATTCAGCCTGAGCCTTGAGTATTTCATGTCTTGCCTACTCATTTTCTTGACTCCTCCAAACTGTTCTTGCACAAATCTTCCAAAATGGTTTGGTGTTTTGTTTTGGTTTTTTGTGTTTTTTTTTTTTTTTTTTTTTTTTAAGATCATCATGGTTTCTCTGTTTAGTTAATTATATTGTATTTAAATTCTCTGGCAATTTTACCTGCTGTCGTAAACTCAGGTTTCTCCTTCCTACTGTACATTCTTACTGGTATTAGTAGTATTAGTAGACCTATAATTCTTTGTAATGCAGACTGGCTATTTTTAATAAAAGCTATTTATGGAACATTGCATAATTCACTTGTAGAGAATATTTATCTTCATCTTATCTATACTAATAGAATCAAAATGTCATATATATTTTTCTTTACTCTTATCTATAAAAGTCACTTAGGAAACCTATATCTGATCTTTAAAACACTGGGACAGCTCCATCTTGTCTGAAATATTCATACCTTTAAGAGATTTATTTTTATGTAATCAAGACTGGATGATTTTACTTGTAATGTTGTAAGATTATTCCACTTTTTGTTCAAACACTGAAGAGAGACTATTTTTCTAATATGTCATGGAGCTTTTAATCATGTTTTATGGAAACACTAAAAGCAGAGTCACTGAGCTGTACTGAGTTTATATTTATCACATCTGTTGCAAAGGTAGATTATTGTATCAGTGAATGTGCTCTGAAAAAACTACTGCAACTTGTTTCTTCTGTTCTAATTGCCTGTTATGATAAATAAACTCTACAAAAATACCATTTTGAATTATATAATCAATACACTGCTTCCAGTTTTCTGATAGACCTAGCATAATTTTTGATGGACATGATGCATTGAGTTCAAACATATTTAATACTGTGTTACTAAATGGCTACTCTATGAAATTATTAATACGTTCTCTTGAAGCAGAGAATGAAGATGACTTTTCTTTAAACTAGACATGTGATTGGAATAGAAATGTCTCTTTGGAACATGAGATGCCTTAGTTTGCATTAAAAATGTTGTCAACTTTATTTCCTTAAAACGTGAGGAAGGAGAGTCTTCGTGATAGTTGCAGCATTGAAAATTGCATTTCTATAATAATTTCCACATTCCTTTTCTTTCCCAAACTGCTTACAAAGAACTACATATAATCTTTCAATTCAGATGAAGCTATTTCCATGGGAAAATTTCTGAACAAATAAGTTTTTTGATAAGGGACTTGTGAATGCATTGTTCAGAAATTAACTTTCTGTCTTAAGATCCCATGGAAATTATCAATTATATGGATAAAAGTTTTATATAACCTGAAGGCCTTTGCAAGATTTGGCATGAGAACTGTCACCATCTTTTAAGGTATTCTTTATCTGATATGATTGCAAGGCCTGTACAAATTACTTTCTTGAATATGGCTCTTTCAAGACCATTTAACAGATTTGTTGAATTATTCTAGTTGCATTGAAAGTATTTTAAGGAAAAAAAAAAAAAAAAAAGAAGAGTAACTTATTTCCTCTGTTTTATAAAAATAATCAAATTTGCTACCAAATTCAGTGATAAGAAGATGAAATTTGCAGATTGAATTTTGATTTTTTCAAGAGACTGAAGTTCACTCTTTTACATTGTTTCTAACACTTTCATAGTCCTCATAACTGATCAGAGAACTTGTAGTTTTCCCTCAGAAACACTTGAAGCCTGGGTGAATGGGGCTCTGAGCAACCTAATTTAGTGGGCAGTTTGTGGGTGTTTGTGATGTAATATCATAAAATCATAAAAATGAAATAAAACTATGCTAAAATGTTTTGTGATGGGAATTAATAATATAGCAATGAAGATTTTCAGGCATCCTTTTGTTCTTAAGCTTTTCCTTTTTTTCATTCCAACACTCTGGCTTACCTAAAATTCTTTTCTCGTTTTGAGCACAGGAGAGAGAACTGACTCCAAAGGAAGATTATTTGAGCATCGACTTCACAAGATGAGCATAGTAAAAGTTGGAGGTTTTGGGTTTTTTTCCTGAAACTGAACTGTGGAGCTTGCCAGAACAATATTCTGTTTTATTTTATTTTATTTTATTTTATTTTATTTTATTTTATTTTATTTTATTTTATTTTATTTTATTTTATTTTATTTTTACTTTCATTCCCCCCAACAACCCTCCCCCCCCGCCCCCCTTTATTTTAAGTTAATCTTTTCTGCACAGAGCTTTATCTGGTTCTGCTCCCCATCCCCTCATCTTGGCACTCCAGAGTAGCAGTGCGCTGTACCCATGTGCCCAGAAACAGCTGTTTTGTGCACTCCCACGATACCAGACTTACCAGTATTAAGGACAACAGTGCTATGCATCTTCTTGTTGTTGTAAGTTTGGGCTTTTTTGCTGGAGAGATGACAGATCTGTTTCAGTGATATAGATCATAACAGGAGCAACGAGTGTAAAATTGTCATGCAGAGTGAGAATATGGAACATGCAGCATTGCCTGAGACAACTATTAATGTTCTGTTTACTGGCTTCTGGGAGATGCAACATCTCCGTCCTTTCTAATGATAGCTTAATGCAGAACATCTAAGACATTAACTAGGAAAGACTAGAAACAAATCACAAATGACCATACAACAAGAAATGTAAGACAGAGTACAAAAATTAAGCCAGCTGTGAAAGGAAAAACTTGAAAGGGAAATAAACCGAGAAAGAAAGGCACCGCAAACATTGAGAAGTCAGTTATGTGTTAAAACTCAGAGGTGTATGATATCCTGCTGAGTGTCAGTAATGCAATATACACTCATATCCTTTCTTTCCTTTCAAAAGGTTCCACTGAACAAGCATGTTCTCTTGACTGTACACTGCAACTGACAGTGCTTTCTTTTTCTTTTGGCACTTAAAAGCACTATTTTTAGTAAATTGAGGCAAGCAACTCATGCTTCCTTTAGCTGCTTTTTTGCTGAGGTACCTCGTGGTGGGAAAGACTTTACATCCCATCACCTTAGTGTTTTCCTGTCCTGAGCAGGAGGGAAGGGGTTAGCTTATCAAATATCCCTTCAGCTTTCACAAAAGCCACCATCAGAGAGTTACAAGTTCATGTGCCAGCATTTTCCAGTTGCTACATGTGATCCATGTAGCTCCTGTGCTTGGTGGAGCTTTTGATTTTTGACATTTTTAGCCTGACTTTATTAGGGTACATAGAGTACAAGCTGTGGAGAGAAATAATTTGTTACAACAACTTGTAAAGAGCTAATATTTTATATTCATGGCCTTTATTTACAGGGAAAACTCCTATTCCTTTCCACCAATGAATAACATGGAGGAACAATTTTTCTTCTAGATGGAACTTTGCCAGGATCACACCAGCAAAGCGATCAATAATTAACTAATCAATACAGAATGACTGCACTGAGATTCTTTGCTTTAGATCTCTGCAGACATGAAATTATTTCTTAATTTATGTCTTTCCATAAAATACCTATATTGCATGCACATACGTGTGTCTACACATCCACACATAGGTATAAACATAGGTGATTAGTAAATTTAACATATAAAATATTTTTATATTATTATTAAATCTTTAGCTCAATTCATATGCTGGTGCCTAAATATCTGTTTTATTTAACTGCATGCTGTCCCCAACAGCAATTGAAACAAGCTATTTCTTTTTCTACATCTACAAATTTAAGCAAAACAGAAATTACCTAGAAAGCCAACCCAAAATCTGATTTGTGGTAAGCGTAATAATAGTATGTGGCTAGACAGCTGGAAATTTAGATAGCCCAGAACAGGGCTGGCCCTCCTGGCTGCCAGGGCACTGCTGGCTCATAGTCAGCTTGCCATCCAGCAGGAGCCTGGGTCCCTCTCTGCAGGGCTGCTTTCCATCCTCTTGTTCCCTAGCATGAGGTTGTGTCAGAGGAAATTTAGGTTAGAGTTTAGAAAAAGGTTCTTCACCCAGAGGGCATTTGGGCACTGGAACAGGCTCCCGAGGGAAGTGATCCCAGCACCAAGCTGGACAGAGCTCAAGAAGCAAAGTAACCAGGAGAGTGTTCTCAGGCACACGGTTTGACTCTTGGAGAGGGTGCTGTGCAGGGCAGCAGTTGGATTCTCTTGAGACCTTTTACTACTTTTATGTAGTAATAAAGTATAAGACAAAATATATATCTTTTAAAGTAATCAGGATTTTTAAAATTGTTATTCTCTAACTTATTAAAGTCTCAATCTGATGAACGATTTTCCTGATACACCAAGCTAATTGCATAAGTTTCAGTAAACACAATATTTCATTTCACAGTGCTAGCATCCAGCTATCCAAGAGCGAAGAAGTCAAGGTCTTGAAGCCAAATTATTTTAAAATGTCAGTCTAATGAAAATGGCATGCTAAAAATAAACAAAAGATTGTTTGCTGTTCCATGGGTTTCTTACTTTGTATTCAAATATTTTAAACTCCTGGGTAACAGAATTCTGACTCTAAGACACGGTAATGAGGTCTGGCATAAGTAGACAGCTACATTGTTATGAGGAATAATTGGTTGTAATATGCACTCAGTGCAAACTGCAATTTTACAGAATAAAATGCATTTTCCATTCAACAGAGTATTAGCAGTAAAAAATTTGAAATCTCTGAAATGACATGTAGAGACACAAGGCACCACAAACAATACCAAAAAAACTTTGCAACACTCATTATAAAGAAAAAACTTAAATAAGTTGACACAAATGAAACTTGTTACTATATAAAACCAGTACATGATACAACATCTATTTGATTTATGAACACAACACTTTTGAAAATATGATCAAAGAAAAAAGGTGGATTATACTCTGCAATAAATCCCATATACATTTTTAATCTGACAGAAAAAGCTCAGAATACAATCAATGAAGTCAATAAACTAGCATTCCTTTGCTTTTTATATGGGACTAGGGTAACAGGATGTCTCAAGGACACTGATGGTTTACAGTTCTGCTACTGCCAGTTCTTGAGCTGCTTTCAGAGAAAGTTTGCCTGGCTCAGACCCTATTCAGTCATGTCACTGAGGGTGAGATTCATCTGGCCAAATCTAGACATCTCTTTGTACATGTGGCTAGTGATCTAAAACCCTTTATAATCAAAGGAGAGATCGACACCTCTAGGGTGCAATTTATCTCCTCCCAAAGTAGATGCCTAAAGTAGGTCATATGAATCATGCCCTAGAGTGTCTATTTCTTTCTACTAATTATGAAGGTAACAGAGAGGGAGAAAGTTGCAGGTAGGTATCTCTGCAATAGATATCTAAAGATAGGTTAGATGAAAAGCACCCAAATAAGTGAAATAAGTGAATAGAGGAAAACCACAGGAATAAGTGATTGTAGTAGAAGGCAATTTATCACTCTTTCCTGTGTGAGCAGATTTTCAATTAAGTTGGCCCAGCCTTGACCATCATCCTGCAGAAGTCCTTTTGTGTAGCAGAGGGTGTGAAAAAACTGCTAAGAAACACATGATAGTGATTCTGACTATAAACATCAGTTTGATGTAAGTGCTGTTGTAATGAAAAAAGTAACACTATAATAGTATGGGCATCTTCAAATACCAACGACTAATTGCTGACTTAATGAAAGACTCAACCCTGTTGTTGGCTCATGAAAGCTTTATGAGATAGAACAACACCTCTATAGCTCACATTGATAATTAAGTTTTCTAAAATTGCTGGGTTTACTGTTTGAAACAATAAAATTGCTTGTATTTTAAAATTGTACTGTATTCTCTTAAAGACAGAATTTGACACATTCATTCCTTCTAAAAGCAGAAGAAACAAAGAGGCTTATGGAAATACAGAAGTATTTCAAAGGTCAGTAATCCATTTTATTCCTAGAACTCTTAGTAAAATGTACCAAAAGACTGGTTAGTACTGTGCTTACAGTAGATTGAAATGATAAGGATTTACGGATGATGAGAGCCTGTGTATGTATTTGGCAACAGCACGTGTCTGTGGTTCTGACACATATTTTTATATTTCTCTGGTGAATGATGTTAATAAGAAACGCATGCAAGTTCATACAGAGCTGTAAGGTGGAATGAACTCCTATCTCCCACTCTGCTCCTCACTGTTTGTTTGGTTCTAGAGGTTTACACCGCGGTTCCCTCCCTGAGTATATCTTCAGGGAGTGGTGCATTCTCTCCAGGGTGGCAAGCGTGGCACATCCCACCTCTCATCCAGGAGAAGGGCAGCTGGGGCACCAGTGCAGGCTGAAATGGGGTTCTGGGATAAGGGCAGGGTAAGAGGACCATATTAACAGGTGGTACTGTCAGGGCAGTTGGTGCCCTCAGGGCCCCTGACATGTTACTGTTATTTTGAACTCACTTTATTAATTTGCTGCAATATCTTTTTGTCTAAACTCAGTTTTATGTTTCTTGTAACTGGTGAATCAGTTTAGCATCATGCTAAATGTTTTTGTTGATAATTATTTCAAATTAAATTTAATTTGCTTTGATAACCATAATGGAATTATTCTATCTTCTTACCTGGCTTTCAAAATTCTCCACATTTTGGGGTTTTTTTTCCTTTTTTTGATGGACTTTGCACACACAGAGGTTGCAGTCACTCAGTCATACTAAACTCAGTCTATTACTTATACTAAAGATGATCCTTACATGTTTTACTACACAATTTTTAGCTTTCAATATTACAAGGGAGAATCCTCTAATATTAATCTATCATTCCACAAGCAGCTTAAGCTGCAATGAGAACAGAAATATGTTGCAACCTTTCAAAACTGGTCTTTGCAAAAAGGATGAGGTCAAAAGGAGTCCTTGCTGGTTCCCATGTTGCATTTGCATAGCCAATCTCTTCTACATTTAAAAAGTCATGAGGCAGTTTTTTCTTAGAATATGTGAAGTGCAGTATTTTCTTTCATTTGCTTCACAGCTAATGTTTTCTTAAAATAACTTTAAGAATAGTGATACTGGACTGAAAAGTCACACTTTAATTAAAAACTTAATGTTAATCTTACATTTAATACTACTCTATTTTTGTAGATATTTAAAATTAAGTATTAGTGAATTAAATTTCCATAATTATTGTGTTTTTCAATATTTCATTGATGAGTAGATTTCCAAATCAAGAGAGTAAACTGTGACTGATAAGAAAGACTGAAAATCAGTCTTTCATTTGAATTTGAAAAAAAGGTACACAATATCAAGGACAAAAACAGAGTCAGAAAATGAGAAATTTATACCGCCACCAACAGGCCTAAGATTTTTTATAGTGCTATGAAAGTATTTTTTGAGATTTTACAGCAATGTGATAGCAGTCTATTATGGGTCTCAAACATGCAACAAATTCAATATGGAGAAGATAACTCAGTTACTCTGATGACATCTAGATCTTCCGAATCTATGGTTCTGTTTTCTATTTTTGTTGTCTATTTTTTATATATAAATTTTTAAAAATTAGGAAATTATCTAACTTATTGCATATCAAAACTGAATGTAATTTATAATTGTCAAATACTTTAAATGCTTCTACTATCTGGTTACATATATATCTCTAAATATTTGTAAAATACTCTTGATTTTTCTATGAAGTCTCTTTTCCATCAATTCCTATGAGATCTGCTACTTAAATTTCCTAAAAGCTTTGCCTGCCCTTCTCTGAACTTGTCCTAATATATACTTTTCAGAAAGGCAGATTCCACAAGACTGTAATTTTTTTAAAGTGATATCTGTTGTACTTAAATTGATGGTAAGAACACCCATTGTAAAGCCAGAATATGACAGAAGATGGGGTTTCAGTGAAGAAACAGAAATAAAAAGCAAAAACAACCACCAGAAAAAAAGCTGGAGAATTAATGTAATCAAGATTATGTGAGTGATGCAGTTTTTTGCATTGGCAAGTGTTTGGGGTTTTCTTGGTTTGTTTGGTTTTTTTTTTTTTTTTTTGTTTTGTTTTGTTTTGTTTTGTTTTGTTTTTGTTTTTGCTTTCATAAGTCAATTGTATTATAAACTAATTTGGAGAGAGAACATCTGATTCTTGGGATAATCTTTCAGCACAGCATGCAAGAATTTGCTCTACATTTCTGTGTGACAGTAGCAGGAGCTGCATGTCAAAATCCTCATTTGCAAGCTATAGTCATTACTAAGCACTATCAATCACAGCAGTAGACACAGCACTTGTGTGTCTACTGCACCAGATTTTCAGCCAGGAAGCTACTTCTACTTCTACTTCTACTTCTACTTCTACTTCTACTTCTACTTCTACTTCTACTTCTACTTCTACTTCTACTTCTACCTAAATATTTTATTTATAAACTTGTTTGCAAACACAAGCATCTGATTTTAAGAAGAATCCCCCTAAAATGATGATGAGAAATGTTTTCTAAACAGGCATTTTTAAAATTATCATCATCATTCAGTTGGAGCTTGGTAATTTAAAATGAAAATAAATAGGATTCATTTTGCCTAGAAAAAAGGAAGCAGACCTCCCAAGTCCTACTGGGGTAGCAATGACAGCAGAAAAATTCACTTTGGGTGAGGAAAAGCATAGCATGCACTATTTAATTCTCTTTCTAATTAATTATATATGAGTATCATCAAGGCATTTATAGTACTGCCTTCCCTTCATGATTTTCCTGGCCTCTTCAGAAGGCAGCAGGCTTCAGTTTTGCCTTAGTAGATATCACACACTCAGTTCCTCATAAGGACTCACTGTATTACTTTGTAGTTTCTAGTCAAACCCAGTTTGATGGCTTTTTGTGCTGCTTTCCAGAGCAATAGAAGTGTTTAGCATGACAGTGCTGTCAGAATCCAGATTCTAGAAATTCCCTCTAGGACTCATTTGTCTCTCTCATTTTCAAAGACACATAAAGCTATAAAGACAATATTTAATATTCAGTACACACTGCCTGACTGCATTATTGGGATACTGGTGAGATTAACTTCAGCATCTAAGGTTAGGCATCTTGTCTAACTTTGTCTTAATCATATTTCCTGTGCTCACTTTAGAATAGGTTTACCTGGTGGGCAAGTAATATCACAAAAAAAAAAAAAAAAAAGTCTTGGTTGCTTAGAGATCACACACAGTGTTTAGTTATCAGTATAATTTTTAAATAGCTAAAGTTTATTTTAGGTGAGCTTCTTTCAAATTCCCCAAAGAAGTTTAAACAACAATGAGATGGAAAAATCTATCAAGACTGGTTTTATTTACAAAAGAATCTGTTTCCAGAAAGTTAGAAAAAGTGACATTGCCTCTTTGAAAGCTCAATGGTTTTATGAGAACTCTTAGGAACTCTTAACTGTTTTCTTCAAGAGCATAAGATGCATAGAGGCAGTCATCTGCAAAGCAAAAAGAAATAACACATAAAGCTGGTCTCTTATTTATGAATTATGAAAATCTGTAGGAGAGGGAGAAAGGTATTTAGGACTTTTCCTTGTTTATTACCACCATACTGGAACACTGGTTTCAAAGCTGTGACTCTGTTGGTCTAGGAGGATAACACGGGCCTATCCTGGCAGCACATATTGTCTCCTCTGACTTGGTATTTCAAGTTATGGTGACAACACACAGAGAAGGACATTGATGAGGCTTAAAAAACTGCAGATTATATAGACAAAAAGTAAACAAAACACACAGAGGCAATGAAAATGGGATCAAATTTGTACTTTACATCAACAGCATGATCAAGAATAGCATTATACCAAATACTCCACTTAAGGTTGTGAAGCTGAAACTCACACAGTTAGGGAAAGCCCTAGAGTATCTACAGATATTCTTCACCAGTCATGTGAATATTAATATTCACAATTTTTGCTTGGGGGAATATGACACAGAAAGTTTCTGATATAAAAAACTCTCCTTATCTCAAGAACATGAAAAATAAGAAAGACCCACAGATTTCAAAGGATGATTTTTTAAAAAAAGGAAAATATGTGTTCAGAATTATTTGTCCAAACAATGTTTACTCATCTGTTTACTCAGCTCTACCCAGACAGAACATCCTCTGATGAATGCTAAGAAACATTACAACTGCTAAGTGCAAGTAGAGGCTTCTTTTAGTAGAGGTAGCTGACCACTTTATTGCAAATTATTGGTGATGGAAGGTTACTATAATATTGAAATTCTGAGAGTAAAAGTCCCCCAACATATTTTACCTAGTCATATAGCCACATTTTTGTTGGGTTTTTTAGTTAGTTAGTTCGTTAGTTTTCTGGTTTTCTTTCTCTGTTATATATGAGTCTGAGGGCTTTTCCGTTGCAAAAACTGTGGGTTTTTGCTGCTCTAATTACACCCACTTTCAGTACAAATAGCTTCCTTTGGTGTTGCAAATGGACTTACTGTAAATAAAAAAATACAGGAAGATCTGTGATTGAGTTTCATAAATTCAGACCATCATACATGAGCAAAAGGTATAAACTGCGAGTAAATTCATTTTTCTATATGTTAGAGACTGACTTTGAGCATCCCTTACAAGATCTAAAGTGAAGTCTGGCATGCAGTGTTACACAAGTATGCGAAATTGTGCTTTGCTGTAATTTGGAACAGTCTCTTACTAAAATCAGAGTATGAAGTTGTGGTATAATGCCTGAAACCAGAGAAAAATCTTTAGACATGAATGAAAGTTGTTGGTTTTGTTCAGGGTATTCAGGGTATCTTTTTAACCAAAAATTGCCTCTTCCCTGCCCAATGAGGGAGAGCATAATTTTTGAGAGTATGATAATTTTAGTGGGAACTATGATAATGTCACTAATATAAGAGAAACTGAAAAGAAGAAGAAGAAGAAGAAGAAGAAGAAGAAGAAGAAGAAGAAGAAGAAGAAGAAGAAGAAGAAGAAGAAGAAGAAGAAGAAGAAGAAGACGGAGAAGGGGAAGAGGAAGAGGAAAGAGAGGGAAAAGGAAAAGGAAATGGAAAAGTGTTGGGGGTTAGGTGTTTGGTTGGTTTGTTGTTGTTGTTGTTGTTGGGGTTTTTTGCTATGCTGTAGCCCTGCACCCCCTGCCTGCTGGGACACCCCCCTGCTGGGGACATCCTGCCATTCCAGCCCAGGAGTTTCAGCTTGGTGCTCTCAGAGTCCCAAGGGATCAGACTGCCTCGAGGTTTGTGAAACAAAGCCCATCGAGGTTCCTGGTTCTGTTTATGATTAATGCTGTAGTTGTTGTTTGTTTGCCTTGTTATACTTACTAGTAAAGAACTGTTATTCCTCTCCCCATACCTCTATCTGAAAAGCCCCTTTAATTTTCTAAATTATTATAACTTGGAGGGAGGGGATTGGAATTCTCCATTCCTAGAGAGACCCCTCCCTAGCAGATACCTATCTTTCAAACCAAGACAAAAAGGGAAAGGGAAAGAGAAAGAGAAAAAAGAACAAGAAAAAGAAAGAACAAGAACAAGAACAAGAAAAAAAGAAAAATAAAAAGAAAAAGAAAAATATAAATAAAAATAAATAGAAAATTAAAAAGAAAATGAAAAAGAAAAAGAAAAATAAAAAGAAAAAAATAAAAAGAAAAAGAAAATGAAAAAATGAAAAAGAAAAAAAAAGAAAAACAAAAAGAAAAACAAAAAGAATTTTGGACATGTGTCTCTAAGATGCTTTGATTCTCCAAAATACTGTCATTTTAAAAGGAAAACACATTCATCTTGTTGCACATGGAATTGATAAATAAATTGGTAATTGTTTACCAAAGGTGTCAATGTCACAGAATCACAGAACAGCCTGAGTTGGAAAGGATCTACAAGGATTGTTCAGCCCAGCTCCTGGCCCTGCACAGAACCACCCTGCCTTTGGAAACATTAGCATCTTCCATATTTGAGAAAAAGTAAACTGAGTTTTTCACCTGATCAAGATTTTAATAGGAGTTACTAAAAGTTTTTCTGCTCTTATTTTTCCATGGGCTAGACCATGTATTTTGTTTTCAGCTTCAGCCAACATGGCATATCCCATACTGCATTTTGGATAACCTCATTGTCCTCTTTCTTGCTTTGTCATTGGAAGGAGTTTGAAACATTCTAATAATGAATTTTCTGACAACTACCATATCCCACCCCAGCTGCACTGGGACTGACTGACTGCATACAGTTCTGTTTGAATTTGTCTCAGTAGATTCACATGATTCTTTAGACTTCTGCAAACCTTTTGCCTACCTCTTCTTTATTCCTCACATACATACCTTCCTTTTACTCTTCCTCAAGTTTTTTTATTTTACTTTTATTTCAAATGTAAAACTCACATCCTTCTTCAAGAAACCTCTTGTGAATTTAGTCTGATTTGGCTTTTTTGTGGTAAAAGAAAAATTGGAAAGCTGTGTTGACATGGCTTGATATCTGTGTGAGGAAGGACAAAAGGAGATTGATGACTCTGGAATTTTCTCAGCTGAATACTGTGCAATAGCACTCTGGTTTAGGAAACTGTGGTGAGTTTAAGGAAATTGTGCTGGGCAATGGTTTCTTTTGATAACATCTGTGCTCTCCAGCAAAGAAAGGCAGGGAGTCACAGAATCCAGTTTTGGAAATCCATGGCAGGAGGATGGCTGCAGTAACATCTGTGAGCAGCTGCACAGAGGAGAATATGCAATTCCAGATTTCAGTTTGGGTCAGAAGACCTCTTATTCTTCCTGAATTGCCTCTGGCTCTCTGCTGATCACAGAGGGAGGTACCTTTGGCACAAATATTAGATGGCAAGAGACAGGCACCATGAATGTTCTTTAGGAGAACACGTGGGCTGCATTCTAAAACATGTGTCCTGTGCTATGTGTGTCTTGTGGATACCACAGCTTTTGTAGTCATTGACTTGCATTTTCATACTGAGGTTGTTTTGTCTGGGTAAACTAGTTCAGGATCCTACTTCTGAAATAATATTAAGGTCCGATTATTAAAAGATATTTCTGACTGAAATATCTTCAGTCAGACCTGAAGATATCTTAAGGTACAGGTGAGCCCATATGCCAAAGTCAATTGCAAGGATTGTATTCAACAGTAATTGTGAGAGAGAGAGAAAAATAAAAAGAGGGGATAGAAGAAATACAGTGAGAGGAGAAAAAGATTATAATCACCACCACATGTGTGCATTCAGTGTCCCCCTGGCTCTTTTGATCTTCTCGGTGGTGGGAGTCTCCAGGGTGTCCTTCTGGAAGTACCATCCTAGTCCCACATATCCAGAGTCATAACATATCAATGTGTCCCACAACTTGGGATGGCATGTCTTCAAGCAGCTGCTTCTTTTCCTACAGTTTGCCATGGTGGGAATTTTTGTCTAAATAACTTACCCAGATCTGTTTCTCCCTGGTTTTGCCGTCTGCATTCCCACAATCTGCACACTGGAATTTTGTCCAGTGTGTAATTCCAAATGTGCCACCTCTGTGTAGGTCTGAAATTAACACCTTCCTGTTTTCCACCTGCACTTGTGGTGGTTCACGTTACAGGGACAGTTTTTGAGATATTTTAGCTGCATCCTTTAACTCTTAACAACTGAGGGTTCGGTGGAGGTGTGCTAATTCATGTGAAGTACAGCACTGAGCACTGAGATTACTTTTAACATTTCTGTGGGTACTCTGAATGTTCAGATATATTTTTCTCAATAATTTGTAATGTTAGAACAAGGCTGGACCTGGCTATGGACTTGAAGGCACCTTAATTTGTGATGGCTGCTTGATATCAGCCATTTCTCAAAGTCTATTTTGTTTCCACAGGCAGCATCTTCACTTGTTCTTTTTAGAGATACTCACTGCCTCTGTGTCATTACTCTTCATGCTGTTAAACACTTGAGCTTTCCCTCAGTCTTCAAGCCTCATCTCACTGATGCCTTAAAAACACAGGAGAAAAAAAAAAAGGAAGAAAATTTCATTGAGGATACTTATTTGCAAATGTTTAGTTATCTCCGTGGCCTTGTTTAGAACAATCAGACATGACAGGAAAAAGATATGTAAAACTTTGAAAGCTGTCTAGGATCATTAAAACATTAAGTACTCATTAAAATTAATGGTATTTATTCCTCTATTACAGTAATTTTTGAAAATCACAACCATATCTACTTTTGAGGTTCATTACCCGGAACTGCTTTGTGTTGTGTTCTGAGTAACCTTTTCTTCCCTGTTTCTGTCCCCAGTTATAGCTATAAATAATAGAGGAATTTTTTTACTGGATACATAATTTTTGTATCAATTGACAGGTTCCCAGATTCACAATTTACTTTTGCATAACTTGTGACATCTGATTTATTCACACACTTTTCAGAAATACTAGGCATAATTTTCTATTCATTAGAATAGAAATTCATTAGAATAGAAATCATTCAGTAGGAACAGAGCCTACTGAAGAATTTGTATACTGCATATTTGAATATCTATTGATCCCTTTGCATCCTACTTTAGATATAATAACAGATATTTTATATTATCTTATTTAATTTTTTTTTTTTTGAGTTTGCCTCCCTGTACCTGTTTTTCTCTTCATATTAACACAGTGGTTGATTTACATTTTAAAAGCAAGTTTTCTTTTGAAACTCTCTATGGGAACAGAAGAATTTTTTTTGTATTTCTGAGTTTCATTTTCTTTGTAGAGAGATAAATGTCAGACGTGAAGAAACTGGGAAAAAAAGAAAAAAAAGAAAAAAAAAAAAAAAAGAGAGAGAGAGAGAGAAGGCAAAGACTTTGATTTGTTTTGCAGTTTCTAAATCCCCAAAAAAGGTTTTGATCTTTCTGTTCCAGCAAAAGGGTTCAGTGCCTTTCAGTAAACACATTGGTACTTTATAGGAAGGCATAGCACTACACAGCATTCAGAGTAGCATTCTGAGTGCTCTGGGGTGCTTTGCAAAAACACCACAGGATAATCAACAACTACAATGTTTCCTATATGTAGGGGCTTATGCTTTCTGTCATTTGGGATACCATCTTAAAACCTACCTGCTTAGGGTCAAATCTTGCAATTAATACAAAAGCAAAGGCCACCCAATCTGATTCTTGGAATTCCCATCAGTGCTTAAGTGTGTTAGGGGCAATGAGTGACAAACAGCTTGTTATGGCATTGCCTTTCCCACTCCTCCACTCTTCCCTCTTCCGTCCATGTTCACACAGTCTCAGTCTGTAAGCTCTTTGGGACATCAAGAGTCTTTTCACGTTAGGGAAAGCATAAAATGCAGTGGGATTAGGGTTTGTGATACCAGATATCTCAGTAAAAATAACAAAGAAAATGTTCCTGGCGAAAAGACAGGTCATCAATTTTGTTATTATGCCCAGAGATAATTCTGGCACTGTGTTTTCCTAGAACTTTGACTACTTTTCCTTATTTACCTTTCTTGCCTATTTTTACTGTTTATGGTGAATGAATAGCTGCTAATTAATTAATAATTAATTCTAATTAAATTTTAGTAACATTTAATTTCACATTAGACTCCTAAGTGCCCAATGCTCCTTTTTTTTAAAGTCTCACAAATTGAAATGCTTAAACATTATTTTGGCTTTCCTCTGTGTTCAAGTGGTTTTATGAGATTGTCGAACAGGCCTGGATTCAAGTGGAAAACTGACCCTGTTTATAAACACATTGCATTTTAGGAAGTTTAACTAAATTAATTATGTTACCTCATCTCTTGTGCCTCACTTTAGACTGGTAAAAGTTCTCAAATTAAATTTGTCCATCGAAATCAATACCTCTGATGTTAATCAAATTAACATCAAGCATGAATAACAGGCCTTTCTGTTTAGGCTGCTCAACTTGGATCAGACTTGAACAGGTACAAGCTGCTGGCAGGAATGGTCACGGGCTTTCCTTTCTGGAGTGTATTGGCCTGTGAAATGTGTGTATCTCTGATTTCCATAATGTACTTCACACACCTTGCTAGCAGTTCATTTGGTGTAAACTGCAAAACCCTGGAGCTCTGGACTGCAGTAAATGTTTCAAATTTCTTTTATATCCTAAAAAGACCCTTCTGGTCTCACTAGTAATAAAATCTGTAGTATTTGTGCCTTTAGAGCTGCTCTGTTTACTATTATCTAGTCTCCTATGCTGACAAGTATGACACAGAAGGGTAGTAACAAGTCTTGTAGGTGTGATATTCCTGTTGAGCATTAGTGCAACTGCTTTCACAATTGTGAAGTAGATGGAGCTGTAGAAGCAGACCATTTTCACAGGCTCATAGAGTAACTTGGGGTTAATGAGACACAAGAGGTGTCTACCCCAGCCCCCCATTCAAGGCAAGGTCAGCTATGAGGTCAGAGCAGGCTGCTGGGGCAGGGCCATATTCAGTGTGGTCTTGCTCTGAACAACCTTCTCAGCTGCTGGACTGTCTTCATGATGAAAAATTTTCTTCTTATATATCTACTCTATCTCTCATTTCAAACTGTGCTCCTAGTCACCCATAGTTCTAGAACATACATTAGGCTTTGTGGACAGTCTGGCTCCATCTTCCTTATGACCTCTGTGTAGATACTGAGGGCCTCCCTCAGAACACCCTCAAAGCCTTAATTTCTCTAAGATGAGTTGTTTGGAGAAGTCTTTGTGAGCTCCTCCATACCGCTGAGGTGATCAGTAAACCACTCCCTCCAAAGCATTGCTCTCACTGGCTTCTCCTCTGATCTGACCCACAAGTTAGTAGTCAGCTAGTGCCCTACAAGAGGTCCACAAGACCAAGCTGCTCCTTTACACAGAGGGAAACCCCTGTCCCATCCTTGCTTTCTCATCCTACCCTTTCCTGAAGATCTTGTATCCATCCATACTAGCGCTGCAGTCAGGTGGGCTGCCCTATCTCATCCCAAATGTTCCTCTCCTTGCTGCACTCTGGGAGCTGTGCTCTTGTCTACTTCTTGTATGTCCCCTTGCCCTGTCATCCCTCACTGCAGTTCCAGGCTGTCTCATCAATGGTCATGTGCAGACAGAAGGTATAGACACCCTCTGACCAGTACTGTCAATGCTTTTAATAGTAGTAGTGCTCTGGGAGTACAGTTCCAAGAGCGGCTTTTTGAAGTAAGCAGACAATGTATGGAAAAAACCCTATTTTTACTTGTGATTGTTATTAGGTTTTCTACGTTTTAGAGGCCATTGCGCTAATCACATGAGACGTATGATTCCTAAAAGGTGAAAATATTTCCATCTGTAAATATCAGTATAGTAATTTGCCAAGAAAGATAATTCTTTAAGGCTTGTTTTTCATACTGAATATGGTGTGATGTAATTAAAGCCCAAAAAATGTTTTCCTTAGCAGGCAATAGAGTTTTGGAATATATATTGGTCAATAAGGTCATTAGATGATGTTCTAGTGCTCCCTGGTGCTATGCATCATAGGGCACCCCATCAAATAGTTACAGCTGAAACAGATACTCTCATACTTCTGGAATCACACAGAAAAGACGGTGAAGTTTTGTAATCCCTATTACCTGTCTTTATCTCCAGGGAATGGAAATGTTTGTTTTGATGAGATATTAAAAGTCTGTCCTTGCTGTTGGTTTATTACACTTATTGAAAAAAATCGATCCAACTTTTGGATTTTAAAATTCATTGCCTGAGAACTAATACTTTAATCTAATACTGTATATAAAAGTACTGTCATGGTTTAAGCCAAGCTATCTACCACACAGCTGCTCACTCACACATACACTTCCCCCACAGCAGTGGAATGGGGAAGACAATACAAGGTAAAACTTGTAGTTTGGGACCAAGACAGTTTAAAAATTGAAACAATGTAAAATGTAGTAGTAATGACAATAATAATAAAAAACAACCAAGAAAAAACAAGGAATTCACAATACAATTACTTACACTTGCTGACTGATGCCAGACCCTGTTTCTGAACCCTGATCAGCCCCCTCATGTAGAAGCAGAAAGATTATACTGAACAGAGAGTGATCAAACTATACCCTCAGTAGTCTTAAAGTGTTTTAGTTCAAACAAGAATCATTAATTAGGAACTACTTAACACAAATGCAAATTTTATTGACATTTATCTGCACTTACATTTTAATGGAACTGCAGAAATGAGGGCTGTGACATCATTTCCAGAAAACAGCAAAATGTAAGCTTTTAACTTGCTTACACATTTCAAAGAAGGAAAAGCTTTTAAATCTTAAATCTACATCGCTTATCTGCAGCTTTGTAAATTCAACATCTATGGAGACAGTACCTATTATGTACATAATATGAGGAGCAGGTGGGGGACCTGTGGTTGTTTAGCTTGAAGAACAGGAGGCTGAGGAGGAACCTTATTGCTCTCTATGACTGCCTGGAAGGAGGTTGTAGTCAGATGGGGGTTGGTTTTTTTCTCCCTGATAAAAAATGACAGGATAAGAAGAAATGGTCTCCAGTTGTGTCAAGGGAGGTCTAGATGGATATTAGGAAAAATTTCTTCACTGAAAGAATGGTCAGGCGTTGGAATAGGCTGCCCAGGAAAGCAGTGAAATCATTGTTATTAAACCTGTTTCTACTGATACCTTTGTCGGTGATTCTTTAAACAACCTTAAAACACCTACTTTTGACACTTGGATGTGTTTAAAACCATCCAGGTGGGGCACCTGAGGACATGTTTTAGTGGTGAACCATCCAGGTGGGGCACCTGAGGGCATGTTTTAGTGGTGAACATGGTGGTGTACATGATGTCTGTTAAACATTCTCAAGGGACATTATATACGTCTTATTGGATTTCCCTTATTTTTTAATGAGTTCAGTTTTCTTCTTTAGTTTAAGCAAAAATATCTCTGTGTGCAGGTCATAATAACTGTGGAACAGATGATGGAATGTGAAGTAGGACAAATTTTAAACCAGTGTTGGCTAGAATTCTTTTTAAGTACAGCTGTGAGGGTGGGTTTGTGCATGTACTATACAAAGGCAGGACTAGCCTGGGAAGTATTTTGACTCTCATACACAACACTGGAACACAAATGTTGCTTTAGTATTTCATTGATTTAAAATTAAAGCTGGTAATAATTTGTTTTTGATTGGGACCATAATTCCTACCCAAATATTTGGTTCCTACAAACTACTACTTCTAGAAAGCTACTACATCTCCTCCATGTGAATCATTCAGAGGTGATAATATATTTTTACTGTCCCTTTTCATTTTGTTGGGTTTGGGTTTTTTTCCTTTGGAAGCTGGAAGAAATTAGTTCAGTGTGGGGGAAAGAATACCAAACTGAATGTCCTATTTCATGTAGCTTTTAAATCCTGATGGAAGTGGAATCAGAGAGGATTTTGTATCAACCAGTGAAGAGAGAAGCTTATGGTAGGTAAAGATCATAAAATCTTGACCTCCTCTAGGTCTTGACACTAGGTTAAGTCACTTAAATCTACAACTCTCCCTCACCTTCAATTGCCTAGATGCAGATGCACAATTTTTCAGTTCCTTCACTTGGCAACTTTTACCTGAAAATCTGCTCTGCTCTAAGGAAAATGTAAAAATGATTGTCAACACTGGCTACCTTTTGTTCTGGCAAATAGTTTCTTTAGAAATTGTGGTACTCCCTGAACAGCACTTGTGTCCAAAAGGGCAGAAAGCATTAGCATGAAGCTGGGGCTACACAGGGCACAGACAGTCCAGGCAGGAACAGTAGGATAAGGAGTAGGTTTCTGATGGCACCTGTGATGATCAAGTAAGAACACAAACAAGCAGGGCTTGGTAGAGTCAGATTTCAACACAAGTTCAAAGCAAGGTGAAATGATTTTTTGCGGCTTCAGTCTCTTTGATCAACAGATTGTGGCAAACTCCTTATTGTTGCATGGTTTTCTTATTCTCAGTTGCACAAGGGTATTTACAAAGTAGTTTCACTGAATTTTTGATTTGCACATTAGCATACAGCTCTGTGGTGTTAGAATACAATGTTTCCCCCTACCTTGCTAACATATGTAAATTATTTGTGAGTCTATATTGTAATGTCTATCAAAAGAGGTTTGTGGACATCCAAGTTTTTCCTGTTCTTGGAAAACTGCCCTGTTCGTGGAAAATTGCCCTTCCTTCCTTCCTTCCTTCCTTCCTTCCTTCCTTCCTTCCTTCCTTCCTTCCTTCCTTCCTTCCTTCC